>NC_064922.1:527638966-528278688 GCF_023897955.1 Schistocerca gregaria | reverse complement strand
CTGACAATCATTTGAATAAAGAAATTACTGTTTTCATAAGTAATGGTCTTCCCATTACTTGTTACCTAGCACTAGCATAATAGACAAACTGTGGATCCTGTTATACTATTAATATGCATTTCCAATACACAAGGGAGACAAACAATTAGTAATCATGAACAAATAATTTTCTACTATTGCAGTTTTCCGCTTTCACTGCAGTGAAACACAACGTTGACAAAAATGCAAGAAACTGACTCATCTTTTAAAATTTACTACAAGTAGCATTATGATCATTGACTAAGTAAAACTTTATAATCCTCAATTTTAAGGACTTTAAGTTATAAAAGGAACAGCAAATTTTACTTTCAAGTAAATGATTAAGTAGGTGACTTTGAAACTTCACAAAACTACATTTACTGCCTCCCACAATTTCATTAAATCCACAGTAAATCTGAATATGCCCTTCTCATCAAAGATCAAATAACGTTATGTAATTAACTGTCTAACTTCGAGGCTTTCATTTTTTCCACAAAATAGGACAGTCGGTAATCGTAATTCAAATGGAAAGGAACCTGGGAGGTGTTGTGATGGGAAAAATCAAGGTATGTACATAAATTCAGTTATACGTTACCTTATATTTGTGCACACTAAATCGCCCAATAAGCTGATCCTTCACTGTACATTATTATAGCATCCGGATACAGTGATTGCGCAATGTGGTGGCAACTGCATATTGGTAGGTGGATTTGCAGGCAGAATTGCTGGACTCTGTCCCTTCTTGGTGGCGATGATAGATACCAATTCCAGAATCGTTCCAGCTATTTATCCATCCATCCGAGGCTTTGGAAAATAGCAGGAAAAGCCTCTCTCGGAACCAGCACAATATGCAACTATTACATGGCAGTGCAGAGTTTGATAGCTCGTCCCCAACTCGTAGCTCGTCCCCGACTGACTCTCAGTTCCACCTTTTCTACTTAGGCCAACCACAATTTGCGCGAGCTACCCAGTTCCGTTCCCGAGGGGAACCACAACAACTTTTATATACAGAATAACTAAGAACCCAAAGTGAGGATTAGCAGTTTACATAAAAGGAAACAAACATTTTAAATAGAACAGAACATTTCCACATATTAGTATTTCTACAAAAAATTATTCACACAGAAATTACAATTATGTATAGTAAGTTTTGTTCCCTCCAAATGGGACAAAGAATTTAAATGACAGATATACTGCACTTCATAGAATCAAATCGTGACATAAAATTTTTAACAAAGTAAGGAGTATACAATTAGGTGTTATCTATTCAATGAAACACATTTACAGAAGATCAACGATGTAACATTAAATAAAACAAAAGCAAAATAAATCAGAAGAGCACTAGAGTTATTGTGTTACAATGGTTTATGTGGTTGAGAGGCTTCCAGAGTTGTCAGACTAGTCTGACGGGCAGACCCTCTTACTGTGAAGAACCGGGTATGGCAAGAGTAGTGGAGGTCCTAGCGCACGAAGACCAGCATATCACATTTGAGGCGATAGTGGAAACAGTGAAAATCAGTCGTTGATCAGTTTTCAACGTCTTGAATGTTCTGAACCTTACAAAGACCGTCGTCGTCTGGGTTTCGCGTCTGCTCATACTCTTTCAAATGTTCGTCGAACTAAGACAGCAGCAGAAGTATTGCCACTTTCGATCATGTCTTCAGCAGCGTAATCGCCGTGGACTAGTGCTGGTTGTATCACTATGATTCCTCGACAACAAGTATCGGAAACTTAAGAATTCACCACCGATGAAAAAATGAAAGACCAAACCATCAACAGGAAAGGTTATGTAGAATGTTTTTTTGGGACTGCCATGCCATCATCAGGAAAGGTTATGTCGATCATTTTTTTGGGACTGCCATGGTATGGTACTAACCGATTACGCTTGTAATGGACAAACCTTCGTAAGAGCATGCTACCGAAAGTTACGGGAGGCCAGCTAGTCGAAGCGTCTTGAGAAATTGTATAGGCGGTATAATCGAGTGTTTTCCTTTCACGACAAAGTCCCAGTTCGCTCCGCCCATCCCATTTCGTTCCGCACAGGACGCTGCTACACGTGCTACTCACCTGGCCAAACAAATTTTGCCTCACCTTCATATTTTCGTGACATGGCAAATAGACATAACTTCTTCCTGTTTCTTCGAATCAAGAAGACATCGCATCATAGACATTTACACATTAATCACACGGTGATTTTCGAGCTGAAACGTTTTCTGTATAGCAACCAAAGTCTCCGATTTGTTATCCAACGTTGGGAAAAGTGTGTTTCATTGACGGGTGAATATACAGAGGAGGACTAACAGCACTTTTATGGTCGTAGCTGGATAAAAAGAACTCCAATATTACCCTACGTATGTTGGATGCAGTCCACATTTTAACACTAACATATTTTATTGTTGCCCGATATTCGTTTTTACTGTCATTACTAAACGTGTGACATGAATCACTTAGCTATGTGTCATAAAGCTTTGTGTCTGTTCAAAAAGTTAAACAGAATTATTAAAAGTTTCACACCTACCAACAGTGAAGGTCATAACAGATGTACCCACTACTTTTTGGAACATGAGGAGGCTAAGGAGGTACCGACTATTCTCCACGCATACTGCCTGGTGTTAATACAGTCAAATACTTCCGCCTTTAAACATCAATAACAATAATTATCATAAATTATTTACACTTATTCGACACAAAGTAACTGCTTATTTCTGAGTATTTTTTTACCTGATGAAACATATCTTCATTATATTGTCGTATCAGTTACGTACCAGTCTTTTACTTTCTCTTGTTGCGCAGCTAAACTGCGTGCTTTGGCACGAGTTTTGACGTATACCTCCGCTGTTTAAAGGACCTACTGTAACGTAATAGATCTTTAGAAATCCGTTGAGGATACGTTTCAAACCTGACGTAAAGAATGCAAACGACATTTCGCCTTGAGCAGTAATGAATACAACATGCCGTGTCCACAGCTAGCTGTCAGACTTAACAAATGAATAGTGACTGCGGGGTATAATGCGAAGAATACACCATTAAATTATTGTGTGACCTGGGCTTTACAGGATCTGAAATTAACTACACAGAGCTGTCGAATTCCAACACGAACTAGAAGACGTTTCTGTCTTATTCGTTGCGTAATACGACTTACTCAGAAACAATCTACATTCTCATGTGATATCTGAACGACAGAGCTGATGCAAAATATTCCCTTGTGTACAATAGGTAGATAGCATCCCTCCCAATAGCTTTATGCGGTTGGACTGAAATGTGAATTATTTGCACGTCAATTTGACGATTGTTGCATGTTGACTTCTTAGAATTGCGACTTCAATGGTCTTTAGTGTACTTTAGATCTTCTTCATATTAAACACCTCCGCCAGTCTGCTGATTGAGAGTAATCACACTGTAATATCATCATTAAATTCTGACACTGTTTGCTGACCTCTGCACTTGCAACAGTCTTCAGCAGTTTCATTTTGGTAAGCTAATGTAGCATTTTACTCTTCACTCGGAAAAGAATCCATATCTAAAGACTATAAAGTTTCACAGATCACACCAATAAACAAGAAAGGAAAACAGATGTAATCCGATGAATTACAGACTTATAACTGATATCCTTTTACAACATAGTTTTGAAACATTTACTATGTTCCAACATTGTAATGTTCAAATACTCTTGTGCAGTGCAGGAGCAGACGACATATTGATCAAAACATCTGTGTAAGTGAAAATATTAGCCAGCCCAAGATGGAATGGTAGCCTGAAACCAGTTATGGCACTGAAATAAAACGTTTTAAAAAGTATTCGTGGTTGGCTGCGTCACTCACCAACTACTGTGATACACCCCGAACAAAACGATGTAGTGATACACAACCAGCATAGCTTCAGAAAATGTACTCTGAAACACAGTTGTCCCTTTCTTCACTCGTAGTAGTGATGCATTCGACAGGGTATCTCAGACTGGTTCTATATTTCTAGATATTCAGAAAGGTTTTGACACCACTCCTCACAAGCGCTTTCTTATCAGATTACATCACTAAGGAATGTCGTCTCTGTTGTGTGACTAATTTTGCTGTCAGAAAAGTCGCATTGGGTGTAATTGATAGGAGGTTATCAAGTGAAACGAAAGTGAAATCCATAAACGATTCAGTAGATATCTGAACAGCCCTCTCACGTTATGGTGTGAAAAATGGTAACTAATCGTAAACAATAAAAAGTGTGAGGTCCTCAACATAGCTAAAAAATTCCATCGAAGTTTGGTTACACCGTAAATCACATAAATTTATAGGCTGTCGATTCAACCTAATACATAGCGAGTACAACAACGAACAACTTAAAACAGAACCATTCTGTGGAGAAGGCGAACCAAAGACTCGGTTGTATTGGTGGGACACTTAGAAGATGCAGCAAATCTTCTAAGATTTATGTTCCTCCTCTGAAGTACTGCTGTGTGGTATGGAATCTTTGACGGAAGATAGAAAAGTTCACAGAAGGGTAGTGAATGTTGTACTATCGAGGAATGCGGGACAGATTATCGGGGATGCGATACGTGGGTTGGGGTGGTTATCATTTAAACAAAGGGGATTTTCGTAGCAGTGAGGTCTTTCCACTAAATTTCAATTATCACTTTCCTCCCTCGTATGCGAAATTATTTTGTTGAGCAGCATCTACATAGAGGATATTGCACTAATAATGTTTCAATATCAACATTTTACTTTACTGTATGTGTTGTTTTTTTAGTGTTTGTATATTTTTGTCCACACCTGTACTGTGTCAACGGGTTGTGCCACTACCTGAAATGTAAAATAAGAGAAATCAGAGGTCGCACAGAAGGATTCAGGAGTTCATGTTTACCATGTGCTTTTCGAGAGTGGAGCAGTTGGGAAGTAGTCTGAAAGTGTAAGTACGGAAAACTGCAACCAGTCAATTTCTTTAAACAATTGTTTTGTCCGTAAGCGTGTTTTCCAAAACTTTCAGGTTCATCTACAGGTGGTGCGTAGAAGATTACACGACTATTTCATAGCGTAATAATCGGTGCTGGCTCTGTGGCAAGAAGATGGCGCATGCTTTAATGTATCGCTGAGAGCAGTGTTTATATGGCAATTATTTGTATACAACACTACTCAGGGTGATAGGACAAACCATGTTCCATCTTCTTGTCAACATTACGCTACGCACCACCTGAACATGTCCCTGAAAAGGTTCAAAAACCTGTTATGGAATAAACAGATATTTCAAATAAGTGGCTGGTTGCAGTTTTCTAAAAAGAAAAGAAAAAGGAGTCACCGGTTCTTAAGCATCCGTAACGCATAAACTTAACTAATCCGCAAGTGGTAACTGCAGAGTAGTCATGTAGACGTAGATGTGGGGTAGCGTTTCGTACACCATCTTAATAGTGGCCGTCACCACTGTTATTTCATTCAATGTAGGGGATATTTTTCTGTAGAACCTTAATACTACATACTTAACTTTTACTGGATCAGGCCCAACGAACTGCATGCTGCTACAACTTTCTTTTGCATCACCTTACGTGCATCACTGCCATCTGCCATCCATCCGCATTTATAGCTGACGGTTGCATGTCTTCAAACTGGCTATCCATCCACCTCTGCCTTGGCACTGACGGGTTTCCGTGACAACCTGTTGTCTTCTATCTGGGCTACATATGCAGAAAACTGTAATTGCTTGCATCTTATGATTCCTGATATAATAATACCTTGATACAATTCGTCGCTCGTCACGTGTTGGAGCAAGGTTTTATATAGACGAATCTTGCATTTGAACTAAATGTTTCTTTCGACATCAAGTACATGTGTCACTCATCACTAAAGTTAATGGATCTTCTGGAATACACTGAGCCACATTGACACTGTGACAACTAAACTGAGATCGAAGGACATGGAGATACGTGCTACACGTGGTACATCAGCGCGAGCCGTTCCACGTGCCTGCATGTGTGGGCTGAGGTATCCTAGATCTGACCAGATGCTTTATTCAAAACATTTAGGAATCACTGAGATAAATATGCCGCAGCGAACGCATTAGATGATATTAAGCGTGGCCTGAGCATCGACAAATTATCCACAATTTGACCAAAGTTTATGTGTGTTGGGTCGGTAGTTGTGGCTTCAGTTCGTTAGTGGAAGTCCTCAGACGTTCTCCGAGGTCCCTTTTCCATGTGACGCTTCAGCCTTCCTTAGACAATGTGCGAATACTGTTTTTGGTTCGTCAAGGTTATCTGTAACAATATTAACATTTGGCTTTCCGCTCAATGACGACAAACGACGCCGTGTATTGTGGGGTGTATGGCGAAGGGGTATCGATTTTGGAATCCCCGCTGGAAAATATCGACAACAACCGGCTACCCAGCGGCTCCAGTAACTAAATTGGACAGTACAATGGATGTGTCAGTCACCCGTTAGCAATAGTTTGGTGTCAATCTGGAGTACACCATGAAGAAAAGAAGATGGAGTTGTCAGAACAGGATCCCTTCAACTTCTCCGGTCCGAGAAATAAGTGACAGAGTGAGGTTAGTATGAAGTAATTGAAATATTTTAATTGCAGAACTATCCAAGCTTCATCAGTTACTAATGTATCTGATCTCCTTGTAACAGAACCGTCTGTTTCGACTCCCAAATAACTAAATGTTACGACTCTCCTCCTGTGGAAATTGCAACTTTCCTGTGGTCACCTAACTTCTACAAACGTACCTATATTGGGCTGTGCGTTATTTATATCGAAAATTTGTATAAAAAATAGGCCATTTTCATCCTACGGCTCTAAGGAAAAATTTGCACCCTTCGTTACCGGAAGTGAAGAATGTTGCAATTAATACCTCTTCTTTGCTAAAAAACCAAAGGGAAAGTCGAACTGAAAACTGCCGATAAGGCAAATGAGAGTATTAAAGTCTAAAAATATAGAAACTTACATTCCTTCTTTTGTTGACCACAAATTAGGAGTAATCAGGAAAGTGGATAGATAGAGAACTCGAAGAAGAAGAGATTTTGGAGGTCGTGTACTCTCTCTTCCCCGTTATAGGTGTTAGGAGGTTTACGAAGATATATGGTAAAGAGAAAATTATCAGACTGAAGACCTGTTTGTTAACCTTCGACTACCAAACCTTTTCAGCCGTATCGATATCCGGCACCTCGTGCAGGCCTATTTCTCTCCCTTTCTTTCTCTGCCTCGTGATGACTGGGTGTTGTGTGATGTCCTTAGGTTAGTTAGGGTTAAGTAGTTCTAAGTTCTAGGTGACTGATGACCATAGATGTTAAGTCGCATAGTGCTCAGAGCCATTTTTTTGAACCATCTCTTTCTGCCTAAATTATGAAACCTACAAAAATATTGGAATAGAACTTAAGATCAGAAAACTCCAGTAGATAAAGCTTGCAACGAGAATTATTGATTAGTCAGCCTTTTATCTTCTTGTTATGCGAAACATGGTCCAAGTTTCAGCTGGCTGTTCGGTTTCAAAAGTATTTCACCATGAAGGTAGACCGTCTCGATGGCAATGGTGGTATTGCTGTATCGATAAAAAATTCGTCGCTGCATCAAACGTACCAGCTCAGTGTAAGAACCGATGATATCAAATTAGTTGCCGTGAAGGTACAATCTGCTCTCAAAATCTTAACAGTTGTCTCACTGTGTAAAGCTTCCAACTATAGCACCGTGAATGATAACTGGAAACACTTAATAAGCCGGCTTCGGTCTCACATCATAATAGGTACAGACCTGAACTCAGATCATGCAGCGTGCGGAGGTGACATGACAGACTGACACGGCAGGGCTTTGATGAAAATTATCGAAGACAATTATCTAGAGGCAGCCGACGGCGGGGCTCCTACTGTGGTGTAGTAACCTTTCCCTAGACGTTCTTCAGCACACAAATTATACACCTGCCTTACTGAACCTTTTAATTAGAAGCTTAAAACAAATTCAGTGAAAGCCCATCATCTTTCAATAAAGTTCCAGATGAATATAAACGCTGAGTCTACACAGGTATATTAAGCTAATAGGAAGCCATCTGGGAGAAATATACTGACGAAAATAATATTGCGCTAGTAGCGCCACTATGCGAATGCAAGTCAGGTTTGCTTTGCATACAAGGCGTAACGGTCGTGAATGTCACTTACCTTTGAGGCTAGACGTGGTGAGTTGATGTTAGTCAAGAATGCCTTCAAGGCGACAAAGTCGCAACTATGAATAACTCATTGCGTTCGAACGAGGCCGTGTAATAGAGATACAATGAGTTTGATATTCCTTCCGCGAGACTGCACAAAGGCTTGGTGGGAATGTAGCCACTGATATGACTGTTGGGAGTGGTGATGGTAGAATTTACGGTCGTAAGAAGACCGGGCTCCGGACGGCCACGTGGCACTACCGAGAGGGAAGACTATCGTGTTCGGCGTATGACTCTGGGGTATCCTAGTGCGCCTGCAGCAGCGTTCTGAACAGCAGCTGGCACCAAAGTGACACGACGAACTGTTATAAAGCAGTTACTTCAAGGACAGCTCCGAGTCAGACGGTCTGTAAGGTGGATTCCATTGGACAACATGGTTGTGGAGATAAAGCAGTGATTAGTATCATTAATCGATTATTCAAAAACAGTCTTAATCGCATTTATTATTATTATACCGCCAACCGGTTTCAGCCCGACGTAGGGGTCATCTTCTGGGCGTTTACGCCATTGGTCGACTGCTGGTGGTGTCACTCCTGTCTACATAACGGATGGTAACTATGGGGTGACACCACCAGCAGTCGACCAATGGCGTAAACGTCCAGAAGATGACCCCTACGTCGGTCTGAAACCGGTTAGCAGTATAATAATAATAAATGCGTTTAAGACTGTTTTTGAATAACTGAATTCCATTGACCCCAAACCACCTCCGTTTGCGACTTCAGTGGTGTCAAGCGAGAGCTCACTGGAGGACAAGCAGTTGACGGACAGTCGTAGTAAAAACAATGTTGTAAACTTATGTTTGATTAATTTTTATGGTATTTGCATAATTATAATTGTTTTATATGTGTAGTAATTAGCAGTGTCAGTGTTGTATGAGTGAAGAAGAACAGAAGTAAATGAAAATTGTTTTGTTTATTCACAAAGTACCAGTTAAACTATACAGGGGATTTACTATAATTAAATGTGCTGTCAGATTATGGTACTAATAAATCGTGAGTAGAACTCAAATTAATCGGTAATTTCAGAAGGAGTAATTTTATATTTGATACTTTTCTAAATTTATTTATTTAGAAATTGCCATAGAAAGAAATGTTTTACTATGATTGGTAATTGAAGTAAAGCGCGGGTTAGCGCAGGATAATACTGCAACCTGATTTGCTGTTTGTGATATCAGCCAATCAGAAAAATGCAGGCTCGCGCCAATATACGCTGGGAACAAAGCCTTTGGTGTAATCTAGGGAAGTCGGGACTGAGGGTTCGAACTAGTAACATCTCATTGAAAGCAGTTCCTACGAAAGTACTATGAAATCGTGGAAAAACGCTAATTACGAGTTCGCGAAGTAGTACAAAGCGTATTTAAGTGAACAGTATAGTGGAAGTCGTGTGGAAGTTCAGACGGAATATCAAAATTATTGCTTTTGACTGTTAGTTAAAACCGCGTGGCGTGTTGTGCTGTCTAAGACTGGAACAGGTATTACGTGTAGAGCAGAGTGCACAACATTTGAGAGAGCATTTTCATAACTCAACGATCTAGTGAACTCTATTAACTTCGGTAACGGGTGTAAATACCATAAACTGGCTACGTGTGTGATTGTGGATTGCGTATGAACTTTACATTGTGTTTCACTTAGTACGGACTTGGCAGTATTAACTGTGATCTTTATCATAAAAATACACCTGAAAATTTACATTTTCCAAGTTAAAACTCTTTTTTCAGTACTAGCCACATCCCGGTTACCGGACAATTCTATGTATGTTGCGACCTGCAGCAGACAGTAGTGGTCTAGTATTTTTTACTACAGCTTTTAGCTAGGCAAATGAACATTGCTGGACATGGCAGGGCGGCAAAAAGTAACGTACCGCGCTGCGTCACTTACATATGGTAACTAACAAATGTATTCTCGAAACTTCGTTACTCTACGTTAATTACTTTTTCGTGTTCAAATTTTTTCCCGTTAGTGTATAAGGGCACAACTCGACAAACACCCGAAACATACGACCTGACATATGGAAAAAACGAATGAGTCTTTAACTAACGCTTCGGAATTCGCTACGAATGTCAGCATTCCTAAGAAAAAAGAGTTTATAGTTACGAAGCAACGTTCCCCGCCCTGGTGGTATGACGAAAGATCTCGAAAAGTCGCAAAACGGAGAACTGTTTTGAAATCCTGTCAACAGACTTTTATCTTGGATAACTTCTTGGAATTGCGGGGAGAGATGAGCACGTTAATAACTTCCTGGAAAAACAGCCAACTGCCTTTCCCTCTTCCCACTATCACCGCCTGATTACAGGAATTTAGCGATACACTTGCTCCTCTCTCAGTGCCTTCCGTCTCCTATTGAAGCTGATCGATATCACATCTTGCTCCGTCCTTTTAGTCCAAGTATCATGGAGAAGAGATTGCAAAAATTAATACCATAAACCCCCCCCCCCCCCCCATGAACCATGGACCTTGCCGATGGTGCGGTGCCTTGCGTGCATCAGCGATACAGATAGCCGTACCGTAGGTGCAACCACAAATGAGAGGTAACTGTTGAGAGGCCAGACAAACGTGTGGTTCCTGAAGAGGGGCAGCAGCCTTTTCAGTAGTTGCAGAGGCAGCAGTCTGTATGATTGACTGATCTGGCCTTGTAACACTAACCAAAACGGCCTTGCTGTGTTGGTACTGCTTACGGTTGAAAGCGAGGGGAAACTACAGCCGTAATTTTTCCCGAGGCCATCCAGCTTTACTGTATGGTTAATGGTGATAGCGTCCTATTGCGTAAAATATTTCGGAGGTAAAATAGTCCCCCATTCGGATCTCCGGGGCGGGACTACTCAAGAGGATGTCGTTGTCAGGAGAAAGAAAACTGGCGTTCTACGGACCGGAGCGTGGAATGTAAGATCCCTTAATCAAGCAGGTAGGTTAGAAAATTTAAAAATGGAAATGGATAGGTTAAAGTTAGATATAGTGGGAATCAGTGAAACCGGAGCGTGGAATGTAAGATCCCTTAATCGAGCAGGTAGGTTAGAAAATTTAAAAATGGAAATGGATAGGTTAAAGTTAGATATAGTGGGAATCAGTGATGTTCGGTGGCAGGAGGAACAAGACTTCTGGTCAGGCGAATACAGGGTTACAAATACAAAGTCAAATAGGGGTAATGCAGGAGTTGGTTTAATAATGAATAAAAAATAGGAATGCGGGTAAACTACTACAAACAGCATAATGAACGCATTATTGTGCCCAACATACACACAAAGCCCACGTCTATTATAGTAGTACAAGTTTATATGCCAACTATCTCTGCAGATCACCAAGAAATTGAAGAAATGCATGATGAAATAAAAGAAATTATTCAGATAGTGAAGGAGACGAAATTTTAATAGTCTGGGTGACTGCAATTCGGTAGTAGGAAAAGAGAGAAAAGTAAACGTAGTAGGTGAATATGGATTGGGGCTAAGAAATGAAAGAGGAAGTTGTCTGGTAGAATTTTGCACAGAGAACAACTTAATCATAGCTAACACTTGGTTCAAGAATCATAAAAGAAGGTTGTATACATGGAAGAAGCCTGGAGATACTGACATATTTGAGATAGATAATATAACGGTAAGACAGAGATTTAGGAACCAGGTTTTAAATTGTAAGACATTTCCAGGGGCAGATGTGGACTCTGACCACAATCTATTGGTTATGAACTGTAGATTAAAACTGAAGAAACTGCAAAAAGGTGGGAATTTAAGGAGATGGGACCTGGATAAACTGACTAAACCAGAGGTTGTACAGAGTTTCAGGGAGAGCGTAAGGGAACAAATGGCAGGAATGGGGGAAAGAAATACAGGAGAAGACGAATGGGTAGCTCTGAGGGATGAAGTAGTGAAGGTAGCATAGGATCAAGTAGGTAAAAAGACGAGGGCTAGTAGAAATCCTTGGGCAACAGAAGAAATATTGAATTTAATTGATGAAAGGAGACAATATAGAAATGGAGTAAATGAAGCAGGCAGAAAGGAATACAAACGTCTTAAAAATAAGATCGACAGGAAGTGCAAAATGGCTAAACAGGCATGGCTGGAGGATAAATGTAAGGATATAGAGGCTTATCTCACTAGGGGTAACATAGATACTGCCTACAGGAAAATTAAAGAGACCTTTGGGCAAAAGATAACCACTTGTATGGATATCAAGAACTCAGATGGAAACCCAGTTCTAAGCAAAGAAGGGAAAGCACAAAGGTGGAAGGAGTATATAGAGGGTCTATAAAAGGGCGATGTACTTGAGGACAATATTATAGAAATGTAAGAGGATGTAGATGAAGATGAAATGGGAGATATGATACTACGTGAGAGTTTGACAGAGCACTGTAAGTCCTGAGTCTAAACAAGGCCCGGGAGTAGACAACATTCCATTAGAACTACTGACGGCCTTGGGAGAGCCAGTCATGACAAAACTCTACCATCTGGTGAGCAAGATGTATGGGACAGGCGAAATACCCTCAGAGTTCAAGAAGAATATAATAATTCCAATCCCAAAGAAAGCAGGTGTTGACAATTGTGAAAACTACCGAACTATCAGTTTAATAAGTCACAGCTGCAAAATACTAACGCGAATTCTTTACAGACGAATGGAAAAACTGGTAGATGCGGACGTCGGGGAGGATCAGTTTGGATTCCGCAGAAATGCTGGAAAACGTGAGGCAGTACTGACCTTACGACTTATCTTAGAAGAAAGATTAAGAAAAGGCAAACCTACGTTTCTCGCTTTTGTAGACTTAGAGAAAGCTTTTGACAATGTTGACTGGAATACTCTCTTTCAAATTCAGAAAGTGGCAGGGGTAAAATACAGGGAGCGAAAAGCTATTTACAATTTGTACAGAAACCAGATGGCAGTTATAAGAGTTGAGGGGCATGAAAGGGAAGCAGTGGTTGTTATGGGAGTGAGACAAGGTTGTAGCCTCTCCCCGATGTTATTCAATCTGTATATTGAGCAAGCAGTGAAGGAAACAAAAGAAAAATTTGGAGTAGGTATTAAAATCCATGGAGAAGAAATAAAAACTTTGAGGTTTGCCGGTGACATTGTAATTCTGTCAGATACAGCAAAGGACTTGGAAGAGCAGTTGAACGGAATGGATAATATCTTGAAGGGAGGATATAAGATGAACATCAACAAAAGCAAAACGAGGATAATGGAATGTAGTCGAATTAAGTCGGCTGATGTTGAGGGTATTAGATTAGTAAATGAGTCACTTAAAGTAGTAAAGGAGTTTTGCTATTTGGGGAGCAAAATAACGGATGATGGTCGAAGTAGAGAGGATATAAAATATAGACTGGGAATGGGAAGGAAATCGTTTCTGAAGAAGAGAAATTTGTTAATATCGAGTATAGATTTAAGTGTCACGAAGTCGTTTCTGAAAGTATTCGTACGGAGTGTAGCCATGTATGGATGTGAGACATGGACGATAAATAATGTAGACAAAAAGAGAATAGAAGCTTTCGAAATGTGGAGCTACAGAAGAATGGTGAAGATTAGATGAGTGGGTCACATAACTAGTGAGGAGGTGTTGAATAGGATTGGGGAGAAGAGAAGTTTGTGGCACAACTTGACTAGAAGGAGGCATCGGTTGGTAGGATATGTTCTGAGGCATGAAGGGATCACCAATTTAGTATTGGAGTGCAGCGTGGAGGGTAAAATCGTAGAGGGAGACCAAGAGATGAATACACCAAGGAGATTCAGAACGATTTAGGTTGCAGTAGGTACTGGGAGATGAAGAAGCTTACGCAGGATAGAGTAGCATGGAGAGCTGCATCAAACCAGTCTCAGGACTGAAGATCACAACAACAACAATACCATAAAACAAATAATAATAGCGTGTAGGGAACAAAATTTTAGAGAGAGTTACTTTTTGATAAAACTATATCGTAGATGTCGAACGCGGGGAAAAAAATACTCAAGTTGCAAGAAACCGTTTTTCTTAAACAAGTAAAAAGCTATAGCTCCGTATCTAAATGCGTTAAAAGATAAAGTCGTGGGGACTAAAAATATCTATCGATTGATTTTTTATCGATTGTGTTCTTACATTTCAAGAAATCCTGCAAATTGGTTGAAAGTCGGTTCTTTATAAATATTTAACGTTCCCATTGCCATCCCCGCTATTTACTCTAAGTATAGCCCACGGTTTGTCAAAATAAGACTTTTTCTGAAAATTTATAGAATACTAGTTATTTCATATATATCGATTTTGTCATGAAATGGCGCATCTGATAATTGGTTAGATGTTCTCTCTATATGGTCGTAGAACAACGATTTTAGAATCATTTTCTTCCAAGAAGTTGTGCTAACATTCTACTAAATAATTTTTACGACTTCACTAATTCCATTGATCACAAAAGATTTACGAAAAACTTGCAGTGTTCTTGGGCGTATTTTCTAAATATCTTAATTTTTATTGTACGAAAATAACTTTTAAAGAGAAATACTGCTGACATTTTTTTACGAATTTTAAAAAAAAGTAACAGCTGAGGTCATAAGTCCCCTAGAACTTAGAACTACTTAAACCTAACTAACTTAAGGACATCACACACATCCATGCCCGAGGCAGGATTCGAACCTGCGACCGAAGCGGTCGCGCGTTTCCAGACTGAACCGCCTAGAACCTCTCGGCGACTGCGGCAGGCACAAAACTGTAAAGTTACTTACTAGCATGATAGCGCAACTCTATGTAATAAAAAGAAGACTAACACCAGTACTGTAGGGCTATCCACTGAGAAGATCGGGAGTGCGTTTCCTTCAAAAATAGTTATATCTCGAAAAATAATTAATTTCACTTTTTTATTTTTTAAAGAAGTATTTTTTGACTTACCGGGGCAATACGTACAGTAAATAACGGGTACAGGAGTATGAATGTTGACTAACTGTAGAAAAACGTTACAATGATTTTTTTCATTGTATCTTGAAACGCAAGAAAGGAATCGATAGTTTCAAAAAAAGACTCGATAGACCTTTTTCAACCCCATGACTTTCTTCTTTAACGTTTCCTAACCGGAGCTATAGCGTTTTACTTATTTAAATCATTTTTTGCCACTACGCGGATTTTTTTGACCGTACTTGCCATTTCGGATTGAGTTCCCTGAACAAGCAATTCTATTTAAAATTTAATGTCCTGTACACTCAATTTTTTGTTTACACGTAATAATTTGTACAACTCAACGCTAGGTTGTTGCAGAATGCGTGGACTATTTCTCTCAGAAAGAACTACATGAAGCTGTTAAATCACGCAGTGACAGCTGGCCTGGAATCGGTATTATTCATTACTTCATGTTTGCGAATCTGCTCATCTAATCGGAAATTTGGTTTTGTAGAATTTTACGCAGTATTGGATGCAGCAGGACCCAATGGCAACATGGAAGACACAGGTAACAATTTCAATTCTGAAAAGTGGAAAAGTTCCAAATAAGGCCTCTAAATATCGATCGATTACAGTTTTGTCATGTGTTGCAAAAACCTTTGCATGTACTTCCTAGCTGGAGCGAGAAACTGGTATGGCAGCTTGAAAATATTAATTGGTACTTTGGAGTCAATACATATTCCGGAAATAAAAAGGGGCAATGGACGATCTATATTCGTTTGCTATGAAGATCATGTCGGCCCTGAAAACGATAGAAACGGTTGTCGCCATTTTTCTTAACGTTAAGTGATCGCCTCGTCCAGCTACCGATTCTCTTGGACAAAATGGCGGGATTCGAAATTCTTTCAAGGATGATTATGGTATCAACCCCTAGCAGCACACAGAAAAATCTATGTCAGATTCAAATTCAAATTATTCGGACCTTTTCTTGTCTCCCAGGGCTTGCCGCACGGTGCAGTGTTAAGCCCACTCTTGTATAGTCTCAAAGAACTCCTTAAGTGTGAGGTCGCAAAAGGCTAATGACGTTTGTATCATTCGAAAACGCACATATCCTTTACAATGCAAGCACAATATTGGCAGCTAATCGCAACAGGGGGCGGAACTGGCCCATGGTGGGTGCGGCATGGGGCTACGGAGTGCAGTTGAACTGCTTAATCGACGAGTAACTCACAACAGTGCTATAGTGCTGATGATTTGACACAAATCAGAGCAATCGCAACAATAAACAAAGCAAAAATTAGACTGTATCAACATCAGTTGCCGAAGTTGGCATCTCATCAGAAAGAAATCCAAAGAATTTCGCAGTGGAAAGAAGTGGCTGATGATACACTCCTGGAAATGGAAAAAAGAACACATTGACACCGGTGTGTCAGACCCACCATACTTGCTCCGGACACTGCGAGAGGGCTGTACAAGCAATGATCACACGCACGGCACAGCGGACACACCAGGAACCGCGGTGTTGGCCGTCGAATGGCGCTAGCTGCGCAACATTTGTGCACCGCCGCCGTCAGTGTCAGCCGGTTTGCCGTGGCATACGGAGCACCATCGCCGTCTTTAACACTTGTAGCATGCCGCGACAGCGTGGACGTGAACCGTATGTGCAGTTGACGGACTGAGCGAGGGCGTATAGTGGGCATGCGGGTGGCCGGGTGGACGTACCGCCGAATTGCTCAACACGTGGGGCGTGAGGTCTCCACAGTACATCGATGTTGTCGCCAGTGGTCGGTGGAAGGTGCACGTGCCCGTCGACCTGGGACGGGACCGCAGCGACGCACGGATGCACGCCAAGACCGTAGGATCCTACGCAGTGCCGTAGGGGACCGCACCGCCACTTCCCAGCAAATTAGGGACACTGTTGCTCCTGGGGTATCGGCGAGGACCATTCCCAACCGTCTCCATGAAGCTGGGCTACGGTCCCGCACACCGTTAGGCCGTCTCCCGCTCACGCCCCAACATCGTGCAGCCCGCCTCCAGTGGTGTCGCGACAGGCGTGAATGGAGGGACGAATGGAGACGTGTCGTCTTCAGCGATGAGAGTCGCTTCTGCCTTGGTGCCAATGATGGTCGTATGCGTGTTTGGCGCCGTGCAGGTGAGCGCCACAATCAGGACTGCATACGACCGAGGCACACAGGGCCAACATCCGGCATCAAGGTGTGGGGAGCGATCTCCTACACTGGCCGTACACCTCTGGTGATCATCGAGGGGACACTGAATAGTGCACGGTACATCCAAACCGTCATCGAACCCATCGTTCTACCATTCCTAGACCGGCAAGGGAACTTGCTGTTCCAACAGGACAATGCACGTCCGCATGTATCCCGTGCCACCCAACGTGCTCTAGAAGGTGTAAGTCAACTACCCTGGCCAGCAAGATCTGTGGATCTGTCCCCCATTGAGCATGTTTGGGACTGGATGAAGCGTCGTCTCACGCGGTCTGCACGTCCAGCACGAACGCTGGTCCATTTGAGGTGCCAGGTGGAAATGGCATGGCAAGCCGTTCCACAGGACTACATCCAGCATCTCTACGATCGTCTCCATGGGAGAATAGCAGCCTGCATTGCTGCGAAAGGTGGATATACACTGTACTAGTGCCGACATTGTGCATGCTCTGTTGCCTGTGTCTATGTGCCTGTGGTTCTGTTAGTGTGATCATGTGATGTATCTGACCCCAGGAATGTGTCAATAAAGTTTCCCCTTCCTGGGACAATGAATTCACGGTGTTCTTATTTCAATTTCCAGGAGTGTATATTAGCTTCTCTGCAAGATGAGTCAGTGGAATTTGTGATGCCGTATACGGTCCGCTACGCGGGTAATGAACATGAGGAGTACAGTGATCACGATACGTGCTTAACAAGGGAAAGTGATAATGAAATAGGTGCAGAGCCATGTAGTTCATCACACTTGTTGGGCAGGGAGCCAGAGATCTCGTCTTCAGTGAATCATAGTAAAGGACAATCGTTGTCCAAGGAGCTTGTACAAAAAATAATTACATACGTGGAAGATAATCCGCAGCATAGTAAAAAAAGAAACCTTATGAACAGATTTCGAATACGTTCGCAGCAATATGACTGTGTAATGCGTAAGAAAGATTACAGATATTCAAGGGAGGTCAAGTTTGACCGTTTCAAGGCTGCTCGATAAAACTTACAGGATGTGCATGATAGTGACCTACTACATTATGCACATCCAAATGCGCGTGACACTGATTACAGTGATTTCAAGGGAAGCAGTGGATGGTTTCAGAACCTCAGTGCTACAGAACTGGAAGGCGTAAGATAATGAAATTTCAAACAAAGCGTCAACTTGACGATGCACAGTTAAACCGCGGAATCGGCGCGAAAAACTGTAGATGAGATAAACAAACTTATCCCATCGTTTAATAAGGAATTTTTTTTTCAACTCCGATCAGCTGGGCTTTGAAATTCATGTGAAAGGAACGCTGAAAATTAGAGCTACCAAAAGAGTTGTATCGAGATCTACCAACAGCAAAGGCTTAATGCATTCGTATACAATTATACCTACTATTAATCTGGATGGTAAATTAGCTGTAATCTTATTTATTGTTCTGCGAGAAGGTGGAGATAGTCTGCCTCCTACTATACTTTTTTGTGTGGGTGATCTTGCAAGGGCGGTAGAGAATCTTTACGTCACAGGTAGCAACAATAGGAAAATGGACATAAGAGAACTATATTTGTGGAATGAGCACTGCTTTTGGCCAATAGCTGGTCAAAAAACTTTGCCTTTGCTTGATTCCTTGCCTGCGTATAAAAATCGTACTCCTTTAGAGCAAACTGTCCCTCCTGAAAAGTACGTAACATTGCTGTTCATACCACCTAGAACTACTGAACAAATTCAGCCACGAGTTGTTTGTTTATTCCTTGCATAAAAAATATGTTATCGCACTACCTGAAGCTACGCTTTAAAGGATAGCCGATTCCATGATAAGCTCGAAGATGGACTGTGTAGTGGACAGGGAGTCACAGCTCCTTACTCACCATGTACTAGAGGATTATTCGATCTCGACGAGATTGCGATTGTCTGGGTGTATAAGGTTTATCTCTCTAAAGGGCATAATCTTCACTGCACAGCCATTCGTAGCTGTCCCGAAGCAGTGCTTTCTACAATCACAAATTTCCTTTCAGTAGAGGCAGGGGACATGCCCTTCATAGTTAGACGCCAAATTCTTCTTCTTTTGCTTACGCCTTAGTCTCTCAGTTTTCGCAGGGTCGGGGTGGTTACAATCGGATTTGGCAAGGTTAGTTTGAAGGGGTGGCGGATGCCTTTCCTGCTGCCACCCCTTACCCCATGGGACGGAATCAGTGTACCCCAGCTGGTTGCGTCTAGTGTAAATCATGAAATAATGCGAACGTGTTGTGAATGTCTGCGAGTCGTGTAACTGAGGTGTCACGTGGGGATCAGTCGTGAATTCACTTAGTGGAATGTGGAAAACCGTCTAAAAACCACATCAAAGCTAGCTGGCACACTGGTCCTCGTCGTTAATCAGCGAGGCTGATTCGGTCCAAGACCGGCGCGCCTACCCGCGTCCAGGAAGCAGCGCAGTAGCGCTCTCGGCTAACTTGGAGGGTTCAGTTAGACGCCAAATGGTGTCCAATAACTTTCATTTTCAAAGCATGGCCTCCAGGGACAGTTCATATGTAAAAATAGACTGCACTTACGGATCATGGACTGTCTCCTACAGAAGATAAACATCCACTCGTTAGTACCAGCTGTGATTCGTGGTTTCCTATCACACGTTTTGTGCGATCGTCATTGCATTTGCCTTTATTTAAATATGATCCTGGCATACTCACCTGATAGATTTCAGTCTATTATTTTATTGTGACCAGCTCGGAAAGTGTTGATGTAAATTGCAATTTTAATGGTTTCGTTGCAAGTCAGTGGCCTGATTATATGTGTATGTATACCGACGGATCCTAAATTCCGCAAGAGGATTATACTGAATTTGCTTTTCTATGCCCTCAGCTCCAATTCTGTAAAGCCTTCAAACCGCCTAAAAGTGCTTCTATTTTTACAGTGGCACCTTTGGAAACACTCAGATTTGTATCTTCAACTCCCCTCTCAAAGACACTAATCGTGTCTGCCTGCCAGAGCGCCCATAAAAGTACTGAACACCGGAGATGTGATAGATCAACAATTCTGTATACATTGTATGTGCTTTTGGAATATGTTCGCAGTACATGGAGAGGGCCAACAATCCAGTTGCTGTGGGTGCATTACCACATAGGTATCCGGTAGATTAAGGAAGTTGACGTATTAGTGAAGCAAGCTGCCTATATAGGCAGTGTCCTTAATCTGAAATTGCCGTATACGGGCCTCTTACGTGAAATGACCGAGCGGTTCTAGTCGCTTCAGTCCGGAACCCCGCGACTGCTACGGTCGCAGGTTCGAATCCTGCCTCGGGCATGGATGTATGTAATGGCCTTAGGTTAATTAGGTTTAAGTAGTAAAAAGTTCTAGGGGATTGATGACCTCAGATTTTAAGTCCCATAGTGCTCAGAGCGATTTGAACCGTTTGAAGTCAAGAGCTACGGAAAACATTAAAGGCGGGAGGTGTTGTAAGTGTTCCAACAAACAAAAGGTGATTCTTTGCGGCATTACAATCACGACTTCCCTCAAAGCTGTTCTTACGAAGTCCCATTGCGACCGATCAACGATTTCCATCATCATTTTACTTAGCTTCAACTACGTCTCTTTTCCACTCCACTACATCGTATCAACATTTACAGCTCCCCAGCGTGTGAGTGTGCTTGCGAATCGCAAACTTATTTAAACTGCACCTTGTTTTCGAGTCCCGATTTTGACTGTGGAAACATTGTTGATTATGGAATACCAGGTCCCTCAATCAGCTTGTTGTCTTTTTGTGCGTAAGACAGTTGCCTAGATGAAGAAAAGTGGGAAAATTCTGTAGGCTTTGACGATGTGCATATTTAATTTTTATATGTTTCTTGTGATGAAATTTCATAAATGGTGTATTTTAAAAATCACAACTGTGTAATTTACTTCTAAATCTATTGGTTAACAATTTATTTTGAACAGAATTATAACAGGGATGGCTGTTATATCTGTGAATATGGACTCATGTATTCTCTTCATACAGTTCCGTGTACATTGTCACCATGTGTTTTAGGTGGCTAAACGTAGTTCACACTCTGGTTGCCAAATAAAAAGAAATAGTTGTAGTGTCATATCCCAGCTGTAGAGAAGATTCGGATGGCAAAATGTAATGGCAGACAGGAGCAGACGATAAAACACCACAGCTCAGAGTTACGGTCAGTTCGTGCTTTAAGACCTCTAGCACGTATCTCACGTGCTGTGACTAAAGAAGCCGCGGCAGCCTTTGAGTCACACATTACCTGTCACACTTTGTATCACCGACTTACAGATTTTACTCAGCATTCTCGGCTACCCGACGCTACCGTCAGCAAATATGCTGTTTTAGGGACCTAGAAATAATAAAATAGTGCCTTTTTCAGCCAAAAATTTCAAGAACTCTAGTAGCCATGATAAATGTTCACCATGTTCTCTCCTAGATTTGTGAGTTTTCAGAAAAGGAAGAGACTTTTAGGAAAGATGATGTTTTTGGCTGATATATTTTGGGTTTGTAATATCTTTTTAAATTGGTTTTTAGTTTATTTTATATTTCAGTGTCGCCTTAATGTCAAGGGTTTTGTGCTGATGGTGGCTTGAGCAATCATTTCTTTCACGCATGCTGAGGGTTTTCCATCACACATTCATGGTTGTGTATTGTCTTATTTCTAAGGTTCACCTTACAAGTTGCAGTGAAAAGTAAGTGATAACGAACGAATACCTTACTCAAAATCAAATATGTCTACCACCCAAGATAACTTGTAAACAAGAAGTGAATACAATAACTGTTACGAGATAGTCTTATGTTGCACAGGAAGAAGATTTTTTAATTAAAGACTAGTTTCAGACTGATTGTTCATTATAATTTCAGCCTGAGGAATAAAACAAAGTAGATGTTACAGTATACAGCAATAAGGTTTATAAAAATGCATTACAGTAACAACACAATCTCTACAACACTAATGATTTTCAGAAATTGATGACACAATTGTTTGACACCAGTCATAGAAGTGGAAATTGGCCATAACATCATTAAGTGTGATAGTAGAGGTCACGTTATATATTATCACACTTATTGATATTATAGTCGATGTTTCACATGTGTGACTGCTGTAATGCAAGACTTTCATCAACTAATTTTGAACAGTATTAATGTTATGGAGCCTATGTTTCTACTTTAATGCAATTTTATATACATTACTGCTATATACTGTAATATCTAGTGTATTTTATCCCTCAGACTCGTTTGGTAACGGACAAGTACTCCCGAACTTCATTGACAAATAAATGTTATTCCTTAGAATTAAAGAAGGTTCTTATAACAGTTATTGTAGTCACAAGAAAGTTGCCGACCAATTCCAACCACGGCCTGCGGAAAATACGGAAATAAGTGAATATAGAGTCTCACAGCAGACCATAAACTGACTCGGGTAAAGTTTCGTAATTAGAGGAAAACCAGCTCACTACTGGACTCTCTAGCCGGTAGTCTCCACAAAACAAAAAAGGGCAACGATTTAAAATCAGTAGGAAGTAGCACTCTCAGTTTTTCACAGAAAGAAGTGTAAATTAATTTAGTTTCAATTAAATGGCGCCGAGTCCACGTACTAGAATGAACACTCCCTAAAGCTAGAAGCTAGATCTGCGGTCTCATGTAAGGATTCTGATTTCGGAAGACGAGCACGCTCACAAAACCGAAACACTTACCTGACAAATCGGAAGGTGCCTAAGCATACTTCAGTTCCCATGTACGGGAACGCAGTTTCAAATAATTATAGCCAACATATTCGTCTCGTGAGAACCAGGAATTCGTTGATTATGGTAATTCTCATTTATTGTTCAGTCTCAGTTGCACATTTTAATTGTATGATCTAGTTCGATGAATCAGGATTATCTTCATATCTTCAAACAAAGAAAAATAAGTATTTACCCTCCTATATTTTATTATGAGCAGGAAAAAGAATTGTACAAATTGTACATAAATGTAGAATTTACATAAGCAGTTTCGTCAGCAACCCACCTTGTCTGTTCAGAAACTCATATTGGGGTACTATGTTTTGCAACTGTGGTCAATGTGTTGGATTTAGGGGAGAGGGGGTGATGTAGAAGGATAAATGGAGTGAGAGTGAGGAGAAAGGAAGCAGGGAGTGCTTCCTGGGAATGTCATGAGTATAACGAGAGAGTATTGCTGAAATTATGCAGTGAATAATTATGTAAAAATCCCCATTAAAATATAAAGGATGTAGAAAAGCGGGAATGTCAAATGTAAACGGGAAAAACCAGCAAAAGTATGAACTTCCTCATTTCCCGTTTTACCAGTTCACCTTTTGTCAACATATTTTAAAGCACCTCGTTTCAAACGATTCGATTCTCAAATTTTCCAGTTTTCACATGGCCCATTTTCATACAATTCTGCACACCAAGTGCACATTCTCGTAAACGTCGTCTCCAAATTCAGACTGACGCTTGGTACTAATTTATATTTCCTTTGAACACGAATGCTCTCTTAGTCTGTGATAGTCTGCTCTTTATGTTCTCTTTGCTTCGCCCGCCTCGTATTATTTTACTTCCAAGGTGGAAGAATTTTATCACTTCATGGGTTCTGCTTTTTCTTTGGTATTAAGTTTGCTGTTAACCTTATTCCTGCAACACCTTATTGTTTCCACATTTCTTCTGTTTAGGCTCCAACCATAGTGCACGCTCATTAGACATTCCATTCCATTTAACAGGTTCTACAATTCTTCTTCATATTTAAAGGTTACCAGTGTCATTGAGATCCTTTCACCCTTAATATTATCCCTATTGCTGCAACTTTCTTTTTATTTCAGCCCTTGCTTTGTCCACGTAACGATTAAACAGTGGTGGTGAAAGAATGTTTCCCTGTCTTGTATCCCTCCTAATCGAACCACTTCTTTCCTGGCCTTCCACATTTATTTTTCCCTCTTTCTTCTTGTACATGTTACACATTACTCAACTCTTCCAATAGCATACACATATTCGCTGAGAAGTTCTATATCTTGCGCCCGCTTTGCATTGTTGTACGCTGTTTGTAGGCTTACAAATGCGATAACCGTGTCTTGATTTGTCTAAAGTCTAGTGTCCATTATCAAGCACAAGCTCAGAACTGCCTCTTTGGTGCCTTCGCCTTTCCTAAAACCAAACTGATCGTCACCTAACAGATTCCCAAATTTCTTTTCGATTCTTCTGTGTATTTCTATAGTCGGTAGCTACGAAACGTGATAGTGTCACATTTCTGCACTTACTGTTGTTTGATGTAGTGACTGCATGGTACAAGCAACCGGTCTGTCACGAATAAGAGATCTGCCTAGGTGCCACGTAAGGATGCGTTCAAGTGACGTAACTCGCTGGCCGCCTACCAAGGCAGCGTTGCTGCCATCACCTGCGAGTGCAACACGGCACAGCGATGCGTGCCACGCCTCTCAGGCACCCTATAAAAGCTGCCCGTCCCTCTCAGTGGCCATTGTACTGTGCTCACAGACGTCGCAAACATGTTCAAGGTACGGCGCGCATACTGCTGTTCACTACTAGCTAAGTATTTGAGAAAACATCTCACTATCGCTGTTTACTGTAAGAAATCATCGTCCATTTAAATTCATATTCGGAACGTAGCATATTTTTCTATATATAATAAAACATACTGTAATATGAGTTGCTTCACGAGAAAGTATATTGGTTTCATGTGACACGTTTCAATTGATATGTATTCTAGATGCAATGTGCAGAGGGGCACTTTAGCGTAATGCAGCTTTTGAGTTTGCACTGTCTACTGTAAGATGGGTTTCTATCGTGTTAATGATGTCACTTTCTCATTCTGATGACGTATGTTTATGCGGTATAATATTTCCCAGGTCTGGCTGCATGCTTGAAGTGTCACAAGCACACCATCTCCTCCTCATATTCGTGGAACTTAGGGACCAAAAGACAACATCAATTATAGTAGTGATCCCTCCAGAGACATAGCCACGAAATGCAAAATTACTCTACGCTTGTGTTCCTCTAGTTTCAGCGAAAAAGTAGAGGTCTTGTGTTCTAGAAATTAAAATTTTCTTTCCAGTTTTGATAGATTCCTTAGCATCGATGCATCCAGGAATCCAAAAATTCTATGACCTCGATTAACAAATCAAAAGAACTGGTCACAGAACAAGATGAGCAGAAATCACATGATTTGAAATATGAAACTTTTCTGATATGATTCATAATCATTAAATGCCGCTGAAGCGTCTCCATTAACTATGTAAATCATCTAGAACACGCAAAAGATATTTCTTATGTTTGCCAGATAGCTATGAAAATATTTTAGACTGACTAAATATGGTTAAGGTTGAAAACAGTAAATTCTGTCTATAAAAATTTCATATGCATGAAGAAAGGAAAAATGTTCATTAAGTAACTTTACAGTTTTGACCATGATTGTTATTTAGCGCCGGCCGGAGTGGCAGTGCGGTTCCAGGCACTACAGTCTGGAGCCGAGCCACCGCTACGGTCGCAGGTTCGAATCCTGCCTCGGGCATGGATGTATGTGATCTCCTTAGGTTAGTTAGGTTTAATTAGTTCTAAGTTCTAGGCAACTGATGACCTCAGATGTTAAATCGCATAACGCCCAGAGCCGTTTTGTTATTCAGCAACCGTATTTATTTTAATGGCAAATTATACCATCAGCCTGACGTCCTGGCGATAGGTAACCCAGTGGTAGGGACCTTGGCCGAATTTTTCAGTTCGCTGAAAGAGACATTCTTCAACAAATTTTTTAGCTGCTGATATTGTTAATTTGTCTTATGTCTTACGCCCGGTACTTAGATGACTTTTGATCATATGGTTCCCTGGAAGGAATTCAGCATTTGTTTGAAATTCTTATTAGTTTTCACGAAAAAATTAGCTTCACTTCTGAGTTAGAAAATAGCGACCGTCAACTTCATTACTTGGACCTCAGTATTTCTATTGAAAACGACCGACGTAAAATTAAAATCTTCTGGGGCATTAGGCCGCTTCATATTTCCGTCTGAAATAATCGACGTTCCAACTCCTCTGCTGGCTAGAACACTATCAATAGTGGACGTCGAAGATCCCAGCAGAGGGGTCGAAACGTCGATTATTTTAGAGGGAAATACGACGTGGCTTAACAACTCAGAATATTTGAACCTTAGTGACAACGGCCACGAAAACATACAGAC
Source organism: Schistocerca gregaria (assembly GCF_023897955.1). Classification (NCBI taxonomy): domain Eukaryota; kingdom Metazoa; phylum Arthropoda; class Insecta; order Orthoptera; family Acrididae; genus Schistocerca; species Schistocerca gregaria. The sequence continues at coordinate 528,252,318 of NC_064922.1, read as the reverse complement.
TTACATAACACGACAGGCTTTCTTTCAGTATTTGTCGAAAAGCCACCAATACAGATCAAATTGCGCTCACTGGTTCAGTGCATCCTGATTCCCATGAGGAAGCATATTTCCATTCAGCCATTCACCGTGCATTCTCCGTGCCTTTGTCACCTGACAAGTTTAATGAAGAGATGAAGAAAATAAAAACTATTGCAGTTAACAACGGCTGTGACCCCACGTTAGTTAACAAAAGTTGAAACTGACGTTAAAGTGACCACTTTAGGCAGCAGCGCAATTCCTTACAGTAAGTAGTATAAAAATGTTTCTCGTTTTCATTTTTAGGCCCTATTTCATGTAATATTCATCGTCTTCTGATTACAAAAAATGGATTCGGAATTGCCTTTCTCACGAACAATATCTCACAAAAAATTATATCTTCAGTCTCAAAACCACAGTTGCTCCGATACACAATTCAGGAGCGTATAAAATCACTTGTGATACGTGTCCAGTTTATAATATAGGACAAACCGGAAGCTATTTTAATGTCAGGTACGCAGAATATTTATTGGTAAATAGAGGCACTAATGTACACAATTCCACTTTTGCTGATCGTGTGCTAGTTTCCGGAAACAAACCGAAATGGGTTGAAGAAATTTCCATTATACGCAGTGACAGGAAATACCATAGGTCGATGTACTCGAAGAGAAAGATATTTTCAAGCATATTTCTAAGAACGATGGCTTCACCCTCAAAGAAGTACGTAACATAAATTTTTTCATTGGTTTCAATTCACTGCTTGCAGAATTTGGATTCCTCTAGTTTTAATATATTTTCCTGCTTCTGGTTAAAGTTACGTCTATGCAAATATTTTCTGGATTGTACAGCTGTTTGTAAAACTTTTTCTGTGTCATTTTGTCCTTAACGAAATATTAATTTCTGTAAACCCTAACAGATGGCTCTATCACACTTAATCTGCTTGACTTCTGTGTTATTTCAAAAAGACATTAAGCTATCTTTATATTTTGTTTTTTTTTAAATAAAGTGTTTTTTAATTTATATTTGTATAATGTTTCAAATGGGCACTTGTAACTGGACACAGCTCACAGGCAGCGCAATGTGAGCCACTGGGCGCAAAAGTCTGAGATTGTTCCCAGCTGGGTGCACGTGGCAAGGGCTACAACGTTTCGTTTTAATTTTGACTTGAGCATAACTGTTCCAAATTCTGACTATTGCTTTTTCCGTAAGTAACCTTTGTGCGTCATGAAAATTGTCATCGTGGTTAGTGTGTTTTTCGTCATACCTATGTATTATTTTTTAGGATTTAGCAACTGTTCGTTCTGATGAAGGCACCCCTTGTACTTGTCGAAACCTAGGTCATTGTACCTAACCTTTATGTGTAACAGGTTGGCTGTTTAATCTTATATTGATGTTAATGAACTTTGCTGTTTTGGTAGACACATGTGTAAACCAGCTCAACCTGTGAAACGAAAGGAAGAAATCAGTGTCACGCAACTGAAGACTAACGTCCATAAATTAAATTTGTTAGCCATCATAAACCACGCGACTACAAATGAAGCCTTATGATTTGTTTCATCGAGACTTTTGTATATCTTCAACAATCAGTCTTCTAAATCCGTTGTTGGAGACTTCCTCCAGTGGCACTTATTCTTTACAAACTGAAATAATTTGTTGAGAAAGACACGACTAAACAAGTCAGAAAATGAAACTTCCTGACAGATTAAAACTGTATGCCGGACCGAGACTCGAATTCGAGACCTTTGCCTTTCGCGTTCAAGAGCTGCACTATCTGAGCTACCCAAGCACGATTTGGAAGGCAGGAGAGGAGGTACTGGCAGAAATAAAGCTGTGAGGACGAGGTGTGCGTCGTCGTAGCTCAGCTTGTTCGGTCAGCGGGTTCGCTGCCCTCTGTGAAAAAAAAAAAAAACTGAGTCAAAGGCTCAACACTGAACTCGAACGGGTGTACCTGGAGACCTGCACCGAACAAATGCAACGAACAACACCGAAAAAAAAAGGTAGAACACTTTTCTGCGAAAGAGAAAGGTCCCGAGTCACGGGCCAGCATACAATTTTAATCTCTCAGGAAGTTGCATTTCAGCGCACACTCCGCTGCCGAGTGAAAATCTCATTCTGGAAGTCAGAAATAAATAAAATTCTTCTGAGTACGTGACAGTATTAAAGCGTAAAATTCTCCGTTGTTTCGGCCACTGCTGCAAATGGCCTTCCTCAGATTGTTTTTCATAACAGGTTGCAAAAACACTCTGACTAAGGCCATTTGCAACAGTGGCCGAAATGTCGAGAATTTTAAACATAGAAAATGCGGTCAGTACACAGAAATGTGTCAACGGCAGCGGAAACCTAAGCTTACGTGTCACAAGAAGATTAAAGGTGACAAATTAAAATAGTGTGCTGAACTGGGACACGAAGGGGGAGGCATACCAACCTTTCGTAAACCATACACTACCAGTTTAGCACTTAACAGCGCCTAGAACAGAGCTTAAACCATGCGCTTCAATAACACAACTTTCATTGAAACTAGAAATGAGCTCTGCTAGTTTATTGTAGCGTTTGTATAACGTTAGAGAAGAAAAGTGTTCTCAAACAAAGCAGCTTGATAGAAATGCATATGAGTGTGTATTGGAAAGAACTGTCATTACAGTTACTGTGCAGTCCCTTGAAATTGCCACGCATGTATGTGCACAGTACACTATAATGCTTTTGTCTACAGATTGTGCTGTTGTTGGTCGCTGTCGCGTGCTGCGTGAGCGCCGCCCCCAAGGCGGGCCTCGCCCCCCTGGCCTACTCCGCCCCCCTGGTGGCCGCCGCCCCCGTGGCCTACGCCGCCCCCGCGCCAGCCGTCGTGACGGCGCACAGCTCGCAGTACATCGCTCAGAACTTCAACGGACTCGCCGTGGCCGCCGCCGCCCCCGTCGTCGCCGCTGCCCCTGCATTTGCTGCTGCATACCATGCCGCCCCCGCCATCTATTTCAGATAATGGTTTTGTCTCTGACACAGCTTCTCTCACTAAAGTGAAATAAAGTTATTTGCTAAACAATGACTACTTTTATTTAATCTCCCTGCTGATAACATTTCGTTACGCTGTTATATACTAAACATTACAATCACACAACACACTAGCCTGCTATAGTAAACTGAAGAATAAATCTTTCCCAGATGAACGCTTCGCCAAGGCTGAACTTCCCGTGTAGGAGTGTAGTGTTATGAGTGTCGATTTACAAAGATTGTTTTAACGTGCGTTCTTTAGTAACTTTTGTTAGGTAATAACTTCTGTATTCCACACATTAATTTTTGTTTAATAATCACTCCACAGTCTTGTCCGAGAACTGTACCATCACTGGTTTGAGACGGTGTGATGCGGGATTGCCTTCATTACTGTGGGAGCTATTTAAGACATAGCTGGCCATAGAAAATGGAGACGCCTGCTCACTAGCTCCATCCAGAAGATAAAGAATTCTGAAAATCTTACCAGACAAGATCTAAGTCATGTCGTTACCTGATGATCGAAAGAAATCAATGAATTCAATGAACTTATAGTAAAGATTAAATGTGAGACTGACGGAAAGGTATTGGCAGTTAAATGAAATGCGATCGCGATGTATGGTCAGACTTCATTTAGGCTTACGAAATAAAGTTTCAACCATAAATTAAGCCGGAGGTATATCTAACGAGTAAGTGAATAGCAAAAAAGGCCAGTTCTTTTTGATTCACGTAAATCAGTCAACATATGAAAATTCATGACTGATTGAAACTCTCTTGATGGGAGTTTTCTTCCAGTTGATCATACGTTACACAGTTACTACGCCAACTAGAGAATTCTGAGGAAGGAGAGTATCAGTATATCAGATTAGGCGACGGCTAGCATAAACCAACTACTGTCTCTTTCCCTCTCCAGAAGTGATCACCTGAAAAGTGATTTGAAATGCCATACCAAAAAACACAGCATTGCAAGTGCACCGCGTGAGGAGAACGAGTATTTGTTTTCATTCCTGGTTACTTCAGCGCACTTGTAATCTTTATGAATGTTACATGTAGGGTTCTAAACATTCATGGTTGTGTCTGTTTGTTCTATATCGTGTCTCCCTACCACTTTCGCGCAACGACGCTCTGAGCGGGATTTTTAGGGAATTTACTAGTTTGAACCTGGGACCTGTTGCTGGCATGGAGACGCCAGACCACACATGACATGTAGAATTCAGAAGAGTTCAGTGAGACTAGCGATGATATAACCAAATACTTAATGATCTCAGCGTCAGCTCCACCTCACTCCCTGTAAAAGAATCTTAATACTAACTAAATTTAGTGGAAGGGGTTCAAGGTTTTCCTATTTTTAGTTAGCTGGTAAAATAACGCCGAAAAAGCAGTTAAGTTTATCACTGGAAATTTTATTCTACTCACAAAACATTGTTTATAAATTGCGCTATTGATAAAAGGAAGTGGTTTAATACAGGATGGTAAAAACCAACTGCGTTCAACAAAAATGTGAACGAATATTCCTTGAATTGGTTTCCAAGTCCTACAAAGGATCGAAGGATGACCTATGCCATATCACATCTATAATCTAGGTTTAAATTAAGTTTCACAAAAGAGAAAACTATCAAAATGGTCTACAGTGACCCTCAATTATCTTTAATTACTTATCTAACTTGTCGTAAATTACAGTGGCTTATGTGGCTTCTCAATAACTATATAACAGAAAAATCATCGCGTTTCAGATCTTTACTTCAAGTGGCAAATGTGAACACCATGAGTTTTAATTAACGATCGACACTAGTATTACGCAAAATGGGGTGTAACAGATGAGACTTCTGCAGTTCTGACTGAAGCCTTATGGGCTCAAAAATGCGGCATCGCGTGCGTTCATTACCTTGTCGGTGTTTAGGCAGCGTCAGGGCAGCGGCGGGCAGCACAGCTCCGCTCACCTCGCCATCTCGGAACTAACTCTTTCTTAACTTCTCCTTACTACAATTTACCGAAGTTGGTTTAAAAAACACCATCTGGCTATGTTTTCATCTGACCAGTCAGGGTCTCAATGTTAACCTTAAGCTCCGCCTACAAAAATTCAGTCTATCCAATGAGAAACGTTATACTTGTCGTGGTGGGGCAATGTTTTTAAAATTTACAACGTAACAGAGACGCGAAAAAGTCTCACTCTAAAACCTGCAGCTGGTGTGGTCCTTTTAGCGTTATCGTAAGATCTATACTTTTCTTCTGGAGGGCTCTATCTTTTAACATGGGCTCGGGGGTGGTCCTAACGTACCAGAGACGCGAAAAAGTCTCACGCTAAAACTTGTGGGTGGTAGTGGCCCTTTTTGTGTTATCGTAAGATCTATACTGTTTTCTGGAGGGCTCTAGCTTTAACATGGGCTGGGGGGGTGGTGCTTGACGTAACAGAGACGCACAACAGTCTCACGCTAAAACGTGCGGGTTGTGTGGCCGTAGTGGTTAGCTGGCGACGTGGGTGTCCAGTCCGTCCTTTATCGTATGGCCTTCTAGCTTAACACGGTTCTGCTCTCGGCTTCTGTCCTCGTTTCTCCCCTCGGAACTGCGTCTGTCTCACGGTGGGAAGGTACGACATGCATTTAGGCATTCTTGTGTTAGTCTGTGGTATTCCATTTGCTCATGTTACTCGTTTTACTTTGGTTAATTTAATGTCACGATTTATTCGGAGCTATGTGACATACTACTTGATTTGCTTATCATGTCAGGGTTTTCATGGAAGGTGTTGGATTTGCCTGACACCTTACAGGGTTCCGTACGTCAGTGGGTGAAAAGGGAACCGTTATTTGATCGCTACGTTCGCCATCCGTCTGTTTATCTCTCTGTCCAAGTATTAAAAACCCATTTTTTCAGGAACCGATAGACGTGAAGTGTTGAAATTTATGTCTTAAGCTAAGGTCTATGGTTAGTTGGTATTAGAATGAATGTAAGCTGCTAACTCAATGCAATCAAAAGATACGGCCGTGCCTATCACATACTTCAATATTCGAAAACCAACTCATCAAAATCTATAGCGCACTTCTGCTTGGCCTAGAATCAAGAAACTTGGAAAGAAGCAAGGTCTCGCAGTTATACACATTTTGTTCCCTCTGTCTGCTGAAAGACACATTAGAAAAAGACACGACAGCACCTTGTGATTTAACTAGTAGGTTCAGCACGATGAAGCAGCCATTTGTTAGACTCACTGTCAGCGACGTCTGGTTTTGCAAACGCCACAATGAGAAAACAGGTGGATCTTTCAATAGCTCTATTGCGTCAACTACAGATATTAAGTTGTGATGAAGGAGAAGGCTGCTGGCAAAATGATATTGTCTCGTATCAAAGTCACATTCTTAGCGGGGCTGCTGAAACACTTTAGTGAGGCGGTGTTCGGACCAGAGGTCGCCAGTTCAAATTCCTGTGATAACAGAAATTTCTAACGTAAGAATTTTAATATCAAGGAGGAGAGTAGCGGGACGTAAAGTTAATGTTCACGAGCCATGCACCGATGTCCTCCGCGAAATCATAGCCTTTCTACGATAGTGAGGGCGTCTGTCAGCAACTATACTGACTTTTTTGTTTCAGATGTTTATGTTAAACTATAGAGCTACTTCTACATTTACTGTATGGAAGCAGGTGTTGTGCCTTACAGTGCCTTGTTTCTCATAGTATTTTTATTTCACGCTAATCAATAATAACATGAACACACCTTCCAAGCCCTCTTTCCAACCGAAACAACACACTTGATGCCAGACTCGAAGTAGGTAACTGCATACTAAGATCGACCCCAGGACAGAAATACCACATTCGTTTCTATAGCTTGAGTGTGAGATGTTCTTCGATTTTAATACAAGATTATTCAAAACAGTGTCGATATTTCACCTCCATTACCGTAAAACTGAAACTAAGTTATTCTCTTAGCAGCGCGCACAGTGAAGTTCTGACATTACACTCACAGCCGCAGTTACTCATCATCATCCTCGACGAGTTACCAGTTCGACTATTTTATGAATTCGCAGCTGACATCAATAATACTCGAAATTAGCTTGAAATGACGTCTAAGAACAGAAAACCTTAACTGATAGCATCTCAGATGTTTTGATGATCAAAAAGCATTGCTGCTTTCGTTGAAAGAACTCGGGAGAAATATTACTGCACCGTTAACTACTCGAGTCCCAACGATGTTTGAAAAAAATTAAGTTACATTTTTTTCACTAAATCGAGCTTTATCGTCGTAATAATAAGAGTACAAGAAGAAACTGGCAAAAAGTAAGCAATAAAATGTTTTAAAGTTGTGATTTCACTTTTGAACCTCTGCGGCTTCGTTTTAAACCACCCATAATTTCATGACATGTATTTAGAGGCATTTCCCATGTCTCGAATCTTCCATAAACTCTTAAACCTAAAACAAACTATAGTACTTAATAACAATAAAAAATGGGGCATCTCTTCTGGACGCATTTCCATGTCTCAAATCTTTCATAAGCTCCTAATACCTAAAACAAATTATTTTGCTCAGTAACAAACAAATATGAGCCTAAATATAATAAATTTATATCGAAAGTACGCACTGAAATGGTTTCCTTCCGAAACCTTTCGTAACAGCAGTAGTACAACTCAAATTTACGTCACGATAACAATAGAAATAATTCAGTGTACCAATAATAATAATAATAATAATAATAATAGTAATACAATGGTGGTTTCAGGCTGAAACCATTCGTACACAAAGGGTTTAAAGTGCAAGTCTCGCAGTCAACACTTTACGCGGGACGTTTTTCTATGGTCCACATCGGAGGAGTGATGGCAAACATATTACAGTTCAATGCATCGGAATAACTCTAGATTCAGAGTGTGCGACACTGAAAATCTGAATGCCGTACTTTATGCCGTACTTTATGCGCTCCCGTCTGAGGTGAAAACTGACAAATAGAAAACAGACAAATATAATTTTTTGTGTTTTAATTTGCCAGTGGTGGTGTTCTTCTATCCATGATTTTGTAGGTGGGATGGGTTTCATGTTGTCGTTAATGAGATGATTAGTGACGGTCTAATTTTGCAGCTTGAGCAAGTACACCGTGCACCGTTCAACCGGAAAGTTTGCTGCTGGATAAAACAAACAGCTCCCCGCTATGGGACCTAAGTAAGGCTATGGCTATCGTCTGAGGTGTTGGGCCTTGTACCACATGGACGTAGTGTCTGAGGTTGTTGCCATGACTGAGCTCCTTGGCAGACCACGAGTTGATTAGTCATAAAACGGACGTGAGCTACCCATTACATAATTGACCTTGTGGCTAAGCTAAATCCCATTCTGGTTAGTATAATATGTGTGGCAGAGATTATCTTTAGGTGGCTCTTCATACTTAGAATCTTGTTGACATGGGTGAGTAATGTAAGCCTTCAAATGTTTTAGTACTGATAGTCTGTTGACGTTCTGAGTTACGGTACGGCACGTACTCGAGGCCCTTGTAGTACCACCGAAGTCTCTTCACATGTCACGTCGTATTTACGCACAAACCTATATGAAATAACCACAGAACGGGCGTTATCCTTTAGAATAATAGGTGCGGAAGATGTAATGAACGAGTATTCTCAATAGTAACTCACCCAATGTGATGAGAGCAATCATGCCAACATAAGTAACATTCGAAGATGGGAAACATAGGGCAACATACTGGAGCAGTCGTTTGAAGTGCAAAGTAATGTGTAGGAGTCACTGCTACCCGAGCTCGATTTGGGGACGCGGTGTCGTCCCTTGGCAGACCGCACAAAGCGATCCACTTAAACCAACCTGCACCCTGATTGTTCCAGAGTAAACTGCATCCTAATGTGACAAAGAGATGCTGTAGAGCTAACAATCAAGCGTCCTTCATGGTTGCCCCTGCCGAGTTTAATCACACCAACACAAACAGCAATTGATACTGATATAAATGCGAATGTAAAGCTGCTTTCAAGACTAAACCGCGCAACGGATTTCTATGAAATTCGTTATGGAGATAGCTTAAAACCTCCGACAAGAAAACAGAGTGCTATAGAAAATTTAATTGTCTTTACATCTACACCCATGGTCTAGAGGTAGCCTCTTCGACTAACAATGAAACCTCCTCGGTCCCGGCCTCGAACCGTGCATCTATCTACCAGCTGTCTTGTCAACGAGGGCAGAGGAGCGGTCAGAGGTTCAGGGCACACTCTTGTACATTTGTTGTAGGGAACTGCCCCTAAAAGACGAAAGAATCGGCAGCGATCAACGGCATGAGGACGCAGCAGGCAATGGAAACAATTGCATTAAAAACTCATAATGTGTATCCGCATAGTATATGGCCCGTCACTGAAAAATTGTCCTGATGATCTCTCAATTGGCAAAAGATTCCAGACTAGTCCCCCATTAGCAACTCCGGCAGGCAACTGTCTAATGGGAGGTGAGCATGGGAAAAAGATTGAATAACCAACGAAAGGTAACGTTCTACGGGTGGGTGCGTGGAAGTTTGAATGTGGTTGGGAAGCTACAAAATCTGACAAGGGAAATGTTAAGGCTCAATCTATATATAGTGTGGGTCAGTGAAGAGAAATGGAAAAAATACAAGTATTTTGGGACGACGAAAAAAAAGGGTAACGGTGTACGATTCGCTTCGAATAGGAAGACAGGGCAGAGAATGAGTTACCTTGAACAGCAGTGACAGGGCTGTTCTCATTAGATTCGACAGTAAACCAACAGAGAATACAATAGTTGATGAATATATGTCAAGGTCGCAGGGAGAAGTTGAGATAGAGAGTTGTTGTTGTTGTTGTTGTCTTCAGTCCTGAGACTGGTTTGATGCAGCTCTCCATGCTACTCTAAAAAATTTTCTCCAGCATAGTGATACATTCACGCATATACACACATTTCATAACTCTTAAAGTACGATTCTCGGTTTCCAACATCCTTTTCACAAATCAGAGTCCCTAACCACTACTCATTATTTCTTACCATATTACACTTATATATATTCGTCGACACTTCTTCAATATTTCATCATAACAGATACGTAGCATAACCAAATAACTCATATAGCATCAGCTTAAACATATCTCAGCAGCATAATTCACTTAGTCATCGTAATAATAACATCATAACACCTCAATTAAATTCTCAAAACCGTTGTAGCTTCCTCCAATAATTTCAAAACCTAAAAAAAATTCTCTGCTCATGTCAAAAGTGTCATCTACCTCAAACGTACTTTAAAAATCATGATCCCATACCAAATACATCATTCAAAGCTCTCATAGTATCACAATGGTTCTGGAAAAATATGAACAGTTCACAAAGTACAGAAAAAGTACAATTTCGTAAGTGTGAGGTTATCCAACTGTGTAATTACGTAAACATCTGTCACTGATGTAGTATAATAAATGTTTGTTTCTCTCAGTTAAATGATCAGATAGCTATGTAATTTATGTGTTAGATAAATATGGTACCGATGTGTAGAGTTGTATAAGCAAATACCATATTAGCTAGGCCTCCTTGTGCTTGCCAAACACATGGTACACAAAGTAAGCGTGTACCCCCCTGAGGATTAATGTAATTATATCCTCAGGTGTTACAGATTACAGCAATGGAATGAAATGTATCACAGAAAACCTTTGTATCATTTTACTTCAAATATCTTTAAAAATAAATGTTTTAAGCACAAAATTAATCACTCAAATACGTGTACTGTAGCGATAAACTGTGCGTCTTGTTGTAAGATAATTATGTGGAAGTGTCGTAGTTATCGTCCTTTGTAAACAAAGTTCTGCTGAAGTCAATGTACTTACCTCGTAATAAACGAAGTGAATTGCTTTGCGTATAAATATCTTAGTTATTACGCTTATTGCCGTGATGAAGAAAGTACTGTGCTGTAACGTATTGTTATGCTACAGAAAAGGCTGTCTCATTGTAGCTATACCACAAAGTTACTACTAAAACATGTTTTACTTTCCAGAATAATACAGAAAAACTGTGCAGATATAAAACAGATACAGTGCAAAAGCAACATTGTAAATTGTCACTCATTAGTAGCGTCGTGATAAAATCGTGCACAAGAACCAAATGCTAAGTCATCTTTAATCTCACAGAAAGTACTTCAAATAAAAAATGTCTTTTCAACTAAACCAAAATGTTGCATTAAAACCTCATTAACAGTATATGTTCTAAGTATGTAAGCCTTATATTCGTTACGCAGTCGTGCAACTAACAAGCAAGAATGTACAAATAACAACACTGTGTCGTCTGTCCACTATAACCATGCATTCGTAATTTCTGTTTAAAAATATTCCCTAGGTTCTAGACTGGATAGTTAACTTCAAAACATTGTTGCATGTTAACAGTTTCTCAGTGTGACAAAGCATACTAGAAATGTGAAATGAAATGTTTTATGGCTAAGACAAAGTTAAAAAGCAGATTATCTTTCAATAAATGGTTTTACATGTGAAATGTGGTGCAAACCTTTACTCTTCCTCAGTATGCAGCAAATCAACTTGAAGTCAATCATCATGTGGTATACGGCAGTAAAGAACACTGGAATTTTTCTCTGAGCCAGCCGGCGCACGCGGCTGCCTGCGTGCGCCGGCTGCCTGCGTTGCGAGTCATTGTCTGTTTCTTTGTTGGCGTGCGTCGTTATTGGGATTAAGTGACCTAACTTCTACAAATTTACCTTGCCGAGAGGGCCCTGCTCTGTTTGAATCCCGCCAGTTCTGCTGGAGTTCAGGTCTGTCGTTACGATCATAGTTTCCATATTGTCTGTTTCTCTGATTGTCTCTGTGATAGTCATTACCGCGGAGAGGTGATCTTTCCCTGTAATAATTACTACTCTGCCAACGGTTGTCATACGGGTGGTGTCCGTTTTGGTCACGATTTACGTTGTACGAATAGCCTTGTCGTGTATTATTTCTGTCATCGCGGAATTGTGACAGGTGTGACCTGTAATTGTTGTGTTCCTGTTTTCGCGTTCCGCGATTGTCAGTGTCAATTTCCAGTTCTTGTAACAGTCCCTGAAAAGCTTCAATGTCGTCTTTGCATCGTCCTGCTAAAATAATCTGTCATAAATGTTCAGGTAATTTGATTAAGCAAATGCGGGTGAGTTCTGAGGGGCTGTATGGGTTTGAAAGATACTGATTCTTATGTAACATGTCTTCAAAATATTTGAGAAGACTGGAAAATTCAGATTGTTCGAAATGTTTCATCATTATGATGCTATGCTTTACTCGGTCTTGTGTAGCTTGAGACCAATATGCTGAGAGGAAGGCATGATAAAATTCTCCTTCACTATGACAATCGTGAATGACCGATCGAATTCTTACAGCTGGTTCATTCTCCAAGTAGCCACACATAAATTCTAATCTGTGTTCTAATGACCAGTTGGGAGGAAAACAATGAGAGAATTGATGGAGCCACGCTTGTGGATGAATGTCGTTGCCAGAATTCTTAAATGTTTTGAATTTACGTGCAATAATGAACAGCTTATAGTCAAAATCATCGTGTTGGCGGGTTGCATGTCGGTCATTGTTACGTCGTTTCGGCGGTTCCATCTCAAAATTCGGTGTACTTTGCTTATTTCTTTCATAATCTCCAAAGTGCCCTGTGTTATTATTTTGTGGCGGTTCCGTATTTTTCTGTCCCTCTTCCCGTATTGGTGTGCGAGAGTCCTCTGAAATACATAATTCTTGTATTACCTGTGTCAGCTGATCTTGTACTTCCCGGATTTCTCTTTGGTGTTGCGTATTAATTTGATTCTGATTTTGTTTGAATTTCCTAATTTGTTCGAACACTTCTGTGTCATTAAAGACTACCGGTTTTGTGTCATTCAGATTATCATCTACCTTCGTAGATAAATTATTTAGCTGATCCGAAAGTTCAACTACTTTCTCTGATAATGAACTAATGTCCTCCATGTGTCTTTCTGAACCAATTTTCATAGTATCTACTGTGTCCTTTAAGTTTTCTTGAGTTTTTGCAAGTTGGGTAACCGAATCGGTAGATGCAACTGAGTCAATTTTAGCTTGCAAGGTCTCATGATTTTCATGAACAATTGTTTGCAGTTCTTTTATGGCTGCTTCGTGATTCTGTAATGCATTTTCATGCCGCGAAAAAATAGGTTGGAAATGCTCACAAATTTGTGTTTTTACGTCATTACAGGCTTTTTGACATTTCTATTCGATTTTATGTAATTCAGTAGTTAAATCTTCACGTGTTTGTTCAAGCGTATGTTCCACTGAGTCTAACTTTTGAAGCTTTTGCTCCATTGCGTCTAACTTTTGCTGTGTTTGTCTCTGATTTTGTTCCATTGTGTCTAACTTTTGAAGCTTTTGTCCCATTTGTTGCATTAATTGTAATAACAATGCACTGGTGTCTGAAACATGTTCCTTAGTCCTATTCGGCAATGCATTTGCACCGGCAATATTCGCAGTTTGAAAAACAGAAAATGTGTCTTGACTTATTTGAGAAAACGGTGAGGACGCATAACCTGAATCTACAGTATTTGCAATATTGTGTCCTGTCATTTCGGATTCCTGAGGCGAGCTGTTGCCGACCGATCGATCGATAACGCTTTCCTGTTTACTAATTGTTTCACTGCCTACACCATTATTTGCAACCCGCTCCATTTCCCTATGCACAATTACCAAATTACTACTTTGAACATTAGTTAATTCATTACATGGTGGCGCTAACACACTGCTTTCGTCTTCACTGTCATTTCTCAGTTTACTTTGGAGCCTAGTATTACGTTTTTCACACGCCATTATTGTCACAATATTTCACACGACAACACAAAAAAAGCATAATTTGAAAAGCAAAAATAAGAGAACACATTAACATATCACTGAAAATAATATCTAGTTAATTGCAAGCGCAGCTGCGAAATACTTTGTGCAAAACTACATGCATGCCACAAGTATTTTGCTGTACAATCATGAAAGACTGCAACTACAAAGGAAATTCTCTCTATGATTACGCGCCAGCAGTAAACAAAGGCTACACTAACTACAGAAACTACATGAAAAAATCAGAAGATTCCAGTGAGGTATCCTTGGCTAAGGGTCGACATATGAAACGTCCCCTTTGAACAATTATACAGGACTGTGCTTAAACTGACACACAATATTTTTAGCGCAACGCAATCTGACTTCCAAAAATCCCTACGAAAGAATGGCCCTGACTAACATTAACCTATACGTTTCACAAATCACTTACCTCACAAAAATCTTCGTTACTCAAGCTACTGCAATACAGCGAGCGCCACTACTGCCAGCTAAATAAAAGATTCAAACTACGGAAGTCACTAACTACTGAGGCACAGTTAGCAAATGAAAGATTTTAATAGAGAACAAACAATGTATTTCCTTAATAGTCATAATATATATAGCAGTTCATGACATTAATTCTTACAAATTTCAAAATTCCGCCATCTCTCTCCCCACGTCCACCACTGCTGGCGGCTCACCTCCAACTGCGCAACGCTACGCGCTGTTAGCATCCAGCTGCCGCTGCCCAACACTACAATGGCAGACAACAATGCAAACTAGCCACAGACTGCACACGGCACAGCCAGTGATTTTTATACAGAGCGCTACGTGGCGGCGGCGTTACCAATAAAAAAAACCTAAACAGCCTACTTCAGTTGTAGACAGGTGGACATCTCTTAAAAGGTATTCACAGAAGTTGGCAGGAAAAATTTCATACAAAGAAGGCAATTTCGAAGAAACCATGGATAACGGAAGAAGTGTGGTACTTCAGTTGACCGACGAAGGGAGAAAGTACAAAAATGTGATGGGAAATTAAGAAATACAGCAATACACTTAAAAGCGAAATAAAATGGAAGTGCAGAGGAGCTAAGAGGGTATGGCTGTATGAAAAAAATGAAGAAATTGAAAAAGAAATTATTGTAATAAAGACGTATATGAAAGTCATATATAACATACATAAAAGTCAAAACAGTCGTTGGTGAAATTAAAAGCAATGGTGGCAACATTAAGGGTGCAATTGAAATTTTATGTTAGCATAAGAGCCAACACTGTGTTACAAGTGGAGGCCGAAATGCACGCGTTTTAGCTCACGCACTCTGGCGTGAGGAGGGAAGAACTATACTGACGCGAGGAATCGAACATGACAAGGAATGAGAATTCAGAGAGCGGACGTAATTAGTTTGATACTTAACTATAAACCATTAATGATGAACGTCGCTCTTGACGGTACATGATACACAATGTTATCTGTTCAGAATACATCCTTGAAAATAGCAAAATTTGTGTGTAAGCGTTGCCAAGGGAAAGTGGCTTTTGGCCATTCAAAGAATTTCCGCAGTGGTGCTGATTTTTATATAGCACACACCTTGCAAGAAGAGCACATAATTGTAATCGCAGCATCGATTCCGTACCAAGTACAGTGCAAGTACGAGCAAGTTGTTTCGTTCTCACTATACCCCAATGTCCTTGGTGGAGAAGCTTTAAGACAGAGGACGGTCCGGACGTGGGATCACGACCCTGGACTGATCATTATCAGAACGCAACAGCAAAACACCTCCTCGAACTAAAAGTCTCTCCTATTGAGCAAAAAATCGGCGAACCCACGGGTCCCCGATCCGTGACTTAGACAAGGTCCATTTCATGGCAATAAAACACAGAACGGTAGCAAGGTCAAGGTCGGCAGTTGTGGCTGTAGCAACACGACGAAAATCAATCGGAAACGATTCGACCACGTCATCGGTTTCTGAATCAATGAACATGCAAGCAAGTTCGGAGGAATCGAATTCCCTATCCTCAGCAACAGGCAAATGGGACAACGCATCGGCGATTCCGTGCTTAGCAGTGGACTGATACATGATATCGTAGTGGTACTGCGACAGAAAAATGGACCAGAGAATGAATTTCTACGCTGTACGTGGAGGTACAGGCTTATTCGGATGAAAAAGCGATGTCTAAGGTTTGTGGTCTGTGAGTATGGTAAAGAGATGACCATACAAGAAGTCATGAAACTTTGTAACACCAAATACGAGACCCAATGCTTCTTTCTCGATCTGTGAATAATTTCTTTGCGTAGACGAGAGCAATTTGGGCGCAAAGGCAATAGGGCGATCGTACAAGCCATCTTTGTGCACAAGCACAGCATCGATCCCGAAATCCGATGCATCCACCATCAACAAAAGGGGCTTCTGGGGATCGAATGGCGTAAGGCAAGTATTGGAAAGCAATGCCAATTTCAACCGGCGAAAGGCGAGTTCGCATTCCGTCGTGCAGACGAACGGAACACATTTACGGCGTAAGCGATGAAGAGGATCTGAAATGGAAGAGGTATGTGGCACATATCTGTGATAATAGTTGATTTTTCCCAGCACACTCTATAGCTGCTTCAAATTTTCCATCGAAGGCAAGTTTTGTATGGCACGGAGGTGCGTGGGACTGGGATGTATGCCTTGGGCATTGAGTACATGTCCCAGGTATGGCAAGTCACTAGCAAAAAACACACATTTGTCCTTTCGTAAGCGAAGACCATTTTGTCGCAAGATCTGCAATAATGTTCTGAGATTGGCTAAATGTTCTTCTTCCGCCTTTAAGGAGATCACAATATCGTCCAGATAGCTTGCTGCAGTAGGGACCGACGCACAAACAGTTTGTAGATATTGCTGAAACAATGCAGGGGCGGATGCACACCCGAATGGCAGTCGTTTGAATCGATACAAATCAAGATGCGTGTTAACCACCAAAACGCGCTGGGATTCTTCGTCCACCGGTATTGCAAGTACGTATCTGCTAGGTCCAACTGGGAAAAATATGTGCCTGGGCACAGTTTGTCAAAAAGATCTTTCGGGAGGGGTAAAGGAAAAGTTGCAGTCACTATTTGTGCTTTCACTGTTGCCTTAAAGTCCACACGAAGTCTGTTTTCCCAAAGGATTTGACAAAATTACTAAGGGTGATGCCCAAAGAGAAGCCTGCACACGTTCAATTACACCTTGTGTTTCCAAATTGTGTAATGTTTTTGCGACCCCATCACGCAATGTGTGGGGAAAATTGCGCGCTCTGAAAAATTTCGGTTTCGCGTTTACTTTCAGTTCCAAATGTGCTTTATAGTTCTTAGCGCAACCGAGATCCGGGGGGCAAAAATGTCTGCAAATTCTTCATATAGACGGGAAACACTGTGTGAAGGCACAGTCTGGTTCACTGATAGGACCTGATTTACTATAGACAATTTAAACAACTGAAACGAATCGAAACCAAAGAAGTTCATTGTAGAAGAAGAATGAAGGACATAAAATGACACAAGTTTTGTTTGTCCTTTGTATGTTGCAAGAAGGCTGCACTGTCCTAAACAGGGATCTCTTGACCTGAATAGCTAGTTAACATTTGCGGCATGCAACGGATGTGTGCCCAGCAGTTTGTAAGTGTCTTGTTTGATCAGTGAAACTACAGCTCCGGTATCGAGCTGGAACAGTATCATTTTGCCGTTAATATCCAAGTCTACAAGAAGTTTATTCTCCTGCTGACGACAAGAGTGACTGTCTTGTGCAACGTGAACTGATACTGGTAAAAAATAACTTGCGACTTGACGGGAGTTCCGGCGATGTCGACGCACACTATTTGTGGGACGAACACAGTCACTGTTAGAGAGAGTGGCACTGGGCGGAGTGGAATGAGCGACATGAATTTCCATGGGCGAATTTTCGCGAGCCTGAGTATCCTTGGTTCAATTCCGATTCCGGCGGGAAGCAAAAGAGAATGGAATGGTTTGGAGTCCGATCTGAGCTGCTTCTGGCAAACACTCTGAACATGTCCTTTTTTGTTACAGTAAAAGCAAATAGCTTGGCATGACGGGCAATTCCACGCGAATGTTTAGTAGCGCACCGCGGGAATGATTTGAGCACTGCATTTGCTTGCCGGCGCGGCACACGTAGCTGAGAGCCTGGCGGCAGCGGCGCGGCTGGGCGCGAGGGCTGTTCACTGCTCCGTGCAGCTCGCCCGGCGGGCCGGTTAACCTGACACACTGCTGGCGAAGTTTCAAATGATTCCTGACCAAAGTCAAGTGTGTCCTGCCGATCCAATATGTCCATCACTTGTTGAAGGGAGGGATTGACTAGTTTCAAAATCTGTTCCCTTATACGAACATCAGAAACGTTCTGTGCAATTGCATCACGTACCATAGTATCTGAATATGGGAGTCCACATTGACACTCAAAGGCACAATCCCTAGTAAGGCCTTGCAAGATTGCAACCCACTCCCGATTAGTTTGACCTGCCGTACGTTTCGTATGAAAATAGGTATACCGTTTCACAACTACATTGACTGATTGTTTGAAATACGCATCTAATGCAGACAAAGTTTCTTCGTAGGACAGAGTTGCTACGTCGTGTCGGAGAAACAATTTGACTATCACGATGTAGGTTTGCACACTGACGGCGACAAAAGAAACAGCTGCCACTCGTTACGTTGAATACTGGGCGCGGCGAGATGGAATCCAAATTGGCGTGACCACTCTGTCCAGCTTTCCATTGCAGCATCAAAAGGTCTGAAGGTCGGTGCAACCGCGTGTTGTGGCTGCGTTAGCGGACCCAAGGGCATCTAGTAATGCATGCATCTGCTGATACTGTAAGCGATAAAATTCGGTCAGTACATCTGGAGATTAGGCGAAGCCATCACACAATGAAATCAGGGCAGTCTCAACGACATATGTCAGTATAGTTAAGAACACCGTTTTTACTCCTCGTGCCAATTTTGTGTTAGCAGAAGAGCCAACACGGTGTTACGAGTGGAGGCCGAAATGCACGCGTTTTAGCTCACGCACGCTGGCGTGAGGAGGGAAGAACTATACTGACGTGAGGTCTGGAACATGACAAGGAATGAGAATTCAGAAAGCGGACGTAATTAGTTTGATACTTAACTTTAATCCATTAATGATGAACGTCGCTCTTGACGGTACATGATTCACAATGTTATCTGTTCAGAATACATTCTTGAAGTTAGTAATTATAGTAACTGAATATGGCGCCTTGCTAGGTCGTAGCAAATGACATAGCTGAAGGTTATCCTAAACTGTCGTCTCTGCAAATGAGAGCGTATGAAGACAGTGAACCATCGCTAGAAAAGTTGGCTGTACAAATGCGGCGAGTGCTAGGGAGTCTCTCTAGTTACTAGACCTACCTCGTGGCAGCGCTCAGTCTGCAATTACTGATAGTGGCGACACGCGTCTCCGACGTATACTAACGAACCGCGGCCGATTTAAAGGCTACCACCTAGCAAGTGTGGTGTCTGGCGGTGACAACAGAGGAAATTCCCTTGTTAAACGCTCAGGAGGGAATGGATAGATGGAAAAAGTACATTGAAGACAAAAAGTACATTGAAGACGACTTGAAATCAAATAAGGCGGACGGTATGTAAAACAGTCCATCGGAATTTCTTAAAGTGGTGAGTAAATTGGCAACAAAGCGATTGTTTACGTTGGTGTGTACGATCCATAAGATTGACGAGACATTATCGAACTTCCGGGAAATCATCGTCCACCCTATTACAAAGATAGCAAGTGCTAACAAGTGCGACAATTGTCGTACAGTCAGCTTAACATCTCTAGCTCATGTATCTAAGTTGCTGACAGGGATAATATATTGAAGAATGGAAAAGAAAATGAAATACGTATTAGATGACGATTAGTTTGACTTTAAGAAAGGTAAAGGCAGCAGAGCGGCAATTTTGTCGTTGACGTTGATAATAGAAGCGAGACTAAATACAAATCAAGAGGCATTCATTTGTCGACCTAGAAAAAGCGTTCGACATGTGGCGTCGCAACTAGTGCGAGCGCACAGTTTTCTATCAAATATTTACTGTGAAATGTAGACAGACTGTAAAGTAGCCATCAGATTAGCATATGTGCTGTAGCGGGCAGATTACCGGTGTCCGTTCGTCTGACGTCACGACCATATGGCATGTCTGTACCGTGAGAATGTAAGACCTGTGCGCTAACTAGCCGCGTGTATAACGTGGAACTTTCATCTTTAATAACTTCTAACTGAGGAACCTGAGGAAATTAAAAGTTAATATACTAGTTTCTGTTATGAATAAAAATAAGTCATCCAAATTTGAGCTTTGAAACCTGCATATTTTGGAAATTAGAAAAATCTTACAGAAAACGCAAATTTCTACAATTTTCGAGTCTAAATAAATACCATTATGTATAGATCACCTTCAGTGACCATCCAACTATGAAACAAAATCACCTTCCGTGCTTTTGTATTTATTTTGAGAATTTTACTTTTAGAAATTCACCTATAACTTTGTTAAAACCATAAATGTTTTGAATTTTTGTGAACAGTTATTTTATATGAGTAGGTGAGAGTGAATGAGTGTGCTTGAGTGAATGAAAGAGGGACATTCGCCATTCTTTGCAAGTGTATAAAATCTAGGTTGGAACTCGCAAGTGTTCAGACGATGTAACCGTGGGAACAGAGTCGCCAGTGGTTCCCCATCTTAGTGAATGTCGGATGTCCAAGAGTGTATGGTATTGTACAAGCAGCCAGAACGTTCGCGAGTATTTAAATAATTTCTGGAAATAAAGTAAAGTCTAGTTTTCCTTTCGGTTTGTTAAATTATACAGTAAATTTTGTGTAACAAGAAATCATGACGTAAATGATTCAGAAGTCATGACTGGTGCGTGCTAGATTTTGGCGCGAGGCGCACCCAAAGAGTTAATTCTGATTGGCTGTGGGATGTGTGAGCCAATGAGATGCGAGGACGGTTAGCAGACTAGGAGAGTGAGTCGCGAGTGGATGAAGAGTCGCGAAGGAACTGTGATCGAGAAGAGACATGCTTGATGTGTCCTCGCGAATAATGTGTAAAATGAAGTCATAAAACGGCTTCATCGGTTCGGTACTGTGCGATTTGAGACTGGAAGAGTCCAGTAACGCGTAGTGTGAGTTTGAGCGAGTTGTGACTTTTCGTTCCGCGAAAGACGCGAGTAACTTTAATAATTAAAAGCGTGGCGGTACTTCGTAAACTTTTACTAAGTGCTTATGGCGAGCATTAACGTTAAAAAACGAACTATTATTGAACATCGACTGCAAACGTGTATGTTAGAAAATCGTCTGTGTTGCAGTTAAGTAAATTCCGTAACTTTGAAAGCTAATTCTGGCGGGGTTTGAGTGTGGATAGAATTGTGAACTGAACTTTCTTCAAACGTAGATTAGCGGGCTGATGATCAGGCTTAAAGACAATAAAGAGCTTAAATAGAATTACCAACTTCGCGTTCTCGTTTGAGTAAACAATTACTACCATTCCAATAACTCAATTTATTTAGGAAGATTGCTCATAGATTGTATTTCAGCAAACATGTATCGCGGCCTCCGGTGAGCGGCTATTAAATTGCAGTTTCTTCAACACTGCTTTTCTGCAATTTTTCCAGTAGCTGCTATCAGGAGAGGCGAGTGCAGCAACTACCTAAGAAACGAGGTAGGTGGATTTTCTTTCAGGGAAAGGAAACTGCGCGAGAAGAGCCTGACCCGTCGCAAGTGGTGCATCGGCCGGGAAATAAAAATAGTAAATTCCAGTGAATTTCAAAAAAAGCAGTAGTGACAATTACCGGACAATACAGAAGTGCTCGCTATGTGTAGGAACTGTGTAGCGTACAAATTGATATCGCCACGTGAATAGGAAGGACAGTGAAAGTGTCCGTGAACTGTAATGTGTTGTACGGAACGGAAGAATTTTTCGGTGACTACGCGCCGATTGGAATAGCAGTCTACGACGGCGTCTGGCAGACGACGAGCTACGGAGACTACGCAGAGGCGACGACAGCAGTGGCAGTTGGCAGCGTTGATTCGAGCGGGGGCCCGGAAACTGGTACAGCATTGCAGTGTATGGTGAACGGACCCGCAGTTTCATCTAGCAGCAACGCAGCACGCCGAAGCACAAAGTTAAGTACAGTGCTTTTGAAAACTTTGTGTGTTTGTGGAGTCAAACTGAGAAAAATGGCTGAGTTTCAACCAAGTGACAAAAAGGCGGAACTAAGTTGTGATAGTGGGATGGAGACAGGGGAAAATGACCCCATGAATTTTAGTTTAGACGTGTCTCAACCCAATTTCAGTAGTAGTTTGACTGATTCATCCTATGTTAA
The DNA here is from genome assembly GCF_023897955.1 of Schistocerca gregaria. Taxonomy (NCBI): domain Eukaryota; kingdom Metazoa; phylum Arthropoda; class Insecta; order Orthoptera; family Acrididae; genus Schistocerca; species Schistocerca gregaria. The sequence continues at coordinate 528,230,215 of NC_064922.1, read as the reverse complement.
TTATAGTTTGGAGTCAGATCCAAATATGTCAGTGCCCAGTGAGTTACAGTTACCCATGCCGGTAGTTAATGTTAATAGGGACATTGTATCAGCAAATGAGGGGGCGAAGGATAATGTCGCCAGTATGCTGATGAATCTATTAACTAAGATGAACGTGTTGGATTCCAATATGTCAAGTAAGATGGATTCCAGTATGTCAAAATTGGAAACTAATATGTCAAGTAAAATGGATTCAAAAATGTCTAAATTAGGATCTGATTTAAGTAATGAGGTGACTAAAATGGGCGCTGATTTAGATTCCAAAATATCCGATCTCAGAGACTGTTGGAAGCAAGATTTAGCAGTGCTCAGTAGTAAAGTAAATGTTGAAATACAGCAGGTTAAACTAGAATGTACAGAAAATATTGTTCAAGTGCAAAGTGAATTGACGACACGAATCGAACAGGTTACTGAGGATCAACAGCAATTCAAATCCCATGTTGATGCAGAATTAGATAAAGTATGTGAGCACATAAAAGTGGTAGAGAATTCCAATGAAATTAATCATGCCGCCTTAGAATGTAAAGTAAATGATACCAAAATTCGGTGTGAGAAACTTGGAGAGCAAGTTGTAAATAAGGTCAATAATTTAGAGACTCACATAAGCCATTTCAGTGAAAGTGTGAATGAGCAACTTTGTGGGCATGAATGCAGACTAACCAAAGTAGAACAGTGTGTTTCTAACCATAGTGGTAGTATAATTTCCAGTGGAATAATTGAATCTACCGAGGTTGCGTATGTTACCCACAGACAGTTTTTAAAATTTGACCCAAGTAAGAACATGCACCCCAGAGAATTTTGGAACGATTTTGAAGACGTTTTGCCGAAAGTATGGAGCGATAAACAAAAGATAGGCTTTATCACTTCAAATTTGATGGGAGAGGCCAGAGTATGGGGGAATTTAGCCTCTGAAAAATACGCGAAATTGTCAGAATTTAAATTAGCGTTCTTTGAGGAATACTGGGGAAAGAGAAAGCAGATGGATGTTCTTAATCGGTTCTGGTCGGGAGAGAAGTATGACCCCAAGAGAGAGGGCATCAAACGATTTGTTCAAAGGTGGGTAACAACTCTGTCCTACCTTAGTAATAAGTTAGAAACAGAACAGATCATATTAGGGGTAGAAAATAAGCTACCGTGGAACTGGAAAACTAAGATCATATCTGCGCCCCGAGATAACATTGACAAGTTCGTACAGTATTTAGAAAGGGTTGAATCCGTCCAAAAAGAAGAAGAAAACATGAGGAGGGAGCATCGCCCGCCTGCTAGGCAGAATGACAATCGCGCGGATGTAAACATTAATAGGATGGGTGTTCAGAGAGGCGGCGGATACCGTGGCAGTTCACGTGGTAGAGGAAGAACATATGTTAACAGGTTCAATGAACGCGAGCAGTATGACAGCGGCCGACAGATGTCAGGAGGTGAGGCGGTCAGCTGGAGGCATAGTGATGACGCACCGCGCTCGGAAAACCATTAATTGTCTACGAGTGTGCTGGCGATCGTAGGCAACAGCGTTTAAAGTTAAATCCGCTGGCAAAACCATTCATAAGAAAGCAGCCTGAACGACCACCTAACATAAATGTTGTTGCTACAAAATTTAGGGAGGATAACGTAAAACAGACAGAGATAGTAGCTTTAAGTCAAGTGGAGGTTAATGAACCAATTAACTGTAAGAATAATCATAAGAAGCCACTTATTGAAGAACTAAGTACTAGTTATAAGGGTAATAATCAGAAAGACATTATGCACAGTAAAACTAATGAAGAGCTGTCGGATAGGGGTGAGAACAGTAATAATGGCAGGGTTGTGACTGTGCTTGATAAGATAATTGATGTTGTAGATAGTTACGAAGAAGAGGATAGATTAGAGGAGGAGGTAGAGGTTAATGACGACGCCTTGGATAGGGTCGTAGAAAAGGAGGTTAATGAGAAAGAGGGGGAAACATTGGAAAAGTGTTTTGACTTAGCAATAGTGGATAGGCTAATAGGAGCTGCCACTAGAATTGAGGGTGATAATAAGCATGAAATAAACCCTGTAAGTGTGAATGTGATTGCCACCCAAAAGACAGGCTTCGAAAGGAGAGAAATTGTGCAAGATTTATTGGAGGAAGCAGAACCCAAAATAAATAAAGAGTACTTAGGGCAACCGATAGTAGAGCTAAGAGTATTAAATGAACCAGTTAAATGTTTGATAGATACTGGATCGGAAGTCTGTGCAGTATCCCAGAACTTGGTAAATGAACTCCCTAACAGTAAACAGATTGTTAAGATGCCAGTAAGTGGCTTGAACATTGTAGTAGCAACCGGTAAGACTAAGAAGACAGTAAAACAGGAAGTGTTTCTACCCATAGCATTTAAGGAAGTAGAAATAAGACAGAACTTCTTAGTTATAAATGGACTGAGTGTAGACATATTGGTGGGGGCTGACTTTTTGAATAAATATGAAGGATGGGTGAATTTTTCTACCAATGATGTTATTGTAAAAATTAAGGGTAAACTAATTACTATACCTTTCATCGGTAAGCAGCTATGTGAGGATCCTGAGCAGAATGATTTTCCTATATGTATTTGTAAAACAGAGAAATTCTTGGAGGGCTATAATGAGTACGGTGGCAAAAAAGTTGAGGATCCGTCTGAGCTTGTGAGTGTCAGAAATAGGATCGAGGAGAAATTACTAGAATTAATTGATATTGATGAAGCAAGGAAAAACGATTTAAGACAAATACTAGTCAAACATGCCGAGGTTTTCTCAGATCAACCAGGGCTAGTAAAGGATTATGAGTGTTTTTTGACAGTGCAGAAAGACGCTCATTTCTTCAAAAAACCATTTGCAATCCCAGAAATACCTCAGAGAGCTTTGCACTCTTTGCAGAGCTAAGTGCGTGACGAGCACTAGGTCTCGAGTCGTTTGACAATATTTCTTCCACTTTCTTTTCCGTATTGTCAACCTACCTCTTCTTTCATTCAGAACTAAAATTCTATCGTCTTTCCTTCTTCTCTATCGTAGTTTTTAAGTGATAAAGTGTTTAAGTAATGAGTAGGAAAGAACCTCAGTGCAGTATAGGTTAAGCGTAAGGAATGAGTGTAAGAGAAAATCAAAAAGGATTAAGATACCTCAGATAAGTAATAAGTCTCAGTAAAGTAAATGTTTGGCCTAAGGTGTGAGTAATGCCCTTAGAAAGGTAAAATAACTAAGAAATGTAAGAGCCTCAGAAAATATGGTGACGAACATTGAAGCTGTTTGTTAAGTAACAGAACGATATGTTAAGACGTAGCATTAAGCTAATGTTTAGGAAAGGAAATGGAGCAGTACAGCAAAACTGTCTGTTCAATGAAGTCAGAGCCTCAGGAGGTGATTTAGTGGTAAAATGAGTAAAGGTACAGTGCAACAAGGTTGACTGTCAAAGGGGTAAAGGAAGTTAAGTTAAAGGGACAGTGCAGCAGGACTGACTGTCTAATGAAGAGAAATATGTGAGAAAAGGAGAAAGAATGAGCATAGTGTTTGGCTAGCTCGATATTAGGAAAAAGTGAGGCTACGAAGGTGAGTAAATAAAAAGCTTAATGTTGGTAACCAGAGGTGGCGTTTGTTGGTAAACAGAGGAGATGTTTGTAAACAAAAGGAAGTGAGGCTACGAATGTAAACAGAGCTGAGGCGACGTTGGTAACTCAGGAGGTGGATGTATGTTAGAAAGTATGGGTAACGAGGTTTCGCAGATTAGTAGGAAACGCTTTAACAAATACTAACCTGAGTGTGTGAAGTATGAGTATGAGAGTTGTAAATTAAACCCGAATGTGACTAGAGAAAACCTGATGTTGACAAGAAATTGAAGTAACTCCAGATATGTGAGATGAGGAAAGTACCCATGACATCGATTCCATTTTTGACCAGAGACACACAAAGCTCCCCAAGTTTGTCGTAGAGATTAGTATAAGGATTGTAGTGTTGATAAATGAATAAGTAAATATGTATTTTTCAGTGTTTAATTTATGATACAGGACTACAGGAGATTGCCTGGAGACAGAATTGTAATATTGATAATTTTGTGTATATTTTATATTGTTGTGTATTGTACAGGAACTGGAGAGTCACCAGTGCTGGCGGAGATTTATTATGTATTTGTGAACTATTTGTAGGAATTGTTTTTCTTAGTATTTCTTATGTAACCATAACTTGTTTGATTATGAGATGAAGAAGTAATTAAAGAGTAAATGTGCCACTTCGGTACTGCATTAGGAAAGTCAATTCACTTTTCATTTAAAAAAAAAAAAAAAAAAAAAAAAAATTGAAAATTGTACTTACTGTAAAGTAAATTTTATCAAAAATATGAGACTTTAGAGTCAAGCAGATAGCGCCATTTATCGCTGCTGTAGGTTAAGACGTAGCAGTTAGAAAGGGAACTGAGGCCAGCTGATGTTTCAGGTGCGCCGAAGTAAACAGAGGTGGTAGCACGAGACTTGAAATGGACCTCCCAAGCAGGACCCGGTCGAACTACGAGTGCTATCAAAATCTTAAGTGTAAGTGGTAAAAAAAAAAGTGACGCTCACCATAGCGATAGTAGTGTTAGTGTGCGTGTGACGTACATCAAGATAGTATTTAGGTTTGTTTTCTCTTTCAGGAATTTGTAAATAGAATTTTGTAATCTAAAAAATTTTTTTTTGAATGATGATAAAAGTGCATGTTTAGATATAAGATGTTTTGTAGGTCGTCAGCCCTAGGTATAAGTGGATGATTGATGTACAGGAACTATAAATGTTAAATAGCTGTTTGAGTAAATCTTTAATAGAAATTTTTTTAGAAAACTAAAAGTTTGTCATGAATGAAAAAATTTAGTTTCCTCAGGAGGTGTGTGGCGTCGCAACTAGTGCGAGCGCACAGTTTTCTATCAAATATTTACTGTGAAATGTAGACAGACTGTAAAGTAGCCATCAGATTAGCATATGTGCTGTAGCGGGCAGATTACCGGTGTCCGTTCGTCTGACGTCACGACCATATGGCATGTCTGTACCGTGAGAATGTAAGACCTGTGCGCTAACTAGCCGCGTGTATAACGTGGAACTTTCATCTTTAATAACTTCTAACTGAGGAACCTGAGGAAATTAAAAGTTAATATACTAGTTTCTGTTATGAATAAAAATAAGTCATCCAAATTTGAGCTTTGAAACCTGCATATTTTGGAAATTAGAAAAATCTTACAGAAAACGCAAATTTCTACAATTTTCGAGTCTAAATAAATACCATTATGTATAGATCACCTTCAGTGACCATCCAACTATGAAACAAAATCACCTTCCGTGCTTTTGTATTTATTTTGAGAATTTTACTTTTAGAAATTCACCTATAACTTTGTTAAAACCATAAATGTTTTGAATTTTTGTGAACAGTTATTTTATATGAGTAGGTGAGAGTGAATGAGTGTGCTTGAGTGAATGAAAGAGGGACATTCGCCATTCTTTGCAAGTGTATAAAATCTAGGTTGGAACTCGCAAGTGTTCAGACGATGTAACCGTGGGAACAGAGTCGCCAGTGGTTCCCCATCTTAGTGAATGTCGGATGTCCAAGAGTGTATGGTATTGTACAAGCAGCCAGAACGTTCGCGAGTATTTAAATAATTTCTGGAAATAAAGTAAAGTCTAGTTTTCCTTTCGGTTTGTTAAATTATACAGTAAATTTTGTGTAACAAGAAATCATGACGTAAATGATTCAGAAGTCATGACTGGTGCGTGCTAGATTTTGGCGCGAGGCGCACCCAAAGAGTTAATTCTGATTGGCTGTGGGATGTGTGAGCCAATGAGATGCGAGGACGGTTAGCAGACTAGGAGAGTGAGTCGCGAGTGGATGAAGAGTCGCGAAGGAACTGTGATCGAGAAGAGACATGCTTGATGTGTCCTCGCGAATAATGTGTAAAATGAAGTCATAAAACGGCTTCATCGGTTCGGTACTGTGCGATTTGAGACTGGAAGAGTCCAGTAACGCGTAGTGTGAGTTTGAGCGAGTTGTGACTTTTCGTTCCGCGAAAGACGCGAGTAACTTTAATAATTAAAAGCGTGGCGGTACTTCGTAAACTTTTACTAAGTGCTTATGGCGAGCATTAACGTTAAAAAACGAACTATTATTGAACATCGACTGCAAACGTGTATGTTAGAAAATCGTCTGTGTTGCAGTTAAGTAAATTCCGTAACTTTGAAAGCTAATTCTGGCGGGGTTTGAGTGTGGATAGAATTGTGAACTGAACTTTCTTCAAACGTAGATTAGCGGGCTGATGATCAGGCTTAAAGACAATAAAGAGCTTAAATAGAATTACCAACTTCGCGTTCTCGTTTGAGTAAACAATTACTACCATTCCAATAACTCAATTTATTTAGGAAGATTGCTCATAGATTGTATTTCAGCAAACATGTATCGCGGCCTCCGGTGAGCGGCTATTAAATTGCAGTTTCTTCAACACTGCTTTTCTGCAATTTTTCCAGTAGCTGCTATCAGGAGAGGTGAGTGCAGCAACTACCTAAGAAACGAGGTAGGTGGATTTTCTTTCAGGGAAAGGAAACTGCGCGAGAAGAGCCTGACCCGTCGCAGACAGTGTCGAATGTTGCAAGACATTCGAAATTCTGAGGATAACTGGGGTAAGCTATAGGGAAAGACAGGTAATATACAGTGCATACAAGAGCCAAGACGGTACAGTAAGACTAGAAGACCAAGAACTAAATGCACTAATTAAAATGAAAAGTTCAAGAGTGGGATTAAAACTCAGGGTGAAAGGATATCAATGATAAGATTTGCTGATGACATTGCTAGCCTGAGTGAAAGTGGAAACGAATTACAGGTTAGGTTGAATGGAATGAACAGTCCAATGAGCCTGAAATATGGACTGATAGTAATTTGAAGAAGTAATGGGAGGCAGCAGAAATGAGAAAAGTGAGAAACTTAAGATTATAATTGTTGATCACAAAGTAAACGAAGTTAACGAATGCTGTTACCTATCTAGCAAAATAACCAATGATATACGGGGCCAGGAGGACATAGGAGGTAGACCAGCACTGGAGAAAAGGGTATCCTGGCCAGGAGAAGTCTGCTTGCGTCATACATAGGCCTATATTCGAGGAAGAAATTTCTGAGAATGTACGTTTGGAGCACAGCATTGTATGGAAGTAAACCATGGGCAGTGAGGAAACCAGAACACAAGAGAATCGAACCAACTGAGATTAGGCCTACAGAAGATGTTGAAAATTATGTGGATTCATAGTGTGATGAATGAGGAGGTTCTCCGAAGAATCGTCGAGAAAAGGAATATATGGTAAACACCGAAAAGAAGAGGGGGGCAAGATGGTAGGACATCTGTTAAGAAAACAGGCCATAACTCCTTGCTCTTACAAGGGGATGGATGTAGAGGGCAGTAACTGTGGAGGAAGACGGAGATTCAAATACATCCATTAAATGCTGAGGACGTAGGTTGCAACTGTTGCTTTGCGACAAGAAGTTTAACACAGGAGAGATATACGTGGCGGGCTGCATCAAATCAGTCAGAAGGCTGATGACTCAAACAAAATTTATACAAAAATAAAAACTATTCACATAAAATCTTTTTATATATTACTAATATTTTTTAATTTGATATACTAGAGTGGAATTCAGAGGATTGTTGCTCGGTGATAGGCGGATTTTTGTGTTTATAGATTATTCCGTGACAGAGCGAGACATCCTGCAATCATGTGTTCGTTTTCACGTCACACGCAATCGATTCGGCAGGATCCACATTCATTTTGGTATGCTTATTTGTTTTGTATGATAATTTGCAGTATGCCGTTCCAAGGGAGCGGCGTATTCAATATGTATCAGAAACAAATTACCCTTGTCATAAATGCAGTCAACAACGCATCAACGACATGAGCCTTCAAGAGATACTGTGATAACCGAGACTTAAGACATGAATAGAATGTGGCGTAATGAAAAAGGTGGTGTATGGTGTCGAAGGATGTAGGTGACGCGTGGTACTAACTGGAATTAAGGAATACGTGGAAGGGAGGACCAACCAATATAACATCCTTTCCACAAAACCTTTTTTTTAAACAATATATAAGCTGTGTTTTACAAATAATCGAAGCATTTAACCATGAAAATTCTTTGACCTTAAACTTTAAGTTCAATAAGCTTTTAATCTTTGAAAAGAAATCTGAAGTTCCGTATTGTAAAACTGCAAACAATATGACAATGATGACAAGACGGCCGGACCTGCAACCCGCCTGTTTTCGGACGTTTTGTTATTCCATGCCAGATGTGTTATTGTTATACCACGTTTTATAGCGGACGAACGGGATTAAAAGTATCCTTTGTCCGTTTCCTGGTTCTAAACTACCTCTCTACCAATTTTCAGCCAAATCGGTCCAGCCGTTCTTGAGTTATAAATAGTGTAACTAAAACGACTTATATATGGTTAAACACTTTTTACACAATGAACGAAATCCTTCAAGAAAGATTTTATTTTACTGAAGCACTCAGAGCGTACTAGGCCAAAACCATAAACACGTACAATATCATGTTTCAGCGTATTTAAACGATAAACGTAGACCAAGCTTACCGCTAATAGGGCAACAGTGCCAAAGTCGTGATTTCCTTCTCACAACGAAACCACCATAAACAGAAACAAAAGTCAACATACGGTAAATGCACCAGAAAGCAATATGGCAGACTTAACACTCAATAGAGACGTGACGACAGCGGATAGCTAGTAGCTCGCGCATGCGCAGTGAGGCCACTTGTGCCGAATTTAGTACTGGCTTCATTCTTTTACCCCTAGAAATATCTCGCGTTGCTACTAACGCGATCATAATAGTGAACCTGTCCACACGATAGAAGTCCGCCTTTCACGCAACTGGCAGTCAATCGGTTACAAGTTCGTTCATCATGTGAAACGGGCATTATATTCCAGACAACTACCTTCAAAGAATAGATGCTAATATTTCAATTTACATTTAAAGTCTTATTGCCTTTCTGCATTTTATATTCTCTCTATTTTGACCATCGTCACACAATATTGCATGATTCAACTTGCAGAGTTTCATTTCCTAATCTAATTCCCACAGCATCGCCTGATTTAACTACATTCCTCGTTTAGCTGTGTTTATGTACCTCCTTAACCTCTTTCCAAGTCACTGTGCATTCCATTCAACTGACATTTCATTGTCAACGGACAACCTCAAAGGTTTTATTTCTTCTCGCTGAACATTAATACCTCTTCTTGTTTTACTATTCACGTCTTGTTCAGTATACAAGGAAGTGATGAAAGGTGAAGCCCCTGAAATTTTTAATGCGAAAATTCTTCCTGATATTTAAATGAAACAAATGATTTTAATATTCCTCTTAATTATTCTTCATGTCTACCTATTTATTTCTCAACCTAGTCACCAAGGCGACGAACATATATATGCCAGTGAGAAACCAGTTTGTTGATACTGTAGAATATTTGACTTTGTTGACGGAGTCTCTGCTTGCACCGATTCATCACTATCGTAAAATAGTCCTCGAAGGTGTTCTTTAAGTTTTAGAAACAGATGAAAATCGGATGGGGCCAAGTCGGGACTGTATGGAGGATGGTCGATGAGACTGAACCCAAGGCATCGGACAGTTGTAGATGTCGCAGCGCTCGTGTGTGGTCTGACATTGTCATGCCAGCGGAGACGGTGCTCCTAGTCTGGACTATTAGAATTCGAAGCTGGATTACAGCGCACTGTTTCTCCTGCAGCGATATAGTAACGTTACAAACCACCACGTCACATGCTACAATTATTTAACTGATAATTCGGTATTATTAACATACCTAATATCCTAAATTTTCTTTTCTGTAATGTCTTACAAAATATCTGTCATCTTACGGTGTGTCACAGGTCTCACATAATCTGCATATGAAGTGGAATACTTTTGTGTTGAATCTCACAAGGATCTCAGTAACTGTAAGGCTATTTTGTCCACTACATGGGCGATCTTCCGATTCAGATGTTTCAGTGCTCTGTTAACTTTTTCTCACCGTATCATAGCTCCTATATCATCGTCATCAACCTCCTCTTCTACGAGACTTTCTTAATGTTCGTTATAATTTTACGCATCATATGTATATTGCTTATGTCTTTTAACCTATGTTCCTTGGCACAGTACTACCTTGTAATTAGAGCATTTGTTCCATGTGTTTGCCTTTTTTCCAATGGTCTCTCTAATTTTCCATTAGAGAGTACCCAGCGTTCCAGTAATCATGCATGCTTCTACAGACTCAATGCTTCTCCAGCCAGTCTTATTTTGCCATTAGCACTGACTGTCATATCAGTTTTAGAGGTCTCTGTTCCCTTTTAAAATTTGCACTAATTTTATTTTTTCTCCATTCCTCAACTAAATTTATTATCTCGTTTATTACCCAAGGATTTCTAGGTTTGGTATCGTCTTTAAACAGCACAGTTGACTTCAAATTTCGCGTGACTGACACAGAACATGCTGAAATTTATGACTTGTCTGACCAGCCATGTTATTTGAAAACAGTCCATTGTGGAAGTATCGCTACCTCTAAGGCAGAAATCTACGAAAAGTCGGGAACTGTAGCACCCAGCAGATTTGTCATGATAAACGAAGCAATTAATTACTCATTTTTCGAATACAAGTAGCTCGTTCACTGGTTAATTCTGGCCATTAGGTGACGGAGCAAGGTGAAGCAGCTCTTCGCTGTGGAGAGATGTGTGTTCGTGTGATGCAAGGCGCTGGTCGCTTGCCAACGTTGGGCCCATCGCTGCCACGGCGCTAGCAGCTCCTTATAAAAGCTGGCCGCTTCAGCCACTGAGCACTGTCTTGTCCACTCAGACGTCGCCAACATGTTCAAGGTACGTCTAGCGCTGCTCGGCGCTTAGTAAGCTACAAGAGCTGTGTTCTGTAGCTGCACACTTAGTCAGCTATTACACCACTGCTTTTCTTAAAAGCCATGGTAAATTTATAAGGAAACTTATTGCAGGTGTTTTAATTGTTGATTATTGCGACTACGTGTCGCTCAGTATTACGGTGGTACAGATTCCATGATATACACTACTTGCTTTCCCATCAAATCGTAAACAGGAGAATCCATTATAAATCTGCTCTCTTCTCTCTACAGTTAATGATGGAATATTATCGGGCCATGAGTTGAAGGGAAGGGAGAATCCTCTATTGTATCGTTGCGTAATGTCCTATGTGTCGAGTAGAGAAGTCGTGCTAAGAAATGATACGTATAAGGAATACGTGAAGGATTACTTTTCACTGTAGTGGAAAATGATCAAAATATATGTTAGGATACTCACATGGTCATACTCCCTACCGACAAGTATCTTTGGACAATAGTTTCAGAATCTTACTAGTATTGTGCACATATAATTCATCATGCGTAAATGAATCATTGTGATTCAGACGTCGCCTTGGAAGAAAACACCCCATTCTCACTGCTGGTCCACGAATTTGGTCAGTATGCAAGAAAGGTCGTAAATACTGCCCCACCGAGCTATTATTTTCCTCGAAGGCTCAATGGAGGAAACAGTCGGTGGTAGCTACAACCTAAGATGTTAGATATCTTCCAGATCAATTCAAGTAATTAGGAAACTGTCTGCGCGAATATTGTCCAGCTACAAAAGCAGTTCCTCCGCAAAAGAGTACGCTGCATCTTTCATTGATGTATTCTTCTTAAGCGAATGCCTTAAGTGGGGAAATGGCTTGAGAGGTTACCGTTTGGAGTTAACCAACGATAAGCCGTAGACACTAGTCGAAGGTTATGTTCTGTGGCAACAAGGCTGGCTGCATCTGCTAAAGGAACAATATTATCACACGGAGTTTCAAAACTGCTGAAAGTAATGAAGTACTGTGCGGAAGCTGATACCTTGAACGATACGGGGCAGTCTGTGTTCACTTCTACCTCTCTGTGTGATAGTTACGAGTGTTCATACCCATAGTGACAACTGTTCGTGTATTGCTTAAGAGATTGTTCAGAAATGAGTGTTTAATTAACAGAAACGACGTAAACCACAACGACATTTTACCTTCAAACAAACCTGTGGGCGAGTCCTAATTATCATGTAGATCCAATAACGACAGGAATTGATGCAATATGTTACTGAATGACGCATTTTGGCAGTCTGCTTCATAATGGTGCAAGCCGCATACATGAATGATTATCACTTAACATCAGTGTAGCTTCAGCACGCATGGCTACAGACGACATTGTGCCATACATAAATCGACCCTGTATTTCACTGCTCTGTCAGAGGTATGTGACAGCAACCAGTTTCCTAGCTCATACACTTTCTGGTAAGAAACTTTTGCTAATGGTTCTGATTGACATATTCTGCTGTGTTCTTGAGAGGAGCAACACTGTCTACACATAACCATTACAGTACCATACACTTACACAGTGAGGTACATCAGATGTCTCACAAGTGACGGAAATTTTTTTGGTGCAGCGATCTCTTCTACTACGTAATCTTTCAAACTGTGAAACGCTGTTTGCTGAAAATAGTTCTAAATTGGATAGAAGGTTTTCATAAAGAGCGTTCCGACATGTCCAAATTATTTACAAATCCTGTATGACCCTCGTATCGAAATATTACTGTGTAGTAAATCAAATACGATTACACATATTAAGGCCACATATGTCGTACAACTCTTCAGTGACCTCAGTTAAAGTTTAATGAGCAACTGAACTTTAATGAAAAATTTATACTTTTTTTCCATTTTCTGCTAGTCTAATAACATCACAATGGAAATATTAGTGGTTAAAACATGTAATAGGAATCGTCTTTAAGGGTTGTAAAGTAATAGGAGATTTAAACTCCTCAATTGGCAAATTAGATTTATCAAGGTATGTGGTTCACGATCTCATAGGAACCATCACCAAGTAATGTGACATTTTCTGGAAGACTGAAACAGTATGCCGGAACCAGAGTCCAACTCGGGACCTTTGCCTTTCGTGGGCAAGTGATCTACTAGCTGAGTTGCCCAATTACGACTCACGACCCGCCCCACAGCTTCAGTTCCACCAGTACCTCGTCTCTTACCTTCCAAACTTCGCAGAAGCTCTCCTCATAAATCGTGCTAGGGTAACTCAGTTGGTAGAGAACTTGCTCCACAGAGGCATAGGTCTGGCACACAGTTTTAATTTGCCAGGAAGTTTCATATCCGTGTACACTCCGCTGTAGAAAAAATTTCATTCTGGAAACATCCCCCAGGCTGTGGCAAAGCCATGTCTCCGCAATATCCTTTCTTCCAGGGATGCTAGTTATGCAAGTTTCGCGGGGGAGCTTCTGTGTAGTTTGGAAGGTAGCAGACGAGGAACGGGCGGAAGTAAATCTGTCAGGACAGGTTGTGAGTCGTGCTTGGGTAGCTCAGTTGCTAGAGCACTTGTCCGCGAAAGGCAATGGCCCCTAGTTCAAGTCTCGGTCCGGCACACAATTCTAATATGCCAGGAAGTTCCATATTAGCGAACACTCCACTGCAGAGTGTAAAATCTCATTCGTCAAGTGACGTATGTAAAATTTCTGAATGTAAACATCTTACCTCACGAATTTTGCATATGATAGGACTTGGCTATTAATGTTATGAGTGAAAATTGCTACGGTACCCTGTATCTGTTCATGATCTTCATTATGATGCAGCTCCTATAAGACAATATCTTTTTTGTGTTTTCATTCTGAATACTCGGAACAGTGTTAAAGCAGTAGTTCAGCAGTAGAGTGATTCGTGCTTTCTCGGACTGCGATCACTTTCTGTATCTTTCCATTTACATCTGCTACAGCTTGTGCTGATCGTCGTTGTGGCCGCCTGCTGCGTGAGCGCCGCCCCCAAGGCCGGCCTCGCCCCCCTGGCCTACTCCGCGCCCCTGGTGGCCGCCGCCCCCGTGGCCTACGCCGCCCCCGCTCCTGCCGTCGTGACGGCGCACAGCTCGCAGTACATCGCGCAGAACTTCAACGGACTCGCCGTGGCCCCCGCCGCCCCCGTCGTCGCCGCTGCCCCTGCAGTCGCTGCCGCGTACCACGCAGCTCCCGCCTTTTATTACAAATAAATAGCCACTGATTGACACACCTATATTTAACAAAAAAATAAAATCATCTTATTATCAATAACGACTGATTTATTGTCTTCCATCTGAAACAAAACCAGAACAAACATGATATTCCCTGCATATCCATTCACTCTTTATTGCAATAAAATCACACTTAATAATAATAATAATAATAAGACTGACATATCATACCAAGAACACGGAAAGCTTCTCATTTTGATCCACAGATGTCTTTGGGTTTTAGATGCAGTATATAATAATAATAATTTTCCTGATCTGGGAATAAAAATCATGTCAGGAAGTCAATGATTTGTTAAGATTAAGTAAAAACAATTTGTCACAGGTGGCAGTAAAATATCAAATAAGTATGGGAGAAAGCACGTGTCAATGTAAGTGTTATTGCACTGAATTTGGCGGAACTTCCAACAGTAAATCAAGCAAAAGTATTTTTAGAAAGTCAGTTACAATGTGTTTCTTGTATATCAACTAATACACGAGCATTCACAAGAGACTGCAACTGGTAGCTTGGCAGTCGAAGTGGCTTACTGGACATTATAGGCTTCTCCCTCATACATAACAGCATACAGTCTGTAGATAACTTCGATAGTTCCACACAAGAAACAATATGATGTTTGGTAACTACTATGCTATGCACCAGCGACACCTTACTGAAATGAGATATTTTTTTACTACAGTATTGACATTTGGGAGATCACAGTGTAAAATTTGGTACTGATTTCTGTAAGTATCCATCTTCTCCTTCTTCTGCTGCCTAGGTTTGCCCCTGTTTGTATGCCTCATTCCGTAAATGTACTGCATTAGCTGCTGTTTCATCACTTAAGACACATCGACAGTCATTTCCCTCGTGGTTATCGATGTTTTGCAAATTTTAGCTAGTCTTTTGGCAGTCCATATATTTATTTCCATTTTTTCCACGTTGTTTCCTTATCGGCATATTTGCGCTTTTGCCCCACACAGTTACTATTTACATCTGTCTACCTACATTTCCACTGTCGTTAACTTTAGCTTCAGCTTTTTCGTTTCTGCTCAAGTTCCTGCTGCATATCTCACAACAGGAGCTGCAGTTGTATCTTTTTTGTTCTCCTTTGTTGTCATATATTTATTTCTCCATAGGATATTTTGCAGACGTCTGGCTACCCTTACTTCATTTGTCACTTGATTTTTCACCTCCATGATTGTCTTCACAGATGATGAAAATAGTCCGTAGACAATTAAAGCTCATTACTTGTTCAATTCAGACACCGTCATCACTGATGCGAATAGGGTATGCTGCACTGCCAGAAAATGTGACATCTTACATTCGACTGCAAGAAAGACTTTTTAATAGTGCAAGTTGTCCATTATGCAGTGAAGAGCGAAAGAAAGTGGTGCAGCTGCCTAATGTCGTGCAGGGCCCCAGTGAGTACGCAGA
The DNA here is from genome assembly GCF_023897955.1 of Schistocerca gregaria. NCBI lineage: Eukaryota > Metazoa > Arthropoda > Insecta > Orthoptera > Acrididae > Schistocerca > Schistocerca gregaria. The sequence goes on along the minus strand of NC_064922.1, from coordinate 528,214,694 downwards.
AGTGTCACAACATGATGTGGCATGGACTTGACTAATGTCTGAAGTAGTGCTGGAGGGAACTGACGCCATGACTCTTGCAGGGCCGTCGATAAATGTGTAAGAATACCAGGAGATGGAGATCTTCTGTGCAGCACGTTGCAAGGCATCCCAGATATCCTCAATAATATTCATGTCTCGTGAGTCTAGTGGCCAGTAGAAGTATTAAACTCATAACAGTATTCCTGGAGCAACTCTGTAGCAATCCGGGACATGTAGGGTGTGGCATTGTCGTGCTGGAATTGCCCAAGTCTGTCGGAATGTACGATGGACATGAGTGGATGCAGGCGATCAGACAGGACGCTTACGCACTTGTCACCTGTCAGAATCGTACCTAGACATATCAGGGGTCACACGTAACTCCATCAGCACGATTACAAAACCTCACCAGCCTCACCAGCTGACAAGCAGGGCCCATGGGTTCATGAGGTTGTATCCATACCTGTACACGTCCATCAGCTCGATACAATTTGAAACAAGACTCGTCCGAACGGGGAACGTGTTTCCAGTCATCAACAGTAAAATGTCGGTGTTGAAGGGCCCAAGAGAGGTGTACAGCTATGTGTCGTGTAGTCAACAAGGCTATACGAGTCGACCTTTGGCTCAGAAAGCCCATATCGATGATGTTTCGCTGAATGGTTCGCACGCCGACATTTGCTGTTGGTCCAGCATTGAAATCTGCAATAACATACAGAAGGGTTGCACTCCTGTCACGTTAAACGATTTTCTTCAGTCGTCGTTGGTCCAGTTCTCGGAGGATATTTTTCCGGCGGCAGCGATGTTTGAGATTTGCAGTTTTACCGTATTCCTGATATTCACGGAACACTCGTAAAATGGTCGTTCGGGAAAATCCCTATTTCATCACTACCTCGGAGACGCTGTATCCTATTGTTCGTCGCCAAATATATCACGACGTTCAAACTCACTTAAATCTTGATATTCTGCCATTGTAGCAGCAGTACCATATGGAGGTGGCGTTGCTGTGGAACTCATCCAGGAACTAGTCTTGACTAAGCCTGAGAAACCACAGGAAGCTATGCCAAATCGACAACTCTGATATTTAATGCCATTATCTTCCAGTGATAATTTGTGTATTACCACAGCAACACCTAATAACTGTTAGACATCGTCATATTACACATTTTCTTCATTAAAAGAAATATAAGAAATTGAAAGACGAGTTGTTGTTAAAAGAATATTTCGTTTTTCATAGATGTTAATAAAGATGAGGTACAATGCTGTAAGAAAAGCCCAGTTTTGAACTGGCCGAGTCAGTCCGAAAAACAACCAGCGCTTTAATTCATCTCCAAGAGGTCATCCTTCCGGGCGGCATAGTAATCAGCGTACGGCACCCGCATTTAGACGTAGTGAGGTTCAAAACACTCAAATACAAGTTTTCCTTGATATCTTCAGACTGATTCCGGGATGGCTTTTTATGCATATGTACCTACATATTATCCTGAGTTGCGAAGGGAAGAGCTCTTTGCATTGTATCACATATTGAGGTTTATCCCCGTTCCATATGTGCCTGGAGCACAGGAACTAAGGTAGCCTCCGTGTACACTGCAGGTAGTATCAGTAGTCCTTAAGGAAGCGATATCTATGGGTCTGAGCTATATTCCTATGGCTCTCACTTAATATAGCCTTTGAAACAATGTATACTGACTTCCACGAGACGGTTCCATCTTTCAGTTGTTTCAGTATCTCAGTCACACTCCTAAGCGGGTGAAATAAACGAGTGACTATCAGTGCTCCACTTCATCAACATTCTAGAATGGCTCGCATGAGTGTTTTGTAATCAAAACCTTTCAAGCAATATCCCTTGTAGAACCTTGCGTTGTCCCCTATCTTAGCAATGAACATTCCATTTCAGAATCATAGGCTATGATATTTGTATAAGTTGGGACAGTACCTCATTATGGAGAATGACATCATGTGCAAAACGTATTGATGAAGCACTGGATGGATACGTATATAGTAGAACAGTTCGTTTCGGGAGGTATGTTACATAGTACAGAGTCTCTGTGTAGAAATCTCAAGAAAACACCGACTGCTGCACAAAAGTTGTAAAAGAACACATGGGGCTACAGAAGTTTTATATATTATACTGTTAAAAGGGCAATGCGTGAAGCCTTCTATTCCTACCACCGTAAAATACAACCAAAGGGCCTTTCTCAACACAAAGAAATTCTGTTTATGTGACGGCTGTCTGTAGCACTGAAGTTAGAGCCTATCAGGTCATTAATATAAAACATGGATTGCAATAATTCCAATTCCACCGGGGAACGGCTAGAATAGTTTTTTACATCAGACACGTGACTCCATCCAAGAAATTATATACCTTCTATTAACAGAGATATCCACTACTCAATCATATATTTCCTTTCTTATCCCACATGGTCGAATTTTCGTAAATACATCATTACTTGGTACAGAATCAAAGGTTTTCGGAAGTCAAGAAATACTGAATGTACTTGATTGTTATGATCGATTGATTTCAGGTATCATACGAGAAAAGTGCAAGCCCATTCGTAGAATCTATGCTAGTTGCCATGGAAAAGATCATTCTGTTCGAAATACCACATTACATTTGAGCTCAGAAAGTGCTGTAAGATTCATTGATATTGGATTGTAGTTTTCTAGATCTTTTGTAACACCCTTCTCAGGACGAATGATTCTAACTCTAGCGCCATTGACAGCGTTTAGTGCTTACAAGAGCAGAATTTCTTTGGGCTTTTGAAAGGCCTTTTGTTCAGATTTTACAACGTTAGTAAGTGAAAGCTTCACACATTTCCCTTTGACAGTCAAATGTTTAAAAGTTCTGTAACACTACATATTCTTTTAAACCTTTTGTGCAGCAGTCGTCTTTTGCTCAGAAATTTCTTCAAACAGACTCTTTACCATGGAATATCCGTTCCAAAACAGAATGTTCTATGGGTACATATCCATCAAGTGCTCGCTCAAATGTTCTTTTAAACCTTCTCCATATTTCTTCTACATCCTCTTGTCTATAGTCAACAGATTAAAATTCCTGCTGAAGATAATACACATCCTATCCAATATGTTTCCACCATTATTGGGTTTTCCAGTTCCCAGTTCTACGTACTCTTAACATAAGGCATTTAGTATTGTTTCGCAGGATGTCTTGACAACTCCATATTTTGCAAACTCTAATTAACCCAATCATTTATTTCATAACTAAACTCTCCTCCAAATATGATTGTTTAAGTCTTAAAGGGCTTTTCTAAAAAAATTTCAGTTAAATCATGTGTCACAAAAAGGAAGAAAACAGACGACAGGTGGAGGGAATACAGAGGAAGGAAAGGGAAGAAAAGAGACGGCAGGTTGTAGACGAAAGACAGAGATACTAATTAATGAAATTATGAAAATTTAGAAGCGACAAGACAAGGAGGAAAAGAGACAGGGTGAAGTCAAGAAAGTGATTCAGGAAATTCAAAGCAGGGCTGATGAGTTTGTCGAAAAGTAAAGGACAGGAACAAAATAAAGGTAGTAAAAGGATAGGCTGAAGACATTATCAAAACGTCAGTTCAGTGGCGTGAAGTACCGAAAGAGTCCAAATGTGAGGCTTTAGGAAAGCCAGATTAGTAACACGAGATACTCAAAAAAATGGCCAAGCTGCGCGAGATCAGGCAGCGCTGGCAAATGTCGTAGTGAGCGCAACCAAGAAGGCTATTTCTGCTCTCAAAACACAATGGCAGAAAGTAGCTGAAATGACACACGAGGAAAAGTTAGAACTCAGAGACGCGTAAACACCTCTCACTACCCAGCAGAATGAACTGGCGCATGAGATGAGACAAATTTGCGAGTGGTTCGCTCCTGTAGAAATTCAGGCAGAAGCAACAGCATATCGCCGTGAGATCGTTGGTCACCAGGAATGTCAGAGACAAAGTGTTTCAACTAAACTCGTTACTACATCCCAGGCACAGGGCAACAAACGGCAGGAGCGCCAGCTTGACGTGGTACGACGCTCAGCGGAGCGCGTGCAGCCAGTGGCGTGTATCACCCGAGCCGGACCACGACTGCGCGATACGCAGACGTAAAGAAACTGAACTACATGACGCTGAAGGCGTGACACGAGGGTGCAAACAACATTCAACGATCGGTCGGCCACGAAATCCTGGGTGCACCCGTGGCAGAAGTTATACTGTTGTAAGTGTCGCGAAATGACGAATACTTCGACTTAACAAAATGTTCAAATGTGTTTGAAATTTTATGGGACTTAACTGCTAAGGTCATCAGTCCCTAAGCTTACACACTACTTAACCTAAATTATCCTAAGGACAAACACACACACCCATGCCCGAGGGAGGACTCGAACCTCCGCCGGGACCAGCCGCACAGTCCATGACTGCAGCGCCCAAGACCGCTCGGCTAATCCAGCGCGGCTCAACACATTTTATCTAAATTCAACGAAATAAGCAAGGTGCGTCTGACAGCAAAAACGACAGGCAAAACGCAAATAGAAACAGGGACATGAGAAACAAATATCAGGATCGATATTTAATAATGAGTCTCCGTGGAATGATAGAAGCAGATGTGGGACGTCGGAGGTAACTTTCAAGAAAACAGAAGTAGGAAGAGGAGTGACATTCAAAATTCTAAACAGTTCTTGCAGCCGATATGGAATTTAGAGCTAACAAGGAATGGTGGAGCGTTGGTAGACGAACTCCACAATATCATCAGATTGTTTTTGTGTTGTGGTCTTCAGTCCTGACACTGGTTTGATGCAGCTCTCCATGCTACTCTATCCTGTGCAAGCATCTTCATCTCCCAGTACCTACTGCACCCTACATCCTTCTGAATCTGCTTAGTGTATTCATCTCTTGGTCTCCCTCTACGATTTTTACCCTCCACGCTGCCCTCCAGTACTAAATTGGTGATCCCTTGATGTCTCAGAGCATGTCCTACAAACGATCCCTTCTTCTAGTCAAGTTGTGCCACAAACTTCTCTTCTCCCCAATCCTATTCAAAACCTCCTCGTTAGTTATGTGATCTACCCATTTAATCCTCAGCATTCTTCTGTAGCACCACATTTCGAAAGCTTCTATTCTCTTCTTGTCCAAACTATTTATTGTCCATGTTTCACTTTCATACATGGCTACACTCCATACAAATAGTTTCAGAAATGACTTCCTGACACTTAAATCTATACTCGATGTTAACAAATTTCTCTTCTTCAGAAACGCTTTCCTTGCCATTGCCAGTCTACATTTTATATCCTCTCTACTTCGATCATCATCAGTTATTTTGCTCCCCAAATAGCAAAACTCCTTTACTACTTTAAGTGTCTCATTTCCTAATCTAATTCCCTCAGCATCACCCGAATTAATTTGATTACATTCCATTATCCTCGTTTTGCTTTTGTTGATGTTCATCTTATACACTCCTTTCAAGACATTGACCATTCCGTTCAACTGCTCTTCCAAGTCCTTTGCTGTCTCTGACAGAATTACAATGTGATCGGCGAACCTCAAAGTTTTTATTTCTCCTCCCTGGATTTTAATACCTATTCCGAATTTTTCTTTTGTTTCCTTTACTGCTTGCTCAATATACAGATTGAATAACATCGGGGACAGGCTAGAACCCTGTCTTACTCCCTTCCCAACAACTGCTTCCCTTTTATGTCCCTCGACTCTTATTACTGCCATCTGGTTTCTGTACAAATTGTAAATAGCCTTTCGCTCCCTGTATTTTACGCCTGCCACCTTCAGATTTTGAAAGAGAGTATTCCAGTCAACATTGTCAAAAGCTTTATCTAAATCTACAAATGCTAGAAACGTAGGTTTGCCCTTCCTTAATCTAGCTTCTAAGATAAGTCGTAAGGTCAATATTGCCTCACGTGTTCCAGTATTTCTACGGAATCCAAACTGATCTTCCCCGAGGTCAGCTTCTACAAGTTTTTCCAATCGTGTTAGTATTTTGCATCTGTGGCTTATTAGACTGATTGTTCGGTAATTTTCACATGCTTTCTCTGGGATGATCAGATTCGTGTAGGAGCATCAGACCAACTAACCCCACAAACAGAAAGGCAGCAGAAGTCCACATACCAATTGGTAGTCAGGCCAAAACAAAGCCGCACATAATATCGGTCGGGGAAAATTGTACAGTTACATCATTACAGCGGATAAGATCTGACATGATCTGACAAGATTGTTATGTTTCACAGAGAGAAAACTATCTCGTGGGTAAAAATGTGCGGATTTCTCGGCAGAAACTGCTTGGGTTTATGATAAAAATTGTCGGTTTAACACATGAGCATTGCTATATTAGTAGCTTGCCTCACCATAGCAAAGGTTTTGGTTTGAACAGCGTGAAAATTGCATTTTTGTTTCGGAAGTAATTACACAATTCTTAGATACACAGTGCCTCTTAGAATTCGTCTAGGAACGTAATAGTTCGGTTTCTACCGTTAATATTCTGTGCATTGCCAGAGACAGCGAGGAGGCGATAGTGGTGCCACAGAAGTTGATCTGCGATCATATAGTGGATTGGAAGTGATTTTGATCACGTTACCGATACCGACGTGGGTATCCTGGGAGATGGATACAGGTTATCAACTTCTGAGTAGTGTTGAAGTTCCAGTGTTTATTTATTAACTTTTTGCTTTTCGCTGTGGTTCGATTAAGGTCAATGCCAGTGTAGTTACACTTATGAATAATCGCCTATGGTGTGATATTTTTTCGTTGGTGGTACTTTTTCTACTTTGGTTGTCGCCTATGGATTATCGCCAATAGTGCGCTTACGTTTGCCTTGTGGTATTTCGATTGTGGATCGCCAGCGCCAGAAGAGCATCATCGGCCAAGATTTGTATTACGTGGCGTGGGCATGTGAAGTGCGAGTCACGGTAGTACGTTTTTAGATACTGGGAAAGAAATGGCGAATGGGAACAGATTGAAACGGAAGATAATCCCAAACTCTTATACATTACAAGTTATAACAGTTGACGTTTATGTCCTTACAGCAGCTGTTATTTGATGATACCCGTAAATGCATTTTTCAGAGTTGCATATCACTTTCAGAGGTAAAAGTGAATTTGTGCTGAAGTCTGATCTCTCCTGACCGCCCAGTAAGGAGTGTTCATATGGCAGTGAGTGGTATTCAACATAGATTCTGCACCAGATGGATGCATCAGCGTCACCATCCAATAAGCTTGCATCATAAGTGGTATAAAAATCGAGATTAGCATAAAGCAGAAAGGGTTAGAGGTAGCTGGACGTGATAGTGGTTAGGGTATAATAAGAAGTAAGTATTGCATGGTGTGAGAGTGCTTGATATGAATGTGCAGACTGTGCCCGGTTAGCCCTTTGCAATGCATGAGTGGTGTTGGGAAACTAACAAAAAAGTGACATACACTACAGCAACAAGATTTCAACACTAGAAAACGATTAGTTTATGTCTTTTAGATATGCGATTGCTTATGATGTGCATTGAAATGAAAAAAATCTGTAAGGTATTATATCTTTTAAAGGACCTTAGTAGTAACATTGTTCCAGTAAAAGAAAGCAATAAGGCACGTTTCAATTTTTTGCGTTAATCACATCATAATGTTCCAGTTACACCCGGTTAATACTTTTGTTATAATTTTCGATGTATGTGGTTTTGTACGCATTAACTGTAAAACTGTAGGACTAAAATGGGCGCTAAGGATTGTGGAGAGGACTACAGCTTTCCAAATGGAGTGTGAGAAGCCGACCCTTGGCCGGCCGTGGCTCGCTGCTGTGCTGGCAGCACTCATCACAGCTGGAGAGACGTGTTGTGACCTGAGCTGACTAGTCAGCCATGGCATGTGCAACTGCCGTCGTGATACAACACATGGCTATCAGGTGGATCGAGTGACCAGCTCACTTGACAGCTCTACATGACCACACCAGCAACTGTTAGCTACAGGCAACCCATCCCACTTCTCCTTCCCCTGAGGTGACAGGGGCGGCAGCCGGCTGACGTGACTACTACAGTGGGGTAGTCCACAGACGATAGAGGTGTGCACAGAGTCCTTCCTGATCATCCCTTCACTCCCATCAACAGAGAGGTAAAGGAATTCAATACACTATGACGCATCAGTAGGGGAGACTTGCTTGCAGCCAGCATGCAATGCAGGCTCACCCAGACATCACGCAACCACCTAGGCCACAGCTGTTTGATGCAAGAGTCTCAAGGGAGTGGACTTGAATATCGCTGCCGGAGAAGAAAGGTATGACTAGAGAGGTCGAAACAAGCATTGACATTTCCTGGTACTCACCACAACATTGGCAACTGCTGCTGGTGGACTGTGATCAACAAGGGCTACACCATTTCTTGACTGTCAATGGTACAGATGCCTACCTGTTGCTAACATTCACAGAAGACAGGTGCAGCCACAGACTTCAGTGCCACCACTGATGACGTTAAGTGAAGTAGCACCCATCTATTAGCACCAGCTCACCCCCTCTAGCTGCCACATCAAACTGTTACACATTTCATGAGTGTAGTGCTACATTTATTTGCATGTTTAACGTATACTTAGTTCTTGGACTCTCTAAAGAGTCTTGGAAGAGAGCAGCACAAGACTTAAAATACATTTGTGTCCTTTTTTCTTACTTTTGTGTGCCTTGATGTTTTTATTTTACTAGGTGAAATGTAGTGTTTCACTTTTGTTTCCTACTATGTTGGTGATGAGGGACAAAATCTTTTGCAGATGTGTACAGGGGTGCAAGTTCACTCTTATCTAAAATTTTAGATTGACAAAGGATAACAAACAACAGATACACTAATATTAAAATCAATTTTTGAAACTGACTCATGTTTTTATTTTGTCTTCTGTTTTGTGTAATGTCTCACTGTGTTTCACATGTCATTTAAATGTTTATTTTGTGTTAACACCATTTACACTGGTGTACTAAAATAACAAAACGAATACCTTTCCTCTTTCCCATTTAGGTCAGATGGAAGGACGCTGGTTTGCAAAGCATTTTACCCAGGACAGGCAGCAGTCCATTGTGAAAGGGGTTGAGTTGGTGGAAAGTGGATGAAGAACCCATTTGAGAGAGATCATAAGGTCATAAGACTCTGTGCATTCTCAGAAGCTGGGATAATATGGACAGTGTGGCTGGAGTACATGTCTAGTGGAAACAGGACTGTAAACTCCACACTGATGCCAGGAAGACGGCATAATCTTTTAGTAGGTGGCAAAAACATTTATTTTAGGGACATGAATGCCCGGGAAGCTCAACAGCCTTCTTTTTGAAATTGGAATACTACAGCCAAGAAAGTTTAGATACTTCCATAAATGAGGGATTGAGGTCTCATCTAGGTAAATATTTTTTGCTAAATCATGACCATGTGTACAGTGAGAACGACTCCTTACTAATTTATAATCTTCTTTTTACACGCGAGAGAGATTCTATATTGCTGATTGACTCCTCTCACGATATGCAAAGTAAAGCCTTGCTACCCCAACGTGGGAGACCCAGCGTTATGTCTTGATTGGCTACTAGGTCAACAGAACAGTCAAGGGGAGAGATTCAGTCACTAGAATATCGAATCGATTGGCTTTTGCAATGTGGGGGCAGTTTCGTTTCGCTAGTTCCTCTCCTGTATTGGGGCTTGATGGAAAGTGATCATGATTATTTAGTTTCTTCGTCTTCTGGTCCTCCCCTGGTGCAGACTTCAGGTCTTTCCCTACTGGGTGACACTTGTGGTCTGTATGTGGTGGTGGACTAAGAACCTGTGGCAGATTCCAAATGTTCCAACAGTGGAACTGCATATGATCTCATACATATTGTGTGTCACGAGAGTGAACTCATTTTTTCTTAGTTGGCTCCTTGTGTTTGACAATTCCAGCATGCATCCTTTTGCGTGTGAGTCAGAATGATTTGGCCAGGCCAGCGAATTGATACACCTCACACTGGAATCTGACAGGATTTCACGTGTCTGATAGGGAATTTTCAAACGCTCTGATAATCAGAACGCCAGAACGAGTCAAAACATTACAGCTGCCGCAGAGACCGCTCCTCGTCAACAGAGCGCCGTTTTCTGCTGCAGCCTGAATCAAGATGAAAGGGTGAAGTACTGCTGTACTGGCGTAGGGTTGTCAATTGATATTCACTGATCATTGCCCTTAGGTGATCAATAGCATGTGGATAGTTGATCGTAGTTAATTCCAGTTGAATAGTTGGGCCTCCTAGAGGGTTCATGTAGACGAAGTCAGAATGCGTTGTAAAAGATAAATTGAATAGCTTCCACCCCAACGTATGCTTTACCTATCAAACACTCTTTCTTATCCGATTTGTCTTTGTCGTTTTTGTGTAAGATTTATCAGCTACTTGTCATTATTTCGTAAACTTAACCCCTTTCGTGGAACAATTAGATTGAAAAGGATACTGAATTATGTTAAGTATGACATAGTATTGCAATTAGTGGGTAATTACAATTTTGCAACTCGATTTAGTTTACAAACTACAGTTGACTCATACCAGTAAGTGGGAAAATATGAGTATTTTTCCCACTGCAAATTTTCGTCATGAGGGAAGATGATGACAATACGAACTTTCTTTTAATTATTCATTGTTATTTTCTCGTAAAATGACAGCATGAGTTGAAAATAACACACTATTGAATAAAAACAAATTATTTCCTATCAAACTGGTGAATAGATGGATCCACGCTCAATGGGAATTACTAGCTGTGCATGTTTACCGAGATCAGTGTTCAATCTGCTTACTGCTGATCTCATATAACTGCTTCCCACAATAGAATGATGGTTTCAAATCTGTGATAGCCTGATGTCCACAGGAACTACTCCCTTTCTTGCAAGGTATGAAGGTATTTTGCCTCGACGTTTCGTATTTGAATATCCAGCAATGAAATGTTGTGCTACTTTGAAACGAAGTGTTAACTGGTCGCCTGCCGGAGTGGCCGAGCGGTTCTTGGCACTACAGTCTGGAACCGTGCGACCGCTACGGTCGCAGGTTGGAATCCTGCCTCGGGCATGGATGTGTGTGATGTCCTTAGGTTAGTTAGGTTTAAGTAGTTCTAAGTTCTAGGGGACTGATGACCTGAGAAGTTAAGTCCCATAGTGCTCAGAGCCATTTGAAGCATGTTTTGTTAACTGATCCTTGTTTGTTGTAGAGCGTTTGTGAATCTTCCACAAGAAAAAAAAAAGCTGTTCACTATGGCGAGATCAATCAAGAAATAAAGAATTATATGCCACCATTTAACAGATCGACTACCTACAGCGTATCTTTCTATTAGTTGGTCGAATCTGTGAACTCCACCCATGCGCTTATTATAATCAGCCACAACTAATGGGCAGAATACAAGTGACCGTGTCCCATCTTTATGCTGGTGAGTGACTATTGTTGTCTCTCGTGGATCATGAAACGCAGACAGCAAAGTGACAGCACGGTTGTCCTTCCACTTCACAGCAGAGATGGCACCTTTCATTTGAAAGTGAAATTCTCCTCTTGATAACGTACTATTATCTTTCACCATGGAAGGGAGGCAGCTGCGGTTCACTCCGACAGTTCCACAGGACTAAATTCCTTTGTTCAGTAAGATAGACGTCAGCTTTCATGATGTAAAAATGTTATCAAACAGCGCATTTGCTGCCTTCAAATGCGCATACTGTGTTAGTTTTAGGACTATCCTTTTCCCTAGTGGGTATCTTTGCTTTCTTTTAATTTTCCAGTAATCGAAATTCAGTATGTACCCTGTGTCTGCGTCGCATCAACACCACATTTTTATCCCCTCTCGATAGGTTTCATCGGCATGCACTGCCTCATAGTAGAGCGACCTTTGAATGCAGTGATGCTCTCGTCAACAGAAGGAGAAGAGGAGTGGTCGTAATTTACTTCGTAAATCTCTATTGTTAGGAGAGGTGGCAGGTTGTGAAGGCTGTCCTGCTGAGGGTGGTCTCTACGTTTCTGATTGTCGTTGTTGGTGCAATGGATATTTTCAACAATCTCTTACTGTTCATTACTGCTGCCACTGCATCAACTCTGAGAATTGGATCCGAACTCCAAAAATTTGGCGGTGCTGGATGTTTATGAATGCCCTTAATAATAAGGTATCCAATGAACGCCTGCATCTCCCTAATATTTGTAGGATTCCACCTTTTTGTTGTATCAATATTCGCCCTATATAGAGCTCTATTCTGAGTAGCATATCTATTTGCTTCTTTTATGATTATGCTGAAAATATTGACATCAAAAGGTTTTGAAGAGTAGCATGGTTCATTGTCATCGTCATTGAAAACATGTTTTGAAGCATCACATTATACTGAATGACACCTGTCTCCATCATTGATAAGATCTTGAGTCCATGTATCATCTATAGTATCTGAAAAGTATCTACTTAAGACAGGTCCTCCGCACATTCCTCATGCACATAAGCACATGGTTCGCACGACTGTATTGATGTGGCATGAAAAGCTTCATTCAAGCTATGAAAATAGCCACTGGCACAAAAATCACATTCTACTTCAGAATCACTGATGTTGCCCGTCGGCTGTCGGGCAGGTGTGAAACGTCCCGTAAGCGGCACGCCCTCACAACGGTTTGTCGGTGCCGGTTGCCGGGTGCCGGATAGATGTGAAATAAGCCTATGCCGACACACACACACACACTCACACACACACACACACACACACACACACACACACATGACAACAGTCTCTGGCTTGTTGTGCCTATCTGCGACTCAGCACTCCGTTACATGGTGAGTAGCAACTATCCTCCTCGTAGTACTGTTACCTTCCATCCTGGATTGTCCATTGTTTAAAGAAATATATTAATATGTTTCCATAATGTATATATAGTTAAAACTTACCTTTAATACGAAATGTTATGAAAAACTGACTATTCTGACGAAACGACGCCACAACATAACATGTTCTAAAATTACACAACGCCGCAACACTCAGAAGCATTGGCGAGATACGAAAAACGGCTGGTGTTAGTAAGTTCACAACGGAGTCCCACAGGTGGCAACAAGTCACGATCGTGAGAAATCCGGACCCCAGGAAATCTTTTTCTTTATTTTTAAGCAGGGTAGTATAAGTCTCACAGAAGGGTTAAATAAGTCACTGTTTTCATTCATACGCCCTCTACTGTCCACGGTTTTCTTTTTATTTTTTTTATCCTGGTGGTACATGAGCAGCTTCACTCAGACCAATATTTATGATAAAGCGAGCGACGGCTTGCACATTTACATAAGTTATGACTTAACAATAAGGAGGTATTCAGGTTCATGTCAGAAATTCAGCCTATGTCACATAAAATAAATCCTACTGTAAGAACGTAGTTACTGCAATACTGAGGTTCTATTTTTTATATTGCTTTTGTTCTTCCACCTAATACCGGCTGGCTTATTTATGAAAAGTTTTCCCACCACGAAAAACCTGAGTACTATACTTATTTATGTGAGAAATAATTAGATGGCTTAGAAAAGTTAATAGCAGATTATGAAACTTCCTCTTTGAAAAAATATACGAGACTGTGCTTAAACTGACACATAATAATTTTAGCGCAACGCAATCTGACTTACCTTACCTTAATAGTTATAATATATATGAGTTCATGACATCCATTCTTAGAAATTTAAAAACTCCGCCATCTCTCTCCCCACATCCACCACTGCTGGCGGCTCACCTCCAACTGCGCAATGCTACGCGCTGCTAACAGCCAACTGCTGCTGCCCAACACTACAATGGAGAAAACAATGCAAACCAGCCACAACTGCACACAGCACAGCCAGTCATTTTCAGAGCGATACGTGGCGTTACCAATAAAAAAACCGAAACAGCCTACTTACATAGCCCCCATGCTGTTAACAAAAATTTTACAAATTGTTTTGAGAAGTGGCCAATACATATTTGTTAAAATTTTTAGTAATTATATTACAATAAGGAAGAAATCAAATGCACACACTTCTTGATACAATGTTGGTCAAATGCTATAATTTTTTCACAGTCCATAAAGACAGTCCTGATCGTTCATCACAGTAAAATCGCAGTGTTTTTCTCAATGTCTGAGCAGTAAAAGAAAATGTACATGGAAGTAGTGTATTTCCATGCAGTCTTGAAGAAGCAGTGTTGTCCTTCCAATAGAAAGACAGTACTGACAGGTAATGGGCCACAACAGAGCAAATCCACCATAGAGTCAGTCGAAGTCGAAGGATATCGTTTGGCAGGTCATCGCAGAGCAGACCCACTGTAGTCCTGGTAGAGAGTATGGTATTAGTGGGCCACCAGAGGTGCAGACCCACTGCAGTCCTTGTAGAAATAATGGTATTGGTGGGTCATCAAAGGTGCAGACCCACTGTAGACCTTGTAGAGACGGTCAGCAGCCATCTGTTGCGACTGTGCAGGTGCACAATCACCATCGAAGAGTCTTGCGGAGAATATAGCAAGTCCATGAACCACCACTTGTGTACTCTCAAATTTTTTTTTGAAATTTCCTTAGAACCAGCAATGCTGAATTATTAACACACTTGCAAACACTATCAGTCCCTACTACTCACATATTGTCCATATACTATGGCCAACAGAAATGTGTGCAGTGAAATGAAACTTGATTTGAAGAACTGCTTTCTATACAGTTATAAATTTACAACATAAGAATACAGTTACAAAGGTACAAAAAGGATCATTAAAGAACATAGCAATAGGGACAACATTTGCAGTAGTATAGGCTTTACAAAAGAATAGAAATAAACATATTGATCAGTGTTACAGGAATTATGACATAAGTAAATACATAAAATAATGAGAATAGTTTTCAAAACATATTCACACGTGAGCATTGAAACATAGCAGGATTAATAATGTCTAAACATCTTTACACAGAAAATAACATAGTATTTTAAAAATTCTACAACATAAATCTTATTAGCTAAACGCATAAAGACAGGAAGAAGACAAATACACAAGGGTACATAAACAAATAGCGGAATAATACAAAGCGAAAGACAGGGTTCGTGTTCAATGTAACATTTGGTACTGCAGTCCAACCCAAAACTTCATTCCATAGATCTTTCATCTTATTTCAGCATTTGTTTCCACCAAAACATCCTATCCAAGCATGCTTTCTGTATTCATATGTTCACATATTTCTTACCTCATTATTTATTTTCCATTATCTTAGCTCATCATTTACATCCAAGAAAATCCTACCTAAACGTGTTGTCTCTAAACCCTACTTTTTTGTTCATATCCTCTTTCAAAATAGTTTTTTGGCTAAACCATTTTCTTATAGCTTCTCAATGCATTTCTTCCAATTCATCACAACTCGTTCTCTTACATAGTCTACCCGTCTTAAGCTAACTTAAATCTACTTAGCTCAGATGCATAAGTAAGGGAGGGGCAATACAGCAGCACAAAACAATTAATACAAACAGGAATTTAAAGAAATGGAAATTGTCAAAGCATGCTACAGTAAATCTAAATTACCAAGCAATGCTACATTACAACTAATATGAGCCAATGTGCAGCAACAAGAAAAATAAATCAGTAGGAAAACTAGCTTAACAGAGTAATACAAAGTGAAACACTATGCCTGGAAAACAGCAGCAGCAAATGCAATAACTAATATCTAAACATGACAAAGCTCAAGCAGAAAAAATATTACAGTTTAGACAACAATGCAGAAAAGAGAAATGTCTATTCACATATTAATATCTATGTCATAAAGTGGTGCACCACAAAACTAATTCTACAAAAGATATTACCAAGTAGTTGAAAAGAAAATTAAGTATGCAGTAACTGTTATTAATCCCTTCTTCTTGTTCTTTCCCTTCCAAGTGCTCCATTTTCGAAGAACGTAGATCATAAAATGATTATTACATAGATCTGTTGACAGAAAGTGTTCACATTAGCAAATGCATTTAATTTTATTTTATAAAACCAATGCTGCAACACAGCTGGAAACCAGATATGAAATGAAATAAGTAATTACGCATAGTAAAGAATAAAAACATAATTCAATTGCTATGTGACATTTCATAAGTCAGTAGAAGTTCTCTCAACTGTCGTAGAAAGACACTTGTCATAATCAGAGGTGCAGATGTAAGAATATTTCCCATCAGTTCATAAGCATTTCAATAAGTAGCACAAAGTATGATATGTTTCCAAGTAATGAGCGTGTCGTATTTGCGATGCTTTCTCCAAAGAATGTCAATAGCGAAGTTAATAGTATCTCCTTTTTTTCCCACCTGTGCCTCTGAAAAGCACACACATATTTTTTCTCAAGACAGCTGGCACACCTGGCCGCTCACAACTCATTACGTCACGGTCACTTACCTTTCTTACCGAAATATTTTTTTGCGCTACTGTGACAGTCTCATATAAAAAATTTCACAAGTCGAGAATTTGCGTTACAAATGTGTAGAAACAAAATCCTAGAAATATAACAGACTCCAAAAAATTTTCACCAGCATTGTGATACATTCACAATATACATACATTTCCTAAATGTTAAAGTACGATTCTTGGTTTCCAACATTCTTTTTCACAAACCAGAGTCCCAAACCACTATTTATTACTCCTTACCTTATGACACATACACATATTTGTCGACAAGTCTGTTTTGCGTCGACACTTCAATATTTCATCATAATAAATACGTAGCTTAATAAGATTGATCGTATAGCATCAGCTTATTGATCATAAACATACCGCAACAGCGTAATACACATCGTCATCATAACATCATAAAACCTCAGCCAAATCTCAAAAAAGTAGTAGTAGCTTTCTGCAATAATTTCAAAACCTAAAAAAAATTCTCTGCTCATGTCAAAAGTGTCATCTACCTCAAACGCACTTTAAAAATCATGATCCCATACCAAATACATCATTCAAAGTTCTCATAGAATCACAATGGTTCCGAAAAAATATGAACATTTCACAAAGTACAGACAAAATACAATTTCATAAGTGTGAAGTTATCCAACTGTGTAATTACGTAAACATCTGTCACTGATGTAGTTCAAAAAATATTTGTCTCTCTCAGTTAAATGATCAGATAGCTGCGTAATTATGTGTTAGAGAAATATGGTACCAATGTGTAAAGTTGTATAAGCAAATACCATATTATCTAGTGCTCCCTGTGCTTGCCAAACACATGGTACACAAAGTAAGCGTGTACCCCCCTGAGGATTAATGTAAACTAAAACATGTTTTACATTCCAGAATAATACAGAAAAACTGTGCAGATATAAAACAGATACACCGCAAAAGCAATATAGTAATTTGTCACTCATTAGTAGCATCTTGATAAAATCGTGTAGCTGTCACTTAAACTAACCACTGTGTCATCTGGTATCTCACAGAAAGTACTTTAAATCCATGATGTATTTTCAAGTAAACCAAAATGTTGCATTAAAATCTCATTAGCAGTACCAGTATATGTTCTAAGTATGTAAGCCTGATAGTCCTTACGTAATCGTGCAACTAGCAAGCAAGAATGTACAAATAAGAACACTGTGTCGTCTGTTCACTATAACAATGCAAATTTCTGTTTAAAAATGTTCCTAGGTTCTAGACCGGATAATTGACTTCAAAACATTGTTGCACGTTAATAGTTTCTCAGTGTGACATATTGTACTAGTAGCGTGAAGTGAAATGTTTTATGGCAAAGACAAAGTTAAAAAGCAGATTATCTTTCAGTAAACGGTTCTACATGTAAAATGTGGTGCAAGCCTTTACTCTTCCTACTATGCAAAGCTCGAGCTTCAACGGAATTATCATGTCGTCTACGCAGGTAAAGAATGCTAAAATTTTTCACAAGGCTAGTGTCTTACGTTATTTTTCTCGGAGACAGCGGGCGCACATGGCTGCCTGCGGTGCGAGTCATTGTCTGTCTCTTTGTTGTGGCGCGTCGTTATAGGAACTAGGAGACCTAGCTTCTACAAATTCACCTTGTCGAGAGTGCCCTGCTCTGTTTGAATCTCGCCAGTTCTGATGTAATTCAAATCTGTCGTTACGATTATATCGTCTGTCGTCATGTCGGTAGTTTCTGTATTTTCTTTCCTGTCGGTTAAGTGGTGGAGGATTTCTCCCTGAATTATCACTGCACGATGGACCGTTGCGTCTGAAGTTATTGTGTCTCCCGTGTTAATAATAGTTCTGGTTGCCATATTGCCTATTTCTATGATTGTCTCTGTTATATTCATTACTATGGAAATGCGATCTTTCTCTGTAACTATTACTCTGCCAGTGGTTGTCATATTGGTGGCATCTGTTTTGTTCACGAATTGTGTTGTAAGAATAGCCTTGTCGTGTCCAGTTATTATTTCTGTCATAGCGGAATTGTGACGCATGTGACCTGTAATTGTTGTATTCCTGTTTTCGCAACCGCGATTGTCAGTGTCAATTTCCAGTTCTTGTAACAGTCCCTGAAAAGCTTCAATGTTGTCTTTGCAACGTCCTGCCAAAATAGTATGTCGTAAATGTTCAGGCAATTTCATTAAACAAATGCGGATGAGTTCTGAGGGGCTGTCTGGGTTTGACAGGTACTGATTCTTGTGCATGTCTTCAAAATACACTCCTGGAAGTGGAAAGAAGAACACATTGACACCGGTGTGTCAGACCCACCATACTTGCTCCGGACACTGCGAGAGGGCTGTACAAGCAATGATCACACGCACGGCACAGCGGACACACCAGGAACCGCGGTGTTGGCCGTCGAATGGCGCTAGCTGCGCAGCATTTGTGCACCGCCGCCGTCAGTGTCAGCCAGTTTCCCGTGGCATACGGAGCTCCATCGCAGTCTTTAACACTGGTAGCATGCCGCGACAGCGTGGACGTGAACCGTATGTGCAGTTGACGGACTTTGAGCGAGGGCGTATAGTGGCCATGCGGGAGGCCGGTTGGACGTACCGCCGAATTGCTCATCACGTGGGGCGTGAGGTCTCCACAGTACATCGATGTTGTTGCCAGTGGTCGGCGGAAGGTGCACGTGCCCGTCGACCTGGGACCGGACCGCAGCGATGCACGGATGCACGCCAAGACCGTAGGATCCTACGCAGTGCCGTAGGGGACCGCACCGCCACTTCCCAGCAAATTAGGGACACTGTTGCTCCTGGTGTATCGGCGAGGACCATTCGCAACCGTCTCCATGAAGCTGGGCTACGTCCCGCACACCGTTAGGCCGTCTTCCGCTCACGCCCCAACATCGTGCAGCCCGCCTCCAGTGGTGTCGCGACAGGCGTGAATGGAGGGACGAATGGAGACGTGTCGTCTTCAGCGATGAGAGTCGCTTCTGCCTTGGTGCCAATGATGGTCGTATGCGTGTTTGGCGCCGTGCAGGTGAGCGCCACAATCAGGACTTCAAACGACCGAGGCACACAGGGCCAACACCTGGAATCATGGTGTGGGGAGCGATCTCGTACACTGGCCGTACACCTCTGGTGATCGTCGAGAAGACACTGAATAGAGCACGGTACATCCAAACCGTCATCGAACCCATCGTTCTACCATTCCTAGACCGGCAAGGGAACTTGCTGTTCCAACAGGACAGTGCACGTCCGCATGTATCCCGTGCCACCCAACACGCTCTATAAGGTGTAAGTCAACTACCCTGGCCAGCAAGATCTCAGGACCTGTCCCCCATTGAGCATGTTTGGGACTGGATGAAGCGTCGTCTCACGCGGTCTGCACGTCCAGCACGAACGCTGGTCCAACTGAGGCGCCAGGTGGAAATGGCATGGAAAGCCGTTCCACAGGACTACATCCAGCATCTCTACGATCGTCTCCATGGGAGAATTGCAGCCTGCATTGCTGCGAAAGGTGGATATACACTGTACTAGTGCCGACATTGTGCATGTTCTGTTGCTTGTGTCTATGTGCCTGTGGTTCTGTCAGTGTGATCATGTGATGTATCTGACCCCAGGAATGTGTCAATAAAGTTTCCCCTTCCTGGGACAATGAATTCACGGTGTTCTTATTTCAATTTCCAGGAGTGTATTTCACAAGACTTGAAAATTCAGATTGTTCGAAATGTTTCATCATTATGATGCTATGTTTTATTCGGCCTTGTGTAGCTTGAGACCAATATGCTGAGAGGAAGGCAGGATAAAATTCTCCTTCACTGTGACAATCGTGAATGACAGATCGCATTCTTACAGCTGGTTCATTCTCCAAGTAGCCACACATAAATTCTGAGCTGTGCTCCAATGACCACTTGGGAAAAAAAACAATGAGAGAATTGATGGAGTAACGCTTGTGGATGAATGTCGTTGCCAGAATTCTTCAATGTTTTGAATTTACGTGCAGTAATGAACAGCTTATAGTCAAAATCATCGTGTCGGCGAGTAGCATATCGGTCATTGTTACGTCGTATCGGCGGTTCCATTTCAAAATTCGGTGCACATTGCCAATTTCTTTCATGATATCCGAAATGCCCTGTGTTATTATTTTGTGGCTTTTCCGTATTTCTGAGTTTCTCTTCCCGTGTTGGAACGCGAGTGTCAACAACGCATCAACGACATGAGCCTTCAAGAGATACAGTGATAACCGAGACTTAAGACATGAATAGACTGTGGCGTAATGATAAAGGTCGTGGTGTATGGTGTCGAAGGATGTAGGTGATACGTGGTACTTACTAGAATTGAGAAAAACATGGAAGGGAGGACCAACCAATATAACTTCCTTTCCACAAAACCTTTTCATTTAACAATATATAAGCTGAGTTTTACAAATAATCGAAGCATTTAACGATGAAATTTTCCTTAACAAATGAACAATTATGCAGAGTTTCATTTCCGAATCTAATTCCCTAAGCATCGCCTGATTTAACTACATTTCTCGTTTAGCTGTGTTTATGTACCTCCTTAACCTCTTTCCACGTCACTTTGCACTCCATTCAATTGACATTTCATTGTCATCGGACAACCTCGAAGCTTTTATTTCTTCTCGCTGAACATTAATACCTCTTCTTGTTTTACTATTCACGTCTTGTTCAGTGTACAAGGAAGTGATGAAAGGTGATGCCCCCGAAATTTTTAATGCGAAACCTCTTACAGATTTTTAAATGAAACAAATGATTTTAATATTCCTCTTAATTATTCTTCATGTCTACCTATTTAGTTCTCAACCTAGTCACCAAGGCGACGAACACATATATGCCAGTGAGAAACCGGTTTGTTGATACTGTAAAATATTTGACTTTGTTGACGGAGTCTCTGCTTGCACCGATTCATCACTATCGTAACGTAGTCCTCGAAGGTGTTCTTTAAGTTTTAGAAACAGATGAAAATCGGATGGGGCCAAGTCGGGACTGTATGGAGGATGGTCGATGAGACTGAACCCAAGGCGTCGTACAGTTGTAGATGTCGCAGCACTCGTGTGTGGTCTGACATTCTCATGCCAGCGGAGACGGTGCTCCTAGGCTGGACTACTAGAATTCGAAGCTGGATTACAGCGCACTGTTTCTCCTGCAGCGATATAGTAACGTTACAAACCACCACGTCGCATGCTACAATTATTAAACTGATCATTAGGTTTTATTAACATATCTAATATCCTAAATTTTCTTTTTTGTAATGTATTACAACATATCTGTCATCTTACAGTGTGTCACAGGACTCACATAATCTGCATATGAAGTGGAATACTTGTGTATTGAATCTCACAAGGATCTCAGTAACTGTAAGGCTATTTTGTCCACTACATGGGCGATCTTCCGATTCAGATGTTTCAGTGCTCTGTTAACTTTTTCTCACCGTATCATAGCTCCTATATCATCGTCACCAACCTCCTCTTCTACGAGACTTTCTTAATGTTGGATATAATTGTATGCATCATATGTATATTGCTTATGGCTTTTAACCTATGTTCCTTGGCACAGTACTACCTTGTAATTTGAGAACTTGTTGCTTGTGTTTCTCTTTTTTCCAATGGTGTCTCTAATTTTCCATTAGAGAGTACCCAGCTTTCCAGTAATCATGCATGCTTCTACAGACTCCATGCTTCTCCAGCCAGTCCTGTTTTGCCATTAGCACTGACTGTCATATCAGTTTTAGAGGTCTCTGTTCCCTTTTAAAATTTGCACTAATTTTATATTTTCTCCATTCCTCAACTAAATTTATTATCTCGTTTATTACCCAAGGATTTCTAGTTTTGGTATCGTCTTCAAACAACCACAGTCGACTTCAAATTTCGCGTGACTGACACAGAATATGCTGAAATTTATGACTTATCTGTCCAGCCATGTTATTTGAAAACAGTCCATTGTGGAAGTATCGCTACTTCTAAGGCAGAAATCTACGAAAAGTCGGGAACTGTAGCACCTAGCAGATTTGTCATGGGTGATAAACGAAGCAATTATATACTCATTTTTCTAATACAAGTAACTCGTTAACTGGTTAATTCTGGCCGTTAGGTGACGTAGCAAGGTGAAGCAGCTCTTCGCTGTGGAGAGATGTGTGTTCGTGTGATGCAAGGCGCTGGTCGCTTGCCAACGTTGGGCCCACCGCTGCCACGGCGCTAGCAGCCCCTTATAAAAGCTGGCCGCTTCAGCCACTGAGCACTGTCTTGTCCACTCAGACGTCGCCAACATGTTCAAGGTACGTCTAGTGCTGCTCGGCGCTTAGTAAGCTACAAGAGCCGTGTTCTGCAGCTGCACACTTAGTCAGCTATTACACCACTGCTTTTCTTTAAAGCCATGGTAAATTTATAAGGAAACTTATTGCACGTGTTTTAATTATTGATTATTGCGACTACGTCTCGCTCAGTATTACGGTGGTACAGATTCCATGATATACACTACTTGCTTTCCCATCCAATCGTAAACATCAGAATCCATTATAAATCTGATCTCTTCCCTCTACAGTTAATGATAGAATATTGTCGGGCCAGAAGTTGAAGGGAAGGGAGAATCCTCTTTTGTATCGTTGCATAATGTCCTATGTGTCGAGCAGAGAAGTCGTGCTAAGAAATGTTACGGATAAGGAATTCGTGAAGGATTACTTTCCACTGTAGTGGAAAATGATCAAAACATATGTTAGGATACTCACATGGTCATACTCGCTACCGACAAGTGGACAATAGTTTCAGAATCTTACTAGTATTGTGCACATATAATTCATCATGCGTAAATGAATTATTGTGATTCAGATGTCGCCTTGGACGAAAACACCCCACTCTCACTGCTGGTCCAGGAATTTGGTCAGTATGCAGGCAAGGTCGTAAATACTGCCCCACCGAGCTATTATTTTCCTCGGAGGCTCATTGGAGGATAGAGTCGGTGGTAGCTCCAACCTAAGATGTTAGATATCTTCCAGATCAATTCAAGTAATTAGGAAACTGTCTGCGCGAATATTGTCCAGCTACAATAGCAGTTCCTCCGCAAAAGAGTACGCTGCATCGTATGGAGTTAACCAACGATACGCCGTAGACACTAGTCGAAGGTAATGTTCTGTGGCAAGAAGGCTGACTGCATCTGCTAAAGGAACAATATTATCACACGGAGTTTCAAAACTGCTGAAAGTAATGAAATACTGTGCGGAAGCTAATATCTTTAACGATACGGGGCAGTCTGTGTTCACTTCTACCTCTCTGTGTGATAGTTTCGAGCGTTCATATCCATAGTGACAAGTGTTCGTGTATTCCTTAAGAGATTGTTCAGAAATGAATGTTTAATTAACAGAGACTTCGTAAACCACAACGGTATTTTACCTTCAAACAAACCTGTGGGCGAGTCGTAATTATCATGTTGATCCAATAACGACAGGAATTGGGGCAGTATATTACTGAATGACGCATTTTGGCAGTGTGCTTCATAATGCTGCAAGCCGCACAAATGAATGATTATCATTTACATCAGTGTAGCATCATCTCGCACGGCTGCAGACGACATTGTGCCATCCATAAATCGACCCCTGTATTTCACTGCTCTGTCAGAGGTATGTGACAGCAACCAGTTTCCTTGCTCATGGACTGTCTGGTAAGAAACTTTTGCTAATGATTCTGATTGACATATTCTGCTGTGTTCGTGAGAGGAGCAACACTGTCAACACATACCCATTACAATATCATACACTTATACAGTGAGGTACATCAGATGTCTCACAAGTGACGGAAATTTTTTTGGTACAGCGCTCTCTTCTACTAAGTAATCTTTCAAACTGTGAAACGCTGTTTGCTGAAAATAGTTCTAAATTGGATAGAATGTTTTCATCCAGAGCGTTCCGATATGTCTAAATTATTTACAAATCCTGTGTGACCCTCGTACCGAAATATTACTGAGTAGTAAATCAAATATGATTGCACATATTAAAGTCACATATGCCGTACAACTCTTCAGTGACCTCAGTTAAAGTTTGATGAGCAATTGAACTTTAATGAAAAATTTATACATTTTTTCCAGTTTCTGCTAGTCTAATAACATCGCAATGGAAATATTCGTGGTAAAGGCATCTCCTAGTAATCGTCTTTAAGGGATGTAAAGTAATAGGAGAACTTAAACTCCTCAATTGGGAAATTAGATTTATCAAGATATGTCGTTCATGATCTCATAGGAACCATCACCAAGTAATGTGACACCTCCTGACAGATTAAAACTGTATGGCGGACCGAGAGTCCAACTCGGGACCTTAGCCTTTCATGGGCATGTGGTATACCAGCTGAATTGCCCAATTACGACTCACTACCCGCCCCCACAGCTTCACTTCCACCAGTACCTCGTGTCTTACGTTCCAAACTTCGCAGAAGCTCTCCTCATAAGTTGTGCTAAGGTAACTCAGTTGGTAGAGAAGTTGCTAAAGAGAGGCATAGGTCTGGCACAGTTTTAATCTGCCAGGAAGTTTTATATCCGTGTACAGAGTGTAAAATCTCATTCATCAAGTGACGTACATAAAATTTCTGAATGTAAACATCTTACCTCACGAATTTGGCTTATGATAAGACTTGGCTACTAATGTTATGAGTGAAAATTGCTACGGTACCCCGTATCTGTTCATGATCTTCATTCTGATGCAGCTCCTATAAGACAATATCATTCTTGTGTTTTCCTTCTGAATACTCGGAACAGTGTTAAAGCAGTAGTTCAGCTGTAGAGTGGTTAGTGCTTTCTCGGACGGCGATCACTTTCTGTATCTTGTCATTTACATCTGCTACAGCTTGTGCTGATCGTCGTCGTGGCCGCCTGCTGCGTGAGCGCCGCCCCCAAGGCCGGCCTCGCCCCAGTGGCCTACTCCGCGCCCCTGGTTGCCGCCGCCCCCGTGGCCTACGCCGCCCCCGCACCGGCCGTCGTGACGGCGCACAGCTCGCAGTACATCGCGCAGAACTTCAACGGACTCGCCGTGGCCGCCGCCGCCCCTGTCGTCGCCGCTGCCCCTGCAGTCGCTGCCGCGTACCACGCAGCTCCCGCCTTTTATTACAGATAAACAGCCACTGATTGACACACCTATATGTAACAAAAAATAAAATCATCTTATTAGCAATAACGACTGATTTATTGTCTTCCATCTGAAACAAAACCAGAACAAACATGATATTCCCTGCTTATCCATTCACTGTTTATTGCAATAAAATCACACTTAATAATAATAATAAGACTAACATATCATACCAAGAACATGGAAAGCTTCTCATTTTGATCTACAGATGTCTTTGGGTTTTAGAAACAGCATTCCGCGACATGTAGGGTGTGGCATTGTCGTGCTGGAATTTCCCGAGTCTGTCAGAATGCACGATGAACATGAGAGGGTGCAGGTGATCAGACAGGATGCTTACGCACTTGTCACCTGTCAGAATCGGACCTAGACATATCAGAGGTCACATGTAACTCCAACGGCACGATTACAGAGCATCACCAGCCTCATCTGCTGACAAGCAGGGCCCATGGATTCATGAGGTTGTATCCATACCTGTACACGTCCATCAGCTCGATACAATTTGAAGCAAGACTCGTCCTACCGGGGAACGTGTTTCCAGTCATCAACAGTAAAATGTCGGTGTTGAAGGGCCCAAGCGAGGTGTAAAGCTATGTGTCGTGTAGTCAACAAGGGTATACGAGTCGACCTTTGGCTCAGAAAGCCCATATCGATGATGTTTCGCTGAATGGTTCGCACGCCGACATTTGCTGTTGGTCCAGCATTGAAATCTGCAATAACTTACAGAAGGGTTGCACTCCTGTCACGTTAAACGATTTTCTTCAGTCGTCGTTGGTCCAGTTCTCGGAGGATATTTTTCCGGCGGCAGCGATGTTTGAGATTTGCAGTTTTACCGTATTCCTGATATTCACGGAACACTCGTAAAATGGTCGTTCGGGAAAATCCCTACTTCATCACTACCTCGGAGATGCTGTGTCCTATTGTTCGTGCGCCAAATATATCACGACGTTCAAACTCACTTAAATCTTGACAATCTGCCATTGTAGCAGCAGTAGGCGGTGTAACAACTGCGCCAGACACTTGTTGTCTTATATAGGCGTTGCCGACGGCAACACCGTATTCTGCTTATTACATATCTCTGTATTTGAATACGCATGCCCATTCCACTTTCTTTGGTGCTTCAGTGTAAGATAAATATGACATTTTATATCAAAATATGACTTTAGTATCAGCCATTCAGAACAGCGAGGACCAGCATCTAGGTTATGAGTGTGAAAACTGAGCTGCGTGCAAATATAGTTTATAATGAAAAAATTTCATGGTTAGCTATTACGCTGTCGTCGATAATGTCGTAAGACGCGGACAAGGTTGAGGAAGGAGCTGGAGGTGTCGTTGCTGTGGAACTCATCCAGGAACTAGTCTTGGCTGAGCCTGAGAAACCACAGGAAGCTATGCCAAATCGACAACTCTGATATTTAATGCCATTATCTTCCAGTGATAATTTGTGTATTACCACAGCAACACCTAATAACTGTGAGACATCGTCATATTACACATTTTCTTCATTAAAAGAAATATAAGAAATTGAAAGACGAGTTGTTGTTAAAAGAATATTTCGCTTTTCATAGATGTTAATAAAGATGAGGTACAATGCTCTAAGAAAAACCCAGTTTTGAACTGGACGAGTCAGTCCGAAAAACAACCAGCGCTTTAATTCATCTCCAAGAGGTCATCCTTACAAGACGGCATAGTAATCAGCGTACGGCACCCGCATTTAGACGTAGTGAGGTTCGAGACACTCCGTGATATCTTTAGACTGATTCCGGGATGTCTTTTTATGCATATGTACCTACATATTATCCTGAGTTGCGAAGGGAAGAGCTCTTTGCATTGTATCACATATTGAGGTTTATCCCCGTTCCATATGTGCCTGGAGCACAGGAACTAAGGTAGCCTCCGTGTACACTGCAGGTAGTATCAGTAGTCCTTAAGGAAGCGATATCTATGGGTCTGAGCTATATTCCTATGGCTCTCACTTAATATAGCCTTTGAAACAATGTATGCTGACTTCCGAAAGACGGTTCCATCTTTCAGTTGTTTCAGTATCTCAGTTACACTCCTTTGCGGGTGAAATAAACTAGTGACTATCAGCGCTCCACTTCATCAACATTCTAGAATGGCTCGCATGAGTGTTTTGTAATCAACGTCTTGCAAGCAATATCTCTTGTAGAACCTTGCGTTGTCCCCTATCTTAGCAATGAACGGTAGTTTTTCATATGCTATTACCGAACCTATGTGAGCATTCCATTTCAGAATCATACGCTATGATATTTGTATAAGTTGACGGACCCCAACAGTCTCATAGGGGCTGGAGTCATAGGATAGTACGTTTCTGCGTTTTGTGAAGTAAAATTTTACATTTATGAATAGTTACTGCATATGCAAATCTTAGTACTACTCTCAAATATTATCAAGATTAGACTGAACATTAATGCAGCTTCTTTTCGGACAGTACCTCATTATGGAGAATGACATCATGTGCAAAACGTATTGATCAAGCACTGCATGGATAAGTATACAGTAGAACAGTTCGTTTTAGGAGGTATGTTACATAGTACAGAATCTCTGTGTTGAAATCTCTAAAAAACCAACGACTGCTGCACAAAAGTTGTAAAAGAACACAGGGGGCTACAGAAGTATTAAATATTTGACTGTTAAAAGGGCAATGCGTGAAGCCTTGAATGCCTACCACAGCAAAATCCAACCAAAGGGCCTTTCACAACACAAAGAAATTCTGCTCATGTGAAGGCTGTCCGTAGCACTGAAGTTAGAGCCTATTTACTCTTAACATAAGGCATTTAGTATTGTTTCGCAGGATGTCTTGTCAGCTCCATATTTTGCAAACTGTAATTATGCCAATCAAATATTTCATAATTAAACTCTCCTCCAAAAATGATTGTATAAGCCTTAAAGGGATTTTCTAAAAAGAAATTCAGTTAAATCCTATGTCAGGAAAGGGAAGAAAACAGATGACAGGTGGAGAGAATACAGAGGGAGGAAAGGGAAGAAAAGAGACGGCAGGATGAAGACGAAAGACAGAGATAGTAATTAATGAAATTATGAAAGTTCAGAAGCGACAAGGCAAGGAGGAAAAGGGACAGGGTGAAGTCATGAAAGAGATTCAGGAAATTCAAAGAAGGGCTGATGAGTTTGTCGAAAAGTAAAGGACTGGAATAAAATTAAGGGAGTAAAAGCAGAGACTGAAGACATTAGGAAAACGTCAGTTCAGTGGCGTGAAGTAGCGAAAGAGTCCAAATGTGAGGCTTTAGGAAAGCCAGATTAGTAACAAGAGAAACTCAAAAAAATGGCCAAGCTGCGCGAGATCAGCCAGCGCTGGCAAATGTCGTAGTGAGCGCAACCAAGAAGGCTATTTCTGCTCTCAAAACACAATGGCAGAAAGTAGCTGAAATGACACACGAGGAAAAGTTAGAACTCAGAGACGCGCAAACACGTCTCACTACCCAGCAGAATGAACTGGTGCATGAGATGAGACAAATTTGCGAGCGGTTCGCTCCTGTAGAAATTCAGGCAGAAGCAACAGCATATCGACGTGAGATAGTTGGTCACCAGGAATGTCAGAGACAAAGTGTTTCAACTAAACTCGTTACTACATCCCAGGCACAAGGCAACAAACGGCAGGAGCGCCAGCTTGACGTGGTACGACGCTCAGCGGAGCGCGTGCAGTCAGAGGAGGGTGTATCACAAAAAGTGCCGAGCCGGACCACGACTGCGCGATACTCAGACGTAAAGATACTGAACTACAGGACGCTGATGACGTGACACGAGGGTGCAAACAACATTCAACGATCGGTCGGCCACGAAATCCTGGGTGCACGCGTGGCAGAAGTTATAGTGTTGTAAGTGTCGCGAAATGACGAATACTTCGACTTAACAAAATGTTCAAATGTGTTTGAAATTTTATGGGACTTAACTGCTAAGGTCATCAGTCCATAAGCTTACACACTACTTAACCTAAATTATCAAAAGGACAAACACACACACCCATGCCCGAGGGAGGACTCGAACCTCCGCCGGGACCAGCCGCACAGTACATGACTGCAGCGCCCAAGACCGCTCGGCTAATCCAGCGCGGCTCAACTTAACACATATTCTCTAAATTCAAACAATGATACATAATGAACGAAATAAGCAAGATGCGTCTGATAGCAACAACGACAGGCAAAAAGCAAATAGAAACAGGGAGATAAGAAACAAATATCAGGACCAATATTTAATAATGAGTCTCCGTAGAATGATAGAAGCAGATGTGGGTTGTCGGAGGTAACTTTCAAGAAAACAGAAATAGGAAGAGGACGGACATTCAAAATTCTAAACAGTTCTTGCAGCCGATATGGAATTTAGGGTAAACAAGGAATGGTGAAGCGATTGGTAGACGAATTCCGCAACATGATCAGATTGATGTAGGAGAATCAGACCTCCTAACCCCACAAACAGAAAGGCAGCGGAAGTCCACTTACAAATTGACAGTCAGGCCAAAACAAAGCCGTACATAATATCGGTCGGGCAAAATTGTAGAGTAACATCATTACTGCGGATAAGATCTGACATCTGATCTGACAGGATTGCCATGTTTTACAGAGAGATAATTATCTCGTGGGTAAAGATGGGCGGAGTTCTCGGCAGAAACTGCTTGGGTTTATGATAAAAATTGTTGGTTTAACACATGAGCATTGCTATATTAGTAGCTTGCCTCGCCACAGCAAACATTATGGTTGGAACAGCGTCAAAATTTCATTTTTGTTTCAAAAATAATTGCACAATTCTTAGAGACACGGTTCCTCTCATAATTTGTCTTGGAACGTAGTAGTTCGGTTTCTACCGTCAATATTCTGTGCATTGCCAGTGTCAGCGAGGAGGTGATAGTGGTGCCACAGAAGTTGACCTGCGATCATATAGTGGATTGGAAGTGATTTTGATCACGTTACCGATACTGACGGGGGTACCCTGGGAGATAGATACAGGTTATCAACTCCAGAGTCGTGTTCAAGTTCAAGAGTTTATTTATCAACTTTTTGCTTTTCGCTGTGGTTCGATTAAGGTTAATGCCAGTGTAGTTACACTTATGAATAATCGCCTATGGTGCGATAGTTTTTCATTGGTGGTACTTTTTCTACTTTGGTTGTCGCCTATGGATTATCGCCAATAGTGCGCTGACGTTTGCCTCGTGGTATTTCGATTGTGGATCGCCAGCGCCAGGAGATCGTCATCGGCCGAGATTTGTATTACGTGGCGTGAGCATGTGAAGTGCGAGTCACGGTAGTACGTTTTTAGATACTGGGAAAGAAATAGCGAATGGGAACAGATTGAAACGGAAGATAATCACAAGCTCTTGTACATTACAAGTTATAAATGTTGATGTTTATGTCTTTACAGCAGCTGTTATTTGATGATACCCGTAAATGCATTTTTCAGAGTTGCATATCACTTTCAGAGGTAAAAGTGAATTTGTGCTGAAGTCTGATCTCTCCTGACCGCCCAGTAAGGAGTGTTCATATGGCAGTGAGTGGTATTCAACATAGATTCTGCACCAGATGGATGCATCAGCGTCACCATCCACTAAGCTTGCATCAGGAGTAGTATAAAAATCGAGATCAGCATAAACCAGAAAGGGTTAGAG
Source organism: Schistocerca gregaria (assembly GCF_023897955.1). Taxonomy (NCBI): domain Eukaryota; kingdom Metazoa; phylum Arthropoda; class Insecta; order Orthoptera; family Acrididae; genus Schistocerca; species Schistocerca gregaria. Next base: position 528,183,634 of record NC_064922.1, on the reverse strand, counting down.
GTAGCTGGACGTGATAATGGTTAGGGTATAATAAGAAGTAAGTATTGCATGGTGTGAGAGTGCTTGATATGAATGTGCAGGCTGTGCCCGGTTAGCCCTTTGCAATGCATGAGTGGTGTTGGGAAACTAACAAAAAAATGACATACACTACAGCAACAAGATTTCAACACTAGAAAACGATTAGTTTATGTCTTTTAGATATGCGATTGCTTATGATGTGCATTGAAATGAAAAAAATCTGTAAGGTATTATATCTTTTAAAGGACCTTAGTAGTAACATTGTTCCAGTAGAAGAAAGCAATAAGGCACGTTTCAATTTTTTGCATTAATCACATAATAATGTTCCAGTTACACCCGGTTAATACTTTTGTTATAATTTTCGATGTATGTGGTTTTGTACGCATTCACTGTAAAACTATAGGACTAAAATGGGTGCTAAGGATTGTGGAGAGGACTACAGCTTTCCAAATGGAGTGTGAGAAGCCGACCCTTGGCCGGCCGTGGCTCGCTGCTGTGCTGGCAGCACTCACCACAGCTGGAGAGACGTGTTGTGACCTGAGCTGACTAGTCAGCCATGGCATGTGCAACTGCCGCCGTGATACAACATATGGCTATCACTGGATCGAGTGACCAGCTCATTTGACATCTCTACATGGCCACAAGGACAGCTGTTAGTTACAGGCAACCCATCCCCATTCTCCTTCCCCTGAGGTGACAGGGGCGGCAGCCGGCTGACGTGACTACTACAGTGGGGTAGTCCACAGACGATAGAGGTGTGCACAGAGTCCTGATCATCCCTTCACTCCCATCAACGGAGAGGGAAAGGAATTCAATACACTATGGCGCATCAGTAGGGGAGACTTGCTTGCAGCCAGCATGCAATGCAGGTTCACCCAGACGTCATGCAACCACCTAGGCCACAGCTGTTTGATGCAGGAGTCTCAAGGGAGCGGACTTGAAGGAAATGTCGCTGCCGGTGAAGAAAGGTATGACTAGAGAGGTCGAAACAAGCATTGACATTTCCTGGCACTCACCACAACATTGACAACTGCTGCTGGTGGACTGTGATCAACAAGGGCTACACCATTTCTTGATGTCAGTGGTACAGATGCCTACCTGTTGCTAACATTCACAGAAGACAGGTGCAGCCACAGACTTCAGTGCCACCACTGATGACGTTAAGTGAAGTAGCACCCATCTATTAGCACCAGCTCACCCCCTTCAGCTGCCACATCAAACTGTTACACATTTCATGAGTGTAGTGCTACATTTATTTGCATGATTAATGTATACTTAGTTCTTGGACTCTCTAAAGACTCTTGGAAGAGAGCAGCACAAGACTTAAAATACATTTGTGTCCTTTTTTCTTACTTTTGTGTGCCTTGATGTTTTTATTTTACTAGGTGAAATGTAGTTTTTCACTTTTCTTTCCTACTATGTTGGTGATGAGGGACAAAATCTTTTTCAGATGTGTACAGGGGTGCAAGTTCACTCTTATCTAAAATTTTAGATTGACAAAGGATAACAAACAACAGATACACTAATATTAAAATCAATTTTTGAAACTGACTCATGTTTTTATTTTGTCTTCTGTTTTGTGTAATGTCTCACTGTGTTTCACATGTCATTTAAATGTTTATTTTGTGTTAACACCATTTACACTGGTGTACTAAAATAACAAAACGAATACCTTTCCTCTTTCCCATTTAGGTCAGATGGAAGGACGCTGGTTTGCAAAGCATTTTACCCAGGACAGGCAGCAGTCCATTGTGAAAGGGGTTGAGTTGGTGGAAAGTGGATGAAGAACCCATTTGAGAGAGATTGCTCTAAATTTAGATTTTGCGCTAATGGTGGAAAGGTCATAAGACTCTGTGCATTCTCAGAAGCTGGGATAATATGGGCAGTGTGGCTGGAGTACATGTCTAGTGGAAGCGGGACTGTAAACTCCACACTGATGCCAGGAAGACGGCATAATCTTTTAGTAGGTGGCAAAAACATTTATTTTAGGGACATGAATGCCCGCGAAGCTCAACAGCCTTCTTTTTGAAATTGGAATACTACAGCCCAGAAAGTTTAGATACTTCCATAAATGAGGGATTGAGGTCTCATCTAGGTAAATATTTTTTGCTAAATCATGACCATGCCTACAGTGAGAACGACTCCTTACTAATTTATAATCTACTTTTTACACGCAAGAGAGATTTTATGTTTCTGATTGACTCCTTTCACGATATGCAAAGTAAAGCCTTGCTACCCCTACGTGGGAGACTCAGCGTTATGTCTTGATTGGCTACTAGGTCAACAGAACAGTCAAGGGGAGAGATTCAGTCACTAGAATATCGAATCGATTGGCTTTTGCAATGTGGGGGCAGTCTCGTTTCGCTAGTTCCTCTCCTGTATTGGGGCTTGATGGAAAGTGATCATGATTATTTAGTTTCTTCGTCTTCTGGTCCTCCCCTGGTGCAGACTTCAGGTCTTTCCCTACTGGGTGACACTTGTGGTCTGTATGTTGTGGTGGACTAAGAACCTGTGGCAGATTCCAAATGTTCCAACAGTGGAACTGCATACGATTTCATACATATCATGTGTCATGAGAACTTATTCTTCCTGAGTTGGCTCCTTGTGTTTGACAATTCCAGCATGCATCCTTTTGCGTGTGAGTCAGAATGATTTGGCCAGGCCAGCGAATTGATACACCTCACACTGGAATCTGACAGGATTTCACGTGTCTGATAGGGAATTTTCAAACGCTCTGATAATCAGAACGCCAGAACGAGTCAAAACATTACAGCTGCCGCAGAGACCGCTCCTCGTCAACAGAGCGCCGTTTTCTGCTGCAGCCTGAATCAAGATGAAAGGGTGAAGTACTGCTGTACTGGCGTAGGGTTGTCAATTGATATTCACTGATCATTGCCCTTAGGTGATCAATAGCATGTGGATAGTTGATCGTAGTTAATTCCAGTTGAATAGAGTTGGGCCTCCTAGAGGGTTCATGTAGACGAAGTCAGAATGCGTTTGAAAAGATAAATTGAATAGCTTCCACCCCAACGTATGCTTTACCTATCAAACACTCTTTCTCATCCGATTGGTGTTTGTCGTTTTTGTGTAAGATTTATCAGCTACTTGTCATTATTTCGTAAACTTAACCCCTTTCGTGGAACAATTAGATTGGAAAGGATACTGAATTATGTTAAGTATGACATAGTATTGCAATTAGTGGGTAATTACAATTTTGCAACTCGATTTAGTTTACAAACTACAGTTGACTCATACCAGTAAGTGGGAAAATATGAGTATTTTTCCCACTGCAAATTTTCGTCGTGAGGGAAGATGATGACAATACGAACTTTCTTTTAATTATTCATTGTTATTTTCTCGTAAAATGACAGCATGAGTTGAAAATAACACACTATTGAATAAAAACAAATTATTTCCTATGAAACTGATGGATCCACGCTCAATGGAAATTACTAGCTGTGCATGTTTACCGAGATCAGTGTTCAATCTGCTTACTGCTGATCTCATATAACTGCTTCCCAAAATAGAATGATGGTTTCAAATCTGTGATAGCCTGATGTCCACAGGAACTACTCCCTTTCTTGCAAGGTATGAAGGTATTTTGCCTCGACGTTTCGTATTTGAATATCCAGCAATGAAATGTTGTGCTACTTTGAAACGAAGTGTTAACTGGTCGCCTGCCGGAGTGGCCGAGCGGTTCTTGGCACTACAGTCTGGAACCGTGCGACCGCTACGGTCGCAGGTTGGAATCCTGCCTCGGGCATGGATGTGTGTGATGTCCTTAGGTTATTAAGTAGTTCTAAGTTATAGGGGACTGATGACCTGAGAAGTTAAGTCCCATAGTGCTCAGAGCCATTTGAAGCATGTTTTGTTAACTGATCCTTGTTTGTTGTAGAGCGTTTGTGAATCTTCCACAAGAAAAAAAAAAGCTGTTCACTATGGCGAGATCAATCAAGAAATAAAGAATTATATGCCACCATTTGACAGATCGACTACCTACAGCGTATCTTTCTATTAGCTGGTCGAATCTGTGAACTCCACCCATGCTCTTATTATAATCAGCCACAACTAATGGGCAGAATACAAGTGACCGTGTCCCATCTTTATGCTTGTGAGTGACTATTGTTGTCCCTCGAGGATCATGAAACGCAGACAGCAAAGTGACAGCACGGTTGTCCTTTCACTTCACAGCTGAGATGGCACCTTTTATTTGAAAGTGAAATTCTCCTCTTGATAACGTACTATTATCTTTCACCATGGAAGGGAGGCAGCTGCGGTTCACTCCGACAGTTCCACAGGACTAAATTCCTTTGTTCAGTAAGATAGACGTCAGCTTTCATGATGTAAAAATGTTATCAAACAACGCATTTGCTGCCTTCAAATGCGCATACTGTGTTAGTTTTAGGACTATCCTTTTCCCTACTGAGTATCTTTGCTTTCTTTTAATTTTCCAGTAATCGAAATTCAGTACGTACCCTGTGTCTGCGTCGCATCAACACCACATTTTTATCCCCTCTCGATAGGTTTCATCGGCATGCACTGCCTCATAGTAGAGCGACCTTTGAATGCAGTGATGCTCTCGTCTACAGAAGGAGAAGAGGAGTGGTCGTAATTTACTTTGTAAATCTCTATTGTTAGGAGAGGTGGCAGGTTGTGAAGGCTGTCCTGCTGAGGGTGGTCTCGACGTTTCTGATTGTCGTTGTTGCTGCAATGGATATTTTCAACAATCTCTTACTGTTCATTACTTCTGCCACAGCATCAACTCTGAGAACTGGATACGAACTCCAAAAATTTGGCGGTGCTGGATGTTTATGAATGCCCTTAATAATAAGGTATCCAATGAACGCCTGCATCTCCCTAATATTTGTAGGATTCCACCTTTTTGTTGTATCAATATTCGCCCTATATAGAGCTCTATTCTGAGTAGCATATCTATTTGTTTCTTTTATGATTATGCTCAAAATATTGACATCAAAAAGTTTTGAAGAGTAGCATGGTTCATTGTCATCGTCATTGAAAACATGTTTTGAAGCATCACATTATACTGAATGACACCTGTCTCTGTCACTGATAAGATCTTGAGTCCATGTATCATCTATAGTATCTGAAAAGTATCTACTTAAGACAGGTCCTCCGCACATTCCTCATGCACATAAGCACATGGTTCGCACGACTGTACTGATGTGGCATGAACCGGTTCATTCCAGCTATGAAAATAGCCACTGGCACAAAAATCACATTCTACTTCAGAATCACTGATGTTGCCCGTCGGCTGTCGGGCAGGTGTGAAACGTCCCGTAAGCGCCTCGCCCTCACAACCGGTTTGCCGGTGCCGGTTGCCGGGTGCCGGATAGATGTGAAATAAGCCTATGCCGACACACACACACACACACACACACACACACTCATGACAACAGTCTCTGGCTTGTTGTGCCTATCTGCGACTCAGCACTCCGTTACATGGTGAGTAGCAACTATCCTCCTCGCAGTACTGTTACCTTCCATCCTGGATTGTCCATTGTTTAAAGAAATATATTAATATGTTTCCATAATGTATATATAGTTAAAACTCACCTTTAATACGAAATGTTATGAAAAACTGACTATCCTGACGAAACGACGCCACAACATAACATGTTCTAAAATTACACAACGCCGCAACACTCAGAAGCATTGGCGAGAAACGAAAAACGGCTGGTGTTAGTAAGTTCACAATGGAGTCCCACAGGTGGCAACAAGTCACGATCGTGGGAAATCCGGACCCCAGGAAATCTTTTTCTTTATTTTTAAGCAGGGTAGTATAATTCTCACAGAAGTGTTAAATAAGTCACTGTTTTCATTCATACGCCCTCTACTGTCCACGGTTTTCTTTATATTTTTTTTATCCTGGTGGTACATGAGCAGCTTCACTCAGACCAATATTTATGATAAGAACATAGTTACTGCAATACTGAGGTTCTATTTTTTATATTGCTTTTGTTCTTCCACCTAATACCGGCTGGCTTATTTATGAAAAGTTTTCCCACCACGAAAAACCTGAGTAGTATACTTATTTATGTTAGAAATAATTAGATGGCTTAGAAAATTTAATAGCAGATTATGAAACGTCCTCTTTGAAAAATTATACAAGACTGTGCTTAAACTGAGACATAATAATTTTAGCGCAACGCAATCTGACTTTCAAAAATCCCTACAAAAGAATGGCCCTGACTAACATTAACCTATACCATTCACAAATCACTTACCTCACCAAAAATCTTCGTTACTCGAACTACTGCAATACAGCGAGCGCCACTACTGCCAGCTAAATAAAAGATTCAAACTACGGAAGGCACTAACTACTGATAGGCATAGTTAGCGAATGAAAGATTTTAATAGAGAACAAACTGTATTTACCTTATAGTTATAATATATATCAGTTCATGACATCCATTCTTACAAATTTAAAAACTCCGCCATCTCTCTTCCCACATCCACCACTGCTGGCGGCCCAACTCCATCTGCGCAAGGCTACGCGCCTCTAACAGACAACTGAAGCTGCCCAACCCTGCAATGGAGACAACAACGCATACCAGCCACAGACTGCACACAGCACAGCCAGTCATTTTCAGAGCGCTACATGGCGTTACCAATAAAAAAAACCTAAACAGCCTACTTACATAGCCCCCATGTTCCCACAAAAATTTTACAGTATGTTTTGGGCAGTGGCCAATACATATTTGTTAAAATTTTTATAATTATATTACAATAAGGAAGAAATCAAATGCACACACTTAATGATACAATGTTTGTCAAAAGCTACAATTTTCTCACAGTCCATAAAGACAGTCCTGATCGTTCATCACAGTAAAATAGCAGTGTTTTCCTCAATGTCTGAGCAGTAAAAGATAATGCACATGGAAGTAGTGGATTTCCATGCAGTCTTGAAGAAGCAGTGTTGTCCTTCCAATAGAAAGACAGTACTGACAGGTAATGGGCCACAAAAGAGCAAATCCACCGCAGAGTCAGTCGAAGGATATCGTTTGTCAGGTCATCACAGAGCAGACCCACTGTTGTCCTGGTAGAGAGTATGGTATTAGCGGGCCTCCAGAGGTGCAGACCCACTGCAGTCCTTGTAGAAATAATGGTATTGGTGGGTCATCAAAGGTGCAGACCCACTGTAGACCTTGTAGAGACGGTCAGTAGCCATCTGTTGCGACTGTGCAGGTGCACAATCACCATCGAAGAGTCTTGCGGAGAATATAGCAAGTCCATGAACCACCACTTGTGTACTCACAATTTTTTTTGAAATTTCCTTAGAACCAGCAATGCTGAATTATTAACACACATGCAAACACTATCAGTCCCTACTTCTCACATATTGTCCATCTACTATGAGCAACAGAAATGTGTGCAGTGAAATGAAACTTGATTTGAAGAACTGGTGTCTATACAGTTATAAATTTACAACATAAGAATACAATTACAAAGGTACATAATATATCATTAAAGAACATAGTAATACAGACAATATTTGCAGTAGTATAGGCTTTACAAAAGAATAGAAATAAACATATACATCAGTGTTACAGGAATTATGACATAAGTAAAACATAAAATAATGAGAATAGTTTTCAAAACATTTTCACACGTGAGCATTGAAACAGAGCAGGATTAATAATGTCTAAACATCTTTACAAAGAAAATAACATAGTATTTGAAAAATTCTACAACATAAATCTTATTAGCTAAACTCATAAAAACAGGAAGAAGACAAATTCACAAGGGTACATAAACACATAGCGGAATAATACAAAGGGAAAGACAGGGTTCGTGATCAGTGTAAATTTGGTACTGCAGTCCAACCTAAAACTTCATTCCATATATCTTTCATCTTATTTGAGCATTTGTTTCCACCAAAACAACCTATCCAAGCAAGCTTTCTGTATTTATATGTTCACATATTTCTTACCTCATTATTTATTTTCCATTATCTTAGCTCATCATTTATTTTCAAGAAAATCCTACCTAAACGTGTTGTCTCTAAACCCTACTTTTTTGTTCATATCCTCTTTCAAAATAGTTTTTTGGCCAAACCATTTTCTTATAGCTTCTCAATGCATTTCTTCCAATTCATCACAACTCGTTCTCTTACATAGTCTACCCGTCTTAAGCTAACTTAAATCTACTTAGCTCAGATGCAAAAGTAAGGGAGGAGGCAATACAGCAGCACAAAACAATTAATACAAACAGGAATTTAAAGAAATGGAAATTGTCAAAGCAAGCTACAGTAAGTCTAAATTAACAAGCAATGCGACATTACAACTAATATAAGCCAATGTGCAGCAACAAGAAAAATAAATCAGTAGGAAAACTAGCTTAACAGAGTAATACAAAGTGAAATTCAGTAACACCGTGCCTGGCAAACGACAGCAGCAAATGCAATAACTTATATCTTAACATGACAAAGCTCAAGCAGAAAAAATATTACAGTAAAGACAACAATGCAGAAAAGAGAAATGTCTATTCACATATTAATATCTATGTGATTAAAGTCGTGCACCACAAAACTAATTCTACAAAAGATATTACCAAGTAGTTGAAAAAAAATTAAGTATTCAGTAACTGTTATTAATCCCTTCTTCTTGTTCTTTCCTTTCCAAGTGCTCCATTTTCGAAGAACGTAGATCATAAAATGATTATTACATAGATCTGTTGACAGAAAGTGTTCACATTAGCAAATGCATTTAATTTTATTTTATAAAACCAATGCTACAACACAGCTGGAAACCAGATATCAAATGAAATAAACAATTACGCAAAGCAAAGAATAGAAACATCATTCAATAGCTATATGGCATTTCATAAGTCAGTAGAAGTTCTCTCAACTGTCGTAGAAAGACACTTGTCATAATCAGAGGTGCAGATGTAAGAATATTTCCCATCAGTTCATAAGCATTTCAATAAGTAGCACAAAGTATGATATGTTTCCAAGTAATGAGCGTGTCGTATTTGCGAAGCTTTCTCCAAAGGATGTCAATAGCGAGGGTTAATGGTCTCTCCTTTTTTTCCCACCTGTGCCTCTGAAAGGCACACACTGACTTTTTCTCAGGGCGGCTGGCACACCTGGCCGCTCACAACTCATTACGTCACGGTCACTTACCTTTCTTAGCGAAATATCTTTTTTCGCTACAGTGACAGTCTCATATAAAAAATTTCACAGGTCGAGAATTTGCGTTACATATGTGTAGAAACAAAATCCTTATTACACATACACATATTTGTCGACACGTCAGTCTTGCGTCGACACTTCAATATTTCATCATAATAAATACATAGCTTAATAAGATTGATCGTATAGCATCAGCTTATTGATCATAAACATACCGCAACAGCGTAATACACATCGTCATCATAACATCATAAAACCTCAGCCAAATCTCAAAAACGTAGTAGCTTTCTGCAATAATTTCAAAACCTAAAAAAAATTCTCTGCTAATGTCAGAAGTGCCATCTACCTCAAACGCACTTTAAAAATCATGATCCCATACCAAATACATCATTCAAAGCTCTCATAGAATCACAATGGTTCCGAAAAAATATGAACATTTCACTAAGTACAGACATAATACAATTTCATAAGTGTGAAGTTATCCAACTGTGTAATTACGTAAACATCTGTCACTGATGTAGTACAATAAATATTTGTCTCTCTCAGTTAAATGATCAGATAGCTGCGTAATTCTGTGTTAGAGAAATATGGTACCAATGTGTAAAGTTGTATAAGCAAATACCATATTAGCTAGTGCTCCTTGTGCTTGCCAAACACATGGTACACAAAGTAAGCGTGTACCCCCTGAGGATTAATGTAATTATATCCTCAGGTGTTACAGATTACAGCAATGGAATGAAATGTATCACAGAAAACCTTTGTATCATTGTACTTCAAATATCTTTAAAAATAAATGTTTTAGTACAAAATTAATCACTCAAATACAAGTACTGTAGCGCTAAAAGTGCGTCTTGCTGTAAGAGAATTATGTGGAAGTGTCGTAGTTATCGTCCTCTGTAAGCAAAGTTCTGCTGAAGTCATTGTACTTACCTCATCATAAACAAAAGTGATCAAGAAAGTACTATAATGTAACGTATTGTTGTGCTACGAAAAAGGCTCCCTCGTTGTAGCTATATCACAAAAGTTACTACTAAAACAAGTTTTACATTCCAGAATAATACAGAAAAACTGTGCAGATATAAAACAGATACACCGCAAAAGCAATATAGTAAATTGTCACTCATTAGTAGCGTCTCGGTAGAATCGTGTAGCTGTCACTTAAACTAACCACTGTGTCATCTGGTATCTCACAGAAAGTTCTTTAAATCCATGATGTATTTTCAAATAAACCAAAATGTTGCATTAAAATCTCATTAGCAGTACCAGTATATGTTCTAAGTATGTAAGCCTGATAGTCCTTACGTAATCGTGCAACTAACAAGCAAGAATGTACAAATAAGAACACTGTGTCGTCTGTTCACTATAACAATGCAAATTTCTGTTTAAAAATGTTCCTAGGTACTAGACTGGATAATTGACTTCAAAACATTGTTGCAAGTCAACAGTTTCTCAGTGTGATATATTGTACTAGTAGCGTGAAGTGAAATTTTTATGGCAAAGACAAAGTTAAAAAGCAGATTATCTTTCAATAAACGGTTTTACATGTGAAATGTGGTGCAAGCCTTTACTCTTCCTACTATGCAAAGCTCGAGCTTCAACGGAATTATCATGTCGTATACGCCGGTAATGAATGCTAAAATTTTTCACAAGGCTAGTGTCTTACGTTATTTTTCTCGGAGACAGAGGGCGCACGTGGCTGCCTGCGGTGCGAGTCATTGTCTGTCTCTTTGTTGTGGCGCGTCGTTATAGGAACTAGGAGACCTAACTTCTACAAATTCACCTTGTCGAGAGTGCCCTGCTCTGTTTGAATCTCGCCAGCTCTGATGCAATTCAAATCTGTCGTAACGATTATATCGTCTGTCGTCATGTCGGTAGTTTCTGTAGTTTCTTTCCTGTCGGTTAAGTGGTGGAGGATTTCTCCCTGAATTATCACTGCACGATGGACCGTTGCTTCTGAAGTTATTCTGTCTCCCATGTTAATAATAGTTCTGGTTGCTATTTTGTCTGTTTCTATGATTGTCTCTGTTATATTCATTACTATGGAAATGCGATCTTTCTCTGTAACTATTACTCTGCCAGTGGTTGTCATATGGGTGGCATCTGTTTTGTTCACGATTTGCGTTGTAAGAATAGCCTTGTCGTGTCCAGTTATTATTTCTGTCATAGCAGAATTGTGACGGATGTGACCTTTAATTGTTGTATTCCTGTTTTCGCGTCCCGCGATTGTCTGTGTCAATTTCCAGTTCTTGTAACAGTCCCTGAAACGCTTCAATGTCGTCTTTACAACGTCCTGCCAAAATAGTTTGTCGTAAATGTTCAGGCAATTTGATTAAGCACATGCATATGAGTTCTGAGGGGCTGTATGGGTTTGACAGGTATTGATTCTTGTGCAACATGTCTTCAAAATATTTCACAAGACTGGAAAATTCAGATTGTTCGAAATGTTTCATCATTAAGATGCTATGTTTTACTCGGTCTTGTGTAGCTTGAGACCAATATGCTGAGAGGAAGGCATGATAAAATTCTCCTTCACTGTGGCAATCGTGAATGACCTATCGCATTCTTACAGCTGGTTCATTCTCCAAGTAGCCACACATAAATTATAACCTGTGCTCCAACGACCAGTTGGGAAACAAAACGACAGAATTGATGGAGCCACGCTTGTGGATGAATGTCGTTGCCAGAATTCTTAAATGTTTTGAATTTACGTCCAGTAATGAACAGCTTATAGTTAAAATCATCGTGTCGGCGATTAGCATATCGGTCATTGTTACGTCGTGTCGGCGGTTCCATTTCAAAATTAGGTGCACCTTGCGAATTTCTTTCATGATATCCGAAATGCCCTGTGTTATTATTTTGTGGCTTTTCCGTATTTCTGAGTTCCTCTTCCCGTGTTGGAGCGCGAGTGTCCTCTGAAATATGGAGTCAACAACGCATCAACGACATGAGCCTTCAAGAGATACTGTGATAACCGAGACTTAGGACATGAAAAGACTGTGGCGTAATGAAAAAGGTCGTGGCGTATGGTGTCGAAGGATGTAGGTGATACGTGGTACTTACTGGAATTAAGGAAACCATGGAAGGGAGGACCAACCAATATAACTTCCTTTCCACAAAACCTTTTTATTTGGCAATATATAAGCTGTATTTTACAAATAATCGAAGCATTTAACGATGAAATTTTCCTTAACAAATGAACAATTATGCAAAATTCTTTGACCTTAACCTTTAAGTTCAGTAAGCTTTTAATCTTTGCAAACGAAATCTGAAGTTCCGTATTGCAAAACTGCAAACAATATGACAATGATGACAAGACGGCCAGACCTGCAACCCGCCCGTTTTCGGGCGTTTTGTTATTCCATGCTAGATGCGTTATTGTTATACCATGTTTTATAGTGGTCGAACGGAATAAAAAGTATCGTTTGTCCGTTTCCTGGTTCTAAACTACCTCTCTACCAATTTTCAGCCAACTCGGTCCAGCCGTTCTTGAGTTATAAATAGTGTAACTAAAACGACTTTCTTATATGTATGGTTAAACACTTTTTAAACAACGAACGAAATTCTTCAAGAAAGATTTTATTTTACTGTAGCACTCCAAGCGTACTAGGCCAAAACCATAAACTCGTACAATATCTTGTTGAAGCGTCTTTAAATGATAAACGTAGACCAAGCGTACCGCTAATAGGGCAACAGTGCCAAAGTCGTGATTTCACATTAGCAAATCACTAATTATTAGAGAAAATTTACAAAGATTTAAAAACTTCTGTGAAAATATTTACGTAAAGTGCACAGTATTCACTTACTCAGAAACTTCCTTGTCACAACGAAACGACCAAAAACAGAAACAAAAGTCAACATACGGTAAATGCACCAGAATGCAATATGGCAGACTTAACACTCTATAGAGACGTGATGACAGCGGATAGCTACTAGCTCGCGCATGCGCAGTCAGGCCACTTGTGCCGAATTTAGTACTGGCTTTATTCTTTTACGCCTAGAAATATCGCGCGTTGCTACTAACGCGATCATAATAGTGACCCCGTCCACACGATAGAAGTCCGCCTTTCACGCAACTGGCAGTCAATCGGTTACAAGTTCGTTCATCGTGTGAAACGGGCATTATATTCCAGACAACTACCTTCAGGGAATAGATGCCAATATTTCAATTTACATTTAAAGTCTTATTGCCATTCTGCATTTTATATTCTCTCTATTTTGACCATCGCCACACAATATTGCATAACTCAACTTGCAGAGTTTCATTTCCTAATCTAATTCCCCCAGCATCGCCTGACTTAACTACATTCCTCGTTTAACTGTGTTTATGTACCTCCTTAACCTGTTTCCAAGCCATTGTGCACTCCATTCAACTGACATTTCATTGTCATCGGACAACCTCAAAGCTTTTATTTCTTATCGCTGAACATTAATACCTCTTCTTGTTTTACTATTCACGTCTTGTTCTGTATACAAGGAAGTGCTAAAAGGTGATGCCCCCGAAATTTTTAATGCGAAAACTCTTACAGATTTTTAAATGAAACAAATGATTTTAATATTCCTCTTAATTATTCTTCACGTCTACCTATTTAGTTCTCAACGTAGTCACCAAGGCGACGAACACATATATGCCAGTGAGAAACCAGTTTGTTGATACTGTAGAATATTTGACTTTGTTGACGGAGTCTCTGCTTGCACTGATTCATCACTATCGTAAAGTAGTCCTCGAAGGTGCTCTTTAAGTTTTAGAAACAGATGAAAATCTAATGGGGCCAAGTCGGGACTGTATGGAGGATGGTCGATGAGACTGAACCAAAGGCGTCGGACAGTTGTAGATGTCGCAGCGCTCGTGTGTGGTCTGACATTGTCATGCCAGCGGAGAGGGTGCTCCTAGTCTGGACTATTAGAATTCGAAGCTGGATTACAGCGCACTGTTTCTCCTGCAGCGATATAGTAACGTTACAAACCACCATGTCACATGGTACAATTATTAAACTGATAATTCGGTATTATTAACATATCTAATATCCTAAATTTCCTTTTGTGTAATGTATTACAAAATATTTGTCATCTTACGGTGTGTCACAGGTCTCACATAATCTGCATATGAAGTGGAATACTTGTGTGTTGAATCTCACAAGGATCTCAGTAACTGTAAGGCTATTTTGTCCACTACATGGGCGATCTTCCGATTCAGATGTTTCAGTGCTCTGTTAACTTTTTCTCACCGTATCATAGCTCCTACATTATCGTCACCAACCTCCTCTTCTACGAGACTTCCTTAATGTTCGTTATAATAGTATGCATCATATGTATATTGCTTATGGCTTTTAACCTATGTTCCTTGGCACAGTACTACCTTGTAATTTGAGCACTTGTTGCTTGTGTTTCTCTTTCTTCCAATGGTCTCTCTAATTTTCCATTAGAGAGTACCCAGCTTTCCAGTAATCATGCATGCTTCTACAGACTCCTTGCTTCTCCAGCCAGTCCTATTTTGCCATTAGCACTGACTGTCATATCAGTTTTAGAGGTCTCTGTTCTCTTTTAAAATTTGCACTAATTTTATATTTTCTCCATTCCTCAACTAAATTTATTATCTCGTTTATTACCCAAAGATTTCTAGTTTTGGTATCGTCTTCAAACAGCACAGTTGACTTCAAATTTCGCGTGACTGACACAGAACATGCTAAATTTAATGACTTATCTATCCAGCCATGTTATTTGAAAACAGTCCATTGTGGAAGTATCGCTACTTCTAAGGCAGAAATCTACGAAAAGTCGGGAACTGTAGCACCCAGCAGATTTGTAATGGGTGATAAACGAAGCAATTAATTAATCATATTTCGAATACAAGTAACTCGTTCACTGGTTAGTTCTGGCCGTTAGGTGACGGAGCAAGGTGAAGCAGCTCTTCGCTGTGGAGAGATGTGTGTTCGTGTGATGCAAGGCGCTGGTCGCTTGCCAACGTTGGGCCCATCGCTGCCACGGCGCTAGCAGCCCCTTATAAAAGCTGGCCGCTTCAGCCACTGAGCACTGTCTTGTCCACTCAGACGTCGCCAACATGTTCAAGGTACGTCTAGCGCTGCTCGGCGCTTAGTAAGCAACAAGAACTGTGTTCTGCAGCTACACACTTAGTCAGCTATTACACCACTGCTTTTCCTAAAAGCCATGGTAAATTTATAAAGAAACATATTGCAAGTGTTTTAATTATTGATTATTGCGACTACGTCTTGCTCAGTAATACGGTGGTACGGATTCCATGATACACACATGATATACACTACTTCCAACCTAATATGTTAGATATCTTCCAGATCAATTCAAGTAATTAGGAAAGTGTCTGTGCGAATATTGTCCAGCTACAAAAGCAGTTCCTCCGCAAAAGAGTACGCTGCATCTTTCATTGATGTATTCTTCTTAAGCAAATGCCTTAAGTGGGGAAATGGCTTGAGAGATTACCGTATGGAGTTAACCAACGATAAGCCGTAGACACTAGTCGAAGGTTATGTTCTGTGGCAAGAAGGCTGGCTGCATCTGCTAAAGGAACAATATTATCACACGGAGTTTCAAAACTGCTGAATGTAATGAAATACTGTGCGGAAGCTAATATCTTGAACGATACGATGCAGTCTGTGTTCAGTTCTACCTCTCTGTGTGATAGTTTCGAGCGTTCATACCCATAGTGACAAGTGTTCGTGTATTGCTTAAGAGATTGTTCAGAAATGAATGTTTAATTAACAGAAACGACGTAAACCACAACGACATTTTACCTTCAAACAAACCTGTGGGCGAGTCCTAATTATCATGTAGATCCAATAACGACAGGAATTGATGCAATATGTTACCGAATAACGCATTTTTTCAGTCTGCTTCATAATGGTGCAAGCCGCATACATGAATGATTATCACTTAACATCAGTGTAGCATCAGCACGCATGGCTACAGACGACATTGTGCCATACATAAATCGACCCTGTATTTCACTGCTCTGTCAGAGGTATGTGACAGCAACCAGTTTCCTAGCTCATGGACTTTCTGGTAAGAAACTTTTGCTAATGGTTCTGATTGACATATTCTGCTGTGTTCGTGAGAGGAGCAACACTGTCTACACATAACCATTACAGTACCATACACTTACACAGTGAGGTACATCAGATGTCTCACAAGTGACGGAAATTTTTTTGGTACAGCGATCTTTTCTACTAAATCATCTTTCAAACTGTGAAACGCTGTTTGCTGAAAATAGTTCTAAATGGGATAAAATGTTTTCATCCAGAGCGTTCCGACATGTCTAAATTATTTACAAATCCTGTATGACCATCGTACCGAAATATTACTGTGTGGTAAATCAAATATGATTACTCATATTAAGGTCACATATGCCGTACAACTCTTAAGTGACCTCAAGGTTTGATGAGCAACTGAACTTTAATAAAAAATTTATACATTTTTTTTCCATTTTCTGGTAGCCTAATAACATCGCAATGGAAATATTAGTGGTTAAAACATCTCATAGGAATCGTCTTTAAGGGATGTAAAGTAATAGGAGAACTTAAACTCCTCAATTGGCAAATTAGATTTATCAAGGTATGTGGTTCACGATCTCATAGGAACCATCACCAAGTAATGTGACACCTCCTGACAGATTACAACTGTATGGCGGACCGAGAGTCCAACTCGGGGCCTTTGCCTTTCGTGGGCAAGTGGTCTACCAGCTGAATTGCCCAATTACGACTCACGACCCGCCCCCACAGGTTCACTTCCACCAGTACCTCGTCTCTTACCTTCCAAACTTCGCAGAAGCTCTCCTCATAAGTCGTGCTAAGGTAACTCAGTTGGTAGAGAACTTGCTCCAGAGAGGCATAGGTCTGGCACAGTTTTAATCTGCCAGGAAGTTTTATATCCGTGTACACTCCGTTACAGAGTGAAAATTTCATTCTGGAAACATCCCCCAGGCTGTGGCAAAGCCATGTCTCCGCAATATCCTTTCTTCCAGGGATGCTAGTTATGCAAGTTTCGCGGGGGAGCTTCTGTGTAGTTTGGAAGGTAGGAGACGAGGTACGGGCTGAAGTAAATCTATGGGGACAGGTCATGAGTCGTGCTTGGGTAGCTCAGTTGCTAGAGCACTTGTCCGCGAAAGGCAATGGCCCCGAGTTCAATTCTCGGACCGGCACACAATTCTAATATGCCAGGAAGTTACATATTAGCGCACACTCCCCTGCAGAGTGTAAAATCTCATTCATCAGGTGACGTACGTAAAATTTCTGAATGTAAACATCTTACCTCACGAATTTTGCTTATGATAAGACTTGGCTACTAATGTTATGAGTGAAAATTGCTACAGTACCCCGTATCTGTTCATGATGTTCATTCTGATGCAGCTCCTATAAGACAATATCTTTCTTGTATTTTCATTCTGAATACTCGGAACAGTGTTAAAGCAGTAGTTCAGCTGTAGAGTGGTTAGTGCTTTCTCGGACTGCGATCACTTTCTGTATCTTTCCATTTACATCTGCTACAGCTTGTGCTGATCGTCGTCGTGGCCGCCTGCTGCGTGAGCGCCGCCCCCAAGGCCGGCCTCGCCCCAGTGGCCTACTCCGCGCCCCTGGTTGCCGCCGCCCCCGTGGCCTACGCCGCCCCCGCTCCTGCCGTCGTGACGGCGCACAGCTCGCAGTACATCGCGCAGAACTTCAACGGACTCGCCGTGGCCCCCGCCGCCCCCGTCGTTGCCGCTGCCCCTGCAGTCGCTGCCGCGTACCACGCAGCTCCCGCCTTTTATTACAAATAAACAGTCCTTGATTGACACACCTATATTTAACAAAAAAATAAAATCAGCTTATTAGCAATAACGACTGATTTATTGTCTTCCATCTGAATTAAAAAAAGAACAAACATGATATTCCCTGCATATCCATTCACTCTTTATTGCAATAAAATCACACTTAATAATAATATAAAGACTAAGATATCATACCAAGAACATGGAAAGCTTCTCATTTTGATCTACAGATGTCTTTGGGTTTTAGATGATGTATATAATAATAATAATTTTCCTGATCTGGGAATAAAAATCATGTCAGGAAGTCAATGATTTGTTAAGATTAATTAAAAACAATTTGTCACAGGTGGCAGTAAAATATCAAATAAGTATGCGAGAAAGCACGTGTCAATGTAAGTGTTATTGCACTGAATTTGGCGGAACTTCCAACAGTAAATCAAGCAAAAGTATTTTTAGAAAGTCAGTTCTATGTGTTTCTTGTATATCAACTAATACACGAGCATTCACAAGAGACTGCAACTGGTAGCCTAGCAGTCGAAGTGCTGAAGTTAATGGAAGATCTCTTTTATCTCTTGAGTGATGGTATTTTTATTAGTAAAACATCACCCAGTCATTGTCAGTTGAATAAGGATAAGGAACGAATTTGGACATTATAGGCTTCTCCCTTATACATAACAGCATTCAGTCTGTAGATAATTTCGAGAGTTCTACACAAGAAACAATATGATGTTTGGTAACTACTATGGTATGCACCAGCGACACCTTACTGAAATGAGATACTTTTTTACTACCTCAGTGTAAAACTTGGTACTGATTTCTGTAAGTATCCATCTTCTCCTTCTTCTGCCGCCTAGGTTTGCAACTGTTTGTCTGCCTCATTCCGTGAATGTACTGTTTTATCTGCTGTTTCATCACTTAACACACATCGACAGTCATTTCCCTCGTGATTGTCGATGTTTACAAATTTTAGCTAGTTTTGTGGCAGTCATATATTTATTTGCATTTTTTCCACGTTGTTTCCTTATCGGCATATTTGCGCTTTTGCCCCACACAGTTACTATTTACATCTGTCTACCTACATTTCCACTGTCGTTAACTTTAGCTTCATAGGATATTTTGCAGACGTCTGGCTACCCTTACTTCATTTGTTACTTGATTTTTTCACCTCCATTATTGTCTGAATAGCTGATGAAAATAGTCCGTAGACAATTAAAGCTCATTACTTGTTCAATTCAGACACCATCATTACTGAAGCGAATAGGGTATGCTGCACTGCCAGAAAATGTGACATCTTACATTCGACTGCAAGAAAGACTTTTTAATAGTGCAAGTTGTCCATTATGCAGTGAAGAGCGATTGAAAGTGGTTCAGCTGCCTAATATCGTGCAGGGCCCCAGTGAGTACGCAGAAGTGTCACAACATGATGTGGCATGGACTTGACTAATGTCTGAAGTAGTGCTGAAAGGAACTGACGCCATGACTCTTGCAGGGCCGTCCATAAATGTCTAAGAATACCAGGAGATGGAGATCTTCTGTACAGCACGTTGCAAGGCATCCCAGATATCCTCAATAAAATTCATGTCTCGTGAGTCTAGTGGCCAGTAGAAGTGTTAAACTCATAACAGTATTCCTGGAGCAACTCTGTAGCAATACGGGACATGTAGGGTGTGGCATTGTCGTACTGGAATTTCCCAAGTCTGTCGGAATGCACGATGGACATGAGTGGGTGCAGGTGATCAGACAGGACGCTTACGCACTTGTCACCTGTCAGAATCGTACATAGACATATCAGGGATCACACGTAACTCTAACAGCACGATTACAGAGCTTCACCAGCCTCACCTGCTGACAAGCAGCTCCCATGGGTTCGTGAGGTTGTATCCATACCTGTACACGTCCATCAGCACGATACAATTTGAAACAAGACTCGTCCGACCGGGGAACGTGTTTCCAGTCATCAACAGTAAAATGTCGGTGTTGAAGGGCCCAAGAGAGGTGTACAGCTATGTGTCGTGTAGTCAACAAGGGTATACGAGTCGACCTTTGGCTCAGAAAGCCCATATCGATGATGTTTCGCTGAATGGTTCGCACGCCGACATTTGCTGTTGGTCCAGCATTGAAATCTGCAATAATTTACAGAAGGGTTGCACTCCTGTCACGTTAAACGATTTTCTTCAGTCGTCATTGGTCCATTTCTCGGAGGATATTTTTCCTGCGGCAGCGATGTTTGAGATTTGCAGTTTTACCGTATTCCTGATTTTCACGGAACACTCGTAAAATGGTCGTTCGGGAAAATACCTACTTCATCACTACCTCGTAGATCCTGTGTCGTATTGTTCGTGCGCCAAATATATCACGTCGTTCAAACTCAAATCCTGATAATCTGCCATTGTAGCAGCAGTAGCCGGTGTAACAACTGCGCCAGACACTTGTCTTATATAGGCGTTGCCGACGGCAACACCGTATTCTGCTAATTACATGTCTCTGTATTTGAATACGCATGCAAATTCCACTTTCTTTGGTGCTTCAGTGTAAAATAAAAATGTCATTTTATATCAAAATATGACTTTAGTATCAGCCATTCAGAACAGCGAGGACCAGCATCTAGGGTTATGAGTGTGAAAACTGAGCTGCGTGCATATATAGTTATAATGAAAAAATTCCATGGTTAGCTATTACGCTATCGTCGATAATGTCGTAAGACGTGGACAAGGTTGAGGAAGGAGCTGGAGGTAGCGTTGCTGTGGAACTCATCTAGGAACTAGTCTTGACTAAGCCTGAGAAACCACATGAAGCTATGCCAAATCGACAACTCTGATATTTAATGCCATTATCTTCCAGTGATAATTTGTGTATTACCACAGCAACACCTAATAACTGTGATACATCGTCATATTACACATTTTCTTCATTAAAAGAAATATAAGAAATTGAAAGACGAGTTGTTGTTAAAAGAATATTTCCCTTTTCATAGATGTTAATAAAGATGAGGTACAATGCTGTAAGAAAAGCCCAGTTTTGAACTGGACGAGTCAGTCCGAAAAACAACCAGCGCATTAATTCATCTCCAAGAGGTCATCCTTCCGCGACGGCATAGTAATCAGCGTACGGCACCCGCATTTAGACGTAGTGAGGTTCGAAACACTCAAATACAAGTTTTCCGTGATATCTTCAGACTGATTCCGGGACGTCTTTTTATGCATTTGTACCTACATATTATCCTCAGTTGCGAAGCGAAGAGCTCTTTGCATTGTATCACATATTGAGGTTTATCCCCGTTCCATATGTGCCTTGAGCACAGGTAGCCTCCGTGTACACTGCAGGTAGTATCAGTAGTCCTTAAGGAAGCAATATCTATGGGTCTGAGGTATATTCCTATGGCTCTCAATATAGCCTTTGAAACAATGTATACTGACTTCCGCGAGACGGTTCCATCTTTCAGTTGTTTCAGTATCTCAGTCACACTTCTTTGCGGATGAAATAAACGAATGACTATCAGCGCTCCACTTCATCAACATTCTAGATGGCTCGCATGAGTGTTTTGTAATCAACACCTTGCAAGCAATATCCCTTGTAGAACCTTGCGTTGTCCCCTATCTTAGCAATGAACGGAAATTTGTCACATGCTTTAACTATAACCGAACCTATGTGAACATTCCATTTCAGAATCATACGCTATGATATTTGTATAAGTTGACGGACCCCAACTGTCTCATAGGGACTGCAGTCATAGGATACTACGCTTCTGCGTTTTGTGAAGTAAAATTTTACATTTATGAATAGTTACAGCATATGCAAATCTTAGTACTACTCTCAAATATTATCAAGATTAGACTGAACATTAATGCAGCTTCTTTTCGGACAGTACCTCATTATGGAGAATGACATCATGTGCAAAACGTATTGATGAAGCACTGAATGGATACGTATATAGTAGAACAGTTCGTTTCGGGAGGTATGTTACATAGTACAGAGTCTCTGTGTTGAAATCTCTAAAAAACCAACGACTGCTGCACAAAAGTTGTAAAAGAACACAGGGGGCTGCAGAAGTTTTAAATATTTGACTGTTAAAAGGGCAATGCGTGAAACCTCTAATTCCTACCACAGTAAAATCCGACCAAAGGGCCTTTCTCAACACAAAGAAATTCTGCTCATGTGAAGGCTGTCTGTAGCACTGAAGTTAGAGCCTACCAGGTCATTAATATACAACATGGATTGCCATAATTCCAATCCATTTTCCCCGGGGAACGGCTAGAATGGTTTTTTACATCTGACACGTGACTCTATCGAAGAAAATATAGACCTCCTGTCAACAAAGAAATACCCTAGTCAATCATAAATTTCATTTCATATCCCACATAGTCGAATTTTCGTTAATACACTATTACGTGGTAAAGAATCAAAGGTTTTCGGAAGTCAAGAAATACTGAATCTACTTGACTGTTATGATCGATTGATTTCAGGTATGATACGAGAAAAGTGGAAGCCCATTCGTAGAATCTATGCTAGTTGCCATGGAAAAGATCATTCTGTTCGAAATACCACATTACATTTGAGCTCAGAACGCGCTCTAAGATTCATTGATATTGGATTGTAGTTTTCTTGATCTCTTGTAACACCCTTCTCAGGACGGTTGATTCTAACTCTAGCGCCATTGACTCTAGTGCTTAAAAGAGTAGAATTTCTTTGGGCTTTTGAAAGGCCTTTTGTTCAGATTTTGCAGCGTTAGTAAGTGAAAGCTTCACACATTTCCCTTTGACAGTCAAATGTTTAATAGTTCTGTAACCCTACATATTCTTTTAAACCTTTTATGCAGCAGTCGCCTTTTGCTCAGAAATTTGTTCAAACAGACTCTTTACCACGGAATATCCGTTCCAAAACGGAATGTTCTATGGGTACATATCCATCCAATGCTCGCTCAAATGTTCTTCTAAACTTTCTCCATATTTCTTCTACATCCTCTTGTCTATAGTCAACAGATTAAAATTCCTGCTGAAGATAATACACATCCTATCCAATATGTTTCCACCATTATTGGGCTTTCCAGTTCCCAGTTCTACGTACTCTTAATGTAAGGCATTTAGTATTGTTTCGCAGGATGTCTTGTCAGCTCCATATTTTTCAAACTGTAATTATGCCAATCAATTATTTCATAATTAAACTCTCCTCCAAAAATGATTGTTTAATTCTTAAAGACCTTTTCTAAAAAAAATCAGTTAAATCCTGTGTCAGGAAAGGGAAGAAAACAGATGACAGGTGGAAAGAATACAGAGGAAGGAAAGGGAAGAAAAGAGAAGGCAGGATGAAGACGGAAGACAGAGATAGTAATTAATGAAATTATGAAAATTCAGAATCGACAAGACAAGTAGGAAAAGAGACAGGGTGAAGTCATGAAAGAGATTCACGAAATTCTAAGCAGGGCTGATGAGTTTGACGAAAAGTAAAGGACAGTAATAAAATTAAGGTTGTAAAAGCATAGACTGAAGACATTAGGAAAACGTCAGTTCAGTGGCGTGAAGTAGCGAAAGAGTCCAAATGTGAGGCTTTAGGAAAGCCAGATTAGTAAGAAGAGATCCTCAAAAAAATGGCCAAGCTGCGCGAGATCAGCCAGCGCTGGCAAATGTCGAAGTGAGCGCAACCAAGAAGGCTATTTCTGCTCTCAAAACACAATGGCAGAGAGTAGCTGAATTGGCAGACGAGGAAAAGTTAGAACTCAGAGACGCGCAAACACGTTTCACTACCCAGCAGAATGAACTGGCGCATGAGATGAGACAAATTTGCGAGCGGTTCGCTCCTGTAGAAATTCAGGCAGAAGCAACAGCATATCGCCGTGAGATCGTTGGTCACCAGGAACGTCAGAGACAAAGTATTTCAACTAAACTCGTTACTACATCCCAGGCACAGGGCAACAAACGGCAGGAGCGCCAGCTTGACGTGGTACGACTCTCAGCGGAGCGCGTGCAGCCAGTGGCGTGTATCACAAATGTGCCGAGCCGGACCACGACTGCGCGATACGCAGACGTAAAGAAACTGAACTACATGACGCTGAAGGCGTGACACGAGGGTGCAAACAACATTCAACGATCGGTCGGCCACGAAATCCTGGGTGCACGCCTGGCAGAAGTTATAGTGTTGTAAGTGTCGCGAAATGACGAATACTTCGACTTAACAAAATGTTCAAATGTATTTGAAATTTTATGGGACTTAACTGCTAAGGTCATCAGTCCCTAAGGTTACACACTACTTAACCTAAATTATCCTAAGGACAAACACACACACCCATGCCCGAGGGAGGACTCGAACCTCCGCCGGGACCAGCGGCACAGTCCATGACTGCAGCGCCCAAGACCGCTCGGCTAATCCAGCGCGGCTCAACTTAACACATATTCTCTAAATTCAAACAATGATACATAATGAACGAAATCAGCAAGATGCGTCTGATAGCAACAACGACAGGCAAAACGCAAATAGAAACAGGGAGATAAGAAACAAATATCAGGATCAATATTTAATAATGAGTCTCCGTGGAATGATAGAAGCAGATGTGGGACGTCGGAGGTAACTTTCAAGAAAACAGAAATAGGAAGAGGACGGACATTCAAAATTTTAAACAGTTCTTGCAGCCGACATGGAACTTAGGGCAAACAAGGAGTGGTGGAGCGATTGGTAGACGAATTCCACAACATGATCAGATTGGTGTAGGAGAATCAGACCACCTAACCCCACAAACAGAAAGGCAGCAGAAGTCCACGTAGCAATTGACAGTCAGGCCAAAGCAAAGCCGCACATAATATCGGTAGGGCAAACTTGTAGAGTTACATTATTACAGCGGATAAGATCTGTCATCTGACATCTGATCTGACAATATTCTCATGTTTTACAGAGAGAAAATTATCTTGTGGGTAAAAATGTGCGGATTTCTCGGCAGAAACTGCTTGGATTTATGATAAAAGTTGTTGGTTTAACACATGAGCACTGCTATATTAGTAACTTGCCTCGCCACAGCAAAGGTTTTGGTTGGAACAGCGTCAAAATTTCATTTTTGTTTCAAAAATAATTGCACAATTCTTAGAGACACAGTTCCTCTTAGAATTCGTCTTGGAACGTAGTAGTTCGGTTTCTACTGTTAATATTCTATGCATTGCCAGTGACAGCGAGGAGGCGATAGTGGTGCCACAGAAGTTGACCTGCGATCATATAGTGGATTTGAAGTGATTTTGATCACGTTACCGATACTGACGGGGGTATCCTGGGAGATGGATACAGGTTGTCAACTCCAGAGTCTTGTTGAAGTTTAAGTCTTTTGTTATTAACTTTTTGCTTTTCGCTGTGGTTCGATTAAGGTTAATGCCAGTGTAGTTACACTTATGAATAATCGCCTATGGTGCGATATTTTTTTTGTTGGTAGTACTTTTTCTACTTTGGTTGTCGCCTATGGACTATCGCCAATAGTGCGCTGACGTTTGCATTGTGGTATTTCGATTGTGGATCGCCAGCGCCAGAAGAGCGTCATCGGCCAAGATTTGTATTACGTGGCGTGAGCATGTGAAGTGCGAGTCACGGTAGTACGGTTTTAGATACTGGGAAAGAAATAGCGAAAGGGAACAGATTTAAACGGAAGGTAATCACAAACTCTTATACATAACTAGTTTTAAAAGTTGATGTTTATGTCTTTACAGCAGCTGTTATTTGATGATACCCGTAAATCCATTTTTCAAAGCTGCATATCACTTTCAGAGGTAAAAGTGAATTTGTGCCGAAGTCTGATCTCTCCTGACCGCCCAGTAAGGAGTGTTCATATATCAGTGAGTGGCATTCAACATAGATTGTGCACCAGATGGCTGCATCAGCGTCACCATCCTATAAGCTTGCATCAGGAGTAGTATAAAAATCCAGATTAGCATAAAGCAGAAAGGGTTAGAGGTAGCTGGACGTGGTAATGGTTAGGGTATAATAAGAAGTGAGTATTGCATGGTGTGAGAGTGCTTTATATGAATGTGCTGGCTGTGCCCGGTTAGCCCTCTGCAATGCATGAGTGGTGTTGGGAAACTAACAATGAAATGACATATACTACAGAAACAAGACTTCAACACTAGAAAACGATTACTTTATGTCTTCTAGATACGCGATTACTTTTGATGTGCATTGAAATGAAAAAATCTTTAAGGTATTATATTTTTAAAGGACCTTAGAAGTAACATTGTTCCAGTAAAAGAAAGCAATAAGGCACATTTCAATTTTTTTGCATTAATCATTTCATAATGTTCCAGTTACAAACAGTTAATATTTTTGTTATAATTTTCGATGTATGTGGTTTTGTACGCATTCACTGTAAAACTGTAGGACTAAAATGTGCGTTAAGGATTGTGCAGAGGACTACAGCATTCCAAATGGAGTGTGAGAAGCCGACCCTTGGCCGGCCGTGGCTCGCTGCTGTGCTGGCAGCACTCATCACAGCTGGAGTGACGTGTTGTGACCTGAGCTGACTAGTCAGCCATGGCATGTGCAACTGCCGCCGTGATACAACACATGGCTATCAGGTGGATCGAGTGACCAGCTCACTTGACAGCTCTACATGGCCACACCAGCAGCTGTTAGCTACAGGCAACCCATCACCCTTCTCCCTCCCCTCAGGTGACAGGGGCGGCAGCCGGCTGACGTGACTAGTTCACAGACGATAGAGGTGTGCACAGAGTCCTTCCTGATCATCCCTTCACTCCCATCAACAGAGAGGGAAAGGAATTCAATACACTATGACGCATTAGTAGGGGAGACTTGCTTGCAGCCAGCATGCAATGCAGGCTCACCCAGACGTCACGCAACCACCTAGGCCACAGCTGTTTGATGCAAGAGTCTCAAGGGAGCGGACTTGAATGTCGCTGCCGGAGAAGAAAGGTATGACTAGAGAGGTCGAAACAAGCATTGACATTTCCTGGCACTCACCACAACATTGGCAACTGCTGCTGATGGACTGTGATCAACAAGGGCTACACCATTTCTTGACTGTCAATGGTACAGATGCCTAGCTGTTGCTAACATTCACAGAAGACAGGTGCAGCCACAAAGTTCACTGCCACCACTGATGACGTTAAGTGAAGTAGCAGCCATCTATTAGCACCAGCTCACCCCCTACAGCTGCCACATCAAACTCTTACACACATTTATTTGCATGATTAACGTATACTTAGTTTTTGGACTCTCTAAAGGCTCTTGGAAGAGAGCAGCACAAGACTTAAAATACATTTGTGTTCTTTTTTCTTACTTTTGTGTGCCTTGCTGTTTTTATTTTACTAGGTGAAATGTAGTTTTACACTTTCCTTTCCGACTTTGTTGGTGATGAGGGACAAAGCCGTTTTCAGATGTGTACAGGGGTGCAAGTTCACTCTTATCTAACATTTTAGATTGACAAGGGATAACAAACAACAGATACACTAATATTAAAATCAATTTTTGAAATTGACTCATGTTTTTATTTTGTCTTTGGTTTTGTGTAAAGTCTCACTATGTTTCACATGTCATTTAAATGTTTATTTTGTGTTAACACCATTTACACTGGTGTACTAAAAGAACAAAACGCCTACCTTTTCCTCTTTCCCATCTAGGTCAGATGGAAGGGCGCTGGTTTGCTAAGCATTTTACCCAGGACAGGCAGCAGTCCATTGCGAAAGGGGTTGAGTTGGTGGAAAGTGGATTAAGAACCCATTTAAGAGAGATTGCTCTAAATTTAGTTTTTGCGCTAATGGTGGAAAGGTCATAAGACTCTGTGCATTCTCAGAAGCTGGGATAATATGGACAGTGTGGCTGGAGTACATGTCTAGTGGAAGCAGGACTCTAAACTCCGCACTGTTCCCAGGAGGACGGCATAATATTTTAGTGGGTGGCAAAAACATTTATTTTTGGGACATGAATGCCCGCGAAGCTCAACAGTCTTCTTTTTGAAATTGGAATACTACAGCCCAGAAAGTTTAGATACTTCCGTAAATGAGGGTTTGAGGTCTCATCTAGGTAAATATTTTTTGCTAAATCATGACCATGCCTACAGTGAGAACGACTCCTTACTAATTTATAATCTTCTTTTTACACACAAGAGAGATTTTATGTTTCTGATTGACTCCTCTCAGGATATGCAAAGTAAAGCTTTGTTACCCCAGCATGGGAGACCAAGCTCTATGTCTGGATTGGCTACCAGGTCAACAGAACAGTCAAGGGGAGAGATTCAGTGAATAGATTATCGATTAGATTGGTTTGTGCAATGTGGGGGCAGTTTCGTTTTGCTAATTCCTCTCCTGTACTGGGGCTTGGTGGAAAGTGAGCACGATTATTTAGTTTCTTCGTCTTCTGGTCCTCCCCTGGTGCCTAACTTCAGGTCTTTCCCTACTGGGTGACACTTGTGGTCTGTATGTTGTGGTGAACTTATTCTTCCTGATTTGGCTCCTTGTGTTTGACAGTTCCAGCATGCATCCTTGTGCGTATGAGTCAGAATGGTTTGGCGAGGCCAGCGAATTGATACACCTGACACTGGAATCTGACAGGATTTCACGTGTCTGATAGGGAATTTTCAAACGCTCTGATAATCAGAACGCCAGACCGAGTCAGAACATTACAGCTCCCGCAGAGACCGCTCCTCGTCAACAGAGCGCCGTTTTCTGTTGCAGACTGAATCAAGATGAAAGGGTGAAGTACTGCTGTACTGGCGTAGGGTTGTCAAATGACATTCACTGATCATTGCCCTCAGGTAATCAATAGCATGTGGATAGTTGATCTTAGTTAATTCCAGTTCAATAGAACCTTCCCAGAGGGTTCATGTAAACGAAGTCAGAATGTGATGTAAAAAAAAAATTGCATAGCTTCCACCCCAACGTATGCTTTACCTATCAAACACTCGTCCTTATCCGATTTGTGTTTGTCGTGGGAAATATGAGTATTTTTCCCACTGCAAATTTTCGTCATGAGGAAAGATGATGACAATACGTATTTTGTTTTAATCATTCATTGTTATTTTCTCGTAAAATGACAGCATCAGTGAAAATAACACACTATTGAGTAAAAACAAATTATTTCCCATCAAACTGATGGATCCACGCTCAATGGAAATTACTAGCTGTGCATGTTTACCGAGTTCAGTGTTCAATCTGCTTACTGCTGATCTCCTATAACTGCTTCCTAAAATAGAATGATGGTTTCAAATCTGTGATAGCCTGATGTCCACAGGAACTACTCCCTTTTTTGCAAGGTATGAAGGTATTTTGCCTCGACGTTTCGTATTTGAATATCCAGCAATGAACTGTTGTGCTAATTTGAAATGAAGTGTTAACTGGTCGCCGGCCGGAGTGGCTGAGCGGTTCTAGGCACTACGGTCTGGAACCGTGCGACCGATACGGTCGCAGGTTCGAATCCTGCCTCGGGCATGGATGTGTGTGATGTCCTTATGTTAGTTAGGTTTAAGTAGTTCTGAGTTCTAGGGGCTGATGACCTCAGAAGTTAAGTCCCATAGTGCTCAGAACCACTTGAAGCATGTTTTGTTAACAGATTCTTGTTTGTTGTAGAGCGTTTATGAATCTTCCACAAGAAAAAAATCTGTTCACTATGGCGAGATCAATCAAGAAATAAAGAATTATATGCCACCATTTGACAGAACGACAACCTACAGCGTATCTTTCTATTAGTTGGTCAAATCTGTGAACTCCACCCATGCTCTTATTAGAATCAGCCACAACTAATGGGCAGAATACAAGTGACCGTGTCCCATCTTTATGCTTGTGAGTGACTATTGTTGTCTCTCGTGGATCATGAAACGCAGACAGCAAAGTGACAGCACGGTTGTCCATCCACTTCACAGCTGAGATGGCACCTTTTATTTGAAAGTGAAATTCTCCTCTTGATAACCTACTATTATCTTTCACCATGGAAGGGAGGCAGCTGCGGTCCACTCCGACAGTTCCACAGGAGTAAATTCCTTTGTTCAGTAAGATAGACGTCAGCTTTCATGATGTAAAAATGTTATCAAACAGCGCATGTGCTGCCTTCAAATGCGCATACTGTGTTGCTTTTAGGACTATCCTTTTCCCTAGTGAGTAACCATCTTTGCTTTCTTTTAATTTTCCAGTAATCGAAATTCAGTACGTACCCTGTGTCTGCGTCGCATCAACACCACATTTTATATCCCCTCTCGACAGGTTTCATCGGCATGTACTGCGTCATACCAGAGCGACCTTTGAAAGCAGTGATGCTCTCGTCAACAGATAGAGAAGAGGAGCGGTCGTAATTTACTTTGTAAATCTCTATTGTTAGGAGAGGTGGCAGGTTGTGAAGGCTGTCCTACTGAGGGTGATCTCGACGTTTCTGATTGTCGTCGTTGCTGCAATGGATATTTTCAACAATCTCTTACTGTTCATTACTTCTGCCACAGCATCAACTCTGAGAATTGGCTCTGAACTCCAAAAATTTGGCGGTGCTGGATGTTTGTGAGTACCCTTAGTAATAAGGTATCCAATGAACGGCTGCATCTCCCTAATATTTGTAGGATTCCTCCCTTATGTTGTACCAATATTCACCCTGTATAGAGCTCTATTCTGAGTAGCATATCTATTTGTTTCTTTTATGATGATGCTGAAAATATTGACATCAAAAGGTTTTGAAGGGTAGCATGGTTTATTGTCATCGTCATTGAAAACATGTTCAGAAGCATCACTTTTTACTGAATGACACCTGTCTCCGTCATTGATACGATCTTGACTCCATGTATCATCTGTAGTATCTGCAAAGTATCTACTTAAGCCAGGTCCTCCGCACATTCTTCATGCACATAAGCACATGGTTCGCACGACTGTACTGATGTGGGATGAAACGCTTCATTCAAGCTATGAAAATAGCCACTGGCACAAAAATCACGTTCTACTTTAGAATTACTGATGTTGCCCGTAGGCTGTCGGGCAGGTGTGAAACGTCCCGTAAGCGCCTCGCCCTCACAACCGGTTTACCGGTGCCGGTTGCCGGGTGCCGGATAGATGTGAAATAAGCCTATGCCGACACACACACACACACACACACACACACACACACACACACACACACAATACACACACCACACTCACACACAAATGACAACAGTATCTGGCTTGTTGTGCCTATCTGCGACTCAGCACTCCGTTATATGGTGAGTAGCAACTATCCTCCTCGTAATACTGTTACCTTCCATCCTGGATTGTCCATTGTTTAAAGAAATATTTTAATATGTTTCCATAATGAATATATTGTTAAAACTTATCTTTAATTCGAAATGTAATGAAAAACTGACTATTCTGACGAATCGACGCCACAACATTACTCGTTTTGCATTATACAACGCCGCAACACTCAGAAGCATTGGCGAGAAACGAAAACCGGCTGGTGTTAGTAAGTTCACAACGGAGTCCCACAGATGGCAACAAGTCACGATCGTGGGAAATCCGCACCCCACGGAATCTTTTTCTTTATTTTTAAGCAGGGTAGTATAATTCTCACAGAAGGGTTAAATAAGACACTGTTTTCATTCATACTCCATCTACTATTCACTGTTTTTTTTTTTTTTAATTCTGATGGTACATGAACAGCTTCACTCAGACAAATATTTATGATAAAGCGAGCGACGGCTTGCACATTTCCATATATTATGACGTATTAATAAGGGGGTATTCAGGTTCCTGTCAGAAATTCAGTCTATGTCACATAAAATAAATCTTACTGTAAGAACGTAGTTACTGCAACACTGAGGTTCTATTTTTTATATTGCTTTTGTTCTTCCACCTAATACCGGCTGGCTTATTTGTGAAAAGTTTTCCCACCACGAAAAACCTGAGTAGTATACTTATTTATGTTAGAAATAATTAGATGGCTTAGAAAAGTTCATAGCAGATTAATTATAAATATAGTGATCTGTTTCTCACGACGATGTAATGCGGGAAACTGGTTTCGACATGACGTGCTAGCCGAACATTGTGCGTCACATTTAGTTGAAATTATCTCGTGTTAAAAATTTTTGACAGAAGTCTAACATGGAGTAGATGATGTATTCTTAAGATTTCATTCATATGGTGTGTTTACTTAGCTTTAATCACAAAAAAATTCCATTAAGTAGAAAATTTAGCCGGCTGGTGTGGCCGAGAGGTTCTGGTGCTTCAGTCTGGAACCGTGCGACCGCTACGTCGCAGGTTCGAATTCTGCCTTGGGCATGGATGTGTGTGATGTCCTTAGGCTAGTTAGGTTTAAGTAGTTCTAAGTTGTAGGGGACTGATGACCTCAAATGTTAAGTCCCATAGTGCTCAGAGCCATTTGAACCATTTTATAAAAGGCGACTGGTTGCAGTAATTTCTGAAAACCTTTTCACACCACAGTCGCAGTGTTCCACATCCACAATGGATAAAAGTCTTATAAAATTTTGTTGGGTTTTTCGAAAATGTCCATGTAACATCTTTATAATTCGTTACAGCAAATAAAACTAAAATGAAAACTTACTGCAACTGTTCCTGCCCATATCTGTTCGCTGAATAGTTTTTCTGTTTGTTCGAGTTGAACGAAGCGTAAGATTACGCTTGTGGTCCGTATCGGACGTGGTAACTCTCTTCTTTGCTTCTGCGGAGCTGTCAATAGCAAAATAACTTTCAACTGACCAAAATACCCGTCATTTTTTCCGCTGTGTTACTGTTGGGACCTCACAGCCTGAGGGCGACAGGTCCGCTACGCATGCGCGTTTCTTCCCACGGGACTCACATATCAGTGTTATTGTTTGTCATCCAGACTTATTTGCCATCCCTTTAATTACGATAGTAGAAAACTTTGTCTCACAGCACTTTATGCAATGTGTGTGTGTGAGAATCCCCCCCTCCCGATATTTGTTTCCTGCATGTGACCTGTCAACATTGCTAACACAAGTTTCAGTGGCACGGCAAATTTTCAGGCTTGGTGACGAAAAGGTGCTACCTGTCAGTTACGATATGCTACTGCAAGAAAGCAAAGCATATATTGCATAAACCGTTCATTATAAGAATAAACCTGATATAAACAAACACAAACGAGGTGATTGGTGAGAAGCCATATCACATGTACAGTGGTGTTGCTACGCTCTTGGAAATAGGTCCTACTTATGTATTAGATATTTTACTACTAAGTTCCGTGAAATGAATCTTTAAGATATTCAAATATATTAGCAACATCAACGTTTTTCTTAATCACGCTTTAGTTAAGTAGTTTTTATTTCTAATATAGTAAAGAGTAACAGCCTCTTCACCGTTCTGCTATGATTTTCGCGATGTTAACGCTCAATATAAAAATGGCGGAGGCTGCTTTCTGTTCCGTAGTGAAACATGCGCATGGAATAGCGTTCGAAAGTACTGAGAGATAGGCTGTTCTTAATGTTTTTCATAAATGCACGGAGATATCAGCTTTGAAGTTTTCTCGTAGTTGTATATACTGCAGTTGACAAGCGACATAAAATTGATGGTGTAGCGCAGTCGGTAGCGTAATGGAATACAAAGGAAATGCGGTTAGTCGTGCTTTGGTGTAAATCATCCGAGCATAATTTTTTCTCGTTCGATTTGACATACCTACATCTCATAATTATAATTTTTTATGAATAATGCACGTCTTCTTGTTTCTAATTACATCTGGACGCGATTTCCTGTTTGCATTTCAAAGACAAATTCTTAGTTATCAATTTTTTATGAATGTCTGTTTATAAAAGTTGTTTAAATTAAGTAAACATAACCAATTAATTTTAATGCAAAAATGAAAAACCAAATCCTCTTTATTTGGACTATGTCCATCGTTTTATACCACAGAGGCAGCTAATTATCGTAGAAATATGAAAAACAATCATTTTCACGCCATCGATCACATCACACAAATGCTGCATATTTACATTTGCTACAGCACCATTACAGTATGAACCCAACAGAGCTGATCTGGAGCTAAGCTGCGGGATGTCATCACACAAACGCTGCATTTTTACATTTGCTACAGTACCATTACAATACGAACCCAACAGAACTGATCTGGAGCTAAGCTGCGGGATTTGGCCCGACAAGCAACAAGACTATTAAGTTACCAGACGCAATGGAACTAACGCACGCACTTTATTCACACGTCACTGCCGAAGGCTGGCGGGATATAGAACGAGTCCTTATACAAGAAGAAGAGAGAATGCTGCGCTTGTTTGGCTCCGTGGATTCTGTTGTTGATAGCTCGTTATCAACTGAAATGCATTTCTCGGATTCGGGTGAGGAAGGAGCTAAGAGATTAACAAACGACTTACTGTAAGTATTACCTTCAGTGGCTTCAGTATTTAAATATACGATGAAATCCTTCAATACTCTCTTACTTTACACACAGTTTGTGGAGAAAAATTACCTTGTGGTTAAGTCAGGAATTTTCATAATTCTTGTTTTTAATTACAATAGTACGTTAGGTAAAAACGATAACATGTTGCGGTTTTCGTCTAGTCGTCTAAGGAGCGTATTGTGGGAGATTTGCAGAGTATTATTTCATTCTGCTTAAAAATTAAATGACATTCGAAGCTGTACTGCTCCTCTGTTCGTCTCTTTTTATGTATGAACTGCAGCGTCACTGCAGGCTAGCTGTACCAGATGACCAGTCAGTGCTGTCCAAGTTAAATGTGGCGGCAAAGCTGTGGCCCCGTATTATCGCTAAGTCGATGTGCACATAACTTACAGCACAAAACGCACCCTTATTATCGTATCTCACATGAACTGGAATCCAATGAGGTTCCAACAAACGCTGAAAAATACATAGTGCAATGTTTACGTCAGGTTTATTCCTATGATGAACGGATTATAGCTGCCATACGATGTATGATTCCGAAGATATAATCAATATGCCGGTTCAGTTTTAACTGTCGATCGTCGAGAGCATAAGCGCGTTGGTAGCAGTAGCTTTAGTAGTATTCGCGATTATAAAAAATTTCTTATCACGTTCTTGTTGATTATTTTTTCGACATAGCAACCCAAAAATATTCACTTTCTGTCACGTTTTCACAGCAATTGATCTTTGGTCCTAATCACATTTAATGTTCGAAGAGCCTATGATTTTTCACTAAAAAGAAAAAAAAACACAGGCTCACGAAGTTTCACTTTTAAACAATTATTGGCTTTTGGACTAGTTTCAGCTAACGCTTTTCCATAAAGTAAAAATATACAGCGACTTTAGTATACTGCTCTGCTGCAGTTGCTGTTGATTTATAGCTGTCACTTGAAAACTTATTTCACCTGTAATTTGATAAACCTTCGTTTCTGGAATGTTATGAATTTAGATTTATGTTTTGTATGCCTGTTAAAGACAATCTCAGCATCCTAGTCACAGTGAGGTATAGTCCATAAAGCATCAAGTCCGTGCATTCAACATTACAAATATAACATTGTCCCATATAATTAGATCTCCCGCTTCATTATGCTCACGTCAACTTCAAAAAATCAACTTCAATTAATCCACAATATATTCCACTCGAACTCAACTCGTAACAATTATCTTCATATAAACTGAGCAGTTCAAAGTTAATAACTTCACTTTTTATGCACTTTATTAGAGTGAAATCATACAGTTATAAATAGCCACGTGTCAAGCATTAACAACGTGGATGACTAAGTTTGCACCCATTCGTGACAATAGCTGAACATGAACTCCCTCGATCTTTGCATTATCAATTCCATACCAAAAAAAATTCCGTTTGTAACATTATTTTTTTCCATTACTACAGCAAGGTTGAACAAGTCGCTTTGAGACGTCTTCTCTGGAACTCGACCGTCGTTGTTACTTTTCTGATGGCCGCCAACTCTGCCTATGTGACAACATGAAGACCTTCCCTTCCGCCACTGCCACACCACCGCTTGTACGATGAAACAGAAATAAACACAAACATTTCTTCCAGTATCACAGTTGTAAGAACAAAATATAAAATTAATTTTACCATATCTACACATTATAACAAACCTACAGCTACTTACATTTCATGTGTCACGGGGCGGGAACAAATCAATCGTACAGCGCTCCAAAGGCTGTGTCATCACCATGTGTACAAATAGCAACTAGTAACAGGGTGTGAACGTCTTCACTGGGATTTACCTAGCTAGTGTCCCGTAATACTCACCAGAATGTAAAAAAGCATTCACTAATTAATTCTTAGCTGATTCCGCCTTTGAATTCTATGTGACTGACAAACTTCTTCTAATCACCTAACTGGGTCAGTGGCTGCTGCCGCTTGCAGAACAGGTGCAGTCCCGGTGCACCCATCCAGTGCGTTAATTGAAATTCACCAACATTAACGCATACTTGGCCGAGCTGATGGCGCTGCAGAACGTGCGTATCATCTGTAAGACACAGTTTTGATTAATACAACGAGTCTCCCACATTACACATAGTGTAACACTTTCCGTTATCGTTGTGTACTTGTAGGAGCCGCTAACAGAAGTCTATCGTTCACACAGAATTCAAAGAGGGAATCAGCTAATAACTGGATGGTGAGTACTTTATTACATCCCGGTGAGCATTACGGGACACCAGCTAAATAAATCCCTGTGAAGACGTTCGTACCCTGTTACTAGTTGCTATTTGTACCCTTATAACAGCAATATTGACAGGTCACATATAGGAAAGAAAAGTAGGGAGACGGGGCTTCTCACATAGACGCATTGCATAAAGTGTGGAGAGACAAAGTTTTCTACTTTCGTATCTAAATGGTTGACAAAAAAACTCTGAATGCCAAACAATAATACTGACATGAGTTTCCTGTGAGACGAAATGCGCATGCCAACTCGTCCCGTCGCCCTCAGGCTTTCACACTTTGTCTGACTACTCCTCTCCAGTGGTTCAGCACTCTTCAGGGATCTCTCCAGTAATTTCAGACAACGTCAAGACGCTGTACAGTGAGCATGATTATCAGAGACGGTAATATAACATATGCTCCTGGACAAATGAAAACTTTTGCCAGTGCTAGAATTACGCTTTAATTGTACTGTTACTCTAGAAACTATAGTTCTACATGTTCTCTAAAGTCATTACCAGTTGCACAGAAGAAGCAATGAATTATAGTCACGTAAAGGAACAAACTGACGTTATAAATATATATTGTACAATGCAAGTTACGAAAGACGTCATGGGACGCTGCAGTAAGTAGATAGCACTTTTTAATTTCAACGTTATCAGTAGTAACAGCCTTTCAGATCAAGGTGCTGACCTGGCAATCAGTGGTCGTTATTAGTTTCCGTTTTATACTCTTTATAGAAGATTGTATTTATCGCTTTCCATTGCTTTCCACATTATTTGCAATCTGTCTCAAACCCACAAGGCTCGATCGTCAGGAACATAATGCAACAAGCAATGTACAACACATCTTCAAAAATTTCATCTTGTTTCCATTCCTGTTGATTTAGGGATGAGCTGCATTGTTATAAGATGTTATTCTTACGAATATACTGTTAGAAATGGATGTATGGAAACATAAATAAAAATATAATGAATAATATTTATTTTAAGGCAGAAAAATGTTTGCAACTAATGTCTCCAATCATTCCATCGCTACTCAAACACCAGGGGGTTATCACTAATTCTACTTATGCTAGTATAATGGATGAAATACAATTCAGTTTTACGGTTGTCTTCATATATCACGAGGAAAGTGAGAAAACCAAAGTGTAAAGAGGAGTCAAGATAGAAATTTTTATTTTGGTAACTATTCTTATCGTTTCTGGATGAAGCATATAATTTTAAACCTAAAAACTTTGAAGTAAGCAATTTAATTGAACAAATGTTATCCTCTACTTTTTTATGATTCTCAACAATTTGCATCTAGCCTGAGTACACTAATCATGCGGAAAAACAATGTTTAATTACCATGTTCAAAGGAAGTTGTCTACAGTAACAGTAAAGTCATAGAACCATTTTGTGGCTTTTATATTTGTGGCACCTGAAGTCAAAAAATCGATCGAAAGAGAAATCAAAAAGTAAGAAAATGCCAGTGTGTGGTGTGTTCTTTTTGTGTAAACATTCTTTGAGTAATTTAACTAAAACAAAAGTTGAAACCTCCTGGCAGATTAAAACTGTGTGTCGGAACGAGACTCGAACTCGCACCTGTGCCTTTCTTAAAACAGACGTTACTAACGGAGGCGTACCCTAGCTTTATTCTTCACGTTTACACACTTATCTCTCAACGTAATTACCCTGATGATAATCACAGCTCTCGCAAGGTTCATCAATTTGTTGCTACCGTTGTTGTAGATTGTTTGACTTTGTTCACGAAGCCACAACCTCACCTCCGCTTGCGCCGCTTTATCGCTATAGAGTTAAGTCCTCGACGGTGTTCTTAAAATTCTGGAAACATATGAAAATTGGATGTATCCAAGTGGGGATATATGAAATACGATGGATAACAGTGATCTCAAGCCGTCGGATTGTTGCAGATGTCGAAGCGGTGGCGTGTGACGAAGGATGATTCGGAAACTATATTACACTACGCTGTTTATCATGCAATGGCATAGTTACATTACACACCGTCATGCTGCAGGCTACAATTCGGACCCCTGTAGTGGCAGAGGGCTGCAATAATATGAAGACATGAAGAATGAACATGTATAATGTTAATAATGTTTGGTTTTAATAAACAAGCTTCAAGAGTTATCACAGAAAAATTCGACATCGTTACATTCCAGTACGCCCTCTTAAATATAACCTCGGAGCGAACAAAAATGTGTGGAAAAGATACTCTGTAGGAATATCAAATCATTATATCGGTTTTTAGCATAGTAATTTTAATAGGTGAGCAAACGTCCATTCGATGATAAGATGAAAACAGATGGAGGATAAGGTCTGCTTGCACAAGGTCGGAGAAAGAAATAGGCTGTAATTTTTTCGAAGGAACTACATCAGCATTTGATTTAATCGATTTACCTGATTCACGAGAAATGAAAATGGAGGTGGCCAACTGAGATTTATAGACCCCGACACCCTTCCCCCCTCCCCCTTCCTCACAAATCCACCGGCGCACAATTGCGACGATTCAGACAGTTGTCATGATATACACTCCTCGAAATGGAAAAAAAGAACACATTGACACCGGTGTGTCAGACCCACCATACTTGCTCCGGACACTGCGATAGGGCTGTACAAGCAATGATCACACGCACGGCACAGATGACACACCAGGAACGGCGGTGTTGGCCGTCGAATAGCGCTAGCTGCGCAGCATTTGTGCACCGCCGCCGTCAGTATTAGCCAGTTTGCCGTGGCATACGGAGCTCCATCGCAGTCTTTAACACTGGTAGCATGCCGCGACAGCGTGGACGTGAACCGTATGTGCAGTTGACGGACTTTCAGCGAGGGCGTATAGTGGGCATGCGGGAGGCCGGGTGGACGTACCGCCGAATTGCTCAACACCTGGGGCGTGAGGTCTCCACAGTACATCGATGTTGTCGCCAGTGGTCGGCGGAAGGTGCACGTGCCCGTCGACCTGGGACCGGACCGCAGCGACGCACGGATGCACGCCAAGACCGTAGGATCCTACGGTAGGGACCGCACCGCCACTTCCCAGCAAATTAGGGACACTGTTGCTCCTGGGGTATCGGCGAGGACCATTCGCAACCATCTCCATGAAGCTTGGCTACGGTCCCGCACACCGTTAGGCCGTTTTCCGCTCACGCCCCAACATCGTGCAGACCGCCTCCAGTGGTGTCGCGACAGGCGTGAATGGAGGGACGAATGGAGACGTGCCGTCTTCAGCGATGAGAGTCGCTTCTGCCCTGGTGCCAATGATGGTCGTATGGCGCCGTGCAGGTGAGCGCCACAATCAGGACTGCATACGACCGAGGCACACAGGGCCAACACCCGGCATCATGGTGTGGGGAACGATCTCCTACACTGGCCCTACACCTCTGGTGATCGTCGAGGGGACACTGAATAGTGCACGGTACATCCAAACCGTCATCGAACCCATCGCTCTACCATTCCTAGACCGGCAAGGGAACTTGCTGTTCCAACAGGACAATGCACGTCCGCATGTATCCCGTGCCTCCCAACGTGCTCTAGAAGGTGTAAGTCAACTACCCTGCCATCAAGATCTCCGGATCTGTCCCCCATTGAGCATGTTTGGGACTGGATGAAGCATTGTCTCACGCGGTCTGCACGTCCAGCACGAACGCTGGTCCAACTGAGGCGCCAGGTGGAAATGGCATGGCAAGCCGTTCCACAGGACTACATCCAGCATCTCTACGATCGTCTCCATGGGAGAATAGCAGCCTGCATTGCTGCGAAAGGTGGATATACACTGTACTAGTGCCGACATTGTGCATGCTCTGTTGCCTGTGTCTATGTGCCTGTGGTTCTGTCAATGTGATCATGTGATGTATCTGACCCCATGAATGTGTCAATAAAGTTTCCCCTTCCTGGGACAATGAATTCACGGTGTTCGTATTTCAATTTCCAGCAGTGTAAAAGCATAAATGCACTTGCATTTACGACGTCCGAAATCAGTCTTTGTACTTAACAAAAGTTTCTTGCTTTTACCTTTTGGTGCCACTTTAGCACATTTTGAGCTAACATTGGAAACATATACAACAGAGATAGGACGTATGCCAACGAGAGGCCACAGTGCTATATTGTTCCAGCCTAAGCTCTATTGTGGCAGCTCCAAAACAATGTCCAACGAACTGAGACCTCTAAGTGCACAACACATTCGCAGTGAATGATAAACATAGTGATTTTTTTTTATTTCTCGAATGGTGGAAACGCGTAGATACTGGTTAAAGCTAATCCTCGGGTAACCATGGAAGGAAAAGCAAGCCTGCACTGTGTGGAGATGTGTAGTCCTGTGATGCAAGGCTCTGGTCGCTTGCCAACGTTGCGCCCATCGCCGCCACTGCACCTGCATTCCCCCTATAAAAGCTGGCCGTTTCAGACACTTAGCACTGTCTTGTACACTCAGACGTCGCCAACATGTTCAAGGTACGTCAATGGCTGGTGCGCTTTGAATGAGCTTCAGGAGCTGTGTTGAAGAGTTGTACATTTTCTCGGTTCTCGCGTGCAGTAGTACTGTAATGTCAGCAATACTATGCCAAATTCCTGAATGATCAAGTGGCATGTAAGAGACTATTCGTTTACTTGTGTAAAAGTCTGGAACAGAAAAATTCCTACACTAGAGAAATAATGTATCAAAAATAGTTTTGTAACAAGGACCAATCAATTTTGCTCATACCCATCAGTGCTGGAAAGGTTATGCTTTGTTCGTTTTGATCTGTAGGGCAGATAGAAGACATAGCTAAGATTTATCAGAGCCGATTTCTGTATCTCAGAGTTTCGAATCTGTTACTGTGAGGGAGCTATTTATTTTATTATTTATACTTCTGTGCCTACAGATTTCTTAGTTCTCGCCTATCAGTAGTTTGAAAACGTTCCGTTTTTATTGTCTTTCAGGCATACACTGGAAGTTAATCTAAATATATGGTATCATTCATTGTAGCGAAAAGTACTTAGGGTTTTATAAATTTCATAGTTTTTGAATGGTTCTCATTTCCTGTTTCCGAACCAGGTTGAATCTCAGAGCAAAATGAACAGTCTAAAGTAATGGTGTGACATGAAAGTAAACTATATTATTTTACAGGAAATATTTTGTATATCATCACAACAGAAGTAACTAATACACACTGTTTAATTTGTCGTGGATGAAAATCTCCATGTATCATGTAGACCAAAAAGTCACAGTGATACAAGATGTCTTCTTGGGAGATAGCAATAAAGGCTAGTTGATCTTCCTGTACAGCTGCTCGCGGGATGTTCCTGGTAAAGCAGACCAGATTAAACACTACCATGCTTATATGAACTTCTGCATAAGACTTTTATGCTTAGAACGTTCTTCTCACTCATTCAACGAGGTGACATCACTGGCTTTACCGCCCTAATTAGTGTATTCAGGTTACAAATGTACAGTGTATATTATTCATTTTCTACTGACCTGACAACAAGTTGTCTAACTTTCAAATACTTTGCTCGTTTTATGTGAATCATAGAGACACTGCGTTGGTCATAAACAGTGGGGATAAGTCATCGCCTGTTTTAAGCACAGATAAAATATTCGAGAGAGATTCATCACACATAACAATAGCAATAGCAATTTTGTAATAAGACTGTTGGGTACAATATGTGTTAACAATGTTACGATGTTTTCTTAGAATGCAGTAAAATGTGCCTTTACCGGCATAGTATCCACTGTACCTTCACACTCTGCTGACATTAGACAGTGTTAATACATTGGTCAATTTCTGTCAATTCCGCATATTGCATGCATGCTCGTTTGGGACGTTCTCTAGGATCCTCGTCGTTCTTGCTGTCCTACAGATTGCCCTGGTCCTG
This sequence comes from Schistocerca gregaria, assembly GCF_023897955.1. Lineage (NCBI taxonomy): Eukaryota > Metazoa > Arthropoda > Insecta > Orthoptera > Acrididae > Schistocerca > Schistocerca gregaria. Next base: position 528,141,305 of record NC_064922.1, on the reverse strand, counting down.
GCTTTGGCCGCCTGCTGCGTGAGCGCCGCCCCCAAGGCGGGCCTCGCCCCCCTGGCCTACTCCGCGCCCCTGGTGGCCGCCGCCCCCGTGGCCTACGCCGCCCCCGCTCCTGCCGTCGTGACGGCGCACAGCTCGCAGTACATCGCGCAGAACTTCAACGGACTCGCCGTGGCCGCCGCCGCCCCTGTCGTCGCCGCCGCCCCTGCAGTCGCTGCCGCGTACCACGCAGCTCCCGCCGTTTATTTCAGATAAACAGTTACCTGCAACCTCTTCACAAGAATAAATAAAGACATTTTAATTGAAAGTGTAGTGTTTATGTTATTACTTTTGTAAATATTCATTCATCCTACTTTCTGTACACTCTCTAGAGCAAATATCATTATTTCACATGTTATTAAAAGTACCACCTGTTGGATGACATCACTATTATTCTACAATGCTTTGTACAGTCCTCTGTGTAGGTGGCGCACCAGTCTGATTTGCTAATAAGAAGTGGTAATTAACCATAGAGAGGGTTACCAAAAGTTGTTCTTCTCAGGTAAAACTTTCAAAGAGAACAGGAAAGATAATCAAAACCAGTTAAAAAAAAATTTAGATAAAATACGTGTATGGTGCGAAAACTGACAATAGACGCTAAATTATGAAAGGTGTGAAGTCATTGACATGAGTAGTAAGAGAAATCCATTGAATTTCCTTTACATAATAATCACACAAATGTAATGACTGCAATTAAAATAAATGATTAGCTGTTACAAACAAGAATAACTTAAACTGGAACGGTCACATAGAAATCGAACTAAAGACTGCGATTTACTGGCACAACACTGAGAAAATGCCACAGGTCTACTGAAGAGACTGCTCACACCACGCTCCTCCATCCTATTATGGACTGCCGTTGTGCAGTGTGGGATCCGCATCAGATGAGACACATAGGCGGCAGAAAAAGTAGTTCAAAGAAGGGCAGCTCGTTTTGGATTATAGCGAAATAGTGGAGGGAGTGCCACGGACATGATACGTGAATTGGGATGGCAATCGTTAAACCAAAGGCGTTTTTTTTGCGTCAGGATCTTCTTTTAAAAATTTCAAGAACCATCTTTCTCCTCAGGGGTTGCGATAATATTCTGTTGGCGTCCATCTTCATAGGAGAAACAAACATCGTGAGAAAATAAGAGAAGTGAGAGCTCACATAGTATTATTTAAGTGCTCTAGAATCCTTGCGCCGTTCAAGAGTGGAACGTTAGAGAAATGGCTTGAAGGTGGTTCGATGAAACCTCTGCCAGGCAGTTAACTGTGAACTGCAGAGTTATCAGGTAGAAGTAGACTTAGATGAAAAAGAGACATTATAGTGCTACTTAAAGTAACCTCAACGAACAAATTTTTTTCAATCCTTAAAGGAGGACACTTGTCACTTTTGAGCACTGTTGATAGTATAGAGCTAGTGTTAATTATGTGACAATCCACCGCTAACATAAGCCGTAGCAGGCAGTGTGTAGTTGCCAGTCAGTGGTACAGAATCAGCGCAGTAAGAAGGGTTGCCGTAGAGACATGACTGATAGGTGATAGGAGCTACCTTGATTGGATGTAACCACGACCACATCATGAATGAAGTTTTCCTGTTCGTAGGAGTGTCAACAAGGACTGTCCAAACAAAAGGCAAAATATTTTGTTAACTTCCACCAACCTTGGGAGAAACAGCTGTCCTTTGAGCCTGCACAGCCACCATAGATGGGGTCACTTGATTTGCTGGGGTCGCCAGTGCAGCTGCCAACCACTCCCTGGAGGAGCCACGTGTATCACGCCGACTGTTCGTACGCCTCAGCTCACATCTATGTGTTGCGGGAATCCTAAAAACTGTCAGAAAATAAATGAAGAGGGGTAAATCATTACGTTTAGTCTTGCTAAAAACCTCTCCAACGTCGCTCAGGAGTGGTAGCAGTAACTACTTTATTGTTGCTGTTGTCATTCTTCTGCGTTAATCTATCCTGTCTAAGCCTCTTCATGTCTGCATAGCTATTGCAACCTACCGCCTTCTGAACCAACTTACTGAAGCCAAACTTCATTATCAAACTATTCTTGAATGCCTTGGGATGTGTCTCATAAATCTATCCGTTCCTTTAGTCATGTTTTGCCAGATATTTCTCTTCTACATAACTCGATTCAGTATCTCTTTGTTACTTAGCCGACTACACTTCTTATACTGTCTTATGTATACCTATTTAAGGTTTCTCAAATATTATGCATTAAACGAAAACAACATTCTGCCCTAACAACAGGATCCTCGTCACTCGGCAGATGTTATATCAATGAAAAAATGCTTCTTTATCTGCGAGTGTGGCTAAGGAGGAATAATATTTGCGGCTCAACAATATTTGAAAGGCATCGTTTAATCAACAGCCATTACATAACGTAAACGTGACACGAGGAAAACGGAAGATGCAGCGTCCCCTTAGGAGACATACAACGACATAATCTATTGTAATTCAATTTTTAAAGACTTAAGTAGGAAAAACAAGCTTTGAACTTTCGTATCAGTGAAATTCAACTATTCAGAGCCAGTGTATATGGAAGTACCGCTCATCTTGCTTCTACGAAATGGCAGAATTTCGTAGAAGTGTACGAGTAAAGTTCTGGAAATGTAGCAGGTGGAAAATTAACTTTTCTCATCAAGAATTCCTTACTAACGTTTGGATTTATGCGTATAAGGTTCTAGTATTTTAATAACATAAGGCATTTCGGTTTTTCTGCAGTATTGACGTTGCTTATGATCTTGCATACATCATTTATGTTCTGATTTGCATATGACATACCTGTCCCATAAAGTACGGACGAAAATAATTAAATGTGAAAGAATAAATAATGAATCCCGCAAATATAAGAATACTTTAGCTGTAAGTCCTTTATTTGTAGGCGCAACCAGTTTCGCAGCATTTTAGCTCCATCATCAGGATCAGTCTGTACAAACTAACAGACAAACACTCACTTAAGGTAGAAAGAAAACATAATTAAAATGAAATTTTATGTACAGAATGAACATACCCACAAAATCAAGTCTTGACCAGATGTAAAAAAAGAGAATGGTATTATCCAGTATTCACAGCCAGCAAGTTTTCAAATGGTGCAAATGGCTCTAAGCACTATGGGACTTAACATCTGAGGTCATCACTCCCATAGACATAGAACTACTTAGACCTAACTAACCTAAGGACATCACACACATCCATGCCCGAGGCAGGATTCGAACCTGCGATCGAAGCGGTCGTGCGGTTCCAGAGTGAAAGCGCCTGGAACCGCTCCGTCACACCAAATTTTGGTTAAGTAGTGAACGTCGAAAATAAATAACATGGAATATTCCCGTGATACCTATAAAGGAGGAAACTAATAAAAAGAAAGGAATCCTAATAATACTCTATCAGATACTACTACTAATAAACACCACTCACCCGGAGTGACAGTATCTGGTGAGCTAACAAGGTTCCTATGTGTCAAATGATAATCAAATAATCCAAAAACTGCGTAACAAACGAAGATGGATTAAAACAGTTATTCAGTTTGAAAGAGTAGTTAATTCCCCAAAAATATCCGTCCTAAAGCTATTTTAAAGCTTAATACGCGAAAGACATGAAGTAAATAACGCGAATGAATATTATCTCTTACTTACACACCTAATCGGCAGAAAGCAACACATAGCGGGGGCAGATAGCAGGAGGCTGAACTTATCTACAGCAACGCGGTCACCGAATCGTGTAGTAAGCGGAACGCAGTTGCAGCAGTACCAGCTCACGACATGGACAGAGCAGTCATGCGCCGTGCGCATGCGCATCTGCGAATAACTAGACGAGGAGTGATATCTGAACTGATACGAAGTCTAGGCAATTCCTTGCAACGCGTCTTTTTCCCGTTTTATAAGAAAATGCAAAAAAAAGTGTAAATTCGTAAAAACTGTTATTAGTGCCAATGATGCAAATGGTAGCCGAGGGAAAAACATCGCGTTAATTGCTACAGAAGAAAGCAACTACTTAAAGGTCATAAAACATGATATGTAGCGATACGTAGAGATCTAATAAATGCTAGGGTGTAGCCGTGATGCCCTGAACATGAATCACGCGTAATTTGAATTTAATTAAAAAGTATGGAGCATCACTAACAAGATGAAGTATTCTAAAATAGCACCAAAGCGAAGTTTGAATAAACCGAAGGTCATAGAGGGGGTTAGATGAAAGTGAATAACAAGATTTTGCCCTTAAAGTATCTAATCACCACAACGGGATGATACAACGTAATAAAACATAACGAAACGAGAAAAAGCAGGACGCAACTCACCGTGGGCATGAACAATAATTGAGCGCTGATGAAGTCTAAAGTTCTCAATAAACCGCCATGTCTCTCAGCTTGCCCATTGAAGGGACGTTCAGGGAACTTTTTCAGAGAACGCATAATTTCTATATCCTCAAGAACATACTGCCCTTTTTTGCCCTATGTAGGACCTGAATACAGTTGGGAAATGATAGCTATAGTCTGTCTTCTAACAGCTGCGAACTTAAGGCCAATTAGAATTTCTCAGCTGCAGGTGCTCCTTAAATCGTACATCAAAATTGCTACCCGTCTGGCCTATACATCTCACTGCGCAGTCATCACATCAGGTGCAATATAAGCTAATCCTTTTAAATTTATCGGAAATAATCTGTTCACTATGTCTAAAAACCTGAACCACACTTTTGGGTATAAAGTAAGCTGGTTGAATCTTTCTTGAGTGCAAATTTCTACCGATTTCTTCAGAAATTATGTCGAATTCTGAGACGTGCTGGTTGTCCTTTGTCCTTACACGAGACGTAAGAAGATCTTCTGGGAAATTACGAATATACAAATGCGGTTTCTGATTGAGGAACCAACTATGTAATTTCTCTTTATGTACAGATTGTAGATGCCGTTATTTGTACTTGCGTTGTGGTGCTGCGATGAAATGCTAATCACTTGCATATCCAAGCATGTTGTACACTTCATTCCAAGTTGACGTTTCTTGTATAATGTCTTCATAGCGTAGCATTTTGGTCGTCAGGGGTGTAGCTAGATTAAAAAGAAGAAGAAGAAGAATACACTGTGTTTCTTTCTCCAAGTGTGTCAAAAGCATCCAGATTTGAAAGTTAAATTCGATGATGATATTTCAGTATTCCTGGAGCAAAGAACTATCTCTATCGGCTACTGAACATTCACTCAGTTTCGAATACAAGCACTACAGAGATACGAGTTGGATGTCTGTTATAATGTCCAAGAATTTAACACGCAGCACAGTGTCTCACAGGAGACATGCGACCAAGTACTAAACTTGAGAGAAGTTATTACATCAAGGCTAAATTAGTCGCTAGCAATGAACGTAAGACTTGTCGTTCACAATTGTTTGTATTGACGCATTTCCGGCGCAGTCCATATTCAGAACTTCTGCCAACCCAAAAACCAAGTCTTAAGGGCAAGTATCATTTAGAAAAAGTTATCTATATCTACACAGGTAATCAGAAAGTCACTGTATGGTACGTGGTCGAGGGCACCATGTACTGCTACTATTCATTTCCTATACTGTTCCACTCGCAGATAGAGCGAGGGAAGAACGACTGTCTATATGCCTCTGTATGAGCACTAATTTCTTGTATGTAATCTTCGTGGTCTTTACGCAAAATGTATGTTGGAGACAGTGTATTTTCAATTTCTTTTACAAATGTATTTCATCTCATAATTTCAATCTATGTCATAGAAAATCAATATTACTGATTACAACATAATTACAGCACTACTAAGGCTGTGTTCTGTATACCGTGTTCTTCCTCGCCATACCAGTTAACTTATTTGAGATGAGATTTTCTACTCCTAAAATCCTGAAAAATCCTATTTTATATGTTAGACACAAGTAGGTATATAGGAAAACTTAATAAAAGATTCATTATAAACCTAGATTAATTATAAACCTAGTGATCAGTATGTCTAGAAGAATTAATGTGAGAGACCGGTTACTACTGGACAAGCGAGCCTATCACTCTGCGTCACATACAACTGAAATGGTCTCGTGTTAGAAAACATTGACAGATTTCCGGTTTAGAGTATATGAAAATATGGTGCATTCTTAAGATTTGCCGGTCAGTGTGGCCGAGTGGTTCTAGGCGCTTCAGTCTGGAACCGCGCGACCGTTACGGTCGCAGGTTCGAATCCTGCCTCGGGCAGGAGTGTGTGTAAGCTACTACAAATAGCATAGTGAACGCATTATTGTGGCCAAGATAGACACGAAGCCCACGCCTACTACAGTAGTACAAGTTTATATGCCAACTAGCTCTGCAGATGACGAAGTAATTGAAGAAATGTATGATGAAATAAAAGAAATTATTCAGATAGTGAAAGGCAGACGAAAATTTAATAGTCATGGGTGACTGGAATTCGGTAGCAGGAAAAGGGAGAGAAGGAAACGTAGTATGTGAATATGGATTGGGGCTAAGAAATGAAAGAGGAAGCCGCCTGATAGAATTTTGCGCAGAGCACAACTTAATCATAGCTAACACTTGGCTCAAGAATCATAAAAGAAGGTTGTATACATGGAAGAAGCCTGGAGATACTGACAATTTTAAGATAGGTTACATAATGGTAAGACAGAGATTTAGCAACGAGGTTTTAAATTGTAAGACGTTTGCAGGGGCAGATGTGGACTCTGACCACAATGTATTGGTTATGAACTGTAGATTAAATCTGAAGAAACTGCAAAAAGGTGGGAATTTAAGGAGATGGGACATTGATAAACTGAAAGAACCAGAGGTTATACAGAGTTTCAGGGAGAGCATAAGGGAAAAATTAACACGAATGGGTAGCTTTGAGAGATGAAGTAGTGAAGGCAGCAGAGGACCTAGCAGGTAAAAAGACGAGGGCTAGTAGAAATCCTTGGATAACAGAAGAAATACTGGATTTAACTGATGAAAGGAGAAAATGTAAAAATGCAGTAAATGATGAAGGCAAAAAGGAATACAGACGTCTCAAAAATGAGATCGACAGGAAGTGCAAAATGGCTAAGCAGAGATGGCTAGAGGACAAATGTAAGGATGTAGAGGCTTATCTCACTAGCGGTAAGATAGATACTGCTACAGGAAAATTAAAGAGAACTTTGGAGAACACAGAACCACTTGTATGAATATCAAGAGCTCAGATGGAAACCCAGTTCTAAGCAAAGAAGGGAAAGCAGAATGGTGGAGGGAGTATATAGAGGGCGTATGCAAGGGCAATGTGCTTGAAGACAATATTATGGAAATGGAAGAGGATATAGAAGAAGATGAAATGGGAGATACGATACTGCGTGAAGAGTTTGACAGAGCATTGAAAGACCTGAGTCGAAACAAGGCCCTGGGAGTAGACAACATCCCGTTAGAACTACTGACGGCCTTGGGAGAGCCAGTCCTGTTAAAACTCTACCATCTGGTGAGCAAGACGAGACAGGGGAAATCCCTCAGACTTCAAGAAGAATATAATAACTCCGATCTCAAAGAAAGCAGGTGCTGACTGATGTGAAAATTACCGAACTATCAGTCTAATAAGTCACGGATGCAAAATACTAACGCGTATTCTCTACACACGAATGGAAAAACTGGTAGAAGCTGACCTTGAGGAAGATCAGTTTGGATTCCGTAGTAATGTTGGAACACGTGAGGCAATACTGACCCTACGACTTATCTTAGAAGCTAGATTAAGGAAAGGCAAACCTACGTTTCTAGCATTTGTAGACTTAGAGAAAGCTTTTGACAATGTTTACTGGAATACTCTCTTTCAAATTCTGAAGGTGGCAGGGGTAAAATACGGCGAAAGGCTATTTACAATTTGTACAGAAACTAGATGGCAGGTATAAGAGTCGAGGGGCACGAAAGGTAAGCAGTGGTTGGGAAGGGGGTGAGACAGGGTTGTAGTCTTTCCCCGATGTTACTAAATCTCTATATTGAGCAAGCAGTGAAGCAAACAAAAGAAAAATTCGGAATAGGTATTAAAATCCATGGAGAAGAAAAAAAAAACTTTTAGGTTCGCCGATGACTCTGTAATTCTGTCAGAGACAGCAAAGGACTTGGAAGAGCAGTTGAACGGAATGGACAGTGTATTGAAAGGATGATATAAGATGACCATCAACAAAAGCAAAACGTGTATAATGGAATGTAGTCCAATTAAGTCAGGTGATGCTGAGGGAACTAGATTAGGAAATGAGACACTTAAAGTAGTAAAGGAGTTTGGCTATTTGGAGAGCAAAATAACTGATGATGTTCGAAGTAGAGAGGATATAAAATGTAGATTGGCAATGGCAAGAAAAGAGTTTCTGAAGAAGAGAAATTTGTTAACATTGAGTATAGATTTAAGTGTCAGGAAGTTGTTTCTGAAAGTACTTGTATGGAGCGTAGCCATGTCTGGGAGTTAAATATGGACGATAGCTAGTTTGGAAAAGAAGAGAATAGAAACTTTCGAAATGTGGTGCTGCCGAAGAATGCTGAAGATTAGATGGGTAGATCATATAACTAATGAGGAGTTATTGAATAGGATTGGGGAGAAGTTTGTGGCACAGCTCAACTAGAAGGTCGGATCGGTTGGTAGGACGTATTCTGAGGCATCAAGGGATCACCAATTTAGTATTGGTGGGCAGCGTGGAGGGTAAAAATCGTAGAGGGATACCAAGAGATGAATACACTAAACAGATTCAGAAGGATGTAGGTTGCAGTAGGTACTGGGAGATGTAGGAGCGTGCAAAGGATAGAGTAGCATGGAGAGCTGCGTCAAACCAGTCTCAGGACTGAAGACAACAACAACAACACCATGGAAAATGAATAAAACGTAAGATTAGGTGCGTGGTCCGTGTGACAAGTGACATTTCTGCTCCCTGATCCTGTCCCACTGTCAGTCCCAAAGTAATTTTGAACTGACTGTAGTGAACATAATTTTCCGTCAAGGCACTGATACCATGTTGCTGGGTAAACGGTCGCTGCCACTTGCAATGCCGGTGTAATCCCAGCATGCTAAACAAAATTCACCAACATTGGATCGTGCGTAGACGAGCCTAGATCCCTGGCACCACTCAGGTATGATCTGCCAATCGCCACTTTCAATAACACGACGAGTCTCTCACATTACACATAGTGCAAGAGTTTCCACTTCCATCAGTTTATTGTGGGAGACATGATTAGATGAAATTTGTATAGAATTCAAAGAAGGAATTCCGCCGGCTGGTGTGGCCGAGCGGTTCTAGGTGATTCAGTCTGGAACCACGCCACCGCTACAGTCGTAGGTTCGAATCCTGCCTCGGGCATGAATGTGTGTGATGTCCTTAGGTTAGTGAGGTTTAAGTAGTTATTAGTTCTAGGGGACTGATGACCACAGCAGTTAAGTCCCATAGTGCTCAGAGCCATTTGAACTATTTGAAGGATTCCCCTAAGTGCCAGATGGTGAACACTTTATTACGTCGTAGTGAGTATTACAGGAACCAGCGAGGGTATATCCCACTCAAAACATTCATACTCTGTTGCTATTTTTATGCTTGAGTTTAAAATCGTGATGGCTCAGTTTAAAGGCAAAAAGGCAACAAGTATGTAGGGGGTGGGGGTATGGGGCTATGTGGACTATGTTCACACCGCTGCGCTGCATAAAGTGCAGCATGATAAAAGATTTCTCTCGTCCTAACTAAATGGGTGACACAAAGTCTGACTGCATTCCAGATCTGGCCCGACTGTCAGACGGCTGTTGAGTGCTCCCTGTGAGGGACGGGAAAATCCCACCGTGGTTCAACAACAAAGTTAGGAAACTACTGCGAAAGCAAAGATAGCTTCACTGCAAGTTTAAACGCAGCCAAAACCACTCAGACAAACAGAAGCTAAACGATGTCAAAGTTAGCGTAAGGAGGGCTATGCGTGAAGCGTTCAGTGAATTCGAAAGTAAAATTCTATGTACCGACTTGACAGAAAATCCTAGGAAGTTCTGATCTTACGTTAAATCAGTAAGTGCCTCGAAACAGTATATCCAGATACTACGGGATGATTACGGCATTGAAACAGAGGGTGACACGCGTAAAGCTGAAATACTAAACACCTTTTTCCAAAGCTGTTTCACAGAGGAGGACCACACTGCAGTTCCTTCTCTGGTTGCTGTTAACGTATTACTACGTAGGCAATATAAAACATTGTACATTACCATCATTATTGAATATGGATGACGTAATTAGAGTTTCCAGATGATATGTCTAAAACTCGTGGCAATAAATTGACCAATGTACTATGCATCTCTACTGATGTAATGTGCGCACTTTTCTTAATTTTCTCCGTTTAACTGTTGATGGCCCAGGCAATGTATCTTGGGCCGTGTAAAGTCCACGTCAATGGTACTCGGCAATGTCATGTTCAAGCAAAGCGTCAGGGGCTGTTCATGGTCCAGGCTGAGCAGTGAGATGTTGCTGTTCTTCAACTGAAAAAATTGAATTGAATGATAAATATTATGATGGAGAAATATTGATTACTAAAGATGCAAAAGTCAACAAAATATTGCATGAACTGATACCTTCTGATGTTCTCGCAGAAGGGCAAAGATATCACTACTGTTCAGCGCATCCACCACCGATACCGCTCATCAGAATAGCAAACCCTATTAATGCCTGTCGTAGGAAATTATGTCTACGTTTATTTTTTGTGAGTGGTCATCAGCCGGCCGCGGTGGCCGTGCGGTTCTAGGCGCTCCAGTCCGGAGCCGCGCTGCTGCTCCGGTCGCAGTTTCGAATCCTGCCTCGGGTATGGGTGTGTGTGATGACCTTAGGTTAGTTAGATTTAAGTAGTTCTAAGTTCTAGGGGACTGATGACCACAGCAGTTGAGTCCCATAGTGCTCAGAGCCATTTGAACCATTTTTTTGAGTGGTCATCTCGGATAACACATGGGGGGGGGGGGGGGCACGATAAGTCACCCGATTGAATTTTGATCCTACAAGTATACTACTGGGGCAATAGCTTTCAAATTGTGCACTCAGTTTCGTGCCGTTCATGGAAATTACGCCAGATGTCGTTGCGAGTTCATCCCTTCCGTTGTGAGTCCGCCATTTCACTTTGCCGCGATGACAGACAAAGGATGGTTGACCGTCGCACAAAAAACGAATATTGTGTTACTGTTCGCGGCGATGAACAGCGTTACATTGACACAGACAAGCTTTCGTGCTCATTTCGGTAGACGGTGGGCACCCAGGCGACAGACAGTACGCAGATTACATCAAACATTTGGAGGTACTGGATCTGTTTTGGTGTCTCCGCGGCAACATGCATGTACCGTACGTTCTCTGCAAAACATTGAACCAGTTGGAGTGGCTTTGACTAGTAGTCCGAGTAAATCAAGAAGAAGATCCAGTGCCGAGGTGGGTATTTCACGACGATCTGTACAGAGAAATAGAGAAATATTCAATCCGACCTTCGCTTATAGCCATACAAGATGACTGTGGCGCATAAGCTTACAGCGAAAGATAAGGAGCGGAGACTGCAGTTTGCAAGGTGGGAAAGTTTATTTTTAAGTGAACGGTGTTGTGAACAAACAGAACGTTAGATTCTGGGCACGTGAACCTGTTGTTGTGGTTTTCAGTCCTGAGACTGGTTTGATGCAGCTCTCCATGCTACTCTATCCTGTGCAAGCTTCTTCATCTCCCAGTACCTACTGCAACCTACGTCCTTCTGAATCTGCTTACTGTATTCATCTCTTGGTCTCCCTCTACTATTTTTACCCTCCACGGTGCCCTCCAATACTAAATTGATGATCCATTGATGCCTCAGAACATGTCCTACCAACCGATCCCTTCTTCTGGTCAAGTTGTGCCACAAACTTCTCTTCTCCCCAATCCTCTTCAACACTTCTTCATTAGTTATGTGATCTACCCATTCAATCTTCAGCATTCTTCTGTAGCACCACATTTCGAAAGCTTCTATTCACTTCATGTCCAATCCATTTATCGTCCATGTTTCACTTCCATACATGGCTACACTCCATACAAATACTTTTAGAAATGACTTCCTGACACTTAAATCTATACTCGATGTTAACAAATTTCTATTTTTCAGAAACGCTTATCTTGCCATTGCCAGTCTACATTTTATATCCTCTCTACTTCGACCATCATCAGTTATTTTGCTCCCCAAATAGCCAAACTCCTTTACTACTTTAAGTGTCTCATTTCCTAATCTAATACCCTCAACATCACCCTACTTAATTCGACTACATTCCATTATCCTCGTTTTGCTTTTGTTGATGTTCATCTTATATCCTCCTTTCAAGACACTATCCATTCCGTTCAACTGCTCTTCCAAGTCCTTTGCTGTCTCTGACAGAATTATGATGTCGTCGGCGAACCTCAAAGTTTTTATTTGTTCTCCATGGATTTTAATACCTACTCCAAATTTTTCTTTTGTTTCCTTTACTCCTTGCTCAATATACAGATTGAATAACATCGGGGAGAGACTACAACCCTGTCTCACTCCCTTCCCAACCACTGCTTCCCTTTCATGTCCTTCGACTCTTATAACTGCCATCTGGTTTCTTTACAAATTGTAAATAGTCTTTCGCTCCCTGTATTTTACGCCTGCCCCCTTCAGATTTTGAAAGAGAGTATTCCAGTCGACATTGTCAAAAGCTCTCTCTAAGTCTACAAATGCTAGAAACGTAGGTTTGTCTTTCCTTAATCTAGCTTCTAAGATAAGACGTAGGGTCAGTATTGCCTCACGTTTCCAACATTTCTACGGAAGCCAAACTGATCTTCCCCGAGGTCAGCTTCTACTAGTTTTTCCATTCGTCTGTAAAGAATTTGTTTTAGTATTTTGCATCCGTGACTTATTAGACTGATAGTTCGGTAATTTTCACATCTGTCAGCACCTGCTTTCTTTGGGATCGGAATTATTATATTCTTCTTGAAGTCTGAGGGTATTTCGCCTGTCTCATACATCTTGCTCACCAGATGGTAGAGTTTTGTAAGGACTGGCTCTCCCCAGGCCGTCAGTAGTTCCAATGGAATGTTGTCTACTCCGGGGGCCTTGTTTCGACTCAGGTCTTTCAGTGCTCTGTCAAACTCTACACGCAATATCGTATCTCTCATTTCATCTTCATTTACATCCTCTTCCAATTCCATAATATTGTCCTCAAGTATATCGCCCTTGTATAGACCCTCTATATACTCCTTCCACCTTTCTGCTTTATCTTCTTTGCTTAGAACTGGGTTTCTATCCGAGCTCTTGATGTTCATACAAGTGGTTCTCCTATCTCCAAAGTTCTCTTTAATTTTCCTGTAGCAGTATCTGTCTTACCGCTAGTGAGATAAGCCTCTACATCCTTACATTTGTCCTCTAGCCATCTCTGCTTAGCCATTTTGCACTTCCTGTCGATCTCATTTTTGAGCCGTCTGTATTCTTTTGCCTGCTTCATTTACTGCATTTGTATATTTTCTCCTTTCATCAATTAAATTCAATATTTCTTCTGTCACCCAAGGATTTTTACGAGCCCTCGTCTTTTTACCTACTTGATCCTCTGCAGCCTCAACTACTTCATCCCTCAAAGCTACCCATTCTTCTTCTACTGTATTTCTTTCCCCATTCCTGCCATTTGTTCCCTTACACTCTCCCTGAAACTCTGTAAAACCTCTGGTTTAGTCAGTTTATCCAGGTCCCATCTCCTTAAATTCCCACCTTTTTGCAGTTTCTTCAGTTTTAATCTACAGTTCATAACCAATAGATTGTGGTCAGAGTCCACATCTGCCCCTGGAAATGTCTTACAATTTAAAACCTGGTTCCTAAATCTCTGTCTTACCGTTATATTATCTGTCTGAAATATGTCAGTATCTCCAGGCTTCTTCCATGTATACAACCTTCTTTTATGAGTCTTGAACCAAGTGTTAGCTATGATTAAGTTGTTCTCTGTGCAAAATTCTACCAAGCAACTTCCTCTATCATTTCTTAGCCCCAATGCATATTCACCTACTACGTTTACTTCTCTCTCTTTTCCTACTACCCTGTAGTCACCTGACCAGAAGTCTTGTTCCTCCTGTCACCGAACTTCACTAATTCCCACTATATCTAACTTTAACCTATCCATTTCCCTTTTTAAATTTTCTAACCTACCTGCTCGATTAAGGGATCTCACATTCCACGCTCCGATCCGTAGAACGCCAGTTTTCTTTCTCCTGATAACCTCCGCAAATAATAAACACGGAAGACTCCTAAAGTGATAAAGTGTGCCATGTCAAGCCATGGAATCATCGGTCCGTTCTTCTTCGATGCTACAGTCACCGGTGAACGCTATTTACAAATGCTGCGAAACCAGTTCTTTCGTCAACTCATGGCCTCATGTCTTCCATTGCAGACACAATGGTTCATGCAGGATGGAGCACGCCTCCATACACGCCAATGTTGTGGTTGATTTTCTTCACGAAAGACTTGGCCTTAGGTTATTGCTAAACAGATTTTCAGAACGTTATGCAGGAGAAGGAATGTGGCAGCCCCACAGACCGGACATTAACCCATTTGACTTCTTCTTTTGGGGGGTTTCTTAAAGAGAAGGTGAACCATAGAAAAACTGAAAATGCAGTGCAACTTAGGGTCATTATTGTGTAGTTATACCGCGCCGTTCCGGAAGGTTTGTGTCAGAGAGTCGTCACAAATGCGAGTTGAAGAAATTGTAAACCAAAACCGCAGTCATATTGAACATGTGATTCATTAGGTTGTATCTCCAAGCTGTATGCTTCACTTCTATATCAATAAATTACAAATGTTGTCAACAACAAATGTTTTATTCATGGAACAAGTGAAGTGCCTTATCGTGCCCCATCCTGCAGCTTTAGATACACAACCGAAAAACTGAAAAAAGGTGAGAATATTGATGTTTTTGCGTTGTTCGTTGCGTAGACAACTTCCAACATGTCAGTAAACATGTAATGCAGATTAAGCTCCCCAAAAAAGACATATAAAGGCTGTCATAAATGTTTCTGCAGTTACAATTTGACTGGGCCGAAAGTAAGAAAACAAGAGTTGAATGAGAAATCAAGGTAGATTTTTTTTTTCATCTCAGGAAACTACTTTATCGTCCCTAGACGAAGAATTTAGCATTTAAAACCCGTTAGACGTTGAAGGAGGCTAGTTAATTTGATAAATATTATTCTCTACCTTTTTATGATATTAAAAAGTATCCAATTTGCTTGAGAATCAGTCCTGGTTTCAACAATATGATGGTTAATTCACGTTATGAAAGAAGTTACGCCATAGAAACATTTAATGACTTTTGCACCTGAAGACAAAAAGTGAATGGAGAGAATAATCAAAGGAATAGAAAAGGAAACATCTACATCTACATGACATCTACATGACTACTCTGCAATTCACATTTAAGTGCTTGGCAGAGGGTTCATCGAACCACAATCATACTATCTCTCTACTATTCCACTCCCGAACAGCGAGCGGGAAAAACGAACACCTAAACCTTTCTGTTCGAGCTCTGATTTCTCTTATTTTATTTTGATGATCATTCCTACCTATGTAGGTTGGGCTCAACAAAATATTTTCGCATTCGGAAGAGAAAGTTGGTGACTGAAATTTCGTAAAAAGGTCTCGCCGCGACGAAAAACGTCTATGCTGTAATGACTTCCATCCCAACTCGTGTATCATATCTGCCACACTCTCTCCCCTATAACGTGATAATACAAAACGAGCTGCCCTTCTTTGCACCCTCTCGATGTCCTCCATCAATCCCACTTGGAAAGGGTCACACACCGTGCAGAAATATTGTAACAGAGGACGAACCAGTGTAGTGTAAAATGTCTCTTTAGTGGACTTGTTGCGTCTTCTAAGTGTCCTGATAATAAAACGCAACCTTTGGCTCGCCTTCCTCACAAAATTATCTATGTGGTCTTTCCAACAGAAGTTGTTAGTAATTATAACACCCGGGTAGTTAGTTGAGTTGACAGCCTTGAGAATTGTACTATTTATCGAGTAATCGAATTCCAACGGATTTCTTTTGGAACTCATGTGGATCATCTCACACTTTTCGTTATTTAGCGTCAACTGCCACCTGACACACCATACAGCAATCTTTTCTAAATCGCTTTGCAGCTGATACTGGTCTTCGGATGACCTTACTAGACGGTAAATTACAGCATCATCTGCGAACAGTCTAAGAGAACTGCTCAGATTGTCACCCAGGTCATTTATATAGATCAGGAACAGTAGAGGTCCCAGGACGCTTCCCTGGGGAACACCTGCTATCACTTCAGTTTTACTCGATGATTTGCCGTCTATTACTACGAACTGCGACCTTCCTGACAGGAAATCACGAATCACGTCGCACAACTGAGACGATACCCCATAGCTCCGCAGCTTGATTAGAAGTCGCTTGTGAGGAACGGTGTCAAAAGCTTTCCGGAAATCTAGAAATACGGAATCAACTTGAGATCCCCTGTCGATAGCGGCCATTACTTCGTGCGAATAAAGAGCTAGCTGCGTTGCACAAGAGCGATGTTTTCTGAACCCATGCTGATTACGTGTCAATAGATCGTTCCCTTCGAGGTGATTCATAATGTTTGAATACAGTATATGCTCCAAAACCCTACTGCAAACCGACGTCAATGATATAGGTCTGTAGTTAAATGGATTACTCCTACTACCCTTCTTGAACACTGGTGCGACCTGCGCAATTTTCCAATCTGTAGGTACAGATCTATCGGTGAGCGAGCGGTTGTATATGAGTGCTAAGTAGGGAGCTATAGTATCAGCGTAATCTGAAAGGAACCTAATCGGTATACAATCTGGACCTGAAGACTTGCCCGTATCAAGCGATTTGAGTTGCTTCGCAACCCCTAAGGTATCTACTTCTAAGAAACTCATGCTAGCAGATGTTCGTGTTTCAAATTCTGGAATATTCCATTCGTCTTCCCTGATGAAGGAATTTCGGAAAACTGCGTTCAATAACTCCGCTTTAGGGGCACAGTCGTCGATAACAGTGCCATCGGCACTGCGCAGCGAAGGTATTGACTGCGTCTTGCCGCTTGTGTACTTTACATACGACCAGAATTTCTTCGGATTTTCTACCAAATTTCGAGACAATGTTTCGTTGTGGAACCTATTAAAGGCATCTCGCATCGAAGTACGTGCCAAATTTCGCGCGTCTGTAAATTTTAGCCCATCTTCAGGATTTCGCGTTCTTCTGAACTTCGCATGCTTTTTCCGTTGCCTCTGCAACAGCGTTCGGACCTTTTTTGTGTACCACGGGGGATCCGTTCCATCTCTTACCAATTTATGAGGTATGAATATCTCAATTGCTGTTGCTACTATATCTTTGAATTTGAGCCACATCTCGTCTACATTCGTATAGTCAGTTCGGAGGGAATTGAAATTGTCTTTTAGGAAGGCTTCTAGTGGCACTTTATCCACTTTTTTAAATAAAATTATTTTGCGTTTGTTTCTGATGGGTTTGGAAGAAATAGTATTGAGCCTAGCTACAATGACCTTGTGATCACTAATCCCTGTATCAGTCATGATGCTCTCTATCAGCTCTGGATTGTTTGTGGCCAAGAGGTCAAGTGTGTTTTCGCAACCATTTACAATTCGCGTGGGTTCGTGGACTAACTGCTCGAAATAATTTTCGGAGAATGCATTTACGACAATCTCGGAAGACGTTTTCTGCCTACCACCGGTTTTGAACAAGTATTTTTGCCAACATACCGAGGGTAGGTTGAAGTCCCCACCAACTATAACCGTATGAGTTTGGTATTTATTTGTTACGAGACTCAAACTTTCTCTGAACTGTTCCGCAACTGTATCATCGGAGTCTGGGGGTCGGTAGAAGGAGCCAATTATTAACTTAATTCGTCTGTTAAGTATAACCTCCACCCACACCAATTCGCACGGAGTATCTACTTCGACTTCACTACAAGATAAACCACTACTGACAGAGACAAACACTCCACCACCAATTCTGCCTAATCTATCTTTCCTGAACACCGTCTGAGACTTCGTAAAAATTTCTGCAGAACTTATTTCAGGCTTTAGCCAGCTTTCTGTACCTATAACGATATCAGCTTCTGTGCTTTCTATTAGCGCTTGAAGCTCAGGGACTTTTCCAGCGCAACTACAACAATTTACAACTAAAATTCCGACTGTTCCTTGATCCAAGCACGTCCTGTAATTGCCAAGCACCCTTTGACATTGCAGCCCATCCCGCACTTTCCCGAGGCCTTCTAACCTAAAAAACCGCCCAGTCCACGCCACACAGCCTCCGCTACCCGTGTAGCCGCCAGCTGAGTGTAGTGAACTCCTGACCTATTCAGCGGAACCCGAAACCCCACCACCCTATGGCGCAAGTCTAGGAATATGCAGCCAATACGGTCGCAAAACCGTCTGAGCCTCTGATTCAGACCCTCCACCCGGCTCTGCACCAAAGGTCCGCAGTCGGTTCTGTCAACGATGCTGCAGATGGTGAGCTCTGCCTTCATCTCGTAAGCAAGACCGGCAGCCTTCACCAAATCAGATAGCCGCTGGAATCCAGAGAGAATTTCCTCAGATCCAAAGCGACACACGTCATTAGTGCCGACATGTGCCACCACCTGCAGCTGGCTGCACCCTGTGCTCTTCATGGCATCCGGAAGGACCCTTTCCACATCAGGAATGACTCCTCCCGGAATGCACACGGAGTGCACACTGGATTTCTTCCCCTCCTTAGCCGCCGTATCCCTAAGGGGCCCCATTACGCGCCTAACATTGGAGCTCCCATCTACCAGTAAGCTCTGCGATTGCCCGGACCTTGAAGGCTGAGAATGATCCTCTGAAACAGGGCAGGCGGCTGCATCTGGCTCAGCCAGAGACAGTGCCTGAAACCGGTTTGTCAGACGCACCGGGGAGGCTTTCTGATCAGCCTCCGGGGACGCCTTTCGCTGCCTGCCACGCCTTGGAACGACCTCCCAATCAACCACAGGCGAGGGCTCAGCCCCACTGCGGGCAGCAACCGGGGCAACCACAGCGGCGGACCGATCTGGGGACAGACGGGACGAGGTTGACATCCCCGTTACTGTGTGGAACGATACAGAGAGTGTACAAAAATGTGTGGAACAAATCCTCGTCCCGCCGACCCTCTGATCATTTACACTAAAATTTTCATAGCGGAAGCAAACTTAGGGTCAAACATCCACTCGACTATGAGATGAATAGAGACAGAAGACAAGTTCTCCTTGTACAATCCACTGTCCTTGTGCTACGACATCCCTTCCAATAGTAGATTAAAATGATTAAAAACAATACATGCAGTTGCATTTAAATTGTCTTGAATGAGCGTATGTACATCCTGATTTGAGTACTTCTTTACGTTTATCTTTGTGAAGACATATTCTAACATAGCATTGTTGATATACAAAGCTGAGGTGGGACTATGTCAACCAGAGGCCACAGTTGTACATTATTCCAGCATGAGGTCTTGTCTAATGTTGCAGTTCACAAAACACTAATCTGTAATGAACTGAGAGCTGAAAACTCACCATGCGCTACCAGGCAATGGCAAACATAGCGATTATTTTCTCGTTTCTGGGATGGAACCAACGCACTACCATTGGTTAACGCTGGTCCTCGGCAAGCCGCCCGAGGAGAAGCTCGCCTGTGTTGAGTGGAGATGCGAAGCCCTGTGACGTAAGGCGCTGATCACTTGCCAACGTTGCGTCCACCGCTGCCACCGCGCCTGCAGTCTGCCTATAAAAGCTGGCCGCCCTAGCCACTGAACACTGTCTTGTCCGCTCAGACGTCGCCAACATGTTCAAGGTACGTCTAATGCTGCTGGTCAACAAGTGAGCTGCAAAAACTGTTTGAATAAGAGCAATAACGTCAGCAACACTGTGAGAAATCTCTGGACGAATCAAGTGACAAATTGAAGACCATTTGTTTAAACGTGGAAAGGTCTGGAACAGACCAATTCTTACACTAGGGAGAAAAAATTTAAAGCAGTTTTGTAACAAATGCCGATGGATTTTGCTTATACCCTTCCGAGCAGGAAAGCGTATGGGTTGACCCTTTCGACCTTCCATCTCTTCAGCGCAGATAGAATAGAGATTGCCAGATATATCAGTGCCAATTTCTTTATTTCTGCCTGTGAGCTATTTATTTTATTACCTACATTTTTCTGGCTTACGGATTCTTGGTACTAATCTATTACAACTGGAAGACGTTTCGGATTCACTTCACTTCAGGAATGTAACAAAGGCTAACCTATATTTTGATTATCATCTAACGACAGGAGGTAACTCACACTGGATAATTTGTCTTGGACAACAATCCCCAAATCTTGCGCAATTTCAAGCAGAACAAAAAACCACAGTAATGCAAGACGTCTTTTTCGAAGACGGCATTACAGGCTACTTCCTCTTGCTGTGGAACTGGTCATGGGATGTTTCTGGTACTGCAGACTACTATAAACACTGTCTTGTTTCTGTCTCTTGCTACATAAGACCTTTGTGCGTAGAATATCCTTACCGGTCATTCAGCAGGATGGCGCTTTGCTTCACTGGATTTAATGCTCTAATTAGTCTTCGTCAAAATATTCTGTTTTCATTTTACAAATCAAAATTTTTTACTGGGCCACTAACAAGTCATCGAAATTTCAACCACATTGCTCATTTTATTATAACCATAAAAATTGTGACGATGATAATGAGGCAGTGTAAAAAAAGTTTACATATGCAATAATTTCAGGTAAGCTATTTACGAAAGACCCCTGATAAACAACTGTAGCATAGGCTAGAGCAATTTGATAATAAGACTAATGGGTACAACACGTGTTGATAAAGTTACATTTTCTTAGAGGGTAGTGTAATGTGCTCTTACCGACACAATATCCACTCTACCTTCACAATCAGCTGACATTAGATAGAGTTAATGCATTAATCAATTTATATCAGTTATCACGTATTGTGTGCAGTCTTGTTGGGACGTTCTCTAGGATCCTCGTCGTTCTTGCTGTCCAACAGATTGCCCTGGTGCTGGCTTTGGCCGCCTGCTGCGTGAGCGCCGCCCCCAAGGCCGGCGTCGCTCCCCTGGCCTACTCCGCCCCCCTGGTGGCGGCCGCCCCCGTGGCCTACGCCGCCCCGGCGCCGGCCGTCGTGACGGCGCACAGCTCGCAGTACATCGCGCAGAACTTCAACGGACTCGCCGTGGCCGCCGCCGCCCCTGCAGTAGCTGCCGCGTACCACGCCGCGCCCGCCGTTTATTTCAGATAAACAGTTACCTGCAACCCCTCTATAATGATAAATAAAGTCATTTTAATTGAAAGTGTCGTCTTCATGTTATTGATTTTGTAAATATTCATTCATCCTACTTTCTGTACATTTCTAGAGCAAATATTATTATTCCACAAGTTATTAAAAGTATCAACTGTTAGATGACATCACTATCATTCTAAAATGCTTTGTACATTTCTCTGTGTAGGTGGCGCACCAGTCTGATTTGCTAATCAGAAGTGATAATTAACAATAGAGAGTCTTGCCAAAAGTTGTTCTTCTCAGGCAACACTTTCAAAGAGAACAGGAAAGAATCATTTGATAAACCAAACCAATTACAAAATGATTTATATAAAACACATATATGGTACGGAAAGTGACAATAGACTATAAATAATGAAACATGGGAAGTCATTGATATACATAGCAAAAGAAATCCACTAAATTTACTTTACATGACAAATTACACAAATGTGATGAATGTGATTTATCTAAATGCTTAGCGATTTTAATCATGAGTAACTTAAACTGGAACGATCCCACAGACAACATTGAATGGAAAGCAAACCAGAGACTGCAATTTGCAGGCACAACACTTAGAAAATGCAACAAGCTTACTGAAGAGACTGCTTATACCACGCTTGTCGCCCTGTTCTTTAGTACTTTTATGCATTGTGGGATCTGCACCAGATGAGGCTGACAGCGGACATTGAAATAGTTCAAAGAAGGGCAGTTCGTTTTGTACTATCGCGAAAGAGGGAAGGGATTGACACGGTCATGATACGTGATTTGGGATGGCACTCATTAAAACAAAGGCGTCTTTCATTGAGGCAGGGCCTTCTATTAAAAATTTCAATAACCAACTTCCTACTTTAATTGCGATAATATTCTGTTGGCGCCCACCTATATAGGGAAAGATGATCATCATGAGAAAATAAGGAAAATCACAGCTCCCACAGAATGATTTAAATGGTCGTTTTCCCGCATTCCTTTCAAGTGTAGAACGTTAGAGAAATTTTTTGAGGCTGGTTCGTTGGAACCTGTTCCAATCGATTAATTGTGAATTGTAGAGTTATCACGTAGATGTGGACGTAGATGAAAGACAAACATTATAATGCTACTTAAAGAAAGCTCAACGGACAAAACTTTTTGCAATCCTTAAAAGTGGACACTCGCCGCTTTAGAGCACTGTAGATGGTATGGAGTTAGTATTAATCATGTTACAATTCACAGCTGACGTAAGCCATAGCAGATAGTGTGCCGTTGCCAGTCAGTGGTATAGTATCAGTGCAGTAAGACCATGAATGTAGTTGTCCTGTTTGTAGGTGTGTCAACAAGGACTGTCCAAGCGAATGGCAAAAAATTTCGTTAACTCCCACCCACCTGGGGAGAAATAACTGCCCTTTGAGTCTGCACAGCTACCAGGGGTGTGATGTGGTCACTTGATTTGTTATGTTCGCCAGTGCAGCTGAGAATCACTCCTTGGGGGAGCCACTTGTATAGCGCCGTTCCTACGTCTTTGCTCACACCTATATGTAATGTTAATCATATAAAGTCTCTCAGAAAATAAATAAAGAAGGTTAAGTTATTACGTTAAAATAAATCATTACGTTTAGCGTTCTTAAAGAAAAACTCTCCAACGTCGCTCAGTAGAAGTAGCAGTAACTGTTTTAGTGTCGTTGTTCTTGCTGTTGTTGTCGTTGTCGTGGGGAGACTGGTTTGATGCAGCTTTCGACATTGCTCTATTCTGTCTAAGCCTCTTCATGCCTACGAAGCTAATCCGCCGTAGCTCCTCCTGATCAAACTTACAGCAGTCAAACTTTGGTTGCCCTCTACAATTTTTACCCATCGCACTTACGTCCATCATCAAGCTATTACTTGATGTTTCAGGATGTGTCTTTTAGTCAAGTTCTGCCACAGCATTCTCATCTCCATTATTCAGTTCAGTACCTCTTCATTTGCAAGCCAACTACCCATCTTTTCTTTTCTGAACTATTTACGGTTTTGCAAATGTTGGGTCCATTAAATGGAAACAACTTACTACATGAGCACCTGTAAGCGTTCAGTAGTGGACGTCAATAATGAACTAACATGGAGTGCTCCCGTGATACCTATAGAGAAGGAAACTAATAAAAAGAAATCCTAATAATAATCTATCACATATCTAAAAACTAATAAACACCACTCACCCGGCGTTACACTATCTTGTGAGCTAACGGGGTTCACATATGCCAAATGATGATCAAATAATGAAAACATTGTGCAACTAACGCTCGAACACTTGCCTTAAATGGATTAAAACAGCTATACAGTGTAAAAGAGTAGTTAATCCCCCCAAAATATCCATCCCCAAGCTATTTTAAAGCTTAGCACGCGAAAGACGTGAAGTAAATAACGGGAATGAATATTATCTCGCACTTAAACAGCTCAATCGGCAGAAAGCAACACAGTGGGGGCAGATAGCAGGAGGCTGAACTTATCTACAGCAATGCGCTCACCGAATCGTGTAGTAAGTGGAACGCAGTTGCAGCAACACCAGCTAGCGATATGGACACAGCAGGATGATATAACGTAATAAAACATAGCGAAACAAGAAAAGGCCAGACGGAACTCTCCATTGGCATGAGCAGTCATTGAGCGCTGATGCAGTCTAAATCGCCCAATAAACCAAGATGTCTGAGCTCAACATACTCATTGGTGTACGTTCAGGGAACTTTTTCAGAGAATGCATAATCTCCACATCCTCAAGAATATACTGCCCTTATTTGACCTCTTTAGTACATGTATATAGGTGGAAAGGGGTAGGTACAGTTTGTGTTCTAACAGATGCAAACTTAAGACCAATTCGAATTTCTCAGATCTACGTGCTCTTTAAATTGTAAGTCAAATTGCTAGACGCGTGGTAAATACATACATCACATGAGGTACAATATACGCCAGTAGTTTTAAATTTATCGGAAACGATCTTTTCCTATGCCTATAAACCTGAATCCCACTTCTGGGAATAAAGTAAGTTAGTTGAATCTTTCTTGAGTGCAATTATCTACCGATCTTCTCAAACAAAACAAAAAACAAAAAAAGCACGATATACTAATACCGTGCGTCGACACATTCCACGAAGTTGGACTCTGAGCCTCTCTAGTGGAATCACTGGTTGTGTAGAATCTCCTTGCCAGAGAGGCTTCTGGTGCGAATTGGTCCGCGGCGCGGCGTGGCTCGGGTAGCGAAGGAGTCTTGACTTGGCAGCGGCACGAGGAAGGTGGCGACGGCGCCCTATGCTGGGAGGAGTCCATGTATGTGCCGGAAAAGTTGTAGTTGGGAAGCATTGTTCGGGAAGATGTAATTTGGTGAGGAGCTATCCATTTGGATGCAGGAGCGTTTCGGTTGCACAGTACTTGTGTTGCACGAAGGAGATAAGCAATTAAAGCAACCGTTCGATGTCTGTATAGCCGTCACTGTAGTGTGGCTACTCCCCGCTTGAATTGATACACGTGTACTGGATAATTCTACGTACAGCTGAGTTACATTATTATTGAGTACTTGCTCATCTGTATGATATAGTTGTTTGTCTTACAAAATTGTAATTGAGTTTTGCTCTTGTGGGGCATCATTTGTTTCAATTTTTCGTGACTGCTCCTTTGCTTGTTTTAACTGTTCGTGTTACAAGGTTGTCATTGTTTGTATGCATGTGTGGTACCAGTGATAACTGATTTGGGTCTCAGGTCTTATCACGCCACTTTAATGATGTGTATAATGCATCGCCGGGAAGTGTGCGGAAGACTGACGTGTGAAATAAAATGTGAGTACAAGACTGAGACCGTTAAGAGTGCAGATGGCGTTATTTGTACTTACGTTGTTGGACTGCGATGAAATGCTAATGACTTGCATATCCAAGTCTGTTATACACTGCATTCCAAGGTGACGTTTATTGTTTAATGTCTTCATGGCGTTGCAGTTTTGGTGGTCAGCGGTGTAGCTACGTAAAAAGATAAAAAGAAGAAGAATACACTCTATTTCTATCTCGGCGAGTCTCAAAAGCATCCTGATTTGGAAGTTAATTTCTATGACGATATTTCAGTATTGCTGGAATACAGAACTATCACGATAGGCAGCTGAACATTCACTCAATTTGGAATACAAGCACTACAGAGATACGAGATGGGTGCCTGTTATGATGTTGAAGAATTTAATATGCGGCACGGTATCTCGCAGGAGGCCTGTGACCAAGAACTAAACTTGAGGGTACTTATTACGTCAATGCTAAATGAGTCGCTAGCAATGAACGGACCACTTTTCGTTCACAATTTTTTTGTATTGACACGTGCCCGGCGCAGTCTACCTTCAGAACTTCTGGCAAACCAAAAACCAAGTCTTAAAGGCAAGTATCATTTAGAAAAAGTCATCTACATCTACACACATACTCCGAAAGTCACTGTACGGTGCGTGGACGAGGGCGCCATGTACTGCTACTATTCATTTCCCATCCTGTTCCACCCGCAGGTAGAGCGAGGGAAGAACGACTGTCTGTAGGCCTGCGTACGACCACTGATTTCTTGTATGTAACCTTAGTGGCCTTTTCACAAAAAGTACTTTCGTGGCAGAGTATTTTCATAATTTTTTACATATTAATAATGTCTTCTCAGCAACACGTATTTCATCTTAGGAATTCAATGTATGTCACACAAAATCAGTAGTGCTGAAAGCATGGTGCTACTCTTACGAACAATCCCAGACGCATAGAAGAAGCATTGAATTTATCCAAGCAAAGGAACAAACTGACATTACATATGTACAAATTAAAATAAACATAATTTCCTAAAATTTGATTTTATGACAAGCGGTATCGGAGAAAGAACGCGCTGAAAAGCAGCGATATTTTGGCCCTCCTATAAAAACTTAGAAAACAATCCTCCAACGCTCGAAAAACATACTTAACTCCAACAAAAACCCTACACAAAAAAGTACATTACAATTCCTAGAAGAGACGTGTATAACATTGTAATTTCACGAAAGAGGGTCGAGAGAAATCCCTTCTGTGTCCTACAGCTAAGCGACCCCTCCGACCTGTCTACATCTCATCGACGCACATTGGAAGCGTGTATTCGTCATCGCCATACTGGCGTATCCCCGGGTGTGATGATATGGGGTGCCATTGGTTACACGCCTCGGTCACCTCTGGTTAGCATTGACGGCACTTTGAACAGTGGACGTTACATTTCAGATCTGTTACGATCCTTGGATCTACCCTTCATTCGATCCCTGTGAAACCCTACATTTCTGCAGGATAATGCACGACCGCATGTTGCAGGTCCTGTACGGGCCTGTCTGGCTACAGAAAATGTGCGACTGCTGCCATGACCAGCACATTCTCCACATCTCTCACCAATTGAAAACGTCTAGTCAATGGTGGCCGAGCAACTGTATCGTCACAATACGCCAGTCACTACTCTTCATGAACTGTGGTATCGTGTTGAAACCGCATGGGCAGCTGTACCTGTACACGCCATCCAAGCTCTGTTTGACTCTATGCCCAAACGTATGAGGGCCGTTATCACGGCCAGAGGTGGTTGTTCTGGGTACTGATTTCTCAGGATCTATGCACCCAAATTGCGTGAAAATGTAATCACATGTCAGTTATAGTTTAATATATTTGTGTAATGAATACCCGTTTATCATCTGCATTTCTTCTTGTTGTAGCAATTTTAATGGCCAGTAGTGTATATTTATAAGATGGCAGCGAACAGAAAGATAAATATGAAATCTGTATGCAATAAAGTTATTTGTCATGAAATGAGTGAATAACGATCGCAGCACTCGCTCATCACTTTGAGTAGGTTCACCAGCTGGGCAAAGTATACGGAATTTTGTGATGGAATATTCATACAAAAGTCAGACAAGTTGTATAGTGACATTACAAGCACTGCAAGTTGGGTTCAAGCACATTGCCAAGCATCAGGAAGATGTTCACACTGCAAGATACAGCCCCTACTTGAGGTTCGGCGCACCTGTTTAACAGGTCATTGTCCATGGCCTAAGCAATTGCATCGAGTGGGACGTGGTAACACCCAAATCTGAAAGTGTGCAGAGGAATACATCGCTGATCATGTCGAGAGACTGCAGACAATTAGACTGCGATCTGCAAACAATTATTGTAAGTAACCAAAACGTGTGCGCTGCAAGCGGTATGATAGTATATCGAACATTCAAAGGGCAAGTGCTTAAATTTCAGTCTATAATGTCAGTTTGATGCAGTTCATACCAAAATAACATAAACAGATAAGAAGAACTGTATTCACTGAAGAGCGAAAGTAACAGGTACAGCTGCCTAACATCGTGTAGGATCCACTCGAGCATGCAGAAGTGCCACAACACGACGTGGCATGGACTAATGTCTGAAGTAGTACTGGAAGGAACTGACACCGTCAATCCTGCAGAGCTGTCCATACATCCGTAAGAATGCGATGGAGTGAAGACCTAATCTGAACAGTACGTTACAAGGCTTCCCACATATGCTCAATAATGTTCATGTCTGCGGAGTTTGGCTGCCAGCGGTGGTACTGGAGCCAATCTGTAGCATTTCTGGATGTGTATGTTGCTGCAATGTTGTATTGGAATTGCCCAAGTCTATCGGAATGCACAGTGGACATGAATGGCTTCAGGTGATCAGAGAGGATGCTTACGTATCTGTCACCTGTCAGTGTCGTATCTAGACGTATCATGGGTCCCGTTTCACTCCAACTGCACACGCGCCACACCATTACTGAACCTTCTCCCAGTTGAACAGTCCCCTGCTGACATGCAGGTTCCATGAATTCATGAGCTTGTCTCCATACCCGTACACGTCCATCCGCTCGACACTATTTGAGACGAGACTCGCACCACCACTCAACATGTTTCCAGTCATCAACAGTCCAATGTCGGTGTTGACAGGCCCTGTGGTGGTGTAAAGCCTTGTGTCGTGCAGTCGTCAAGGGTAAACGAGTGGGCCTTCAGCTGCGAAAACACACATCGAAGATGTTTCGTTTAATGTTTCACACGCTGACACTTGTTGATGGCCCAGCATTGAAATTTGCAGCAATTTGCGGAAGGGTTGCACTTATGTCACGTTGAACGATTTTTTTCAGTCGTCGATGGTCCTGTTCTTCCAGGAGCTTTTTACGCCCGCAGCGATGTTTGGGATTAGATGTTTTGGCGGATTCCTGATATTCATGGTACACCCGTGAAATGGTCGTATGGGAAAATCCTCACTTCATCGCTACGTCGGATATGCTGTGTCCCGCCGAGTGTAACATCACGTTCAGACTCACTTAAATCTTGATAACCTACCATTGTAGGAGCAGTAACCGATCTAAAATCTGCGCCAGACACTTTCTGTCTTATATGGGCGTTGCCGATAGCAGTAAAGAATTCTGCCTATTTACATATCTCTGTATTTGAATACGCATGCCTGTACTAGTTTCTTTGGCGCTTCAGTGTATAAGGGAAAAGATAAATAACATAAAAATAGAAAAGAAAGAATGCTGTGACCAGCCATACGGACATGCGTGGACTCTAGGATTGCAGAGGCACGAACATATCTGTGTGGGCGATGTACATGGTGTTGCAACAGTAGGTTTAGAGGTGGATATAGTTATAATTATTCAGCAAACCTTGATTTATTTAGAGGATGCCAGTAACATACCTAGTAGTATAAGCTGGAAGTTATTCATTTGGAACTTCAGTTAATCCCTTTTATTCTATGTTTTTTTATTGATTCTTAATTTTTAATGTTCTGTTTTACTTCTACGTATTACCGATGGTTGCTGTTAACATAATTTATTACTATGTACATAATATAAAGCACTGAATGTTACCATGATTATTGAATGTGTACGACGTGTTTAGAGTTTCCAGATAGTAGGCCTAAAATTCGTGGCGATAAACTGGACTGAAAAAGTGAACTGTCCATGCACGAAGAAATACCTGTACAGATGTCGTCACGTGCGCAGTTTCCTTTATTTTCTCCATTTAGGTGTTAATGGCCCAGGCAATATCTCTTGGGCCGTAGAAGATCCACGTGAAGGGTACTGGGCAATGTAAGATTCAATCAAAGCGTTTGGGGCTATGGATGGTCCAGACCGAACAGTGAGACGTTGCTGTTCTTCAACCGAAAAAATTGTAATTGAGTGATTAATAAGAGGATAGAGAAATGATGATTATTGAAGATGCACAATTCTGCAAAAATACTGAGTGAATTGATACCTTCTGTCGCCTCAGCTGATTCAGACAGTGGTACTGCACGAGGCTTGTCCAAGTCCTCTTCGCCTGCTATACCAAAATTGTTGTCAATCCGTCAGATAGCTGGCACTGTTTCGTGCAGAACAGTTCTGCACGCCTACACCCACATCGGCCTTGGCGGTCTGCTTTGCAGCTGGAAGTGATAAGCTAAAGAAGCTTGTCGGAAGCCGGAGGTTTTGTTGTCGTATTTGGAGACAACGCATCTTTTTCAGCGTCAACCCTCAGTAGTCTTGATCCAAGTAGTTTGAGATCCACTGCTGCACCTGATGGACCACTCTGAATGTGTGTTCCTGAGCTGCAGCTTCAGTGGGAGGTAAGGAAGCATGTTTCCTGATATCTTGTAACCTGATGTCACATACTGCTTATAAGTCGGCTTGTTCACTGTAGTCGTTGGGTGATACCACAATAAACGGTACTCAGATAGTTTTCCCCAGCAGCTGTTATTTCCTTTGGATGAGCTGAGGGATCAGTGAATTTAGTAATGTATGGTTCAAGATCCGGATTTTTGAAGAATGATTTGAGTAATTTAACTCTATCAGTGTTGAATACTCGGACGTAGAGTCGCAACAGTTCATTGAGTGGAGGAAGATCATTTGTTTAGCAACACTTTTGAACAGTGCACTTGCTGGATGGTAGAGGAGCTGAGGGGCTGTACCCCTCCCTTGATTGAGGAAATATACATTAAAAGGAGACTGGAGACCTATTATTATGACCCGAAGATTAACATCTACCCCATAATCGCGAACTCTTGTGAGCCAAATCCAGAGATTCCCGCAGTACATACTATCAGTGTGTCAGTATCATCAGCTGCGTGCATAGAGGCGATTCCACTTACATTGCACTTTGTCATCAGCATCGAGATTAGTCTATCCTTGTTTTTCACATTCAATAGAAAATTTACGTGTACATTTGTTGGTATCATGACGCTGCTAAATTATATCACCACAAACTGGTTTTTGCTCAACCTCTTCAAGCGCCGGATGGGGATGAAATGATGACGAAGACGACATAACATCGAGTCTCTGAGCGCAGAAAATCCCCGACCCAGCAGGGAATCGAACCTGGGCCCGTAGGACGGCATCCGTCACGCTGACCACTCAGCTATCGAGGCGGACACGACCATATAAATATGTGCAACATAGCCCTCATCAATCACATTCTTGTATCAAGTACAGTGGGAACAGAAATTCACAAAACGGGTTGTTTCTTATTCCCACAACGAAATCCCCGGCTCTCGTGAACCTTCTTCAGCTTATATTTTGAAAATGCAGGACAGACTGCCAAGGTAGGTGCGGGTGTAGGCTGACAGGACTGTTTTGCACGAAACTGGGCCAGCAGTGTGAAGGGTCCGGCTCAAACATCTACGACAATGTTGATAGGCAAGACTGTGACGATCTGGAGTAACCCCCTGCAGTCCCACTGTCTGAAGCATCCGAGGCGACAGAAGACCTTAGATCTGTACCTGCTAATGCCCCAGATACATTGCCTGGATCACCAACAGCTAAAAGGAGAAAATAAAAAAAAAGTGCACACATGATATCAGTGTAGGTATATATTCATTCATTAGGGTAAATCCGGAAGAAACGCAGCATGCGCTATATAGGATGATCCATTGACCGCGACGGGGCCAAATATCTCACAAAATAAGGGTCAAACGAAAAAACTACAAAGAACGAAACTCGTCTAACTTGAGGGCGGAAACCAGATGGCGCTATGGTTGGCCCGCTAGATGGCGCTGCCATAGGTCAAACGGATATCAACCGCGTTATTTTAAATAGGAAGCCCCACTTTTTATTACATATTCGTGTAGTACGTAAAGAAATATGAATGTTTTAGTTGAACCATTTTTTTCGCTTTGTGACAGATGGCGCTGTAAAAGTCACAAACATAGGGCTCTCAATTTTAGACGAACAGTTAGTAACAGGTAGGTTTTTTAAATTAAAATACAGAACGGAGGTACGTTTGAACATTTTAATTCGATTGTTCCAATGTGATACATCTACCTTTGTGAACTTATCATTTCTGAGAACGCATGCTGTTACAGCGTGATTACCTGTAAATACCACATTAATGCAATAAATGCTCAAAATGATGTCCGTCAATCTCAATGCATTGGCAATACGAGAAACGACATTCCTCTCAACAGCGAGCAGTTCGCCTACCGTGCACGTGCATTGACAATGCGCTGACGCATGTTGTCAGGCGTTGTCGGTGGATCACGATAGCAAATATCCTTCAACTTTCCCCACAGAAAGAAATCCGGGGACGTCAGATTCGGTGATCGTGCAGGCCATGGTATGGTGCTTCGACGACCAATCCACCTGTCACGAAATATGCTATTCAATACCGCTTCAACCGGCCGCGAGCTATGTGCTGGACATCCACCATGTTGGCAGTACATCGCCATTCTGTCATGCAGTGAAACATCTCGTAGTAACATCGGTAGAACATTACGTAGGAAATCAGAATACATTGCACCATTTAGATTGACATCTATAAAATGGGGGCCAATTATCCTTCCTCCCATAATGCCGCACCATACACTAACCCGCCAAGGTTTCTGGTGTTCCATTCGTCGCAGCTATCGTGGATTTTCCGTTGCCCAGTAGTGCATATTATGCCAGTATACGCTACTGCTGTCGATGATTGACGCTTCGTCGCTAAATAGAACTCCTGCTAAAAAATCTGTCATCGCCCCGTAATTTCTCTCTTGCCCAGTAGCAGAACTGTACACGACGTTCAAAGTAGTTGCCATGCAATTCCTGGTACATAGAAATATGGTACGGGTGCAATCGATGTTGATGTAGCATTCTCACCATCGACGTTTTTGAGATTCCCGATTCTCGCGCAATTTGCCTGCTACTGATGTGGGAATTAGCCGTGACAGCAGTTAAAACACCTACTTGGGCATCATCATTTGTTGCAGGTCGTGGTTGACGTTTCACATGTGGCTGAAAACTTCCTGTTTCCTTAAATAACGTAACTATTAGGCGAACGGTCAGGACACTTGGATGATGTCGTCCAGGATACCGAGCAGCATTCACAGCACACGCCCGTTGGGCATTTTGATCACAATCAGCATACATCAACACGATACCGACCTTTTCCGCAATTGGTTAACTGTCCATTTTAACACGGGTCATGTATCACGAAGCCAGTACGGCCATCTTGGTTAGCAAGGTCGTGGATTTGTAAGATACGATGTATCCCCCTCAAGATCGGAATACATGCAGAAATAAAATCCGCTTCATATTCCACGCACTTTTTCGTTAGGGATACTTGCCGAACAAATCAGGCAATAGTTTTAAATAAATCACAACTTTTCTGTTGATATTTTTATCACTTAGCATGCATTTCACACAGTCTCAGGAAGATCAAAGTACAAAATTATGCAATATTCCCAAATATATATAAATTACCCGATTACTTGTAATTTAGTCGCCAGATACTAACGAAGTAAGTAAACCCAATTTATAAATCAAATTATATTTCAAATTTTTAGAGCAAAACACCTTCTCAAACTAGTAGTTGTATGTGGTTTATTTTGGGCTTCATAAAATTGCCTACCTTTTGCAAACGGAAACCACAGACCAAACCTCGCGATCTTTGTGACCCTGAAAGGCTGAAGGAGGTTATTACCAGAATACAGGTGGGGCATATGTCTCAGTTTTAATGTTTTCAACAATCAATAAATTAACTAGTTTACGTAAGTAGTATGCAAACCAGTGAACTACTTATATATTCAAAGTTTATTAAAAAAACTGTTTTTAACACTATATTATTTGATCTTCACTCCAAGATACACACACACACACACACACACACACTGACACACACACACACACACACACACACACACACACACACACACAGTGTGTAAGGGATAGACGCTGAAATAAAAAGATGTTTTCATGGTCAGATATTACTTTTAATTGTTACACTAAAAAATATAAAGAAATTTATTTTATAGACAACTGATGTGTTTCGTTGTACACAAGAAGGTTTTACTATAAGTGCACCATCGAACATCATATATGTTATTTTGAAAATCTGTGCCATTTCTCCCGAATTTACCCTATAGTTCACCACACGACTTATATGTCTTTTATCTCCATATTCTAAATTCGTTATTTCTTTGTAGGCGGAAAGCCTACTGGAAGTCAGGACTCGAATTCATGACCCAGTCCTGGGCTCAATATCCGTTTTATGACACATGTACAGTACGATATATATATTTCATATTTAGCTTTCTATTCAGTGTCATGTACTTAATATGTCGTAAATATAATTTATTTATGTTTTAATCAACAACGATTTAACATATTTTCATTAAAAACAGCCAATGCACCGAAAGTATAGCGCTGATAAGAGATAGAGAGTTGGGTGGGATCCTATGTCTTTAGAGTGCAGAACACATTTTCCTTAATTTTCGCTTGTCTCTGTTCCTTACGAGAAAATTGAATGTTACAGACATCTCTTGGAGGAAATTTAATTTTTCCTCACGTGATCTAAAGTTTTTTTTATGATAACATGAATATTTTTGAAGTGATACAGTATGGGAGTGGGGTGTCTTTGACGTTTTCGCAGAAGGGCAAGGGATTGCTAATATTCAGCGCATTTAGCACCGATACTGCTCATCGGAATAACACACCGTATTAGTGCATGCTGTAGGAAATTCCGCGCCGGGTTCCCGGGTTCGATTCCCAGCGGGGTCAGGGATTTTCTCTGCCTCGTGATGACTGGGTGTTGTGTGATGTCCTTAGGTCAGTTAGGTTTAAGTAATTCTAAGTTCTAGGGGACTGATCACCATGGATGTTAAGTCCCATAGTGCTCAGAGCCATTTGAACCATTTTGTAGGAAATTATGTAAAAAATCTGTGGCAAGATCTTGTGTGACCAAACTGCTTAGGTCATCCGTCAGTAAGCTTACACACTACTTAATCTAACTTAAACTAACTTACTCTATGGACGACACACACACCCATGCCCGAGGGAGAACTCGAACCTCCGATGGGAGGAGCCGCGCGGACCGTGATAAGACGCCTAAGCGGAAATTATGTCTACATTAATTTTGTACAAAGTGGTTGTCTTCTGAGCCCACATAGTTTTCGTAATACAAGTGAGAAACTGAAAAAATGGTGAAAATATTGATTTTATTTTTCATTGTTAGTTCCTCAGCCGTACTCCAAAACGGCAGTAAACATAGAATTGGATTCAGAATTCCCCCCCCCCCCAAAAAAAAAACATATATGACCGCTCTCAAAAGACTTACCACAAATATCAGTTGACCGGCCTGAAAAAAAAAGTCCAGGTTTGAAAGAGGAGTCAAGGTCGAATTTTTTCATGTCAGGCAACTAGTCTCATCGTTTCCAGACGAAGGATTTAGCTTTTTAAACTGGTAAACATTGAAGAAGACAAGTTAGTTCCATAAATACTATTCTCTTTTATGATATTGAAAAGTATCCCACTAGCTTGAAAATCATTCCTGATGTACACAAATATGACATTTGATTAACATTTTGAAAGAAGATTGCGCAAAGTAAGTGTTAAAGCCATAGAGCCATTTAATGACATTTGTATTTACAGTACCCGAAGACATAAAACTGGGTGGAGGGAGTAATCAAAGGAACAGAAAAGTAAATATGCCATTGAGTGGAATAATAGACAGAGTGTACAAAAATGGAGGGAACCGATACCTAGTACGAATACATATAATCAAGTCCTCATCTTGCAATCATTTGCGTTAAGCATCCAGTCGACGATGAGATGAACAGAGAGAGAAGACAAGTTCTGCTTTCACAGTCCACCAACCTAGTGCGACGACATAGTTTCCAATCGTAGATTGCAATGGTTTAAAAGAATACAACAGTTCCATTTGCATTGCCCGGAGTCAACCCATATACTTCCAGATTTAGTATTTCTTTCTTATGTTTGTCTTTGTGAAGACACATTTTAACGTAGCACTGGGAAAATATAAAGGTGAGGTGGGACGTACGTCAACTAGAGACCATAATTGTAGATTATTCCAACCTGAGATCTTTTCTAATGTAGCAGCTCCAAACCAGTTCCAATGCCCAATTAACTGAGAGCTGAAAACCTACCACGCGACTCCAGTCAGCGACAAACATAGCATTTACTTTCTCGTTTCTGGGGTGGAGGCAACGCGTAACCATTGGTTAACGCTGGTCCTCGGCTAGCCGCACAAGGAGAAGCACGCCTGCGCTGAGTGGAGATGCGTAGCCCTGTGATGTAAGGCGCTGGTCGCTTGCCAACGTTGCGTCCACCGCTGCCACCGCGCCTCGAGTTCGCCTATAAAAGCGGGCCGCCCTAGCCACTGAACACTGTCTTGTCCACCCAGACGCCGTCAACATGTTCAAGGTACGTCTAATGCTTCTGATCAATCAGTGAGTTGCAAGAGCTTTTTTAAAAGCACATTAACGTCAGCAACACTGTGACAAATCTCTGGACGACTCAAGTGACAAATAGCAGAGTATCTGTTTACATGTGTAAAGGTCTGGAACAGACAAGCTCTTGCACTAGAGGAAAATTTTATTAAAATAGTTTTGCAACAACTACCGATCAATTTCGCTTATAGCCTCTACAGGGCGGATAGAAGAGACAGTTTTAGATGTGTCAGCACCGACTTCTGTATCTCAGAGTTCCGTGTCTGTTCCTGACTGAGCTATTTATTTTATTGCTTACACTTATCTGACTTACGGGTTCTTAGGTTTCATCTATCCATAACTGGAAGACGTTTCGGTTGCACTTTGTTTCAGGAATGTACCAAAGCTTAATCTCAAGATATGGCACCATTTAATGTGGCTACTGTACATAAGATTTTATAAATTTTATATTGACTGCATGTTTCTAATTTTTGGTTTCAGAGGCAAGGTTTTATCATAGAGAAAAATGAACGGTCTGAAATGATGATGCCACACAAAAATAAACTTTATTGAAATACGTATTTTAAAGGACATACTTAGTATATCATCGTAATCGCAGGAGCTAACTCACATTGGATAATTTGTCTTGGACAACAAACTCCAAATCTTGTGCTGTTTCGTGTAGAACAAAAAATCACAGTGATACTAGATGCCTTCTTGAAATATGGCATTACAGGCTAGTTGAACTTGCTGTACCGCCGATCAAGCACTACCATGCTGATTCGTACCCGTGCATAAGACTTTTGTTCTCACAACGTTCTTCCCACTCAGTCAACGAGGTGACATAACTGGCTTTACCAATGTAACAGATCTACAGGTGTACGTTGTTCATTTTTCACTGCCTTATTAACAAGACATGGAACTTTCAGCCACTTTGCTCGTTTTACCCTAATCATAGATAGAATGTGTTGTTGATAAATAGAGAGAATAAAAGAAGTCATCACATGTTTTAAATATAGATAAAGTATTTGAGAGAGACTCCTAACCTATAAAAAGAGCAGGCTTTAGAGCAATTTTATAATAAGACTGATGGGTGCAATGTGTGTTAACAAAGTTGTGATTCTTAGAATGGGGTGTAATGGTTTGCTTCAGTGTTTATTCAGACTCAACACTTTTCCTGTCGTACAGATTGCCCTGGTGTTGGCTTTGGCCGCCTGCTGCGTGAGCGCCGCCCCCAAGGCCGGCCTCGCCCCCCTGGCCTACTCCGCCCCACTAGTGGCCGCCGCCCCCGTGGCCTACGCCGCCCCCGCGCCAGCCGTCGTGACGGCGCACAGCTCGCAGTACATCGCGCAGAACTTCAACGGACTCGCCGTGGCCGCCGCCGCCCCTGTCGTCGCCGCCGCCCCTGCAGTCGCTGCCGCGTACCACGCCGCACCTGCCGTTTATTTCAGATAAACAATTACACGCAACCACTTTATAAGGATAAATAAAATCAGTTTAACTGAAATTGGAGTGTTCATGCTATTGCTGTTGTAAATATTCATTCACCCTACTTCCTGTACAGTCTCTAGAATAAATAGATAATTTGACAAGTTACTAAAACTGGCACCCGTTGGATGACGTCATTATTACCCAAAATGCTTTGTACATCTGCCTGTGTGGATGGCACAAGAGTCTGATTTGCTATTCAGAAGTTCTAATTAATCATAGACAGGCTTGCCAAGAGGTGTTCTTCCCAGGCAACACTTTCAAAGAGGATAGGAAAGAATCACCCGATGATCAAAACCAATTACAAAATGATTTAGACAAGATATACGTATGGTGCGAAAAGTGAAAATGAACTCTAAATACTGAAAAGTGTGAAATCATATACATGATTACTAAAATAATTACGCTTAATATCAGTTACACGATAAATCGTGCACATGTAAAGGCTATAATTTAACTGAATACTTAGCCATTACAAATATGAATAGCTTACACTGGAACGATCACATAGACAATGTTGTAGAGAAAGAATACTAAAGAGTGAGATTTATTGGCACAAGATTTAGAGAACGACAACTAGTGTATTAAAAAGAGTTTTCACACCATGATTATCTGCCCTCTTCTGAAGTACTATTGTGCCATGTTATATCTGCATCAGATGAGAGTGACAGGGGACATCGAAAAAGTTCAAAGAAAGGCAGCTCGTTTTGTGTTATCGCGAAATAGGGAGTTGAGAGCCACGGACATGATACGTAAACTGGCATGGCAATCATTAAAAGAAAGGTGCCTTTCGTTACGGCTGTATCTTGTAGTAAAATCTCTGCACACAACTTTCTGCTTCGATTCCGAAAATATTCTTTTGGCGCCATCCTTCATGGGAAAAACGATTATCATGAGAAAACAACAGAAATCAGAGCTTGCGCAGAATGATGTAAGTGCTCTTTTTCCCACGCAGCGTTCAAGAGTGGAACGTTGGACAAATTGCTTGAAGGTGGTTCGATGAAATCTCTACCAGGTAATTAATTACCAATTGGAGAGTTATCCCGTAGATGTATGTGTAGATGAAGGAGAAACATTGTAATGCTTATTAAAGTAATCTCGATGAACAAATTCACGCCTTAAAAGAGGATGCTTGTTGCTTTAGAGCACTGTAGATAGTACAGAGCTGGTATTAGTCTTGTGAGAATCCACCGCTGACGTGAGCCAAGCAATAGCAAGAAGTGTGTACTTGCCAGGCGGTGGTATGGACTCAGTGCATTAAGATGAGGCGACGTAGAGATATGACAAATGGAAGGAAGGAGCTACCTTGTTTGGATGTAACCACGACTACACTATGAATTAAGTTGTCCAAACTGTCAGTACGTCAACGTGGACTGTCCAACATGTCTACGGAGAATTAGGGACCACTCGCACACGTGTAAGATGGTGTAAAAGCAGCGCTCGTAGAAAGCTCACAAATCACAGGTTCCGGTTATGAGAGATACGTTTCTCATTAACAGTAGTTTCGAACCTGACAGTGGGAGCAGGTCTGTGTCAACCGTCTTTAGAGCATTCAAGTCAAAATATTTTGTTGACTCTCTCCCAGAAAGAAACAAATGACCGTCTTTTAAAGCTGGAAAGCCACCAAGTGTGGTTTGACGTGTTAGCGTCGTCAATGCAGCTGCGAACAATTCGCTCGAGACGGCACCTGTATTGCTCGAACTGTTCCCAGATCTCCATTCAGATCTTTCAGAAAATAATTAAACAAGTGTAAATCATTATGTTAAGCCTTCGAAAACACAACTCAAACATCGCTCGGTGGTGGTAGCAAAAGTAGCTGTTATTGTTATGTTTGTTGTTGCTGTTGTGATGGTGTACAGTCCAAAGACTGGTTTGACGGAGCTTTGTACGCTAGTCTATCCTCTCTTCACGTCTGCATAACTGCTGCAACGTACCTGCTTCTGAACCAACTTACTGTAGTGAGACTTCGGTTGCCCTCTACATTTTTTACCATCACACTTCCTTCCGTCATCAGACTATTCCTTGGTGCCTCGGGGCGTATTTTATAGATCGATCCCTTCTTTTATTCAAGTTCTGGCACACATTTCTCTTCTCCACAATTCCATTAGTACCTCTTTACTATGAAGCCAATTATCCATGTAGTATTCTCTTCTCATGTGTACCTATTTATGGTTTTATAAATATTGTGCATTAAATGCAAACAACATATTGCCTCAACAACCGGATGCACGTCTTTCAACACACGTTGATTCAATGAAAAAACGATTTCATGCCAATTGGTGTGCCTACGAAGGAGTATTTGTAGCTGCGTAATAGTTGAATCACATTGTTTAATCTACAGACTCTAAACGACATAAACGTGACACGAAAAAAGCGAAAGATGCAGCATTTTTTCCTGTATAATTTATCTATTCAGGTCCCGTGTATAAGGTCGAAGTAATGGAGTACCACTATAGTCCCAGCAGGAATAGAATGTTAGTGCACGTAATACCGTGGTGGAGTTTCAGCTGATTTTAAAGTATAATGAGCTAAAAGAGACAAGGAGTGAGCAAGTGCGAGATGCATGACTGGTCGCTTCCTAAGGCCGCTACCTCGCCTCGTCTCCTGGGATGTGTAGCATGAGACCGAGCACTCCGCTCGCTGTCGGTCTTCGCCCATTGGGAGTTCAGCCTCTAGAAATGCAGCCACGTCTTTTGGAAAATAATAGTAGCCAGCGTATATGATGCAGGAAAAGTGTTGTCTACAGTGAGAGAATTGTTACGTCCTCTTGTTCATTATAATCATAACATTTGACGCTTTATATTAACAATGGAAACAAGGGAGTTGATCAACAAATCATTAAGAAGAATAAGTTCAATGCATAATTTAAATACTGTTGCCTACAATGGCTCAGTTACAGACACTGTTGGCCAATAAAACTGCAACGCGATGAAGAACAGCAAATAATGAAACTTTTTTACTGAGTGGTAACAAATTTAGTACACATAGTTTCCATCTCTGAGACAACATTAGCCGTAACACCGCTGGGTATCGAATAGAACTGACACTAAACGACAGATACTTCGTTACATGCTGTTTCACTTACACGGCAGAGTTCATCATAGCAGTGGCTTGAGAGTTCTGGCGTCCAACCTCTGAAAGTGCCATTACTAAAAGTTTGCAGTGGGTGACAGATATAGAGGTCATGTTCACAAGGATGTCAAATCAAACACCTTTCAGCCGTCTGTTTTCGAAATTTATTTTATTTGGCTACCAGTTTCGACGCTTTACTACGCTATCTTCAGGTCCTTGACCGACGTGTAGGAAGATTCCACCAAGGTTCTGGTTAAAATAGGGGCCAGCAAGACTGTTTTAGTTGATTACTTCTTCCTATAGTGATCACTATCCTTCAGAATGAGATTTTCACTCTGCAGTGGAGTGTGCGCTGATATGAGACTTCCTGACAGATTAAAACTGTGTGCCGGACCGAGACTCGAACTCGGGACCTTCTTTGCGAATGATTTGCACAGCGTTGTATACTTCATCACAATTTCACGTTTCTCATGGAATTGCAATTTTAATAGTCAGTGGTATAGCTGTGAGGGGCCTTCAGTAAGTAAAGCAACGCATTTACTTTTATCGGCCAGTTTCGGTTGAAAAATGCGTAACTTGTTATAGGACACAGTGGAGCATTCCCTCTTTAACCCCAAAATGACGCCTGCAACCGAGGTACGTTCCAAGCAGAGAGGTGCACTAAATTTCTCTAGGTAGACAAATACTGTTTCCTACAGTGACTCAGTTAAACACACTGTTGGCCAATAAAACTGCAACACGATGAAGAACAGCAGAGCGGTACGGAGACCTGGCAGTGAACAAAAGCACGTTGAGTTGTTGGGCGAGGCGCGTGCCATCATATCAACAAGGTCGCGCAAACCTGTCCGATCTCTACGTGCTGGACGGCCGCACACTGCCGTAACTCCTTTTCAGAGTTGAAACTTACGAACACTCATTCGAGGTTATCGACGGATTACACTTAAACATGTCATTGCACAACTGGATGTCTCTGTAGGTAGTGCTGATACACTCGTCCACCAGTTGCGGTACCTACAGATGACCGCCCGATCGATTACTCACCGCCTAACAAAAGACTAGAAAGAGCAACGAAGGACCACCTGTTCAGCATAATTAAGGATGCACTCCAGGGAAAGCAGTAAGTTATTGATGCAGCAAGACGTTTGTTCCGACAACAACTAGTGGAGTGCCCACACTAGCCCTCCCAGTAAAGTTGTGTAACGCCGTTGCAATGGACGGAGATTGTGTTAAGAAACATGGTTTTCTAGCCAACAGAGTGCAGAATCATATGATGTATTGGAGTCCTTAATAAAACCAACCATCTTTCAAACGGAAAGTTGATGCGCTACTTATTGGAGGCCCTTCGTACTTAAGTAAAGATAATGGAAAAGTAGAGTACACACAACTTGTTTGGCTGTATGTGTCAAAAGCTTTCTGATTTAGAAGTTAATTTCTACGACGATATTTTAATATTCCTAGAAAACAGTATTGCGATCGCATACTAAACATTTTGGAGTACAAGTACTACAGAGATACGTGATGGACACCTGTTACTTATATCCTGCGACCAAGAAGTGAACTTGAGAGCACTTATTATGTCAATACCAAATGAGTCGTTAGAAATGAACGGATCACTTCTTGGTCACAATTTTCTTTATTGACTCTCCCCAAAAAAAAGGTCTCTGAGCACTATGGGACTTAGCAGGCCGGTGTGGCCGTGCGGTTCTAGGCACTTCAGGCTGGAACCACGTGATCACTACGGTCGCAGGTTCGAATCCTGCCTCGGGCATGGATGTCTGTGATGTCCTTAGGTTAGTTAGGTTTAAGTAGTTCTAAATTCTAGGGGACTGATGACCACAGATGTTAAGTCCCATAGTGCTCAGAGACATTTGAACCATTTTGTACTATGGGACGTAATATCTGAGGTCATCAGTCCCCTAGAACTTATAACTACTTAAACCTAAGTAACCTAAGGAGATCACACATATCCATGCCCGAGGCAGGTTTCCAACATGCGACCGAAGCGCCTAGAACTGCTCGGCCACAGTTGCCGGCTGACTCTCCCAAACACATTACGAAGACATGTACAGAAGCGTAGTTCAGGGAAGTAATTAAGAATAGAGATACAAAAGGTACTGAAGAAATATTCAAAAATACTCATACCAAATGGAATAGAATTCACAGAAAGTGTGGCGTCACATGCGTCCGTCGTCACCATCAGTGCTCAACTGGCGAGTGTCGCTGTTTCAAAATCTGATTACCAGATACTGCCAATAGGTGGCGTGGCTGCGCGAGTACAGTGGTGTTACTAATGTCCACGAAAATATATGAGCAACTAAATAACAGTAGTATTAAAAATTTTGCAGAAACAGAAGTCTAAATATAAAAATAAATACATAAAGCTATACACTGCAACATAATGCATATACGATTCA
The DNA here is from genome assembly GCF_023897955.1 of Schistocerca gregaria. Classification (NCBI taxonomy): domain Eukaryota; kingdom Metazoa; phylum Arthropoda; class Insecta; order Orthoptera; family Acrididae; genus Schistocerca; species Schistocerca gregaria. The sequence goes on along the minus strand of NC_064922.1, from coordinate 528,098,422 downwards.
GTTGGGGCTGTTAGGGAAGGGGAAGGAAGGATAACAGGAAAAGAGAAACGGAGGTGGGGGAGAAACTGCATATTTGGAAAATAACAAGCCAACCACAACACAAAATTCGAACAAAAAACAAAAAAATTTAACGCAACAAAAATACCCTTAGTACTACATGACGTAACGCCCAAGTGGGAAGGTAGATAAGAAAAGAAATCAGGGGTTGGGAGAGTCATTACATAAAAGGTCCACAACACCGACTCAATATTTAGTAAACCACAGAGTTTTCTAGTAAACAAGAAATTTGCAAACAAATTACGCCCTTCCAAGTAACACAAACAATTTTTATAACACCTAATGCATTGGTCTATAAGAATATAAGATTATGTATATATGTATATATTAGTGGAAGACGAATAAATTGCGATGTTTGAGAGCAGTAATTTCGTGTGCTCAGGTGAATTTCATTTGTCTTATTTTAAACAAATTTTAATTTATTTGCACGCAATGGTTTCCGTTGCCTATTACATACCACAAGGCTGTTCATACTTCCACTAAAGTGCATCTCCTTTTAAACAAGACCGTCTATGACTTTAAGGTTGTAGAAAGTATTTTAATTTCATTCGTTTCTTAAAATTCGGTAAAATAGTCCTGATTGCAAGAGATGTTTATTATAGTTGGCAACCGGTTTCGGTCTATAATGTAGACCGTCTTCAGGCCGTAAGTACCACGATGGCGGCCGGCAGCGGTGGATGGAGCAAGATCCAAAAGAAAACAGGCGCAGCTGCTGTTGCTTCTTTCTTGGTGTTATTCTGTTTGGTTAATATAAGGTTGTTCACATATGTTATCTGATTCCGCGGATCCCATTGTCGCTACATGTGCTGTAACACTACATCATAGCACCTTTATGTCCCAGTTCTATTGGATTAGTGACACTATTTTTTGAGCTTCTTGATTGTTATACCTGTCTAGGCTACCAACGATCGAAAGTTGTTCGTCTTTTCCCAATTTGTATACAATTTGTCTCATATTCTGATAGTCTATAGTGTACGGATTTGGAAAACAATGTTATTCACTGTTTTTTGTCTTTGTTAACCTATTCGTAATTACGCTCAGTTTATATTTTGCTTTTTTACTTCGTTATGTAACGATGTTTAGTGTTATTTGGAAAAGGACGCGTTGCTTACGGACGCTTAGATTACTAGAAAACTCAGTGGCCCATTAAATATTGAGTCTAGGCAGTGTCACTATTAGTACCATGAAGATGTATCCCCTCCCCCCCCCCCCCCCAAATCCACGATTTCTTCCCTTACCTAGGGACCAACTTAAATATTTTTGTCATGAAACAATAACGATGATTTTGGTGCGTGTTTGGTTCTTTGTATAAATTATGTATTGTATTAGTGTCCCAATACGCTGCTTTTCTCCTCTCCTGTTATCGTTTCTTCCCTTTCCTTATCGGCCCTAGCTGAGCCATGTATGCGTTATGCTTGTGTGTGTAATGTTTTTGTATAATTCATTTACTTTTATTATAAGTTTTTGTTTCTGTTTCTATACAATTTTTAATACTGTTGTTCTCACGTAGTTCATTTATTTTTGTGAGCGCTAATAACGCCACCGTACTCATGCAACTTCACCTAGTGGCATTTTCTGGCAGTTAAATTTGAAACAGTGACTCGTCACCATTTAGGCACTGATGGTGACGACGGACGCATGTGACCCCGTACTTCATATAAAGATTATTCTGGTGCTGTGAATACTTTATTTTGGAATGTTTTAATGCTTTCCATATCTTTACTGATAATGACTTTTGTAAATTACGTTTGTATTTATGATTTTATATTTTGTTTCATGAACGTTCTGAACATGGGTTGCGCCAGAAAGGTGTTAATACCAAAGCTTTGGAGAGACAAGTGACCATTTCATTTCTAGCAACCCATTTAGCTTTGGACATAATGAGTGATCACAGAAATACATAGAATGAATTAGCAATTATCAATGAGACCCATAATCGAGGCTGCCATATCATCATGAACCACGCAAAGAACCGTGATATTCTGGTTTGTCTCTGGTGACAAAGGAAAAACATTCCTGCTTGATAGGATTATAAACAAAGTTTGGTCGGAATGAAATAGCTCTTTCTCTAGACTCGCCGGATATTCCAGCTACAATAATAGATGGTGAAATAACACTTAATTCTGGTTAGGAATTGTCCGCCAATGAACGTGCACTAGGATTCTAAATTTACGTTGCACGGAGAATGTCGACAAGTAGAAAAATTCTGACACTGTGCAGCGTTATGATCGGAAATGAAGGTACAATGATTCGGGTGCAAACATTTGAAGCAATGGATAAAATTCTTCATAATGAAAGAAACAATAACTGACTAATCAGAAGCGTCCCATTCATATTGTCATCATGATGTATACATCACGATGATAAACAAAGTTCAAAGGTCAGTTTAGAAGAAAATTTCTATTATGGTCATTTTTGTTCGCTCAGAAGTTAGGACATCTTAAAATATCTTCATTTTGCTCCAAATAATACAACTCAGAATGTACTTCTCAAGGCAGTGTTTCAACCATTTAATGTCATAAACTGAATGATCACCAGGTGAACGATCACCACCAAAGTTTCTTGAACTTAATATCACTCACACATCGCCGCTGTCCCATCGCTAACTCACTGTGAATCCACAACTGTTTGGAGTCTTATGCAGAGTATTTACACAATTAAATTCTTCTGCTTGCAACTCCTTATCACCTATTCTGACCTCTGAGAAAGCGAAATACTAGAGGCAAAATTTTCAGAAAAGCTACTTGTCATTCTAGATTTACCCTAACTACACTACTGGTCATTCAAATTGCTACACCAAGAAGAAATGCAGATGATAAACGGGTATTCATTGGACAAATATATTATACTAGAACTGACACGTGATTACATTTCCTCGCGATTTGGATGCATAGATCCTGACACATCGGTACCGAGAACAACCACCTATGGCCGTAATAGCGGCCTTGATACGCCTGGGCATTGAGTCAAACAGAGCTTGGATGGCGTGTATAAGAACAGCTGCCCATGCAGCTTCAATACGATACCACAGTTCATCAAGAGTAGTGACTGGCGTGTAGAGACGAGCCAGTTGCTCTGCTACCATTGACTAGACGTTTTAAATTGGTGAGAGATCTGGAGCATGTGCTGGCGAAGGCAGCAGTCGAACACTTTCTGTATCCAGAAAGGCCCGTACAGGACCTGCAACATGCGGTCGTGCATTATCCTGCTGAAATGTAGGGTTTCGCAGGGATAGAATGAGGAGTAGTCACGGGTCGTCACACATCTGAAATGTAACGTCCACTGTTCAAAGGGCCGTCAATGGGAACAAGAGGTGACCGAAGCGTGTAACCTATGGCACCTCATACCATCACGCCGGGTGACACGGCAGTATGGCGATGTCGAATACACGCTTCCTACGTGCTTTCACCGCGATGTCGCCAAACACGGATGCGACCATAATGATGCTGTAAACAGAACCTGAATTGATCCGAAAAAATGTCGTTTTGCCATTCGTATACCCAGGTTCGTCGTTGAGTACACCATCGCATGCGCTCCTGTCTGTGATGCAGCATCAAGGGTAACCGCAGCCATGGTCTCCGAGGTGATAGTTCATGCTGCTGGAAACGTCGTCGAACTGTTGGTGCAGATGGTTGTTGTCTTGCAAACGTCCCCATCTGTTGACTCAGGGATCGAGACGTGGCTGCACGACTCGTTACAGCCATGCGGATAAGATGCCCGTCATCTCGACTGCTAGTGATACGAGGACGTTGGGATCCAGCACGGCGTTCCGTATTACCCTCCTGAACCCACAGATTCCATATTCTGCTAACAGTCATTGGATCTCGACCAACGCGAGCAGCAATGTCGCGAAACGATAAACCGCAATCGCGATAGGCTACCATCCGATCTTTATCAAAGTCGGAAACGTGATGGTACGCATTTCTCCTCCTAACATGAGGCATCCCAACAACGTTTCCCAGGCAACGCCGGTCAAGTGCTATTTGTGTATGAGAAATCGGTTGGAAACTTTCCTCATGTCAGCATGTTGTAGGTGTCGCTACCGGCGCCAACGTTGTGTGAATGCTCTGAAAAGCTTTACGTATCACATCATCTTCTTCCTGTCGGTTAAATTTCGCGTCTGTAGCACGTCATCTTCTTGGTGTAGGAATTTTAATGGCCAGTAGTGTACATGTGAGGATTCGTCACGAAAATTGTCTTCTCATACTGTTAACAGTAACTGAGAAACAATTTCCACTCAGTACATTTATCAGGACAGAACATTCATCAGTGTCGTGAATATGCGAAATAAAAAAATCTTCTAAGCTCGTCTTTTAGGATTAAGTATTTGGACCTTAGTCTCCATTGTGTCATGTACTTCCCTATAGAATTTACAGCCATCGTATTGGGCGTTAACATCTCGGAAACATGTTACTTTGCTTTTACTGTTACCATACCCCTCTCGTCTTGTATCTCTCAGTAAAGGTAAGGATGGTAAAAGCAAGACAAGGCAATTTACGCGTTAAAATTCTGCAATTATATTACAAAATACTAGCTCTTATTACTTCAATGTGGCTGTATCTTACTATGAGACTAACCTTTATTCTTGAATTCCAGGATCAAAGTTGGATTTGTCGGATAGTACGGATGATATTAATCTTTATTTATGATAGCTTACTATCTGTGTCCAAGTGCGCTTTATAAAAACATGTTCTGAAGATTCTTCTTTGAGATAAACACTATTTTTTTGTTTTCTCTTCATCCATACTAGTCGCGGTGACGTTTCACCGACATAAATGGGTTTCCATTTTCTTCCCTCCAACTATAAGTAGATGTAAAGGTAAATAAATTCAGCTTGCGACTGTTGTTATTTAATTCAAAAAGTTTCAACCAGAATGTATACCATACTTTGTTGTTCATGTGTCTGTCTTCTGCAGTACAGCTGATGGTTCAAAGCAGTTTGTAATCTGCAACTTATAAGAATTTGCTATGCACTATGCTTTATATGGAACGAAATACATGTAGAACTACAACTGATTATTTTGGGCTATGTTAATGTTATTTATCACACTCCTGCTACTTATTTGTTGCTTCTACTGTCACACGTCTATGATAATTATATTTATCGTCTGTTTACTAGATTACTTTAACTGTCTACATATGTTTCTAATTTATTTGACTTACTTTTTGTGGTTACTATGTTTAACAGTACGAACGAGCACTGTACTACTATAATGCGTTCAAGAGGTGTGTGAGTGAAGAGAAAATAAACTGTGTTTTGCTAAAGGCATCTCACAATACACATGATTTTGTTTTTAAGCAACCAGGTTGTCCAAGCAGATGAAATAGCTGGGTCAACTTCTGAGCAGTACCTCATTTCAATAGTGTGCAGGTACAGAAGCAGAAAGTGCGCGTGGAGCGTGGTGCTGGAGACATCCCGGTGTCTTCACAGCATTACGTATGGCGCCGTTGCGCTGCGTTGCGTTGCGTTACGTTACGTTACGTATCGCATCCTCACGGCCTGGAGCAATACCCTGGCCGTCACCCAGCATGCAGGCCACGCCCGCGTCGCCACCGCCTATAAAGACGGGCCCCAGTCCCGGCAGCGCCACTGTGTCCTCAGAAGACAGCAGCTCCCCACACCGGACAACATGATCAAGGTACTCCTCCTGTCGGACGAGCAATCTTTATTTATCTTTCTAAGACACCTGTAGAGTGTGACGATAGTGTAAGCAACGAGGCAAAGGAAATTTTGGTGAATTATTTTGTTTTCTGCATGTACACTGTTTTTTTGTAAGTGGAAGATTAATACTCGGTGATACACACCTGCAGATCGCGGGCAATGCGCATGTGCCACCTGAATCAAAGTTTCGATCATTCACAGACTCAGGTACGAGTGATTGAAGAGTAACCTGTGCGAAGTTGAAGCTCTGACTCATTCCACGTGACTCCATTAGTTATTCGAATTGGCTACGCACAGTCAGTGAAAGGCAGGTATCAGGGATCGTATCAGGTCCAACAACAGGTTTAACCTACGCCGATTCTGAAACAGTGATTTCATCGGCGCAACATAGGCTTTGAACCTTGCCAGAAACTCTTCTGAATGGATGTGTATGAATTATAGCAAAACGTTAGTTTGAATAACCGGGAACAGAATCGTACTCAGTGGCTTTTCAATTCAATTTATATGCTAGCTCTCATGTAGAAAACGTTATAATGACATATTTATTATATTTGACTGGTTGCTCTAACTTCCACCCCGTGAGAAACGATTTACTATTATAATATTATCCCGGACACGGAGGGGACGTTTTTTAACACAGCAAACTTTTATCCGTTTATTATTTAAATTGAGCCTTCTTTCAGGAATTCACATTACAATGTGTGTTCTGATACTTCAGAAATAGCTTATCACTTGACTTGTATCTCACGCACACGAACAAACTGTAGACCAACAGTAGTACCCAAGGAAGAAAATGATGTCCTCTGCGACACTTAAAATTACATGAACTCAACATTTCTATTCCTTCATACTGTGCGTCACAGGAAATCATGTGTTATGTCTGGCTCTGCAGGTAACACATGATATACGCTGCTAAATAACAAAATTTTTCCAGGTGTATGTTTACGTGCAAATGGTCAGTTCGCTATAACGTCAGGAAACGAAACTCTTGAAGGAAACATACGGTACGTTTTACAGCTTTTAGCCAATTTATTTCCACGTCGTTCCTTGCCTACAGTAACTAGTATCACTAGACATCCTTTTGGTAACTTAGAAAACTATTGTATGGAACTGTGTTGCCTTCCTACTCTTCCCTCCTTGACTATGAAAAGTTATTCCGCTACCAGGATTAAACAGAGTTGCCCATGAGGAAAAGTTGCCCCACCCTTCAGTCCACCACACAAGATGTTTTAGAAACCTTGGTGACCAAGAATAGCTGTAAATCAAAGAAACATCAATAAATAATTTGAAGATTCCTACTCCATAAAATTTTTTCTAATATTAATTACCAATAGCCATGACTTTACTGTATTTTTAATTGTTCCTGGACTCAGTATGAATATTGCAGTGAAATGAAATGAGCGTTTTGCGTCATTGGCCAGGAGGCCCCTTGCGGGGCAGGTCCGGCCGCCTTGGTTCAGGTCTTATTACGTTCGACGCCACATTGGACGACATGCGCGCCGGATGGGGACGAAATGATGGTGACGACAACACAATACCCATTTCCTGAGCGGAGAAAATCTCCGACCTAGCCGGGAATCGAGCCCGTAGGACTGCAATCCGTCTTGCTGACAACTTTTTGATTTTTTTAAGCTCATTTTGTTCGGTATAGTTCGTTCCATTTGTTCGGGGGGGGGGGGGGAGGGAGGGGGGGAAGGGGACGTTCTATGACGTCCGTTTAAGTTCTTCGTTGTTCCATTCACTCATATTTTTTATTGCAGAGGGCAGCTAATTCTCTCACCGAGCACGCCGAGCTACCGTGCCAGCTTGCCACACAGGTATCGGGGTGGACAATATTCCAGTAACTCTACGTTAGGTATCGTTTCTAATAATTATCATGCATGATTGGTGTTTGTACTGCAATTTATGAAAACGTTTTACCACCATGGAATACATTTCAAGAGACTCGTCATAACGGTTTCCCGGAAAGATTCTGAGAGAGAATTCTGTTTCTTTCACACAGAAATTTGTGTGCGAACATGTGAGCAAAGTGCCACTATGTATGATGCATGTGTATTACCACTGTCAAAATACTGCCACACATGTATGTGCCCAATATATTACTGTATTTTTTCCTGCAGACTGTATTGCTGCTGGCTGCGGCCGCCTGCTGCGTGAGCGCCGCCCCCAAGGCCGGCCTCGCCCCCCTGGCCTACTCCGCCCCCCTGGTGGCCACCGCCCCCGTGGCCTACGCCGCCCCCGCGCCGGCCGTCGTGACGGCGCACAGCTCGCAGTACATCGCGCAGAACTTCAACGGACTCGCCGTGGCCGCCGCCGCCCCAGTCGTCGCCGCCGCCTACCACGCAGCGCCCTTCGCTGCTGCATACCACGCTGCTCCGGCGATACTCGGCTGATAAAATGCAGCAAATTCACTGTGTTAAAATATAAATGATAAAAAATAAATAACTAAACTGGAATGATCTCCTTTTTGTAAAAAAGATACACTTGTTTTTTTCGTAAGACCTTCTTTAGTCAGATTAAGCTCAAAAATGAGTAATCGTAGGAGATGAATCTACCATGATTATATTTGGACAATGGAGGGCAACTGTAGCACTGCATAACTTTCTCTTTCAGAAGCTACTGACTAAAGCTGGAGCACAGCCAACGATGATATATTCTAAGAACCATTGCAGGAAATTTTTAATGCAGGTTTGGCTTTTAGTATTCATACAGAGCTACACAAACAAAAGATAATCACAGGCGCTTTCCACATCATAGAAAATTTAGTGAGAAAGCCAAATAAGACTGTTCAGCAAATGATGATAGAAGATAGTGTGATGTGAAAATGGCTCACTGATATTAGTTTTAATTTTATGTTTTGTAGCAATGGTTTGCTTTGGAGGTACTATGGGACACATTGCTCCACAAATGGAAGCCAGGACGTTTGATGAGAGCCCCTATTTTTCATTATGCAAAGAGGCCAAGTACGCAAACGTACGCCTCAATCCAAATGCATTTAGGTGTCAGACAACAATTTTCAAACATTTAACATAGATAGTCCGCGTGACAAACGCTGTGTCCAAAAGAGCAGACACCATGTGCAATCCGCGGCTATGATACGTATTACGTCAATTAGAGGTGGAGGGGGTGGAATGGAAGAAGCTCCTCTGCAGAAACCAGCACGGTTTTAGGAAACAGCAGTCATGCGAGACACAGCTGGCCATCTCGGTCCATTATATACAACAGGCTCTAGATACCCGCTCCGAGGTTGATGGCAAATTTCTCAACTTAAGCAAGGCGTTCGACTCCCGCACTGTTGCTTTCTCCAAAAAGTGCCTATCCGATGACATAACCGGTTGGATACATAGTTTTTTAACAGAGAGGGAGCAGTATGTCGTCCTGAACGGGGCGACTTCAACAGAAACAAGCGTAACTTCAGGTGTGCCCATGGACAGCGTAATAGGTCCGCTGCTTTTTACGATTTGCATAAACGATCTGGTTGATGGTACTGACAGCAGCATTACACTGTTTGCCGATGATGCTGTAGTCTACAGGAAAGTAGTATCACACGAAAGTTGTGAACAAATCGATGAGGATTTGCAGAAAATAAATGCGTGGTGTAATGACTGGTAATTATCTCTCAATATTTGTAAGAGCAACCTAATGCGTATAAAAAGGCAAAAATCCCCATTAATGTACGAGTACAAAATAAATGCCCAGTCTTTGGAAGCGGTAACATCCGTTAAGTATCTGCGTGTGACTATTCGAAATGATCTCAAATGGAATGATGAGATTATACTAGTAGGTTGGTAGAATCCTGAAGCGAAGCAGTCCTTCAACAAAGGAAATAGCTTTCAATACTTTAGTTCGTCCAGTTTTAGAGTGTTGTTCGTCTGTATGTGGCCCTTACCAGTTGGGTCTGATTCAAGAGATTCAGAAGGTCCAAAGAAAAGCGGCAAGATTCGTGACTGGTACATTTAGCCATCGCGAGAGCGTTACAAATCTCATAAAAAGTTTGAAGTGGGACACACTTGCAGATGACGCGCTAAACAGTAGGCGCTGCTCACTAAATTCCGAATTCCGATCTTTGGCGAGGACGTAGAGCATATATTAGTACCACCAACTTTCAAATCGTGCAGTGATCACCATTCAAAGATAAGGTAAATTAGAGTTCGTACTGAGGCATTCATACAGTGATTTTTCACTCGCGCGATCGGGAGTGGAACAGACGGGGGAATGGGGGGGGGGGGGGGGGGATATGACTTTGGCTCGAGTTGTGCACTCCGCCACACACCGCTTGGTGGCTAGCGGAGTATGTGTGTAGATGTAGATGTAGAATGGAAAGAAAAGGAACTATTGATGTCAGCTGCAACGGGACGTTATGTGGTATTGAAAGCGATGAGTTAGAATGTGTGGTGGACTGGGACTCGAACCGAGGATCACATGATTTCTAGGCAGTTGCATCAACCACTGCGTTACCTTTCCACCTAGTGCCAACTATCCGCAGTCCTGGTCAAAACAGTTCCAATCGCTCTGAGCACTGTGGGACTCAACATCTGAGGTCACCAGTCCCCTAGACTTATAACTACTTAAACCTAACTAACCTAAGGACATCACACACTTACATTCCCGAGGCAGGATTCGAACCTGCGACCGTACAGCAGCGCGGCTTCGGACTGAAGTGCCTAGAACCTCTCGGTCGGCCAAACACAACACGAAGACATGTGGAGAAGTGTAATTCAGGGAATTAATTAAGAATAGAGATATAGATTTCCGCATTAAAATTCTGCGCTCGTATTACAAAATAGCAGCTCTTATTGCTGTATACCTCAACGTGGCTGTTTCTTACCATGAGACTAACCTTTATTCTTTAATTCCAGGATCAAAGTTGGATTTGTCGGATAGTGCGCATGATATTAATCTTTATTTATGAAAGCTACAACCACTCGGCTACAGCGGCCGGCTCAGTCCTAGTCCATGTCCTCCATGACGCTAATTTTAGATTCCACTGGAAGCCAGTTAGTATCTTGCATCTTCACTGAAGGTTGTCGATTCATTGCCCAACGAAAGAACATTTACTATGCATTCATATGACTGATTAACCTCGATGGGAAATGAATCCACAACCTCCAGTGCGGAGGCAGAATATCGTTGGGCCCCCAGCTGGAGCATGGAGGACATAGATGCGGATTGTGGATAGTTGGCACTAGGTGGAAATATGGGTCGCTGGGGAGCGTGGCGAGGCAGTGCACGCATTTGATATAAACACTGCGTGCGGATGGTGCAGTGGTTAGCGCAACTTCCTTGTGAGTAGCAGATCTCGGTTTTGAGTCCTGTGTGGTACACATTTTTCGGTCGTCGCCGCCGATTTCACATAAAGTCCTGATGCCTCAATTTACATAATAACTTTCAAGAAGTTTTTGTCCAGCTTCTACTTAATATTACAAGTTGTATATCATGGTGCATGAAACATTTTCGTTCATAAGGTTTCGTCCAGAACTAAGCTGGACATCTTCAGATTGCACTTCGTTCTGTTGAGCCTTGCCGATGATAGATCACACGTCAGCAGGCCACACACATAACGTAAAAATAGTTGCTTTAAAAGCTCACAGCACAGATTATCCTTATCGAAGACAAAATGTAATTATTCAATTGCCGTCTGTTATAGACAAAACATGCCTAGCGATTCTACCAAGTTATTTTCCATACAGATTCTTCTGCCCTCCTAAGATTACTCTCATATTTCGATGGCTTCTCTATTTAGCTGTGGATAGATAACGTTTTAATTTTGGAAAAATTCATGATTTCCTGACTGGAGGGCTTGCTCTGCCATATCAGATTTTTTTCTGGTAGGGGGTATTGGAAAGTAATGCCTCCGAATTTTTTATATGAAAGCTCTTAAAGCTGTTTATAAAACAAATGTTTTTAACATTCTACACCTTCATTCTTCATGTCTACATATTTATTTCACAACCTAGTGCCCTGGCTATGAACAAATTGTTCCCAACGAGAGACCAGTTCGTTGATACCATCACTGTACAATGTTTGACTTTCTTGAAGGAGCCTCGACCTCGCCCTTGTTTGCACCGCTTCATCGCTATCAAAGTGAAGATCTCGAAGATGCTGTTTAAGTTTTGGAAACAGACGGAAATAGGATAGCACTGTATGGAGAATGATCGATGGTAGTGAACCGAAAGCGTCAGACTGTGGTGATGTCGCAGCTCTTGAGTGTGGTCTGGCATTGTCGTGCTGAAGGAGAGAACGCTCCATGTGTCGACCAAATCTTAGAAATCGAAACTAGATTGCAGCAAGTAGTTTTTCACACGCCGACGTAGTCACGTTACACACCGCTATGTTGCACGCTACAATTCGGAGCCCTCAAGCGGCAAAGGTCTCCCAATATATAGACATGAAGGTTGAACATGAATGTTAATAACGTTTGTTTTATTTAAAAAGCTATGTGAGTTTTCACGTAAAAAATTCCGAGGTATTATTTTTCGGCACATCCTCGTATTTTCGTTAGTCTACAAATACTTTTAATGTTCCTTCATAGTTGTCTCTGAGCTTCCAATATAGATCTTACCACACGTAAGAGGAATTTTATATTCGCCGCATGCTGGCAATGAAGAGTTTTTACACTTTACATATCTGGGAGTTTGGCACACATCTTCTTTATTGGTCTGAAAACCGATCAGAGGTAATGGTTCTGTAAAATCTTCTCATTAAAATCAGTTAATTTTTTATAAAAAGAAGAAAACTACTGTGTTTTCAATTGTTGTGTTTTATCCTTACTCCTCGGCCTACCGTTATTTGATAGCAGAAATCGATGTACTACTTTTTATGAATAGCCATTTTTCTCTGAAGGCTGCTTCAGAAGTTTTAACTTGGCGTCCAGGCAGTAAAACGTGCAAATTCTCCGGACTCTTCCGGCAACACTTTTGATGGTAGGTTGAAGCTCAACCCATGTGGTAAAATATCGGACGTTGTCGGAAATTAACAGTATCTGCCCAACAATACAAATTTCGACTTAACGCGCTGTGTGTGTCTTGTCTGAAAACAAATTAATTCCGTTACTAACGGTCCTTACTGTTCACAATAATTCTGACGAGTATACCCTTCGCCTTCAAGCACACATTGAGTACTGCCCGGTTTTGCCTACTGTCTATTTAGCCGGCAATGTTATTTGTACGTCAACAGCGATGCACAACAATGTGGGTAGGTTTACTGGTCAAAAGCTGACCGATATGCACCTCATACGTGGGTTGACAAAATGTAGGGAAGGAGTCCCACAAGGATCTGTACCGAGTGATGAGTGAACTTGTTTCTCCTCAGGGTTGATATACTACTTCGAGTTTAATACTGTATGCTTGGTGGTTGGATACTATCAGTCTTTCCACTTTTTTTGAGGTTATTGAGTCTTCCGGCTCGCTTTTACCAAATTCTTTTGCGATGGTTTTCCTGCACCTTCTAGCTTCTCGGGCACTTCGAGTGTTCTGTAGATATCTTCCCGTCAGAGCGCGAGCGTGTTTAGGCTCATGTGCGTTGTTGTGGGGCTCTCTTCGGGAGTAGCACCGTGGGTTGCGTGGTGGTCCTTCGCAAGGAGTCGCGATTGACGCAGACGGTGACGACAGGCGCCCGCCGGGGCACTCGACTTGGTGTGTCTGATGTGGTTGTTACTTGTGTAGTAGCGTTATCCGGCGTGCTATTCCTAGACGCAGGTGCGTCTCCAAGAGCTCTATTAGCAAGAGCAGATAAGGAGACTATGTGTGCTATTTTGGAATTCTATGGATCGGGCTCTTGTAGAGTCTGCAATGAACTGGTGACGTTGTGGCAGACTATTTTTGGAGTCTTGTCAATTATTCTTACTCTGGTTTCCTACCGCCACCGTGTTAATTCTAGCTGGTCTAGAGAGCTAAGCTTTGTGCCGCCTGTTTCCTTCCATCGAGTCCTCCAGAAAGCGATGGGAGTTTTGGAACTACGTACACTGTTCCTGGGCCTTGGTTACATCTGAAATCCACATTATGTTTATTCTCACCTCAAAGTTTGAACAGTACTGTGACCTCAAGTTGAGAGTGTTTTGTTAACATTCCAATCAAGAGCTATTACACCTAAAAGTGTGTAAGTGCCATGCCTTATGTTTTAGTTATGTTAGTTCTTGTGGAAACAAATCTATGTTTCAGATAGTCCTACCCAAATGTTCTTCTTTATTAACGCACAGCAAAGGGCCCACCTTGCTGACTGATGTTTTGTTGAAAACCCAGCATGCAGTCATTGGACAGTGGGGCTTGTACCTGTGTGTTCTTAAGTAATCCGGCTTTTAATTTGTTGTGTTGTAGGCTAGTCATTGTTTTTCTTGGAACTACTTCTCTTTCTAATCAGATGCATCAGCTCCTGTACGTAAATACTATTTGAAAATGCTGTGTTCCTGAGATTTCCTCTTATCCTTCCCTTCAACGTTATCTATGTTTCAATTTACGTTATCCATAAATGCAGTCCCTACGATTTGGTGAAATTCACAGTTTTTAGATTTGTATGACTTTCTTGAGCAATTTCGAGGGGCAGCTTAAACCACTTGATAAAGCCAAGACCTTCTGTCCAAACTGTATTCCAGTTAGCTTCCTTTCAAAGCATGCTGATACAGTAGCTTCATCCTCACTTATCAAATACAACCGTTCGCTAGTTCAAAGAATCGCATCTAAAGACTGAAAAGTTGCGCAGGTCACACCAAGACTCAAGAAAGGAAATAGGTGTAATCAGCTGAATTACAGACTAACAGGATTGACGTCGATCCGTAGTAGAATTTTGGAACATACACTCATGGAAATTGAAATAAGAACACCGTGAATTCATTGTCCCAGGAAGGGGAAACTTTATTGACACATTCCTGGGGTCAGATACATCACATGATCACACTGACAGATCCAAAGGCACACAGACACAGGCAACAGAGCATGCACAATGTCGGCACTAGTACAGTGTATATCCACCTTTCGCAGCAATGCAGGCTGCTATTCTCCCATGGAGACGATCGTAGAGATGCTGGATGTAGTCCTGTGGAACGGCTTGCCATGCCATTTCCACCTGGAACCTCAGTTCGACCAGCGTTCGTGCTGGACGTGCAGACCGCGTGAGACGACGCTTCATCCAGTCCGAAACATGCTCAATGGGGGACAGATCCGGAGATCTTGCTGGCCAGGGTAGTTGACTTACACCTTCTAGAGCACGTTGGGTGGCACGGGATACATGCGGACGTGCATTGTCCTGTTGGAACAGCAAGTTCCCTTGCCGGTCTAGGAATGGTAGAACGATGGGTTCGATGACGGTTTGGATGTACCGTGCACTATTCAGTGTCCCCTCGACGATCACCAGAGATGTACGGCCAGTGTAGGAGATCGCTCCCCACACCATGATGCCGGGTGTTGGCCCTGTGTGCCTCGGTCGCATGCAGTCCTGATTGTGGCGCTCACCTGCACGGCGCCAAACACGCATACGACCATCATTGGCACCAAGGCAGAAGCGACTGTCATCGCTGAAGACGACACATCTCCATTCGTCCCTCCATTCACGCCTGTCGCGACACCACTGGAGGCGGGCTGCACGATGTTGGCGCGTGAGCGGAAGACGGCCTAACGGTGTGCGGGACCGTAGCCCAGCTTCACGGAGACGGTTGCGAATGGTCCTCGCCGATACCCCAGGAGCAACAGTGTACCTAATTTGCTGGGAAGTGGCGGTGCGGTCCCCTACGGCACTGCGTAGGATCCTACGGTCTTGGCGTGCATCCGTGCGTCGCTGCGGTCCAGCCCCAGGTCGACGGGCACGTGCACCTTCCGCCGACCACTGGCGACAACATCGATGTACTGTGGAGACCTCACGCCCCACGTGTTGAGCAATTCGGCGGTACGTCCACCCGGCCTCCCGCATGCCCACTATATGCCCTCGCTCAAAGTCTGTTAGCTGCACATACGGTTCACGTCCACGCTGTCGCGGCATGCTACCAATGTTAAAGACTGCGATGGAGCTCCGTATGCCACGGCAAACTGGCTGACACTGACGGCGGCGGTGCACAAATGCTGCGCTGCTAGCGCCATTCGACGGCCAACACCGCGGTTCCTGGTGTGTCCGCTGTGCCGTGCGTGTGATCATTGCTTGTACAGCCCTCTCGCAGTGTCCGGAGCAAGTATGGTGGGTCTGACACACCGGTGTCAATGTGTTCTTTTTTCCATATCCAGGAGTGTAACTTAAACTATCTTACGCTAAGGACAACACACAAACCCACGCTCGAAGGAGGATGCGAACCTCCGTCGGGGGAAGCCGCTCGGGCTGTGACAAGACGCCTCAGACCGCGTGGCTACATCACGCGGCTTAAGTTTTTGTATTGGTACAGCATATTCCATGATGGAAGTTTGCTCTGGATTCCACACAATGGTGAATGAAATTGCTGCCGTATCATACATCGCTAAGCTTTGGCAGTGAAACTATTTCCACCTAATTTCTTGAACATACTCACTCAGGTATTGAAGACAGTAAACCACATCCGATAAAATGGAACAAACACAAGAGCTCTCGAAGAGTTGTGTAAAGAGGCTATAGCCAAATTCGGAGCTGTCTTGTTCCATACACTAATACGGCGGCTCTAGTCTGAAGGTGTTTCATAGAGCGATCAGTCTTCGACAACAAATTTCATCTTTCCTGGAAATGGTGGGGATAGAAAAAGGGAAAGCCCTAACGTGTCAGAATAACACATAATATATTTATTTCCATAGTGGTACATCTTGGAGATTCTTTTGTAGAAACAAGTATGCTTAAGCTCTATTTGTCAGGAAATGTGATGAATACTTTGGCAGCACAAGATAAAACTACTAATGTTCCTCGCAGGTTGTAGTTTTACCCATGCAAGGCTGAAGTACAATACATTTTGAGATTCCGAGAAATGATGGTGATGGTAGACGCATACAAGGTACGGTTGGGACCACTAGCGAAAGGGAAGAAAGAACAGCAGGAGAGCAAAAACGGGGGCAGCAGCAGCAGTATTTGGAATGCTAATACAATACAAAATTCATAGACAGAACCAAAACGTCGACGCACAAAAATCATCCTTGGTATCAGATGACATAAATTCTGAAGTGAGTCTCTAGATAGGGGAAGAAATCATGGATGGTGAGAGGCGTCTTCATCGTGTTCATTTTTATCTGGTACAAACTGTCGGTATATGGACGGACGCAGACAATTTCACAGAGTTTCGCAATTTCCACGTAATCGTAACATATCTATTTTTATACTGGAAAAAAAGCTCTTTCACAGAAACTTGTCTATCGGTGACGAGCATCCATTTTATCAGAAAAAGTCTTGAAATAGAGATTCTTTTCGGCACAACGTATAGGCAGAGTTACAACTATAGTGTCAATGCTAACAAAAGCAAGGAACCGAGTGAGCTTCGAACATCATTTACGACGTACCTTTGACACGACCAAACCGAATACAAAAAAAATTTCAGAAGTAAGCAGTACCAACCAAATGGCATTCATTATTTATTGATTTAATGTAACATACACAAAAACAAATAAATTTTGTTTGTTGAACTTTAAAGAATTTTTTTATTATTTTCATCTAATTTAAGTTAAACTTCAGTCACGTGCTAAACTCTGTTGCTGGTGTTGGCTCTACATGATCTCGTTCAGGCATGATGGTTTCAGAAAGGTTTGGAAAGACTGTCCCACTAAGAGAAGCTTGAACTGACATATTCTTCAGGATAGAGAGAATGTTTATTGTAAGATGGATCAAACTTTGGACTTGTCATATCTGGACAGAGGACAGTGAGACACCCTAGAGCACAAGCTCCTGGCTCGGCGGTTAGGTATTGCAGCGCTCCACCTGTTGCGTGGCCATCGTCTGTCGCAAGGCCGCGTGGCTGGCCGCCTCCCAGCGCCTATATAAACGGCGGCTCGGTGCAGGAGCTGGTGTGTCTCCGTGCGACTCATCCAACAACATGATCAAGGTGAGAGCCGTCGTAGAGTTACCCGAGATGTGGCCACTGTATGACGATTTTCAAGTATATCGGATCTCGGATTTACCATCTACAATAGCGACGCCACTGCAGTAGTGTTACTGATAGCAACAACGCCAGAAGTGAAATCATGCTTTTCTAGTCGTGTGCGTAGAACGATATTTGGGTGTCTACATTTTCTCGTTAGGTGTTTTCACTTTGGCTCGTTATTGAGAAATCTGTGACGTAATGGAGGCATCTGCAGGGATATCCAGTGAAACGTCTGGTAGTGACGGAACCGGATTAGCAGAAAATGTAAAATAAGTGAGGCTATCAACTTGCAATCACCGCTAGGAATCAGTGATAGTGGATAACTCTGAAGGTAATTCCACTTGCTACTAAACGGTATTCTCGAGCTTTGCTTTGGGGATTCTTTGAGATTATATTCTGAAGCAGAGGTTCGGAAATGAGTCGACACAGTCTCGCGCTATCGTGTGAGAACTAATCTGAGCAATTAAACAGGGAAGTTAACATTCAAGCCACCAGTGATGCGTCAGATCGAAAGCTCACATTTTGCTGAGAACTGCATCACATTTAGTCTGCTGTAGATGCGAGAAAGGTGATTCGTGTTTATGATGATAATGTGCGGTTCCAGAAAAAACCGGAGATGAAACAAAAAGAAAATACTTCTGTTTCCCAGGTTTGATGTAGAAGCGCTTTCCCAGTACTACAGTGAATTGCTGTAGTAAAATAACTAATTTCTTACTATTCGTAAGCCCTTGTTTTGACGTCCTATAAAGACATTCACAGACTTTAGTCCAACTGACAGACAAGTAAAACCGATAGTATATAGCATTTATTTCAAAGAGCGTAACGCAGTGATTTTAATTATAGTTCAGCTGTGACAAAACATGTACCACAAATGTTTATGTCCAGTCCGTATCGAAGACAATGACCAAATTGATATCTGTATTCCGATACGCACAGTCACAGTGTTACGTTTTATATCGTCAGGCAACAACAAAGTCGTTATCTCTGCGTTGCGGTCATCTTCCCATTCAGTCCCTAACCACGTCGGGCCTGGAGTCTAGAGGGAAATCGCGCTCGTGCAATCGAAATGTCGCTGCATCGAATTCTGAGCGGTCCACTGGTTTCTCAGTTTGCCTCTTACACTAGCATTCACCTCTCAGGGATGTGGAGATTTGTCTGAAATGACACGTGGTTTGCCGGCTGGAGTGGCCGTGCGGTTCTAGGCGCTACAGTCTGGAGCCGAGGGACCGCTCCGATCACAGGTTCGAATCCTGCCTCGGGCATGCATGGATGTGTGTCATGTCCTTAGGTTAGTTTGGTTTAAGTAGTTCTAAGTTCTAGGCGACTGATGACCTCAGAAGTTAAGTCGCATTGTGCTCAGAGCCATTTGAACCATTTTTCGACACCTGGTTTGGATTCAACATTGAAGTGTACGCGCCCATTCCCTCGTTGAATAAATAAGTAGATTAGGGACACGCTAGTCACCGAAGTTCTATCCCATTGCAAGACTTGCACCAGGTCATGAAGCAACACGAATTTATTGTTATTATCTTAATCACAAGGGTCAGCTAATTGAAAACCAGCCCAACAACTAAGACTAAAAAGTTACCATTCATTTCAAATAGCATATGTACACAAATTTAACACAGATTTGTGCAAACCCAGCCGCATTGTGACTATCAGGTACAGTAAACCAACGATGATACGAGATGATCTCTCAGCAGTTAATTATTATAGTAGATGAAAAATTGCTATACAGTGCTGAGCAGTATCATATTTCTCGTTCATTTCCTTCTGTCATAAATTGGCACAATTGAAGCATACATTATCGGTGCTAACAATGTGAACAAATCCGTCGAAACTTACTACATATCTGAGCCGCAGAAAAGTCCACAGATACTGATGTGTAAGAGATTTTATTTTGTTCCGACATTTCCATTCTCAAACGACATATTCATTTCAGTTTAGAATGTGCTTAAGAAGTAAGTCTCTTTGTACGTTAAAAAGATGAGTGTTGTTTGTCACAATACTGGCCATTCATACAATTCAGCGGTACTTTAACTCAATAAGTCATTGTGCAATACTGCATATTTGTTTATTTATTTATTTATATCTTTATTTCACCTGATAAGTTTAGGGCTCTCAATCTATGCTTATATCTAACCAGACTTTATTGAATTAACATTACAGTTTGTATAGTATACATATTAAAAAAAGTTTTGCATCACCCCGGTTCCCAGAACTACTGAAGACAGACGTTGACTGTGGATATTGTATCACAGTGCCTTTGACTGTTCAGAAATGTCACTAAACCCGCCCAAAGATGTAAACAACCATGCATGAGAAGGCCTATTAGACGGAGGGGGTCCGACAGCCGTTCACTTCCAGTATTTCCACCGGTTCGATCACGTCCGCATTGTTACTTTGTGCCAGGAATGGCTCTCAACAAGGGAAGTGACCAGGCATCTCGGAGTGAACCAAGACGATGTTGTTCGGACATAGAGGAGATACAGAGAGACAGGAACTGTTGAGGACATGCGTCGCTCAGTCCACCCAAGCGCTACTAGTGCAGTGGATGACCACTACCTATTGATTATGGCTTGGAGGAACCCTGACACCAACGCCACCATGTTTTCGTTCAGTCACAGTACGACTCTAATCGTGCGCTATACGCTGCATGATGGCAACTTCACTCCCGACGTTCCTGGCGTGGTCCACGACACCATGCGGCGCGGTGCAGATGGGCCCAACAACTTGACAAATGGACCGCTCAGGATTGGCATCAAGTTCTCTTCACCGATGAGTGTCGCATATGCCTTCAACCAGACAATCGTCGTGTTTGGAGGCAACCCGGTCAGGCTGAACGTCTTAGACGCACTGTCCAGCGAGTGCAGCAAGGTGGAGGTTGCCTGCTGATTAGGTAGCATTATGTGGGGCCGACGTACGCCGCTGGTGGTCATGGAAGGCGCCTTAACGGCTGTACGATACATGAATGCCATCCTCCGACCTATAATCCAGCCATATCAGTAGCATATTCGCGAGGCATTCGTCTTCATGGACGACAGTAACGCGCCCCCAATCGTCCACATCTTGTGAATGACTTCCTTCAGAATAACGACATCGCTCGACTAGAGTGGCCAGCATGTTCTCCAGACATGAACTCTATCAAACACGCCTGAGATTGCAAGGGCTGTTTATGGACGAGGTGACCCACCAACCACTGTGAGGGATCTACGCCGAATCGCCATTGAGGAGTGGGGCAATCTGGATCAACTTGTGGATAATATGCCACGACGAATACAGGCATGCATCAATGCAAGAGGATGTGGTACTGGGTATTAGAGGTACTAGTGTGTACAGCAATCTGGACCATCACCTCTGAAGGTCGCGCTGCATGGTGGTACAACATGCAATGTGTGGTTTTCATGTGCAATACGAAGGGCGGAAATGCTGTTTACGTTGATCTCTATTCCAGTTTTCTGTACAGGTTCAGGTACTCTCAGAACCGAGGGGATGCAAAACTCTTTTGATGTATGCATATGAGAAGTATATGATGATGATAATAACAATGATAACTATTAAACCTAAAATTATAGTAATGAGTTGTGAAATGTAAGAAATGTTAGTCTTATTAGCATTAAGTAAATTCCATATTATATTCGTGTCGAATGTGAGTGGTAATATCTAACAAAGACGTTTGACAATGGCAGAGAAATAATCAATGTGTAGAAGAAGTTGGCTGGTCGGAGGAAGAGCAAGAAATAAAAGGGTAAGATTACCAGAAGAGACTGAAGGGAGGAAGCAGAAATACAAAGGAGCAGATGAAGATGATGATCATTGTAAGTCGGTAAAATCTTTGTGTCAAAAGATTATCCCCCCCCCCTCCCTTTACAAGCAGTTTAGATCGATATGAGTGTTTTTGTGATAAAAGATTGTTTTAAAGTCTACAAATTTTCAACAGTGGATCGCAGTGTAGTCAACTGTCATGTCACATTTCATCAGTCTGTAGAGAGTTCTGGTATTGACATGTACAAAACGTTTCCACTGCACCAAAAACTAAAGAAAGGAGCCTATCTTGCCATATAGTTGTACTCTCTGGAAAATGATTACTCACAATGTCATTATAACTAATTCAATAGTACCTGTCATTTAACAGCCACATAGATGGTATACATCAGTTGGAAAACAGCGGCAGAATCAGCAGTTGTTAACATCTCCATGGTAACACGTTTACATCGCTGCTCACATAGACTATGCTCTCCCTACAGATCGTCCTGGTCCTGGCCGCAGCCGCCTGCTGCGTGAGCGCCGCCCCCAAAGCCGGCCTCGCCCCCCTGGCCTACTCCGCCCCCCTGGTGGCCGCCGCCCCCGCGGCCTACGCCGCCCCCGCACCGGCCGTCGTGACGGCGCACAGCTCGCAGTACATCGCGCAGAACTTCAACGGACTCGCCGTGGCCCCCGCCGCCCCTGTCGTCGCCGCCGCCTACCACGCAGCCCCCGTCGTTGCTGCTGCATACCACGCTGCTCCGGCGATACTCGGTTGATGAAATACAGCCAAATAATTGTGTTAAAATGTAAATAACAAAAAAATAAATGACTTCACCTTACATTTACCTGTTTCTAAGCTTAAAAAACAATCTTTTGTTTATCTTTCTTGTTTGACGCTTTTCAGAACGAACCTAAGTACACGTTTGGATAAGAGGTTGTTGTGCCCAAAAACGATCACGAAATGAGAAATCTACAATATTATAAAAATTCTCTGCCAGAAACTGCCTTAAAATATCTGAGCTGAAACAACTTTTCTACAGATAAATTGACTAAAAAATTTGTGTTGAGATTGATGGACAAAATAAGAGTGCAAGCGTGTCCTTCTCGCTATGTAAAGTGATACCAATCCCTTAAAGGCGAAAGTGCATGGTTACTAGTGACACCAGAATTGCAATATTTGTTGATGAATGTCCTTATCAAAGATATGTATTGTGGAACACATTTTTCCGCACTAGCAGGGTAAGATGCGTGTTTGGTACGGCTCCATAAGGGTGGAAGTCCAAGACGAAGTGTTCATATTAAAAAGGGTGCAAGACAGGGATGTAGTCTTTCGCTCCTACTGTTCAGTCTGCACATCAAAGAAGCAATGATGGAAATAAAAGAAAGTTTCGGCAGTGGAATTAAAATTCAAGGTGAAAGGATATCAATGATATGATTCGCTGATGACATCGCTATCATCAGCGAAAGCGAAGAAGAATTACATTATTCACTAATGCATTGAACAGTCTAAAGAGTACAGGATATGGACGAAGACAATGAGAAGAGGCAGAAATAAGAACAACGAGAAACTTAGCATCAGGACTAATGGTCACAAAGTAGAAGACTTTAAGCAGTTCTACTACCTAGGCAGCAAACATAACACATGACGGACGGAGCAACGAGGACATAAAAAGCAGACTATCACTGGCGGAAAGGGCATTCCCGGTCAAGAGAAGTCTACTAGTATCAAACACAGACCTTAATTTGAGGTATCAATTTCTGAGAATGCGTGTTTAGATCACAGCATTATATGGCTGTGAAGGAAGGATGTGGAAAGGTAAGGAATGAGGAGGTTATGCGGAGAATCGGAGAGGAAAGGACTGTGTGGAAAACACCGATAAAGTGAAGAGACATTAAAGATAGGATATCGGTTAGGACATATCAGGGAATGATTTCTATGGTGCTGGAGGGAGCTGTAGAGTGTAGAAACTGTAGAGGAAGACAGACTGGAATATATCTAGCAAATAAGTGAGGACATAAGTTGCTTGTGCTACTCTGATATGAAAAGGTTGGTACAGGACAGGAATTCGTGGGGGGCCGCATCAACCCATTCGGAAGACAGATAACTCAACAAAAAAAGCCGTTAATTAGCGCACAGCTTTTCTTCAACGATCGCTAAAGGTGCCTGCCTGCGGATGTAAATAAGTTAGCTGGGCTGCATATTGTTTATAGGTAACACACATTTTATTTAATTAAGTAATCATTCTAACAGTGTTTTTGACATTTTTAGCAATAATAAGTCACTGTCTGCCTGAGAAATATACCAGTCCAGCGAGAACTACGTGTATCAATCCTCTTAGTGAGAAGGGTTATCACTTATGATAAGGAAATACCTTTGTCTCATTTATATCATTTATATTACCCGTAACAAGAGCATCCTTGGACTTTACTTTTAGTATCGACTTTTCCATATCTGTTTCATTCAGCAACTGTTGGTTCCATTACTGAAAAGCTGTTTCAGCTACTAATAGGAACTTCATTAACATCACTATCGGGTTCCGCATTCAATTAGGCCATTTCCAGATCCACTACAGACCATTAGAACATTTTCAGATCCATTGCAGACCTCTGCAGTGTCGAGGCGACGCTACAGAAGACATCGAGCGTTCTTCCTTGTTCACAGGAGTCTGATGCCATTTGCAACAAATGTAGCTGGTTCTACCAATAAAAAGCAGATTATGGGAAGACCTAATGTATTTAAGAGTATGTCAACTTGATTTTTCTGTTCTTGTAAGTTTTGCTTTTGGATGTAGTAACTGGATGACTGCAGCTACAGTTACAGATATTCATGCATATTTTGGTGGCTTTGAAGGAGTTGCTAACAGAGATAATACTTCATGGGAAACCTTTGAGATATCAGCCACAAAGACGTTATTGCAGAAGAATCGGTATGCATAGTCGAAGGACACAAACCACTAACCATTTGTACGAGAAGAAAGGTAGAGATAAATGGTGATGGGTCTATTTTTAATTAGTGTAAAGTTGGTAATGATAATCGTAAAGTTTATTAAGTCTATAATCGGTTTCGGTCTTTAATTAGCGCCCTATTCCGAAACAATGAAACCGACCTAATGTAAATGCTGTATGTGGTCATGGACTTAATAAAGGCCTTATTAGCATCTGGAGCCACTATTTGTGAATTTATTTTTAGTTTTTCAGTGGGTGTAATCGGAACATTAACATTGTAGTAAAATGCTTTAGGGAAAATAATGGGTGGTAGTAATAAGCAGGGCCGGGCGCGGCGTGCCGAACTTCACCCGTGTAGCGTGTGCGAGCCCAGACCCGGCCTGTCAGTGGTTTTTTTCGGTCCTTCTTGGAAGGACACTCATTTAGTACTGCGGTGCGGCATTTTCCGGCCGACGCAACTCCCTGAGTTCGGCAGAATCGTGAGGTCAGCGTTGTTTGTTCGTGATGTGAAGGACGTTCACGGGTT
The DNA here is from genome assembly GCF_023897955.1 of Schistocerca gregaria. Lineage (NCBI taxonomy): Eukaryota > Metazoa > Arthropoda > Insecta > Orthoptera > Acrididae > Schistocerca > Schistocerca gregaria. The sequence goes on along the minus strand of NC_064922.1, from coordinate 528,073,471 downwards.
CAGTGGCTGTTTGCACAAAAAGAGGCAGTCTAGCGATCATCGTCACAATCCTTTAACATGAATGAGAATGACAGAAGAGAGGGATGAGAATATTCTCAGTTAGCATAACCAATGGGCACTACCTATTTGCTACGAAACGACGTTATAGTTCATGCAGAGAGACTCTAAAGTTTTAGATGACAATAAAAGAGCAAAAAATTACAACGGTCGACAGATGGGATTCATTGCTCTGTACATCAAGAAGCACTTTATGCTAAACTTGGAGGTATGGAGCACTTAAAGAAATTGATGGTACGAATAGTAGAATTTCTGAAGTCGCACCTGTCACTCAGCTTTCATTTGCAACAGTTTTCAATGAAAATGAACGAAGAGTATGGTGAGTTCGTTTCCGGGTAGGAAGGCGTGCCGGTCCCGGGCACGAACCCGCCCGGCGGATTAGTGTGGAGGTCCGATGTGGATGGTTTTTAAGGCGGTTTTCCATCTGCCTCGGCGAAGGCGGGCTGGTTTCCCCTCAGTTACGCTATGTCGGCAGTTGCTGCGCAAACACTTTCTCCACGTACGCATACAGCGTAATTACTCTACCACGCAAACACTGGAGTTACACATGTCTGGTGTGAGACGTTCCCGGGGCGGTCCACTGCGGTCCGAACCACACAATAACTCTGGGTTCAGTGTGGGGCGGCTGTGGGGTGAGTGGACTGCTGCAGCCTGTTGTGGGCTGTACACAACTGCGGGCTACGGCGGGGACGAAGCCTCTCCGTCGTTTCTAGCTGCCCAGTTCCATACAATACAATACAATGATGATTTCAAACATTACTACAAAGTACTTTGGTTAAGGCAAAAGGCATGCTTGGAAGTCTTTTTCGATTTGATTCACGTTAATCTTTAGTTTATTAAGGAAAAGTCAGTGCACGAACGAAAGTTATAACATCCAGAATGGATTGCAGACTCCGCATTTTGAGTGGACTGCCTAGGCCACTCACTGCCCACAGTAAGACATTCCAAGGTAACTTCCTCCTGATTTTATGGAGATGCAATTAATAAGAAAGTCTGACAAACACAATCCAGTTCTCTAAGCTCACTAGCGTTAAAGAAAGAGCGAAGTTTGAAGAATTCATTATGGCCTAGCATGAACTGCAACGTCACTGTGAATCTAACATCTCTTTCCGAGCGTTTCTGAGACCGTTTTACGTTTCAGTTGAAAGTGCTCCTGTGCATGTGCAGATGTAACTGAGCGAGCAACAAGGTAATTCCAGTTATAGTTACAAATAATTTTACACTGAAACTGTCCAGGTCGTCTATATTGCTTTTCGCGGGTATATTTCCCAAGTCTGCATAATGAGGTTGCAAAAGTGCTATAATGTACCGATCGACATATTTTGTGAAAGAACCTGTTTTCGGTTATAAAACTAAATAAGTCACGATTACATGGAAATTCATTGCGAAACTCTGAAATTGTTTGCGTCTCTCCATATACCGACAATTTGTAACAAATAAAAATTATATTATGTCTTCAGCGACCCAAAATTAATTAATTAATACCACAGAAACTTATTTCTTCGTGATCTGTGTTGTTGATAAATGTGAAATGTAAAACCAAGTTGTATGCAGCACTACTACACCGCCATTTAAGTGCGGTGCAAGAAAACTTTAAGTATCTTGTCGGCTGAAGGCCCATACAATTACTCAAGAAAAATCAAAGCCCACCTTAAGACAAACATTTACAGAACACGGCTGAAGGCCGTTTCAAGAATTCAAGATAATTTAAGTGAAACCTTACAGACAAGGATTTACATATTAAAGCCACAGATTCTGAAACAAACACGGCGCAAAGCCTAAATACAGAGAAACAAGAATTTAAAAAAAAAAACACGGCTGATGGCCTAATCTTAAAACAGTTGTCATAAACTCGGCTGAAGGCCATAAACTAAACATAAAACAGACAATATTAATACACGGCTGAGAGCCTGGCACAGTACGTGCGACCAAATAAAATGACAATCACAAACAACAAACAGTGGTGCTCAGAAGTGCTCCAAGGGTCGGCCTGGGGAGGAAACTCTATCCATAGTTTAGGTGAGCCAGGCAGCCAAGCGTAACACTAAACAATCGGGTGGCAACACGGGTTAGGGACGGCTGAAGAACCAACCAACAGCCTAATCAACTCCCTTCCACCCCACACACTCGCTGCTCTGTTTTAACCGACTGACTGACTACTCCAGCACGCAGATAGCGTTCATCTACTCACTGGAAATCACAGAAGCTACACACAGTTCCACGTAAACGCACCTGCACAAGAACTCGAACAGTCGTGAAAACAATCACTGTGGAACAACAAAGACGAATCAATTCGACACACAGTGAGTTTCCACAAGCTGTCGGTTACCAAATACACGTCGTCCGATGAGACGACCCGCTTAACCACAACCAACGGTCGTCCCGCTCCAATGTCCTTCCGTCGGACAGCTCATGTGTGTCGCCAGCGGTGGCTGAGCACTGGCTGTAGGCACCTCACTGGCGCTCCGTCCCAGACTTCACTGCGGTTCCGTCCCCCGACTGACAGGACTGCTGGTCCGTCCGCAACTCAGTTCCCCACACACGACCACCCGGAAATACTATCGGTTGTTCCAGAGATGGTACGACAGTGCACTGATCGATAAGCGCTGCTGCTGCCACTCACGGACAGTTAAGGTAGGAAGTCAGTGACGCCAGTAGATGGAATAAGAAAACGAGGCAGCAGTACCGTAAGAGAAGATGACAAACAATAAACGGCATGAACACGAGCCGCGCACGCCTCAATAGATACAGAACTTTTTTACTATTATAATGCAAATATCTTCAAGACGGAATGAATTGTAGTAAACATTGAAGTAAACTGTTAAATGTGGCGACTAATTTCCTGCATTTTACTTTACCAACAGTGTTCGGAAAACATTTCTAGGCTGAAAAACGATATCAACACTTATTACCCGTAAAAGTTTGTTTTACTGACCGCCGTAGCCACACGCTTCAATTAACTGAAATGTAAAAGATTAATATTTGGTAAATAATAAAGGAAGTTATGTTCAGATCTACCTGCGCTAAACTAATACATTTTCCTTGCAATTACGAATGTGGGAATTATAATACGAACACAGAGCTCAATTGTTGAACAGTGAGACACACAGTTCATTACACTTCAGTTAGTCTGGCGCACTTTGCGGCTCAAGCAGTGGTTTACAACTCAGGGGTGCACATCCGCTGTTGGTTAGGAGACGTATCGTGGGACATCTATTCGAAGATCACCAACTCTGTACCTCATTCTGCACCACAACTATCTTCTATTTTCTGAAAGCTTCTTTGTATGTGAGAGAAACGTCTGATAGATCAGATTATTCAGAGTATGGGACAAGTGTGCGTTTGCAAATAAATTCATTCTTCGACAGAAATTTGACGATATTTTGCACTTCCATTCGTGTGATGGCATTTTCAGGTTATTATCCTGCGTGACAGGTTCTAACTGTTTAGGGTCACAATGCAAGGATTGAAACGTAGCTCCGAGATCCCATCAAATTGAAAGCGAACTATTTACGTCTAATGACGTGGGTAATACGTCGAGCTGAATAGACGCTATGCATGCTGTGCAGACGCAACAGCTGCCTGAAGCTGGAGTCTGCAAAAACATGAGAAGTTGGGAACTTCTAACTAAGTGAGGCCTTTGCCATTCATCCAGCCCGTATTGCACGTCACAACAGGCGTCACACTGCTCTTGAACCCAAGCACATAGCGTCACACAGGAATGAAACTAGCCGTTTACAGATGTAAGGGATCTTTTCAAGGCAGAGATGACCAGTGGACACGTGCACAGGGCAAGGAACGTCAACGATTATTGAAAGACATTAAACTTGCGAAGCCAGAGAATACTTCTAGGAACAACATTCTTGTCAGCTGTGTGTGTGGTCTTGCCGTTGTGATAATTTTGGGCGCTACAATTAAGGAAGAGCTTCCGAAATAATTTAAACATGATCCGAACAATATATTAGGGAGAGATCTCTGCAAAACGCCAGCAGAGGGGTGGTCCTAGTGCAATGACTTCACTTGCATACTGCAAAGTAGTCATTTCCTGGTGAGATTTCATACGAGAGATTTCGATAAATTCTGAACTCACCTTGTTTCCGGAGAGAAGGCTACTTCTGTCCCTGTATACGAGGGTAAGTAAATTATTATCCGCAATTTAGTTATATTTTTGTTTGTTTTTCTAGTACCGTCGTTTTAGGTTGATGACGCATGCATTGCTTAATTTTTGTTATATCTTTGCAATTTTCAAGCTGCTAGGTTAGTTTCGTTATCGCTGCCGTGCTGTTAATCACGGCTGCTCCGCAGTCTATTTGCACCAGAGAAGAGCAACATTTAGTGATCCGTTTCTTGTGGTCGGAAGGGGTATCAGGGGTCGAAATTCATCTAAGGCTTTCGGTACAGTACGGGAACCGTGTTTTGTTACAACTGAGTGTCTACGAATGGATTGAAAAATTCCGAAATGGTCACACAACTGTTACGCACGAGAAAGGAACCGGACGAACCCCACAATTGAAGAAACCATTGAGAGTTCATGTGAAATGATTCTCTTAGACAGACGATTAACTATTGAAGAAGTTTTACTCGTCAGAAATTTATTGACGGTTCTGCCTATGAAATCATCAACAGACAAGGGTTTCATAAAGTTTGTGAAAGATGGGTCCCAAAACAACTCACACAGTTGTATGAACAAACGCGCTTTGACATCTGCAAAAAACATTTGTATCGCTATGGTAAGGAAAGGAAAAACGTCTTAGACAGGATCATTACTGGTGACGAAACATGGATCAATCATTACGAGCTGGAGAGTAAACAGCAGAGTATGGAATGGAAACGTCCAAATTCGCTGAGCAAGAAAAAGTTCAAGACCCAACCGTCCACAGGAAAACTGATACTTACGGTTTTTTGGGAGGCACAAGGTCCAGTACTGGAACATTATGGGAAAAAGGGGCACAACAATAAACAGTGTACGTTACAGGGAGATGCTTACTGCCAGACTAAAGCCTGCGATTCGAAGGAAACGCCGAGAATTGCTGTCAAAAGGCTTTGTGTTGTTGCACGACAATGCCCGTCCACATACTGCTGCCCACACTGCTGAAACGCTCGAGAAACTCAAATTTGAAGTACTGGATCATCCTGCGTATAATCCCGATCTTGCCCTTTATATCACTTGTTTGGTCCACTCAAACAGGCATTAAGTGGCCGTCGATTTGCCTCGGACGAATCAGTGAAAGGAGCGGTGCATTCTGGAGTGTTATTATGCAGTGTGGAGTCTGCATCACATAGTATTCACAGAGGACCAACAAACACTTATATGTTGATAGTATTTGTCAACCCAGAAAATTTTCTTAAATATTTATTCCATTGTCAAACATAACATCAGAAAGGCGCTTCTAGTGCGTTCACCTCTCCCGGTGCTAAACTGATCGTCTTCTAATAGATCTTCAGTTTTCTTTTCCATTCTTCTCTATATTATTCTTGTCAACAGCTTAGATGCATGATCTGTTAAGCAGACTGTGAGATAGTTCTCGCAGTCATCTGTCATTTCTGTGTACGCGATCTTATGTATGACGTTTATCCGAAAGTCTGGTGATGTATATCCAATCCACTACATACCAGGTAGTCATCTGGTTGCTAGTTACCCCAATGATTTTAGAAATCAACCTCTTCTGCCTGATTTCATCGCTAGTCTTCCAAAGCTCTGTCTTTAACAGTGGATACCCAAGGTTTTCACATCGACTCCCATTGCTTCCAACACTCCATCAGACAAAGCCATTTTCTCGTACAGCCCCCCAATGAACTTTATCCACGTAAGTGCTCTCTCCTCTGCGTTTAACACTGTTACCTTGGAAGCCAAATAACACGTGACTGTTGTATCAAGTAGAACACAAAAAGCAGATCAACACCGACCATGAGCGCATTCACGCCCAAGAGACGTCTACTGGTATCAAACAGGCCTTTCGTTCGTCCAATGTACGTTTGAAGCACGGAATTATATGGTAGCGAATGAAGAAGTGTTGGGAACTGGGAAATGAAGAGAATCGAAGCATCTGCCATATGGTGTTGTATAAGGATGTTGAAAATTAGGTGAACTGACAAAATAAGAAATGAGGATTTTCTCTACGGAAATGGCGAGAAGGGCATGTGGAAAACATTGACAAAAACATCACGAAATAACTTCCACGGTACCAGAGGGAGCTTTAGTGTTCGAAATCGGTAGGAGAAGGCAGAGATTGGATTACATCCAACAAATGAATGAGGGAACTGGATGAAAGTGCAACTCTGAGATGTAGGGGTCGGCACCAGGACGAAATTCGTGGTGAGAAGCACCTCACCAGGCTGATCACTGACCTCTTGGAAAAATAATGCATCTACACCTTTGGTACCTCGTCACCGAACAAAAACGTTTTTTATCAGCAACTTTATTACATGCGCAGATAGGCTGAAATCGGAGTTGATCAAATCTACGCTTTTGGTGAATTCTCCAACAAATGGTACTTCTACGAGTGCTATGTCAGTTTTCCCATTCTCAAGGCACTTCGTAAGTAGATGCATTGGCGTGATGAAAGATGATTTATTTATTTTTCAAATTAGCTTTGATTCATTGTTTCAGGAACATGGCAAACTATTATCCAGCTTTTATTTAATATGACGAAGAAACCACTTTTGCATCCGAGACAACGTATGCCACAGACTTTCCTGCAAATATTATGGACTTTATATTCTTCGCATTATGCGCTGCTATGACTGCTGTTTTCTGTCATAAGGTGGTGGCCTCACGTATCGTTCTGAGTTCAAAAGATGTACACGAAATAAAGTTTAAACCGGTTGTTTTCGCATTTGTGTTTCGTCAGTATGCTTAAAATTGTGGAGTTATTTTGTTCAAAACAATAATATAGTTAATTATTAATCTTACATCCTAACTGTTTTGAATGTAGTAACTGATCTCTATTATTAATTCAATCCATAGCAGAAAAATCTTTCTTAAAGGTGATTGATTACATGTTTGATACTTAAACACTTGTTTGACAGGGCGCCCCTATAACAGAAATTTAGTAACAACGAGAAATAACAAATAATATTTGCTATAACTGCGTCACAAAATTATACTTAACTGTGATACTGTTTGATGAGTGGACTTGATGTCCTAAGACTAATACAAAGAAATGTTCCTAACTTTGATGCCTCTTAGAGTTTTATGCTATTGTCGTATAAGTGACACTAATTACGCACACATTCAGTTACTGGTTCTCGGCAAATAGCGACTGCTAAATTGGGAGGTAGTCTTCGAAGAAGTGTACTGAGCGGGTTGCAGTTCCTGATCTGAGCAGTCTGCAGTAACTGCTGCTTCGTAACTGCCTGGGTGTCTGCACCACATCATGTTTGGTGCCTGAGGATTTCTGTGTCTCCCGGTGCACTGTCGTCCATAGTTAGCAACACTCGATACAGCTCTCGGTGGACGTATACGACGCACAGAAGGAAGTAGTAGGGAAGTAGGAAGAGGTCCAAGTTTGTGAGCATCACGCTGCACGGGTGTGAGAGGCAGCTGGCGATTGGCTGAGCGTGTTTTATGGCTGCCTCTCGTGTTATTTGTTGTGTACCTCTCGTCCTGTGCTACTTTGTGGACTTTTATCGATTTTATAATCAACTTTGGGATGTCCTTCACACAGAAGACCTTCAAGAGAAATAGAGATACGTTTTAATTAAGAGGATCACTAACTCTTAGCCGGCTGGAATGGCCGAGTGGTTCTAAGCGCTTCAGTCTGGAACCGCGTGACCGCTACGGTCGCAGATTCGAACCCTGCATCGGGCATGGATGTGTGTGATGTCCTTAGGTTAGTTAGGTTTAAGTAGTTCTAAGTTCTTGGGGACTGATGACCTCAGATGTAAAGTCCCTTAGTGCTCAGAGCCATTTGAACTAACTCTTACAGTCGAAAATTCAAATTTGTTAAACGTTAACTGAATATTGCGCAGATACTTGATGGAACGCAGTAAAAATAATGAAAATGAAACACGTACAAATATCGTTTCTCCTCTCTCCATTCCAACCCTTAAATTCTGGATACCCTTACCAACCCATAGAATATTTCACTATCTTCCCCTCCCAAACCATGAACTCTGCCCTGACATTTGCCCTTCCTACTAACTCTAAGTCTAATCCACCCATGCTGCATCATGAGGGCTTCCTCTCCCTCCCCTCCCCACTTATTCTTACCCCTATTTTTCCCCAACTGCCTTTCCACCCCCACCCCCCCCCCTTTTCCCCACCAAATATCAGCATCACCAATGGCTCCCCTCTACTCCATCCTCTCTTCTGTCCGAACAGTCACTCCTGCCCCAACACATCTGTGCACCAGTCTTCCATCCTGATACCGCCACGTTCTTATCTTCCTCGCCAGCCAACCTTTCCCCCTTCAACAGCAGACTGCCTACCCGAGGGCAGGTCATTGTGGTTAGTGACAGAAATGAATTTTTTTTAAATATCAGCGTATCACGTTTTTAAATGTGTGGTTTGGTTTTAACTTTTCGTATTACTGTTTTTCAAGTAAAATCTCTCATATATCTAAAAGCTTCTATTATATTTTTGACCCCTTAAAGGTTTTAAATTCAATATAAAGATCTTCCCTACGTGTTTCGTGTTCCTTTTTTGTTTCATCTCATTTATTTTATGCTGTGAGGTAGCTGAAGAGCGGGTTGACTGTACCTCTGGCAGCGCCCCCAGCACATCCCCAGCCACCCGTATGGGGCGCAGAGGATGAAATAACAATAAAGAAAGTAAATACCACACCCGAGCAAATGTGCTTTGTGGATAATAGCATGTACACTTTCACACACGTTCCATTCAGAATTATTGAGCTCACGTCGTTGTGTGAGATGAAACAACTTTGTAAACACTTTGTATCTCATGCACCTTCTGTATCTCTGTCACTGCGTCTGTGGCTGCTACATTCACTAGCTGATGATGGCGTAAGAATCGAAAACCCTTGGGGATAAAATTAATAATGTTAAGCAGAACATTTAACTACCATACTTTTTTCAAACTGTGTATAAATTCCTGCTAGCCACTGAATCCAGTGTAAGGAAACGCTTCGTTAAAAAATCTAAAAGACTAATCGCCTTATCAAACCGCCATTTGACAAACACGTACAGATGAATATACGATATTCTTAAGAAGAACGGTCATTTTCCTTGTAACATGCATAGATGTCCACAGAAACATAGCATCGTTATTTTTAAAGATACAGAAACTGCAGTATCGTACTTATCCCCCTAAACCAGGCAGCGGCTTTGAATTAAACTTCTGCCCCTGTACGGGAATCACATGTGGTTTGTACGAGAACAGTTTGTGACGCAGGAACGACGACATATGCCAATTTAGATCTGGCCTTGACTCACATACGGATAACCAAAACGGTTAAGGCGACTACTCGCGTAAAGCGGCAAATCCTGGTTCGAGTCTCTGTCTGGCACAAATTTTCATTGTCATCACTCTCTCATACAGCTGATGGTTGTTTGTGTTCACAACTGCGAATACATTTCATGGATGGATTTTGTTCACCAACTCCTCACCCTGGTACATTGGTTCCCAGCTTGGAGTAGTTGCTCTTTTAGGAGTTAAATGGAATTTTCTTGGGGGTGTAGAAACTGTAGGGGTCGATTACGGTTCAATCACGAAGCTAAACAGTTTTAAAAATCATTATTTCTACCTTTGCAGACTAATAAATTTAGGTACTCAACTAATTACAAAACTTTCAAGTATGTTCACTATCGCATGACAGACGCGGTGGAGGTTACAGCGAATGCATTAACGGCATTATTTGAAATTTGCTCGTTCTAAGCGATGATAACCAGCCGCAGCCGGCCATTTGCGTTGTGCGGCTAATTCATTATTTGCTCCACCAAGATACGGTATCGCACATTGTTCTCCTTTCTTTAGTCAGTCGTTCGCTCTCATCCAGTTCGACGGACACGTGAAATGAATGTCATAAGGATGCCTTCAATTTTACGTATTTCGGATTGTTAGATGAGCAACAGAAGAAGGTGAGCGAAAATTTTCCTGTTCTGATGACAACCACTGAGTAACGAAGTTTCTAATTTCAACAGTATCTTTCGTTTTCTATTGTACAGCACCACTAGAGCTGATGAAATTCAAGTAGGTGTGTCAGATTGTTCCGTATTTACAGTTGGGGAACCACTGAGCAACATTTGAGCCACGTTCATGGCCTATACAGTTACAGTCCAAAAGTTACTGTGCAGTAAGGATAGAAATGAATTCCTCATGTGCTTGAAGCCGGGCCTTTCACTGCAGAATAAAAGCCACCCACACATTTAAAACTTGATCATTTGTCACTGAGACACTTCCGCGCTAGCAACGTTACAGGATGTTGTGTCTGATTCTGAGAAACACATTTCCAGTAGCATTCACAATGTCTTCGAAATACTGTCCCGGAAACACAGTATTCAACATGCAACGTCACAGACTCAAGTCAGAGTGTCGCAGACTGACCTGAGTTGCTGTCCGCACGCGCTCTGCAACAGCAAATCGCAGCTTTGCATGCCAGTGTATCCCAGCTTACGGCTACGTAGCATAAGCTTTTATTGTCTCCGCCTCTCTCTTTCTCAGTCGTACACACATTTCTGTTATCCTGACAAGGTCTACCTTTTTCTTCTTCACGTAATACATAACACAATTTTGACATCCCTGTTGAACTTAGGATAATCGAAGTATAGCAATACTATACTGAGAATTTCGTCATGTAGTTCATACGCACATAAATGGCATGAGAAGCACGTAGATATGTATACCCTTTACGCTACGGAAAATGCTTCACAATGAATTGAGGTGAAACGCGTACGGTACGACATAATTTGCGTTAACTTAGTTGCAAATAGACGCAACTCCAAACTCATTAATATAGTAAACATCAGTTGCATTATACTCTTTACTAATAATGTTACATTTTAGCGTGTCGCTTCCTTTTCAAAAATGCATTGTGCTTTGCATCTTGCTCTTAAGTACTTGTAATTTAGACATTTTCAAAAACGACGTCTTAACAATAGGATTTTTACGATGACATTCGATAAAGCTAATGAATTGCCTCCAGGTGTTCTGTGCATTAACAGCAGAGAATAAAAAACCCAGAAAGTTAAAAAACCAGTTTTAAAGAAATCATGCAGAGTTCACTGGCAAATACGTTAATTTCTTTCAGATACGAAGAAATTACTCTGGGAAGTTCAGTTATGGATTAATCAGGCTTCTTTTTTCTAGTCACCAGAAGTTGGTCTTGAACTTTCATACGGACTCGCTCTTCGAATAGCTAAAACCTAGAAGCTTCATACAATAGAACAGGAACTCATCAAGTCTTTCTTACGAGATACGGCAAAGCTAGTTTCACATGAGCAACATGTGGGAAAGATGAACAAGATATTTCTATTAATAAAATCAGGAGTCCTATCGAAGATCAGAGCTGGAATGTTTTGGGCACGTTACTCAACGAAATGAGTTCAAGTCATTCCTTTCCACTCCAGTTAGAGGTATCGACCGACGTTGTATCACGTTCCCAGCTGCTTGTCTGCGTGAGATAGATAATAAATGGCTTTCTGCAAGAAGAATACTTGTTCCCTGCGTTACTAGATACTACCACATCGGGCAAAAATGTTTGTTGATCAGTGGACACTTTTGCTGACGGAAATGAGATGCAGCAATGTAGGTTGGTAAGTGTATCTAATGACGCAGCGTCTTGTACGTTGGATGTATTATCCGGAATCCACGCAATGGCGAAAGAAATTTGTACTGCATCATACACCGTTTTACATTTGCAGTGAAACTACTTTCACCTACTCTGTTGAATGTACTCACTCAGGTAGTGAAGATAGTAACAAACACAAGAATTCTCAAAAAGTTGTGAAAAGAGGCTGGAGCAAATTCGTAGTTCTCTTGTTCCACATACGATTCTGGCGCGTCTCACCTGTAGGTTTTGCATAGGACGATCGAACTTTCACAAAAAACTGCTACGTTTGGAAAGGACTTGCATGGAAAAGAAGAAAGGAGTAATATTTATTTCCAAAGTAGCATATCTTGGAGGTTTTCTTTATGTAACTAATTACGCTTAAGCCCGTTTTGCCAGAATATGTGATGAATATTTTGACAGCACGAGATAAAGTTGCCAGTGTTCCTCGCAGGCTGGAGCTTTGCCAACGTAAGGCTCAAGTTCAATGTATTTTGGTATTCCCAGAACTGACAGCTACGCTGCACGCCAGCAGTGAAAAATGCTCGTTCGCACACATAATCAGGAATGAATTTAGCCTGTATTTTCTTGAATTGGAGAAACGACAGGCAAATGCTTATGTTTCAAGTCCATTTCTTTGAGTGGGAGAAGCAGAAATATTTGCAGTATTCTTGATCTACAAACTGAACATAGATTCCTCTAAAACAAAACAAGCAACATTATGGAGAAAGATTTGTGACGAATATGCATTATTATCAGAAAAGAGGCTTAGTATCTTGATTCCGTTCCTGACAACGTTTAGGTGTGAAAGCATATTTAGGACTATGGTGGCAATGGAAACAAAAGCAAAGAATCAACTGAACTTGGGACAATATTTATGATGTGAATTGGCCACGGTCAAACCGAATATAAGAAAGAGTGTTAGAAAGGAGCAGTACGAACAATCTTATTGACATTCGTTGTTTCCTGGTTTAATGTAACACCCACGAAACATATAAATTTCATTTGTTGAACTTTAGATAATCTTTTCTGTTTTACTGTAGTTTCAAAATTGAGGATGTCCAGACAAGTTTTTTCCAACCTAACCCTCAAGTAGACACTAAGCTCTGTTGGAGATATTGGACTCTGTATCATCTCAGTCAGGGGCAATGCTATCAGAAAAGTTGGGAACCACTGTCCCACTAAGAGAAGCTTCAGAGGACACATCCTTCACGATGGATAGAATGTTTATTGTAACATGGATCAAACTTTGGACTTGCCATATCTGGACAGAGGACAGTGAGACACCCTAGTGCAGAAGCTCCTGGCTCGGCAGTTAGGTATTGCAGCGTTCCACCTGTTGCGTGGCCATCGTCTGTCGCAAGGCCGCGTGGCTGGCCGCCTCCCAGCGCCTATATAAACGGCGGCTCGGTGCAGGAGCTGGTGTGTCTCCGTGCAACTGATCCAACAACATGATCAAGGTGAGCGCCGTCGTAGAATTACCCGAGATGAGGGCACTGTATGACGCTTTTCTAATGTATCGGATCTCGGATTAACCTTCTAGCAAAGCTTCCACAATCCGGAGGTCGGTGTAGTAGCACTACAAATCGTAATTGCACCAGAAGTGAAATTATGCACGTCTAATCATTTGACGCGAAGGATATTTGGGTGTCCACAGTTTATCGTTATAGGAAAATTCACGAACCAAGGAGGTCTCCCAGGGCATATTCAGTGCAACGTCTGCTAGTGACGGAACCAGACTAGAAGATAATGTACGCCGACAGTAGTTTACCACCTTACGTAGTTGCGCTTGTTGCTCACGCGATGGTTCCGAGCTCCTTTGTGAGGATTGTTTCAGGTCGTTTTCGGATGGGGATGTCTGAAATAGGGTTGAACTCAGTCTTGTGCATCATTTAGGAATTAGGCTGAGTTATTAAATAGAAAAAGTAACATTTAAGCCACCACAGTAGCGTTAAATCGAAAGTTTCCACTATGCTGACAACTGCTTGGCTGCAAAGCAGATGATTAATGTTTACGAAGATAATGTGCAGTTCCAAATAAAGCAGGAGACGAAATGAAGGAAAGGCTGAGTTATTAAATAGAAAAAGTAACATTTAAGCCACCACAGTAGCGTTAAATCGAAAGTTTCCACTATGCTGACAACTGCTTGGCTGCAAAGCAGATGATTAATGTTTACGAAGATAATGTGCAGTTCCAAATAAAGCAGGAGACGAAATGAAGGAAAGGACCTTTGCTTTCCAGGACTGGATGTGGAAGAGCTGTCACAATACCATAGTGAATCGCTTCTGTAAAATAACTATTTTCTCAATGTTCATGAGACTGTGTTTTTCCTTTCGGTAAAGACATACACAGACTGTAGTCCGAATTCCGCCCGAACAGGCGTCGGAAGGCCCAACGGTGCCGAGTGACTGCCTCTTCATCCTCAGGCCGTTGGCGCCATTGGACGCGGATGTGGAGGATCATGCTGGTCAGCACATTGCTCTCCCGGCCGTTGTCAGTTTTGGTGACCGGAGCCTCTACTACTCAACCAAGTAGTTCCTCAGTTGGCCTCACAATAGCTGAGTGCTTACCAGTTGCCAAGATCACTCGGTAGACAAGAACGGTTATCCATACAAGAACTCGCCAAGCCCGAAAGCGCTTAACTTCCGTGATCTGATGGAAAGACTGACAAATACGTAAAACTAATACTGTAATGCGTGAATGTCAGTATTCCGATAAATACAGTTACATTATTACGCTTAATATCATCAGAGAGCAGCAGAGTTGTTATTTTCCATTGTGGTCACTTTCCTTTCTAATCCCTAAATATGTTGGGCCCAGCAGTGTAGCGGTAAAAACGCGCGCCTGGAACCGAAAGGTTGCAGCATCAGATTCCGATTGGAGCACGGGTTTTTCAGTTTGGCTTTTACACTAGCATACATCTCTCAATGATGTGGAGATTTCTCAGAAATGAGACGCGGTTTCGATTCTACATTAAACCGCAAGTCTCTTTCCCTGGTTGCTTACCTCAGTAGATTAGGAACACGCTGGTTGCTGAAGTGGCGTTCAAGTAAAAGACTTTCACCAGGCCATTAAGTCAGAAGAAAGTATTCTTATTGTCCTAATCACATCGATCAGGTAAAAGGAAGACAGTTAGAAGTGCAAAGCATTAAAACAAGGTTTTCACTAATTTCACAAATCATGCATATACAAATTTAACAGAGACTTACGCAAAATCAGAGACATAGGAATCTATCAGGCAGAGTAAATCTGGGGTCATACGGGCTAATATGTCAGCAATTAGTTGGCTAATTTCATTGAAATTTCAAGCCCTCTATGCTGAGACGAATTTCTTCATGATACTTTGTTCTTTTGTTGTAGAAACTCCTGTGGTGAATTATTCTGAATTATACATATAGAATGTGCATATTTAACTCCAGAGGAGCAATTTCACTGCTGCGCTCTTGATGATGTGCACTAGGTGTTTTTGTTTCTGTTGTCAGTGTACAGGATACATTTGCGACATTTGCTATTTGGACCATATCAGTCTGGCGTACAAACAATTACCTACCTGCCAATAAGGGTAGAGACTATCATACCCTAGACTTGCTTCATCGTCTTCTCAATCACTGCATCCCACTTATTTATCGTCAAGTTTTACATTACTATCTGAACAGCATAGCAAAAACACACGCTCTTAACACAGCAAAATTCTCTCTGTACCAGCACGTAACACTGCCGTATTCTCTAAATCATTCTCTGTGTCAGGGATGTGACTCTGAAACCATCTTCCGCAAAATATCAGAGATACGAAATTCCTTCCACGCTTCAAAAGACAGCTAATGGCCCACCATCTATCACAATAGCCATCTACCCCACACTCAGATCCGCAGCTTAGTCTCCAGATTCCCTCTAGCCCCCGTAACACCCCCCCCCCCCCCCCCCTCGGCACTCGTCACGGTCCAAGCTGCACCCGCTGTCGGAGGTTCGAGTCCACGGTCGGGCATGGGTGTGTGTGTGTGTCTTCCTTAGTGTAAGTTATTTTATGTTACATTAAGTAGTGTGTAGGCTTAGGGACCGAGGAACTGAGCAGTTTGGTCGCTTAAGACCTTACCACAAATTTCCAAATTTCTTATAACTCCCCCTGCCCCACTTGTCAACAGAGTTCTATATTTGTATTTTATTGTTTCCTGTCTTCTACTGTCACTGCAGTTTCAATCTTCTCCTACATCTATATTCCTTTGACTCCTGATAACACTAATCTCTGACTCAAATGTACTAAAACAATTAATATAATTCCTTATACCATTCACTACTATCATTATTATTATTAGTTTCAACGATTACCATTATTACATTTATCACTGCTAATGTTATTATGGCTATTATTACTGTGAAGTTCTATGTGAAATCTTTGTTATGAGTTCTTTCTGGTCGGATGTAAACGAGGGCCTTAAGGGCCTAATCTGATCAGGCTAAATGAGCAATAAGACTGTTCTATGTTCTACATATTTAGAACACTACATTTCATTGTACTTCTCTGTCATTACGTCACATTTCATTAGTCAAGAGAGAATTTTCGTACTAACATGTACAAAAGGTTTAGACCACACGAACACTGGAGGAATCTGTCTTTATATATAATGGGACTCTCTGGACACTGTTCAGTCGTACCTGTCAGATAATTGGCACAGAGAAGGTATATTTGAATTACAGCACTGCAACAGAATCATGTTAAATGTTTAGATGGCTCCTCACACTGATTGTGTGCTCTTCCGACAGCTCCTACTGGTCCTGGCCGCCTCCGCCTGCTGCGTGAGCGCCGCCCCCAAGGCTGGCCTCGCCCCCCTGGCCTACTTCGCCCCCCTGGTGGCCGCCGCCCCCGCGGCCTACGCCGCCCCCGCGCCGGCCGTCGTGACGGCGCACAGCTCGCAGTACATCGCGCAGAACTTCAACGGACTCGCCGTGGCCCCCGCCGCCCCTGTCGTCGCCGCCGCCTACCACGCAGCTCCCGTCGTTGCTGCTGCATACCACGCTGCTCCGGCGATACTCGGCTGATGAAATACAGCCAAATAACTGTGCTAAAATGTAAATAACAAAAAAATAAATGACTGCATCTTAATATTATCTGTTCCTAAATTGAAAGATCACATTTCTTTCCTTTCTTGATCATCGCATATCGGAATGAATCCAATAACACGTAAGGTAAGATGATGATGTGGGCACAGGTGATCGCCAACTGAGATGAGTGTTTCACGAAAAAATTTCTTTCTGAAATGAAACTTCCTGGCAGATTAAAACTGTGTGCCGGATCGAGACTCTAACTCGGAACCTTTGCTTTCACGGTAAAGGTGTGACGACGGGGCGTGAGTCGTGCTTGGGTAACTCAGATGGTAGAGCACTTGCCCGCGAAAGGCGAAAGTCCCGAGTCCGAGTCTCGGTCCGGCACACAGTTTTAATCTGCCTGAAAGTATCATATCAGCACACTCTCTGCTGTAAAGTGAAAATCTCATTCTTTCTTTCTGAAGATGATCCAAGATATCCGGGATCAAACAACTTTTCTATAGAAAAATCTGACGACATACTAGAGACAAAATTACCTACAGTGATTTGTTGAGGTCGATGGACAAAATAGGAGTGCAAGGGTTTCATTTTCCTGTTGTTCAGTGGTATCAATGTTTTACAGTCGAAAGTGTATGGGGACTAATGACAAAAGAAAAGCTATATTTGTTGTAAATGGAAGTTTTTTATATTTATGAGTGAAAATAAATTTTTATGAGCTTACAATGTACTGAAAGACCAGGCTGTATTGTAGAACAAATTTTTCTGTAACAACACGAAAATATTTATATTCAGTAGCACATCCTCTTCAATATGACGGAAAATGGCAGTATATACAAACACGTCCCATTAACCGAGGATGCAACCAGTTGTCAGCCGTCTATGAACTCACAGTTGGTCTTCAGCCTTTTCTGTACGTGCCTGCCTGCACAAGTCAACAATACTTGCTCAGCTATTAATTGTTTTATAGGGAACAAAGTTACGCAGTTGTCTTACATTGTGTCCTTCACTTTTTCTGGTAGCAATCAGCCACGGTTTGCTCTTAGCATAAATTATCGAGATATGCGATATGAAGCAAACGACAGGGATTGCGTCAGAAGAGCTTCTGCATAAGTGAGACTAAGTGATGACGTTCGTGTAGAAAACTGTTTTTTGTCCTCCAATCTGCGGCAGCGAAGTCTGGTTCAATACTTAAAATTCACACTTATGAGTTCACAAGTCCTGTATTCTGATTTCTAAAGGTCATTCTCCACTTGATACCTGACTTGTACGCCCCTAGACGCAACAGCATTTTTCATATCAAGAAAATTTACCACAAACATTGAAGATGTCGACTGACAACTCACCAAACAATGTCTGTATCTCTCAACCCAGCACGGAAAAGTATACTGCTATCAGACAGCATATGCCAGTGCAGTGATAACCGTGTGTTATTGACGCTGTACTGCTATTACACTCCACAAATATTATCCATATCCAGACGATATTAGAAGGCAAATAAGCTGACCTTTACGATAATCTATGAGATGAAAAGAATTTGTTCCCCTGGTTACCTCAAATCTCTGCCAATGGACATGTAAATGTACACCACTGTGTTTTATTTCTTAAAGTACCCCTATGTCGCACATCATCGTCCTGTTTATATTTCTACTATCGTGCATGAGGGAACGACATGAAATTATAAGGGGATGGAGGTAGGTGAAAGACAAGCCCAAATATAGAAATCAGTAGGCTTACAAAAGCACAGTGTGAGATAGATATGCACAGAATTTGACTCGAGTGAGACGAGAGTAGAGGTCGCAGACTGGCCGTGCTGTAGCTGGGCTTCGGTTGGTACATGGTAAGAAGTTGAAAACTGAGTTGCATCATTGTGGATAGGACTCTTGGTGTGTTATTTAGGGTTGATTTGGTTAGTGAAGTGTCAAGTGTTGATGTACTTAGTTTTATTTTGGCCGAATAAGGCGATGAGAGAGTAATAGTTGCAAACCGCCTTGTTCTTGTGCTGACCATAAGTAATTCATCTTACAGGAAGGGTTGAGAGTTAATTGGTGGTATTTGCGAAAGTGTGTGGATTTATTTCAATGCAAACATAATTTTGTGCTATGGAGGTAAGATTTGCAGTCGTTTTCTTGGTAATGGGATCTTGGCCACTGGTTTACGGCATTCCTGCGGTGGCACAGTAACTGCGGAGAATAGGTAGGTTTGAGATCGGTAGATGGTATCGAACATTCAGGAACGATAACAGAAAGCGGACTAGAGAGCTTTCAGTTCATTTTTGGACGATTTTGAGGCGCTTTCTTCGTGGCTAGTCGTGGGTACGACATCCGAAAGAAAGCAGTAAAGGTCAGAATACCAAGATTGGTGAGTGTTTAATGGTGATGAGGGATTATCAGAGGTAGCATGATTTGCGAGATAGATATTTTACCCAGCTACTTTGAGTGTTGGGTTGCCTCTTTTTGTGGTTCGTGATAGATGCGTTGTGCAGCCCAAGTGGTAGGCAGTGCCTTGAACAAGGGAGCCAACTGATAAGACTGTCCTAAAGCGTTTTCAATGTAATTTTCCATTTACTGCACCCCCCCCCCCCCCTCTTTCGACATCAGTATCAGAATCATAACGTTGTTGGCCGAGTGTATGGTTACATTCATGCAGCTTTTGCTTGACTGATACCAGTTCTGAGTATTCCCGCCAAAAGTGCATAATTCCACCCCCCCCCCCTCCCTTCCTTCCTCATCACGTGATTAGGTTAAGTGATAAAACATTTTCCATATTATTGATCGTAATCAAAGCCTTCTCTTTGAGTATATGTTTGCTCATTAATTCAACCTTTCCTCGTTCCACGAGCTTACATAAGTAATGCAGCCTGAGGCATCTTTCACGCAGAGCTTTAGCATGAAGCACGCTAACGCAATTAGTTTTATCAATAGCGCGCGGCTGTTTTCGATGTGCGTATCTGTGACTGTAATTGCACGAAAACGTTGTTCAGAGATCGTTTCCCCCTCTTGCCTTCTCGATGGTGTGACCGTGGGGTAATTCATGGGTAAGAGACACATTAAAAGAAGTTCATTTATCGGTAATTCCATATAACTGAAGATAAGATATCGCAATTGAGAAGTAATATTGGTTTGAATTCAGAGAGGATGTTGCTTGATACAATAAAAATTCTTTAATGCTGAATTACATGTTGCACATGACAATTCCTAACTCCCTCTTTATTAGCTGGATGATGCAAATCAAATACTATGTAACCTCCATGAAATAAAAGAATACGAACAAATTTCAAAGAAATTCCGATAGTTCAATTTACTGTCAGTTTTGCAAGGGACGTTTTTAAGGCAAGCGGTAACCTACCTCTATGCTAAATGCGTTACTTTGCGCGACTAGCGTAATCCGCTGCATTTCTCATTAATTCCAGAATTCATGAAAAGTAATTTAAAGTCGATCCACTGAGAATAATTACAGTCTCAGCGCCGCAACCTCAGGACATGGCAAGAGACAAAAATTTCTCTTAAGAAGCCCCATAAAACGGCACAGGTATATTAATGACTGCACAAACACAATGCTGCATGTACCTATAGCCAAAGTGGAAGGGAAAAGATAACACTTAATAATACCGAGTGCAACCGTGCATTATGAGTCCCTTTATTAATACGTTTTATAACGCATTATGAGTCTGTGTACCTCATTTACATACGCAACAACCGCAATCTACTAAAGGAAGTCTTTCTTGGAGGTTATATGTATTATGTCCTCCTTAACCGGAGAGCACTGATTCCGCAATTCTACGTTCGATTAATTAAAAGCCGCTCCAGTTACTAACAAGAGCTTAAGTCCAAGACTGGTTTCTATCACTAATTAGGCTATTTTAAGATCCATTGCAGACCTCTGCAGTGCCAAGGAGTCGCTACAGAAGAAATCAAGCATTATTTTCTGTATACAGGAGCCTGAAGCCGCTTACGATTGATGAAGCAGGTTGTCCAAGCAAACAAAATTATAGAGGAGGTTCTAATTTATGTAAATGATGTCAACTCGATTTTTGTATTCTTGTAAGTTCTGTTATTGTAGGTGGTACTTGGATGACTGCAGCTACAGTTGCATATAGTCATGACGATTTTGCTGGCCTTGAAGCATAAGCAGAGGGAGGCGTTATTGCAAGGAAGATCTCAACGACATCAGACACAACGCGTTTGTTTCAGAAGAATCTTTATGGAACAGTCGTAGCAGACAAACCAATAACCATTCACACGATGAGGAAGATGAATGGTGAGGAGTATATTTTTCTGGTGTATTGTTGGTAATAATAATTGCAAAATTTGTACGTCTACTACCGGTTTCATCATTTAATTAGACCATTGTCATTCCCACTGGAAATGGGCTAAGGTAAAGCTCTAACACGTTCGCGGACTTAATAAAGTTATTTTCAATAATTGCAGTGACTGTTCATGAATTCATTTTTGTTTCAGTGGGTGTAATTTGAACATTAATATAGTGAAAATTCTTAAGGAAGAAAGTGTGTCATAAGTATTTATCTTCTGAGATACTGAAGTTGTTATAGTTGCAAAACATGAACAGTTTTTCTTTTACGACACGTAAAGGAACGGTAGAATGGAGGTGGCAGAACATATGTTGCTATTTATGATGCAAATCTCTTAAAAATAAATGCAATAAAATAAACAATGGATCTAAGGATTGAATCAGGTGACTACTTTTCAGCATTTTAGTTTACTAGAAGGATCAGGAACATATTTTTATGGTTTAAAAGCGATAGAAACCTTTTATTATTCATAAAAGCTTTATTTTACTGGCCACGAAACTTACACACTTCAGTAACTTGAAATGTGAAAGATTAATAATAAAGCAAATAGTAAAGAAACTTGTGATCAGATTCAACTGTGGCAAACTGTTACAGTCTCAGTGCAGTTATGAGAGTGATACAGAGGTCAATTGTTGTAGGGTGCGATATACCGTTCATAACACCAGTTAGCGTGGCACAACTTTTCGGCGCAAATTGTGGTCTACATCTTAGGTGTGCATAGACAGTGTTGGTCAGGTGACATAGGACGGCAGAACTCTTCGAAGATCAACAGCTCGATACAGTCTCATCCCGATTGTCTCCGTTTCTCAGACCCGTTGTTTCCATGTGTCAGAAATGTCTCATCGTTCAAATTCTTGAAAAAATGGGATGAGTAAGCGTATGAGCTTCAAAATAATTTCATTCTTCGACAGAAATCTGAGGGTTTTTGCTTCCACTGTCATTCGTGTGATGGCATGTTCCAGTTATTACTGTCCTTGGCGAGTTTAGGCTCACAAAGCATGCATTGAAAGGTTGCTCTAAGATGTCCACTAAATTGAGAGACAACTATTTGCGTCTATTAAGTGTGTAAGACATCTACCAGAAGAGACGCTCAGCCGGCCATCCAGAAGCAGCAGCAGCCTGTCACTGGGACCGGCAAACACGTGTGAAGTCGAGGAGTCACTGGCTGAGGAACGGTCTTTGTCATTCCGATATATAACATATTGTGTTTGAGCTATTTTTACGCGTTATCCGTATCTATTACTATCGGTCGAGTTAGATTCCAGAGAACTTTCGTGCGTAATTCAAACATCGCAGTAGTCATTTCCTTTCTATTCCGGACTCTTAGCAAATACAATAGGCGGTTTTACGAATCCCAATTCAGCGACAGATTTTTCCCAGACGTACTTTAGCATTAGAGTTTACTGAATAGATCATGTAATATATATCTTGAAAATTATTTCATGTCAAAACAAAATTATTTCTCTTTGCAATATACTTACGTGGAATGTGTCGTAAGATGAAATATGATTACTATAAATAAAGTCATAGATAATTGCTATTAACTATACGTGTGAATTACTTACCCTCCCAACTGAATTATTTACGAGAGGTAAGGTATTAAAATCTGAAAAGCGTGTCTAAATTAAATCTCATGCACAAATTCTTGATTTTATCTGGAAGGATAACATTTCACAGTCACTATTCAGACTAATTTTTATTTTACTGATATAGGAACCTGCTATACATGTCAAAAACAATTTTTCAGATTTTTAAATGTCAGTGGCCGCCAGATAAGAGAACTGTCAATGTCGTGCTGAATACTAGCACTCGGAAACAAAACACTGTTTTCGCTACTCCCGTGGTAGTCGAAATTTTTTAATAGTACCTGGCACGGGCTACTACATCAGCCTGTACTGTTGTCAGAACGCGTGTCGCACTCATAGTGAACCAAAGTTGAATTTTCAGTCCGGAAAAAAGAACCGTTTATAATATAAATTTTCTTTTCAAGGCAGAGATGAGAAATGGACATAGCCACGGGACACCGGACGTTATCAGTTAGTAGAGGACACACGTCTGGCAAATAGAGGGAACGTCTTCTAGGAATATCTCCCTTGGAAGATGTGGGAATCATGAGCGGTACACTAACAGTTATAGAAGAGGCTGCAAAGTTATTTGATTCACTAGAAGAACAGCGCTACTAGAGAGGTGGTTCTAATACAGGAACTTTACTTGGAGACTGCAGAAGACATTCTTCCTGAAACTTTCTGGCAGATTAAAACTGTGTGCCGGACCGAGACTCGAACTCTGGACCTTTGCCTTTCGCGGGCAAGTGCTCTACTGGCAGAAGTAAAGCTGTCAGGACGCGGCGTGGAGTAGTGCTTGGGTAGCTCAGATGGTAGCGCACTTGCCAGTGAAAGGCAAAGGTCCCGAGTTCGAGTCTCGCTCTGGCACACAGTTTTAATCTGCCAGGAAGTTTCACATCAGCGCACACTCCGCTGCAGAGTGAAAACCTCATTCTGCACACATTCTTCCTGACGAGAATCCATATATTAGACTTCGAGAACTGTGGGCGGTAAGCAACCCGCATTGTTCGATGAGAGAAGTCTACTTACCTCTCATTATGTCAGATTTTCCGATATTGGTATCATCGTGTTTCATTTCATGATTGTATTTGTAGCAGTGTTCGATGACAGTTGATTTGCTTTGCTGTTCTAGTCGTGCGTGCCTCTGGCGTCTCTTGCGTCTTTTCCTCGACCTAATAGTCTGCACCACGTAAGACAGGCCACATTCGCATGACATGCGACGTACAGCCGGATTCAAGAAACGTAAGTCGGCTATAAGATTGCAAAGAAGACTTTTAGCTTAGGTGAAGGGAGCGAAATACACTAGGTGCCATGTTTCCGTAGCCAGCATTAAGTAGATAAGTGATTTTTAGGTTTTCTTCCTCGGTCTCAGCCTCAACGCATATCTCAGGCGTTCTTGATTTTTGACTTCAACGCACTTTTGATTTGACGATCTGGGTCCCCATTCTTTCGGAAAATTATTCGTAGGTTTTTTTTTCATTTCTTCGCTTTCTGGACGTTTCCGATCTCTACTGACCAGGATGTTTAGCATCGGATATCTTTATGACGGATGGTGATGGCTCGGGGCATGGATATAGGGTCGCTTGTCGAAATACTGATTACAAAATGAAAAAATAACTCATAAAAACACCCAGACGTGCTCCATTAATATTCGATATCACCACTTAGCTGTAAAAAGAATTTGTTTCCAGTAGATTTGGCGCAACGTGACCGAAGATCGAAAAAGACTTTAGTGTGAATCGGAGAAAGAATTTAATTACAAAAAATCGAATGAGGAAACGTAAAATTTGTTTCCAGTATCGTAACAGGAGAAGAAAGAATTATTCCTGTCTGCGGAATCGAAGCAGCATGTCAATTATTTTCAAGTTTCCAAGACAATCCGAAACCGAACGAAGTGCTTCGTTGGCGAGGCACTCCCAGAAAAATGGTCGTTTCATTTTCTGGATACACTGGACGTGCAATGAACATTGCTTAAGGGGATCGAAGAAAAGCTAATGCCCAATGGTAAGGAAGAATGTTTTGCGTAAACCGTGGACGTAATCAAGAAAAACATCTGGTAATGTCGTCTTCTTCATCATCACGAAAATGCCAGCTCACACACTACATATGGGGCAGTTGACATTTTAAATTAATATCTCGTTGTCAGTATTCACCTGATTTATTGACAAATATTTCTCTTATTTTTTAATGCAATGGTTTTCATAAAATAAAAAAATCTGTTGGATTCTTGAGAAGTTTCGTTTTTGAGACGTCAACATGCGGCTGGAAAAAAATTACAGAATTGATCAGAACAGATGCAATAGCCTATAAATTTTAAAGACGATTTTTTTGGACGCTAAAAGGAATTATTCGCACCAAAAACTATTCTTCCTTTATTGTTTTGCAAAAGCTTAAACGGAGGCATCTGTAGAAGCGAAATCCATTAAAAGCTCACCTTACTCCAACAATGCAGGCACAGCACAGAAGTTCTAGAATAGTTCCCTCTACTGAAATGAGTTCCTTAGAATCACTGTTCGAAAATTAGTGCCCTCTACCGGAATGACGTCCTTAGAACGTTTGCTCTTGGTACTCATTTTACGATGAAGTACGTGCTATCGACTAGAATAGCATGCTTAATTGAGACAGTCGCGACGACTACTGCAAACGTAAGTAGCTGCAGAAGAGAAGCAGTAATCTCATTACCTCTTTGTCTGCGACTGGGACACTTAAACGCCATTTCAAATTTAATGGGTTTTTCCGATGCGAGCAACAGATTTGTTACATATGCTGTGCGTCTAAGAACTGCGTTCACTTGTACGATTATTCAGAGAAAAGAGGACATGGACACAGTTTTTTCACTTTAGAAAGTAATTACTATTGGCAACATTTTTTTCTTTTAGTCATGTCTACGAGGGACAGTCGTAAGTTTTTATTACACTGGTGTGCATATCTTACGAGCGAAAGCTATTTTCGTATTATATGTCACTGCAAAGCAACATAGTTCGATGGTATTGGCACCATACATACAACGACATGCTACAGTATAGTCCAGAAGGTAACAAAGAAATACGCAGTCAGTCGAATAAAGCTGAAATTTTTATTCAAAGACAATAATTAACTGAAGTTACCGCGGTTCGTGTTGGTGCAGTCTCGCAATAACGTTGACCGGTCAGCGTACCTTTTTAAAAAATTTGGAGGTGACTGCGTCCATGCAACTTTATGCCTCCTCACATCATAACACATGGACCACCAAAACGATTATGTTCCACAATATTTCTGTAGGCATTGCGTGTACCCATCTCCCGCCAAACGAAGGCACCTCCACACTGTCGAATATGCTCGTGGTCGTTTAGGTGGCCTAGATGTTAATGTGTGCAGATACATAATGTTGCATAGACCTCCAAATCATTGGACACGGTACACTAAACGATTAACGTTATTTCGGCCCAGTACCCCTTCCCCATGCGCATCGTTTCGGAGTGTATTCGACCCTGACTCCTCCTTTAAGGTTCCATACTCAATGGGTAGAAACTGAACCCTCATAGGATCACTTCGTTGTCGTTCCATTCATATCTCTCTCTCTGGCTTTCTGTCTGTTAAAAACAGTTTTTCTCAGGAACAGGATGATAAAAACAAGTTCAAAGTGAGGGAATTCCTATGGAATTCCTATGGGATCAAACTACTTAAGTCATCGGTTCCTAGACTTACATATTACTTAAAATAAGTATTGCTAAGAACGACACACACACCGATACCGAGTGAAGACTCGAACCTGAGGCGCTTATAACCGGGCATCCCCTCCGCGCTGCGATGATATATCTAATTGGCATTTTCATCAGATACAAAGGTCTACGGTCTGTTGGTGGTGTAAGACATTAAAGCTTCCACGTCAATGTAATCGACAGATACGGCAATTTAAGTTACATATTTTAAAATTCGCAAGCTCACTCATCAAACCCTACAGGCTACTTCCCGTTGACCTAGAATCATGAAACTTGGCAAGAAGCGAGGTTCCGGACTACAAATTGAGGAATAAGTCCGAAAATTTTTATTTTGGTATATTGTCACACGAAAAAGTTTTTGTTGTTGCCTCTTATTGCTCAGCTGTCTCTCTGTTCGTCCGTTAAATATCCTTTTTGCCACGGACAGATGGACGTGTCAAGTTGAAATTTATGGCACAAATTAAAGTCTATGATCCCTTGATGTTGTTGGAAAGTTAAGTTTCCATCTCAGTGTAGTATGTTACATATTCTGAGTTCGGAAGCTAACTCATTAAAACGTATAGGGTACTTCCCGTAGACTTGGCAAAAAACAAGGTTTCACAGCAGAAGTAAAGAAAAACAACTGGCCAGGTGAAGTTCGGACTCGCGCTCTGAGCGTTCCGTACAAACTTAATTATGCATACGAACAGCTCATGCATCCCGGGAAATCGAAAATCTCGACTATTTTGGCCTATTATCTACTCTGATAGTGGCAAGATATGAATCTCAGGAATTCCAAGACTTCGAGAACGCTTTAATTTAATTTTTGATGTCGTAAAACAAATTACAAACGATTTTTTCTTGTGTTATAATTACAGAATCACAGTTTCATTCCTTTACTTGTGTTGTTAAACCATACTTCTTGCCAAATTTTATTATTCTAGATCAGTAGGAAAAATCCTATAAGTTTTGAAGAGTGAGTTTACTAGTATGAAAATATGTGAGTTTTGATTGCACTGACTTAGAAGCTTGGATTTATAACACCGCAAGAGGAACCGTAGACCTTACTATGTAAAATTTCAACTTTATAGTGTGACCACTCCGCCCAGGGTCTCTTTCACAGACTTACACCACCAGCGGCCCAGGAGAAAACCAACCAAGCCCCATGTGCCGAGGAATCAGGCAGTGGAGCCATTCTGCAATGACAAACGGGGTAACCACGTGGACGCTCTTGCCTCTCTTAAGAATAGACACGTTGCGGAGAGCCTTGCGGACAATGAAGAGCGTGCGGAAAACTTATGGACGCCGTCAACCATTAGGACGGAACGTGAAGAAAGTATGTTCGAAAGCATTTGAGTTCTTCTGGTCAGGCAGCAGTCATTTGACCTGCCGGAGAAAGCAGTAATGTGCCTACAATTCCAGCACCAAACAAGGACTGGGAAGAGCTTACACAAAGCGCTAGGAATTCGCACTGGCAGGCGTGTCAAAGAAGTCGGGCTTCTTAAAAAGATGTATTCTGAACAGTGAGGATGTTCCTTATAAATTACGGACCTTAGCAGAATCTGACACGAAGCCCAAACATGAGTCTGTCCAGATCTCAAGCAGTAATAGCGATTATAAAGAAATGTTGTGTGGCTGCTGCCATAACAATTCGGAAGGCAGAAAACATCGGAAAAATGTGAGAAAGACGCCAATTTCCTAGTCATACACCAATATCATATAATTTTCATATTATATGATGTCAGAAATGATTACCCCAGTTCACTGCAACACGTCTGCCTATTTGTGACAGAAAGGGTTTTTAACAGTTGTACAGACAGACAGAAAGACAGACGGGCAATGAAGTGATCTTATAAGGGTTCAGTTTCTATCGACTGCGGTACGGACGCCTAAAAACCAGTATTGTTAATATGTAATGATATCAGCCGAAAAAAAATTTCTTTAGTCATTTTTTATCCCTCTTCAGACTGAAAATTAGAAGATTCTCGAAGTCTTAGAATTCCCGGGACCCCATATGTTGCCAGTATCAATATCGATAACAGCAAAAGGTCGTCAAGGTTATGGATGCCTGGGATAGATAAACTGTCTGTATAAACGTTCGTAATTTTGTACGAAACTGTCAGGCCCTAGGGGGCTCACCATTATTTGGTGAGTATGTGCTTGGCTACCATGGGGCCCCAGCCTTTGCAGCATTACTTCGTCTTTCTGGCTTGCAAAGCTGCACTTAGACTCTCTCTTACCTCTTTTAGCTTTCCATCAGGTTGTCCTTTTGGTGGAGACCCTGCTAGGGCTTGGTTCATAGATTTGATCTTGATTCCTAGTTTCGGCCCCAGCGTTATCTTCACCTTCCATTAACGATTATATGGTCCCAATTGTTGGGTTTGACCTGCCATCTTTCCCAAATTTTATAGAAGTGCGTGCTGTGGAGGGAAGGTCACACATTATGGTGTATGCTCAGCCTCTGTGCCCTTCGACTCTGGCACCCTTTCTTCTTGTTATCGTAGTACACCGAAAACCCACCAGGGTTGCCATCCCATTGCGGGGGGTTAGGGACACAGAGGAGGGGGAGGGGAGGGGGATGTCATAATAGGGGTTGCACTCTTTGTGCCTGTGCTGCACACTCCCCATGCGTGTCATGGAGTGTGTACCTGTTATGACTGGGTCACAGGGTCTCCAGGCAATGACTCGCTGGCCAGGTAGCCATTTCTGGGTGACGCTCATCAGGACAGGTTCCATTCAGAGCAGATGACATCATGATAGATAGTTCGCACATGAAGTGACTTAAACTTTCTCCTGCTGGTGTTCACAGGGCCCAGTCTCTAGAGGTGGAACAAAGTACGATCCTGATGGATTACGTTCCCATCTCATGCTGTATGAGGAACACAGGACTAGATGAGAAAGAGCAAAATTCTTCCCCCAATACCTGGTGTGTACCAGGACCGATGGAACAACTTTTTAGCTTCAAAATCTTTTTTTTTGTGGAAAACGTTGAAGATAAATACAGGGAAGTTTCAGCCATGAACAGAGGTTTCCTCCTCATTAAAATGTGATCTCTTGCCCAGCCACAGGCGCTGTTCCTAGTGAAAAGTTGGGTGTCATACCCGTGACTGTCACTTCACACAACAGTGTCAATATGGTCCAGGGGGTCATCTTTCACCGTGATCTTTTTCTGCAATCTGATGATGTGCACTGGGCCAACTTAAAGCAACGGGATGTGCACCTCATCTGTCGTGTCAATAGGGGACCAAAGGAAAACATATTTGCTACCGTGGCCTTCATCTTGGGCTTGGAGCTCCAATGTCAGGCGCGTAATGGGGCCCCTTAGGGATATGGCAGCAAGACAGGGGAAGAAAACCAATGTGCACTCCGTGTGCAGACCAGGGGGAGTCATTCCAGACGTGGAAAGTGTGCTTCCGGTTGCCATGAAGGGTACATGGTGCACCCATCTGCAGGTGGTCGCTCATGTCGGCACCAATGATGTGTGTCGCTATGGATCGGAGGAAATCCTCTCTGGCTTCCGGCGGCTATCTGATTTGGTGAAGACCGCCAGTCTCGCTAGCGGGATGAAAGCAGAGCTCACCATCTGCAGCATCGTTGACAGGACTGACTGTGGACCTTTGGTACAGAGCCGAGTGGAGAGTCTGAATCAGGGGCTGAGACGGTTCTGCGACCGTGTGGGCTGCAGATTCCTCGATTTGCGCCATAGGGTGGTGGGGTTTCGGGTTCCGCTGAATAGGTCAGGAGTCCACTACACGCAGCAAGCGGCTACACAGGTAGCAGGGGCTCTGTGGCGTGGACTGGGCGGTTTTTTTAGGTTAGATGGCCTCGGGCTAGTACAGAAAGGGCAACAGCCTGAAAGGGTGCGGGGCAAAGTCAGGACATGCGGGGACCAAGCAGAAATCGGTATTGTAATTGTAAACTGTCGAAGCTACATTGGTAAAGTACCGGAACTTCAAGGGCTGATAGAAAGCACCGAAGCTGAAATCGTTATAGGTACAGAAAGCTGGCTGAAGCCAGAGATAAATTCAGCCGAAATTTTTACAAAGGCACAGTCGGTGTTTAGAAAGGATAGATGGCATGCAACCGGTGGTGGCGTGTTTGTCGCTGTTAGTAGTAGATTATCCTGTAGTGAAGTTGAAGTGGATAGTTCCTGCGAAATATTATGGGTGCAGGTTACACTCAACAACCGAGCTAGGTTAATAATTGGCTCCTTTTACAGACCTCCCGACTCAGCAGCATTAGTGGCAGAACAGCTGCGAGAAAATTTGGAATACATTTCACATAAATGTTCTCAGCATATTATAGTCTTAGGTGGAGATTTCAATTTACCAGATATGGACTGGGATACTCAGATGTTTAGGACAGGTGGTAGGGACAGAGCATCGAGTGACATTATACTGAGTGTACTATCTGAAAATTACCTCGAGCAATTAAACAGAGAACCGACTCGTGGAGATAACATCTTGGACCTACTCATAACAAGCAGACCCGAACTTTTCGACTCTGTAAGTGCAGAACAGGGAATCAGTGATCATAAGGCCGTTGCAGCATCCCTGAATATGGAAGTTAATAGGAATATGAAAGAAGGGAGGAAGGTTTATCTGTTTAGCAAGAGTAATAGAAGGCAGATTTCAGACTACCTAACAGATCAAAACGAAAATTTCTGTTCCGACACTGACAATGTTGAGTGTTCATGGAAAAAGTTTAAGGCAATTGTAAAATGCGTTTTAGACAGGTACGTGCCGAGTAAAACTGTGAGGGACGGGTAAAACCCACCGTGGTGCAACAACAAAGTTAGGAAAGTATTGCAGAAGCAAAGAGAGCTTCACTCCAAGATTAAGTGCAGCCAAGACCTCTCAGACAAACAGAACCTAAACGATGTCAAAGTTAGCGTAAGGAGGGCTATGAGTGAAGCGTTCGGTGAATTCGAAAGTAAAATTCTATATACCGACTTGACATGAAATCCTAGGAAGTTCTTGTCTTACGTTAAATCAGTAAGTGGCTCGAAACAGCATATCCAGACACTCCGGGATGATGGTGGCTTTGAAACACGCGTAAAGCTCAAATACTGAACACCTTTTTCCAAAGCTGTTTCACAGAGGAAGACCGCACTGCAGTTCCTTCTCTAAATCCTCGCACAAACGAAAAAATGGCTGACATCGAAATAAGTGTCCAAGGAATAGAAAAGCAACTGAAATCACTCAACACAGGAAAGTCCACTGGACCTGACGGGATACCAATTCGATTCTACACAGAGTACGCGAAAGAACTTGCCCCCCTTCTAACAGCCGTGTACCGCAAGTCTCTAGAGGAACGGAAGGTTCCAAATGATTGGAAAAGAGCACAGGTAGTCCCAGTCTTCAAGAAGGGTCGTCGAGCAAATACGCAAAACTATAGACCTATATCTCTAACGGCGATCTGTTGTAGAATTTTAGAACATGTTTTTTGCTCGAGTATCATGTCGTTTTAGGAAACCCAGAATCTACTCTGTAGGAATGAACATGGATTCCGGAAAAATCGATCGTGAGAGACCCAACTCGCTTTATTTGTTCATGAGACCCAGAAAATATTAGATACAGGCTCCCAGGTAGATGCTATTTTCCTTGACTTCCGGAAGGCGTTCGATACAGTTCCGCACTGTCGCATGATAAACAAAGTAAGAGCCTACGGAATATCAGACCAGCTGTGTGGCTGGATTGAAAATTTTTTAGCAAACAGAACACAGCATGTTGTTATCAATGGAGATACGTCTACAGACGTTAAAGTAACCTCTGCCGTGCCACAGGGGAGTGTTATGGGACCATTGCTTTTCACAATATGTATATAAATGACGTATTAGATAGTGTCGGACGTTCCATGCGGCTTTTAGCGGATGATGCTGTAGTATACAGAGAAGTTGCAGCATTAGAAAATTGTAGCGAAATGCAGGAAGATCTGCAGCGGATAGGCACTTGGTGTAGGGAGTGGCAACTTACCATTAACATAGACAAATGTAATGTATTGCGAATACATAGAAAAAAACGATCCTTTATTGTATGATTATATGATAGCGGAACAAACACTGGTAGCAGTTACTTCTGTAAAATATCTGGGAGTATGGGTGCGGAACGATTTGAAATGGAATGATCATATGAAATTAATTGTTGGTAAGGTGGGTACCAGGTTGAGATTCATTGGGAGAGTCCTTAGAAAATGTAGTCCATCAACAAAGGAGGTAGCTTACAAAACACTCGTTCGACCTATACTTGAGTATTGCTCATCAGTGTGGGTTCCGTACCAGATCGGGATGACGGAGGAGACAGAGAAGATCCAAAGAAGAGCGGCGCGTTTGGTCACAGGGTTATTGGGTAACCGTGATAGCGTTACGGAGATGTTTAGCAAACTCAAGTGGCAGACTCTGCAAGAGAGGTGCTCTGCATCGCGGTGTAGCTTGCTCTCCAGGTTTCGAGAGAGTGCGTTTCTGGATGAGGTATCGAATATACTGCTTCCCCCTACTTATACCTCCCGTGGAGATCACGAATGTAGAATTAGAGAGATTCGAGCGCGCACGGAGGCTTTCAGACTGTCGTTCTTCCCGCGAACCATACGCGACTGGAACAGAAAAGGGAGATAATGACAGTGGCACGTAAAGTGCCCTGCGCCACACACCGTTGAGTGGCTTGCGGAGTATGAATGTAGATGTAGATGTAGGGTGAAACATTGCTTGAGGAGGTCAAGTGACAGTCTATCAGTGTGACGTGAAACTCAATGTTTCTCCTCTTACGAGATACTTCTCATGTTTGGACATATGTCTTCCCCTTGCAACGCTATTGCTGTCTGCAGGAATTATTGAGGTCCACTGCATGCAAACGCTCCTCGATCCCTTGCCCTCCCCCAGCCCCCCCTCCCACTCCACATCTACACTCCTGGAAATTGAAATAAGAACACCGTGAATCCATTGTCCCAGGAAGGGGAAACTTTATTGACACTTTCCTGGGGTCAGATACATCACATGATCACAATGACAGAACCACAGGCACATAGACACAGACAACAGAGCATGCACAATGTCGGCACTAGTACAGTGTATATCCACCTTTCTTAGCAATGCAGGCTGCTATTCTCCCATGGAGACGATCGTAGAGATGCTGGATGTAGTCCTGTGGAACGGCTTGCCATGCCATTTCCACCTGGCGCCTCAGTTGGACCAGCGTTCGTGCTGGACGTGCAGACCGCGTGGGACGACGCTTCATCCAGTCCCAAACATGCTCAATGGGTGACAGATCCGGAGATCTTGCTGGCCAGGGTAGTTGACTTACACCTTCTAGAGCACGTTGGGTGGCACGGGATACATGCGGACGTGCATTGCCCTGTTGGAACAGCAAGTTCCCTTGCCGGTCTAGGAATGGTAGAACAATGGGTTCTATGACGGTTTGGATGCACCGTGCACTATTCAGTGTCCCCTCGACGATCACCAGAGATGTACGGCCAGTGTAGGAGATCGCTCCCCACACCATGATGCCGGGTGTTGGCCCTGTGTGCCTCGGTCATATGCAGTCCTGATTGTGGCGCTCACCTGCGCGGCGCCAAACACGCATACGACCATCATTGGCACCAAGGTAGAAGCGACTCTCATCGCTGAAGACGACACGTCTCCATTCGTCCCTCCATTCACGCCTGTCGCGACACCACTGGAGGCGGGCTGCACGATGTTGGGGCGTGAGCGGAAGACGGCCTAACGGTGTGCGGGACCGTAGCCCAGCTTCATGGAGACGGTTGCGAATGGTCCTCGCCGATACCCCAGGAGCAACAGTGTCCCTAATTTGCTGGGAAGTGGCGGTGCGTTCCCCTACGGCACTGCGTAGGATCCTACAGTCTTGGCGTGCATCCGTGCGTCGCTGCGGTCCGGTCCCAGGTCGACGGGCACGTGCACCTTCCGCCGACCACTGGCGACAACATCGATGTACTGTGGAGACCTCACGCCCCACGTGTTGAGCAATTCGGCGGTACGTCCACCCGGCCTCCCGCATGCCCACTATATGCCCTCGCTCAAAGTCCGTTAGCTGCACATACGGTTCACGTCCACGCTGTCGCGGCATGCTACCAATGTTAAAGACTGCGATGGAGCTCCGTATGCCACGGCAAACTGGCTGACACTGACGGCGGCGGTGCACAAATGCTGCGCAGCTAGCGCCATTCGACGGCCAACACCGCGGTTCCTGGTGTGTCCGCTGTGCCGTGCGTGTGATCATTGCTTGTACAGCCCTCTCGCAGTGTCCGGAGCAAGTATGGTGGGTCTGACACACCGGTGTCAATGTGTTCTTTTTTCCATTTCCAGGAGTGTATGTAAACTGCAGTGAGCTCCAATCTCTCTGCTTACCAAATTGCTCCGTTTCTAAGTGCTAGAAGAAATTCCATGAACCCATAGACAAATTCCCACACCGAGAGGCGAGAAAAAAGTATCAGTGTCTTAGTCAGAGACAAATGACACACTCTTACGCTACAGCTGCAAAATGATCGTCTTCTCTGTTGTGCCTCTTACCGTGATCCGCTGATACCTCCTCCCAATGCACTTGGGGTCCCTTCTGGAGCTTCAACTGCACCCACATGGTTTCCAGTAACTCAGATTCCTCCCCTTCATGGCTACTGAAGTTATTTCAAGAATCGTACTGACAATGAGTGGATACTATGTGCTACAATCTATATACATATACAATGACCTCGTGCCTCTCGATACACTATAGGAGGCTGTGACTGTTTGGGTGTGGGCACATCAGGCTTTTACCATTTGTAATGTTTTTCTTCCTCCCAACAATGATCACTGACATGGTAAAGACATCGAAACTTTAGTGGCAAAGCTCTTTGCCTCTTCATCTCTGGTGCCCTCACACACTTCATTGTGGCACACGGAACTTATTCGGCCATTGATTTCTCCTTGTGAAGTCCTGGTCCTCTACCATCTATACACTAAATGGCTCATGATGACCTATGTGTTAGTGACCACCTCCTGGTCTTCCTGTCCCTCCCTGAGTGTTGCTCCTCTGGATGCCCTCTAACTGGGATGGGTTCACCTCTTGTGTCCTCCTTAGCTCCCCAACGCAAGGCAGCATCGATGCAGCTGTTCAGCATACAATGGCAGCCATTCATTTGGCAACCAATCAACCCATCCCTCTTCCTCAAGATCCCATAGTCACATGATGGCACCCTGGTGGACCCCAGTGATCGTTGCAGTTATTAGTCTTTGTATTCGGCCTCTCCAAAATCACAAGCAACGCCCTTCACTGGAACACCTCATTGCCTTTAGACAGCTCTGTGCTTGCGTCCGCTACCTCATATAACGACAAGAACAAGAATCCAGGAAATGTTATTTCCACCATTGGAGCACATACCTTTTCATAACAGGTATGGGCCGAGATCTGATGGCTCTACAGCTTCCACGCCATTGCAGGTGCACCAAGTATTTCCTGCAATGGTGCCATTTATACTGGTCCAGAAGCTGGCGCCCAAAATTTTGCTGAGCGCTATGCTCAAGCATCTGCAACTAATAACTACCATACCTCCTTTCCGTTCATAAAACAGCAGGTGAAGCAAATGCACCTATCTTTTATTCCTGGAACCATATAATGTTCCATCAGTGGGAAATCAGCAGTACCATAGCCGATTGCCCTGATGTGGCCCCAGGGTCTGACTACATCAACAACCAAACGCTGAAAATCTTTCAGTGGACTGTCCACATCATATCCTTGTCCTCTTTACAAGGATCTGGGACTTCTCTCAGGGGATTGCCAGCATCATAGTTTTGCCCTCTTTACACAGATCTGAGGTGAGGGCGTGGCGCATCTCAATGGCGAAAAGCACTGTAGTTCTGGTACTAAAACCGTGTAATAACCCTCTTGAGATGGACAGTTAAGCCCAATTAGTCTTACCGACGCTGTCTGTAAGTTGCTCGAGGACCTGGCGAGCAAACTGCTTCGTTGGCTCCATGAGACTCAGGGCCTTTTGGCTGCATCTCAGAGCGGTTTTCGCAAAGACTGCTCCACTGCTGATAATTTGGTTCACTTAGAGTCCTCCACCTGGATGGCCTTCGCACCTCATCTTTATCTTTTTCGACCTACAGAAAGCTTAGCAGATGATGTGGAGTAACTACATCCTTTCTGCATTACAAACGTGGGGTTCCTGGCTTCCACTCCCGACTTTTATCAAGAACTTCTGTTGCACCATACATTCCAAGTTCCAGTGATAGCTTCTGTCAGTACCCCACATACCCAAGAGAATAGGGTCCCTCAGCGCTCTGTGCTGAGTGCCACCCCCTTCTGGTGACCATAATTCGTCTAATGGCAGCTATAGGGTCATCGGTGTCACCCTCCTTATATATCTACGATTTTTGCTTTTATTTTTGCTCCTCTAGTACATTGTTGCTGAGCGTTACCTAAAGGATGCCTTACAAAAGGTGCAGTCTTGGGCACTCAAGCATGGGTTTCGGTTTTCAGCCTCCAAGATTCATGTCATGCTCTTCTGTCATCATCATACTGCCCACCCGCACCCAGAGCTTTACCTCGATGATCAACAACTTCTGGTAGTTGAGAAGCACCGCTTTCTGGGAATAGTCTTCGATTCCCAGCTGAAGTGGATTCCCCACCTTCGCAAACTTAAGCGAAAGTGCTGGCGACACCACACTATGCTTCGCTGACTCTGTAACACGAGTTGGGGTGGTGGTAGTTCCACCCTTTTGCGGCTCTATAAAGGTCTGTTTCAGTCCTGCCTTGATTATGGGACTGTTGCATATGGAACGGCATCATCTTCAGCATTGCAGATACTGGACCATTCATTATTTTGGAGTCCGACTTGTGACAGGCGCTTTCTGAACTAGCCCTATGAATAGGCTACTAGTCGGTGCTGGAGTCCCTCCATTACCTATCAGGGGTTAACAACAACTGCATTATTATGCTACGCATGTTTGGATGTTCAGGGAAGTTACAAACTACCGTGTCCTTTGCCCTGGAAGGGAGCGCAGCCTCCGACAGCAACGACACATCAGTGGGTTTATAATTGTTGCATGCCTCCAATGTATTTGTTCGCAACTGCTACTTCCTCCACTACCACCTCTGCTACTCCGACCTCGGATTTGCCTCAAAATCTCCTTCAGTCCGAAATATTCCGCTGAATCCACAATTTTTGGCCACTTGTTCTTGGCTGCCCTGGACAAGTATCAAGAATCAGAAGTGTTGACCAATGACTCAGCAGTCAACAGACGAACAGGCTTTGCATACACAAATGCATGGTTCAGTGACCTCCACTCCCTGCCAGATGGCTGTAGTGTCTTCACTTCTGAATTGATGACCATTAAATTAGCTGTTAGTCATGTTCCTTTTTGAACTAACAAGACTATCCTAATTTGTTGTAACTCCCTCAGCACCATTTAAGCTGTAGACCAGGGCTACTTGTTACGGCCAGCCAGGATCTTGTCTGTGACCTCCTTCAAGCTGGGCAGCCAGTCCCATGTCATGTTGGGATTTCGGGGAATGAACGAGCTGACTGGTTGGCCAAGATGGCCACCAAAATGTCGATTCTGAAAATGGGGGTTCCAGACCTGGACTTTCAGTCACATATATGCCATTCATTGCTGGAAGTCTGGAACTCAGATTGGTCTGCCCTGATCTCAACGAACTGAGAACAACTGAGGAGACCACGACATGTGGCAATGTTCCACAGATGCTTATCACAGGGAATCCACTCTGTAGGCTCTGCATTGGCCATGCTTGGCTGACTCTTGGCCACGTCTCAGATGTGAGGGATCCCCCATACTGCCAGTGCAGATCCCTCCTAATGTCAGCCCACTTACTCATAGCCTGCCCTAATGTGGCTACTGTGAGGCCACACATTAATCTTCCTGACATACTACCTCTTGTCCTAGCATACAACACCAACTTGGCTGACCTGGAATTACGTTTTGCCTGCAAAGATGGTTGCTGTTCATTCTTGTAAGCCAGCTCATTTTGGCCTCATAGACCGTAGATCGACTAAGCGGTTAGTGGGACAGCCCTCTTTAAAGGGGTCTCTTGGTGGCCCAGCTTGGCTTTCTCATTTCCATCTCCTTATTGTCTTTATTATTTTTCATTTCTTGCTTTTAACGCCTTGCCTTGAATGATCTTTTAACGACTTGTCAGTGCTGTCTTTTTTTTGGGCTGTCTGTTATTGTGCTAGTTACATTTAGGCTATGATTGTCTTTCACCTCTTTCCTTTGACAACTACTCCAGGTTTGCCACTTAGGGGGATGAAGGGGTTGATAACCTTACACTTTAGTCCCTTTCACTCCAAACTCAATACCCAACTGGAAACGTCAGAGCACGAGTACTACCGGCGGCTGAGTATTTTTATACATGACAATGCGCGTCCGCACTCAACTGCGTCCGTGGAGAAACTGCTGGAATGGGACGAATTTGGCGAATGGACTGGCCCGCCTGTTCCACCGCCTTCAATTCCATCGAGTGTTTGTGGGATGAACTGGGGAGACTTACTGCAGCACGTCTATTCTTACCAATGACTATCCAGCACTATACTCAAAAGTAATTTCTGGTGATTAGGCGGCTAAAGGCGTCATCTGGAGAGGCCAAAAGAACAGTGATATTTCTGCTGCCTACATTCAGAGAGCTTTTTGAATGGCTATGAGCAGTCTCGCAACCCAGTGGCGACGACTTTCTATAAGTTCAAAATATTGTGCTAGACGTAGAAATTTTATCAATGACTGATTTTCACTTTTTCCACTACCGATTCCACTGGTCTGCGAGCACTAGGGTGCTCACTTTTACGATTACAGTACTTCACAGAGGTGGTCTGCCACTAATGCTGCAGATGATCTACATTTTAATCTCTTGGTTCCTCTAGCCGAGTGATACGGCACTGTCTCTGGAACTACAATGCATATTAGGACTGCGGGCACGTAACGTGTAAACAAAAACTAATATTTAAGAGTATTTCTTCTCGGTGATAATTAAAGTTATTGGTTAGCCCTCGTAAAATAAGAGTAGCAACAGTAGTCATAATCTTTGGAAAACCTACATCTACGCATGTACTCGAAAAGCGCATCGTGGTCTGTTGTGGAGGGTATTACTGTCACTTCCCCCCTTATCTTTCTACAGTCGCGAATCGGGCACGAGAATAACGAAAGCCCCAGAGCCTCCATGTTATCTTAAATCTCTTCCTTTATAACTTCATGGTCTCCTAGGAAGGCATAAGTAAGAGTAAACAATAAACTGAGGGATTCTGCTAGGAACATACCCTTTCGAAATTTTAACAATAAACCACACCGCGACCCATAGCCCGCAACCAACTCTGGGTTGGTTAAGCATCTGCGCCATAGCTTCGGGTCTACGAAACACGTCTGTGACGAAATTCGTTATTCTTGTCGAAACTACTCAATTTCCTTCAGAAAACTATCTGGTGACGATCATTGACTGACGTATAATACTCAAACATCGCTTGGAAGAGAGTTTTGTGATTTTGCTGCTTGATGGATGGTCTTATGTTGCTGAACAATCTTTCAATGAATCTGAGTCTGGCATCCGCCCTTCATATGGTTCATTTTCAGGTCGTTCAATTTTACATCACTCCTTACCAATACGCCCAGGTAATTAATGGCTGCGGCTGCTTGCGGTGACTATTCAACAGCCGTCGATCTATCTTTATACAGGGAGTATCTTAAATGAATGTAGAAAATGAGAAGGCTGGTAGAGTGGGCCATAACAAGCATATTTCAGAAAGCAACCCACGTCCACATACTTTAGCGTATGGCGCTAGGTGTCGTTGAGAAGCGTCACACACTGCCAAGAATGCAAACATGCCATACGAGCCGTAATGGTAGCAGGTATGCAGGGCAGCGTCTTCGTATATTTGTCGCATCAAAATAAATGAGAAGTCGGGGTGAAGGTTTGTAACCTTTATTTCAAAATCCTTACAAAGGTGCTCAAAATTACGCCCTCCTGCTTGCATGCAAGCCGTGCAACGACGATGGAGTACCACAATGCTCGCTACCAGCTATTAATCACTCACAATGAGTGTTTCATAGACAACAGATTTCAGGTTGCCCAGAAGAAAAAAAATCGAAAATCAATGGGCATCAAGTCAGTGGAACGTGCCACCATCCCACCGCTCCCTATCCAGTTCTCATCAAAGGGTTCATCCAAATGCATGTGTACTGCATGTGCAAAATTCGCCGGCGCACCATCGTGTTTGTACCACATTCGCTGTCTAACGTTGTGTAGAATATGTAGCAACAACTCTGGCAGAGTTTCTCGTAAAAAACCAAGCATCTGTTTGCGTTCAGTCTGAGGGGTAACATGTATGGACCGACAAGATTATCGCCAGCTAAGCCAGGGCAAATGTTGACTGGGAAGCGATCTTGACGACAACGAACAAAGGCAGCGTGTGTATTTTCCAGTGGTCACACGTGTTTATTGGAGCTGTTGAACGTAGCTCCTCGTGTAAAGGATACCCCATACACAAAAAGTGCATGGTTCGGAAAGTCCAGTTGAATGGCACACCCTTGCAAAACCCACTGACAGGATTCAGTTCGACATGAAAAATCGTCTGGGTCAAGGATGTGATTTTTCTGACGGTGGTAGGGGTGCAAATCATCTTCATGCCAGACGCGCCAAATTGTGGAATGGCTTACACCCGTTTCACCTGTAACACGCCGCAAGCTTGTTGAGGGAGTGTTTTCCAGCAGAGCTAACGTCTCCTATTCAAGTCCTGGTATAAGCACTGACCGTTGACGACCGCGTCTGTATGGCTTTCGCACCTGTTACAAAATGAATAGCGAGTTTCAAAGTAGGCCATAAATGCTCATGTGCCATTTCGAGAACTTACCTCAAGTGAATCTGTCTGTCCTACGTACCTGTGCACGGCACTAAATGTGCATGGATCTGGCACTGGATGGTTTGGAAACAGCCGTTGGACAGCGTGAGCATGCTACCGTGGCGGCTCGAACGCCATGTTGTGTGCCTACCCTCCTGGCGGCGCGCGACACTGTTCAACGAATCTAGCGCAGTACACTGAGAAAGGAGGACATGAAATGCTACGTGAAATATGATTTTTATGACCTGCTTTACCAGACCACTCATTTTCTACATTTATTTCAGATACACCCTGTGTATTAATAAAAGTGTCCGTTTGATCGTTTGTAATTCACACCAATCTATAATTTCATTCCGATCTCCATGAAAGTTTGGACACTGTATCCTCAAAACAGGAGAAAGGTCTCTGTCTGAATAAAATTACGTAATCTGAAATGAAACAACTGTATTAAGTCAAAAGTTCTTGGCTGATTTATTTGAAATATATAAAGGAGAAAAGTTGCTATCAAACATTTCGAATCACCCTCGATCCATTTACTTTAATGAATTTCTACATTCAGATGGAACAATGAAGAGAACTAATGAAAAATTAAATGCCAAACAAACGACATATGTCGTGGTAAATGACTGCGATCCCCATCGAGAGTATAAATTAGAGCGGCAATATCTGTCTTGCAGATAATACCACCAGATATCATTAAATCGGGGAACAAGCGAAAGCTGTAAAATTTGACAGGAACGCGAACGAAAAGTCTTATTTATTGACTAGTTGGCGTTAGTACATATGCAACAACAAGGCTGGCCGTGAAGAACCTATAGCCAAACTTAGTAGAGGCCACCACCATCATGTGGTATTCGGCAGGCGAAGACGTATTCATTCTGTTGACATCCAGTGATTTCAATACACCCTTCGATTTAAAGCGATTTCAGTTTCCCACGCGGCTTACGTTCGCTATATCTATCAACAACCCAGAGGGCAGTCATTTTGTGTTGCAGATATTAAACATCCCTGGCAAAGCAGGGGCACTGCAGTTAGTGTTATTATACGAATAAGAGTTTTTCCAACTTATTTATCACAACACGCCTCAGTTGTTTTTTTTTTGTGGTCAACTGCACCAAGCGTCGGTCCTCTGCAGGTTGAAAATAGCTCTAAGTACTACGGGACTTAACATCTGAGGTCATCAGTCCCCTAGAACTAATCTAAGGACATCACACACATCTATGCCCGAGGCAGGATTCGAACCTACGACCGTAGCAGTCACGCGGTTCCCGACTGAAGTGCCTAGAACCGCTCGGCCACACCGGCCGGCGGTCTGCAGGTCTTTCTGCATTTGTCTACAGTTTTCTAGCTTTGCGACTTCTCTGTACGGAATAACATCATTCGCGAAAAGCGTCAAGGAGCTTCCGTTGTTATCAACGTTATCTGACCTCGTGTCACATTCCACGTGGTAAGCAACTGTGCAGGATGTGACCGCTGCTCCACGTAACTCTTTCGGCACTCCACCTGTGCTGTTGCGTGGCCATTGTCTGTCGCAAGGCGCTCGGCTAGCTGCCTCCCAGCTGCCTATATATACGGCGGCTCGGCACTCGAGCCGGTGTGTATGTCTGCAGCTCATCCAACAACATGATCAAGGTAAGACTGTGTGTAATCTATAGCTGCAGGTACGAGGCAAGGTGGACATCTCTGGGCATGGCCGTAAAGCACTATCTTATAAGCACAAATGGACATGTATTTCGACTAAGTCTTCTATTAAACCAACCTTCTTTGTTCACTTTTTTCCTGTAAATGCAGTACATCGTTAACGTCACGTTCAAAAACGTCTACAAAATGTCAATATGTTCACTAGGCAAAGTCTCTTCGGCACAGATATTATAACACGTTTGATGTACTCCAAGGGTGCCAAAGGTAGTGAATATAGGTGACGGTCCAACTATATGATCATCAGATCTCTGAATTATCTTTCAACCACATGCATTCTCCAGATTTTTTTCACACATTACGTCTAAAATTTTATCCCCGTTCTTTGCAATAGATGGCAATAGCGGCATGTGGTGGTGCAGATGATAGGTCTTAAGTGTCATACATTAATGCTTTTGCAAACACAACGCCATCAAAATATTAATCGATTCGCCAATGCGTCTTAATGTTATTCTTGACTGAATGTGTCAATTTATCGAGCCCAGTTCTCACCATATGGGAAGTTTTAATTTTCTGCTTTAATATTAATAAATCTGTAGCTGAGATTCATAAAACGCTGGGGAAGACCTATATCACGCAGCGATTAGTGAAAGAACGTGCACAGAATGGTTCGAATGTTTCAAAAACGGTGATATTGACGTCGAAGATCGACATGGTGGTGGAAGAGAGGAGGTTTCAGAAGTTACTGAAACCTACGAAAATAATCACAGAGGTCGTTATAGAAAGCAACTGGTGCATTTCAGAACTCTATGGAAAATCCTGTCAAAAATACTTGGAAAGTTTGGAACGCGAAGTCCTACATCACCCGCCGTATTCTCTAGAAATTTCTCCCTCTAACTACCACGTTTTACGACAAATGGTACACATGGTGACTGACCAGCACTTCCAGTCATATGTAAAAGTACGACATTGGTACGATTCATATATGTCCTCAAAAGATACCCAGTTCTTGCGCCGCGGGTTTCGTATGCTGTCAAAGATGGTAGGAAGTAGTGGCCAATGATAGCCAGTGCTTTGAATCGTAAATTTTTGTATGTTCTTCACAATAAAGCCTCTAATTTCGAGGAAAAACTATAGAAATAGACCTAATATTACTTTATTTCAGTTCGTACAGATTGCTTGTATAGTATTCGCCATTTGTTTGTTTTCCCATCCCTGAAACTTCTTAACATAGCCCTTCAGGCACATGAAATC
Organism: Schistocerca gregaria; assembly: GCF_023897955.1. Classification (NCBI taxonomy): domain Eukaryota; kingdom Metazoa; phylum Arthropoda; class Insecta; order Orthoptera; family Acrididae; genus Schistocerca; species Schistocerca gregaria. Next base: position 528,029,367 of record NC_064922.1, on the reverse strand, counting down.
AATTTCGCTTGTTCTGGAGTTACGCCAACAGAAAAAAATTGTTCAAATGTCTCTGAGCACTAAGGGACTTAACTTCTGAGGTCATCAGTCCCCTACAACTTAGAACTACGTACTTGAACCTAACTAACCTAAGGACATCACACACATCCATGCCCGAGGCAAGATTCGAACCAGCGACCGTAGCAGCCGTGTGGTTCCAGACTGAAGCGCCTAGTACCGCTCGGCCACGCGGCCGGCTGCGTCACCAGAGTTCCACTCCCTACTTCTATTGCTGTTTCGTTTTGGGTGTGTTGTAGGAAGCATACTTGATTGAATTTTCAGGTATTTGGGGAGGGGTGGGGGGAGGATAATAAGTAGGATGCGAAATTTAGTACTCAGAATTGTCACCTAGTCGCTTATCTGGCGAGCATTCCTTGCTCGGCATATGTGCAGGTTAAACTTCAAAATGTTATTCCTGCTGAACCTCTTGATGTGGTTTATGGTTACCTGACTTGCTGGATTAACCTCAGTTAATGTGGAAATGCTTTTGTTCTCAAGTTGCTACGGAGAAAATTCTCTGAGCAGGCGTGACGTCAGGTGATGTAATACTGAATTGTCCTGAGGCTGCTTCCAAGAAAATTATTCTTGCATCAGCTCCGGCCGTTGTGTTGTCGGCCTGCGGTGCAGTTGGTGGCCCAGTTCAAATGGTTCAAATGCCTCCCAGCACTATGGGACTTAACATCGGAGGTCATCAGTCCCCTAGAACTTAGGACTACTTAAACCTAACTAACCTAAGGACGTCACACACATCCATGCCCGAGGCAGCATTCAAACCTGCGACCGTAGCGGTCGCGCGGTTCCAGACTGAAGCGCCTAGAACCACTCGGCAACGCGGACAGGCTGGCCCAGTTCCTAGATGAGGCGAGCAGTGTGTCGAAATCTGTTCCGCAACAATGGGATGCCTGTCTCTTCTTGCAGCAGACGACTTGAATATAGCCTGAAGAGGCGCAGTGCGAGCTTAAGAGCCCGGTCCTGACCGTCTGCAGCTCTATGATGCAAGTGTCAGCGGCTCTTCTCCACACAACGACCGCTTATTCTGACACCGGTCTGAACAGAGTTAGGTGGATCGTAATATCGTGGCACGGATGCAGCAATGACCGAGGGTTAAACAAAGGATAGAAGGCGCGGAGGCGCCCCACTGCCTTTCGTCTGACGTCACTTATCATGTGAGCCTCTCATAGTTCGTCACCTTATGGCAGCAATAATGCCTTTAAAGCAATGGGGTATCGAGTCGAACTGAGCTTTAACAACACATTCTGGTACGTCATTCCATGCAGCTTCAAATCTGTACCAGATTGCTTTAATCGTTCAACTGGCGATTGTTGGAGTGCTATTGTATTGCAAACAGTTACTTCATGTTGCCGTGAGAGATGTAGATGACGTTCTATTTAGCCCAACAGTCCACACATTCTGTATCAAGGAATGTCTTATATTGCCTTGTTGAAAGATGACGTCACAGATGCCTTAACGCCTCAGACATTTAACGTCTGCTGACCAGATTACCTGGTTTGCTAACCAGAGGTGACCGTTCTGGGCCTGTTGACCACTGACGTCAATAGTCAGCATCCCCAGAAGGCCACCTTTTACTAGCAAACCAGGTAATCTGGTCAGCAGACTTGTGCAAAAGAACAGACACCATCCGTTCAGATAACTGATTTGCCTAGATGGGCAACGGACCCATCTCCTCAGTGGGGATGCACAAGTACGTCCGACCTCCTGCGGGAATCTCAGAGTAGAGTGCATGGAGGTGAAAATCTGTGACTGCAGATAGGTGACGCTCGGTGGGAATGTGGATCGGGCGTCAGGACTGCGGAGGCGGTCCGCGCAGTTGTGATAACACTGTGTTCCAGATGAAGCAGTGGTTAACGCACATGCCTACTAAGCAGGATATCCCAGCTTCGAATCGCAGTGTGGTATACATTTTCACCCGTCGCCGCTGATTCCGCTTAATATCCCGTGGCAGCTGGCTTCAGTAACACCTTCTCTTTCCTTTCCTTTCTCGCCACCACCACCTTCGGACATATCCGAAAGAACAGCCATACAATTTTTCATGATTTTCCATTGACGATAAATCGCTCAGAATAAAGAATTGAATGACTGCGTGGTATCTACAGAAAGATCAATCTAGACGCCTGTTTTAAAAGCTGTATAGAAAACATTATTCCTTTATTTGCTTTTATAGCTTCTGCAATATCACAGTTTGCAGACATCTTATTTCGGAGGTCAAGTGGAAGCTAAACATAAGTTTCTGCACAACGAGTACGTACTTGAAAGGAAATAATATGAAGTTTCTACACGTCGTCGGGGTGAGAGATTCTATCCATACATTCGTGCTTTGATTTTGAAATGGATCAGTTTTCATGTTCACCGTCTACTGATGCATCCACGCAATTAAGGTCACAGTAGTAGAGTTCCAGCTGGTAATGGCAGCACAAGTAAAATCTTATAATGCCCGTCAATATCATTTCGTCTTCCTGTCTTCTCCTTTGGCAAGATATTGTGCACCAAGTGTTAACTGGGTCATCGGTGAATCTCAGATTGGATTCAGATCTGCTACAGATCCTTCTGTCAACTAACAATTCACAACTAAATATGAATTAACAGTTTTTGAGTCATAAATATGCTGCTCGATATTGCGAAGAATTAGAAGCATTACTTCTTTTACCTCGGTTAATAATGTAATTGTTTTCAAGTTATCACAAAGAATGTTTTATGTTCAGTTTTATTAGGTGGGCTGGTAACTGTGTATTTCAAGTAGTTTGTGCAGAAGAAGGCGGTTTCAATTACAAGAAAGTGAACCCACTTTCGAAATGCAGCTGTTAATACTTACTGGGATGTCAGGAGAAGCAGTCACGTGGAGAACTCTATTCAGACAGTGCAACGCTATTGACATAGCCAGTGCAGTCCAGCGAGACAATAGCAACGAGAAAGCGTCAGGCATATTAATGCACAGTAAGCCTACGTGGAGGACATGAGGGATGAAATATTTGTGCAAGACTAGACAAATTTCTATTATGATGTGTAAAAGTTATGCTTCATATCAAACGACAATTAAAAATAGTTATGCTTACATTCTGGATACTCTACCAGACAATATCTAGACCAACGATTCGGGTAGTCTACATTCATTCACATATAGCGCCAAGTTTATGGTATTAAACAGTAGCAAATGAATAGTCAGTTTAGGTGTGATGGAAGCACAGAAAAATATATGTAATAATGCAAAATTGATTTAGAAGCGATTACTACTGGTGATCAACGTAAACAACAACGTTATTTCGAGCCCATTTGTACGAAACTAATTCGTTAGTTGGACTGAATATTTGGCAGATACAATGTAAGATATTGGAAAGTACTTATCTGCATGGTGTTGGATTGTTGTGTTCTAGAAACCATAATACATCAACGTCTTTTTTAGTTGTTCCACAAAAAATTTGCATATGCATGATTAACAGATGAATTCTGAGAACTCACTTTCATTGCACCTTTTTTAAATGCATTTGAATACGTAATACACATCTACATCCCTAAGTACATGATTACTCTGCAATGCACACTTAGGCCTAAGTGGCACGCAGAGGATCCAGAGAACTACCTTCAAGCAATTTTCTACTGTTCCAGTCTAACAGGGCGTGGGAAAAATCGAACCCTTAAATTTTTCCGTGAGAGTTCTGATTTCTCTAATTTTAATATTGCCATCATGTGGCCCGATGTAGGTGACCGCCAACAAAATATTTTCGCACTCGAAGGAGAAAACTGGTGATTGGAATTTAGTAAGAAAATCTTGCGGCAACTAAAATCGCCTTTGTTTTACTGACCCCTCCCTGTAATTCACGTATCATATCCATGGCACTTTCTCCCCTGTTTCGCGAAAGTACAAAAAGTGCTACCCTTCATTGAACTTTTGCGATGTCCTCTGGTGCAGATCTCATACCGGGCAGCAGTACTCCAGAAGATTACTGACAAACGTAGTGTTGGCAGCCTGTTAAGTAGACCTCTTCCGCAGACACGCAGTCGCTGATTGGTAGGTCAATATCGTAACCGTGAATTTCAACGACTATTATTAAATTTGGTCCATTTAGTTCAAACTCTTATTTCGGCGTGACGTGTACTTCAATGTTTGGTCTTTGATTCACAACACCTGTATTATAGCTGTCATGCAATCCACATCTACCCACAACGATGAGAAGATGTTGTGTGGTGTGAGTATGTTGTAAGTGACTAAGTTCTTCTACACACATTTTATCTACTTTTGTACTGCACGATGTTGTATTTGGGAAAGGTCGCAAAGTATCGTGAACTGTTTGGGCAAAAGCCAAAATCACACAGCATAGAATCGCCTGTGGGTGCGTTACATCACACGCGATATTAAACGTGAACGATTTTTCTCATAAGACAAGAAATTTTACAGATTCCAGCGCTACAGAAAACTTCAGCCTACATCTGTAGGGTACTGTAGGCGTGTTTCATGGTAGGATGGATGACGAACAACTTATTACTTCAAACAAACTGTCTGCCGTTGCCTTATTGAGCGTATTTAGCAATAAGTACGACCGAAGAACAATCGTTGTACAATACCACATGCTCCCTAACGTTCTCTCGCAGCCACCAACCGAGAAAGTACGACACACGTATTAACAATGCCAACATTAAGCTGCCAAACGCCTAACTAGTTACTCCACCGAGCATGAGGACGGTGCAAGGACGTAAACACAAATTTACACTCTTTTCGTTTCGGTAACTCCATGATCATGCGGAATATGTACTTCCATTCCAGAACCAATTTTAGTTTACCTAAGAGAGAGATGAAGTGTAATTTGAAAGTGTAAACACATTCACTGAAAACGTAGCATCTTGTACAGGCTACCTAATATATCGACAGACAGACATGAAATTAGGAAGGATAGCAAAGAGCGAAGGGTCAATATTGTTCATATACTGTACATTAAGAAGGATGGATAATGAAATTTTATGCTATTTGTGAGTATAGATGGTTTAAAAAATAATACACAAAGCCGTCACCTCTACCTGTAACAACGTTCCACATCCGTCTGAGCTGAGCTTCGATGACGGATGCACTTACGTCATTCCATGCACACCGGGTCACAGAGGTACTGCATGTGCTGTAATTACCGGGCGCCAATGTAACTTGGCAGATACTCTAATGCGTTAGTGGAGAGCCTATTTACGCCTCCGTGCCACAGATGGAACAGTATTTGCAACGACGCGTATTTCGATAAAGGACGCTTTTCTGACAGCCACCAATGCTCATGCGTTTCCGCGCCAAATTTTCGCTCCAAGCCAACACCGTGAACTAGCAATCTCCAGTGCCGGACACTCACCTGAAATGGCTGGACGGTTGTCGGACGAAATATTGGGGCAACAAGTCAACAAGATCCGGCTGCAATATCAGAACCTCATAAAATATTCAGTACGCCGGGAAAACTTCAAGAACCACAAAGCACGAGGTCAGAAATGTAGCAACAGCAGTACAGACGGCATGCAAAGCGAACAGAAGATGATATGCCGTTACATCAGATACTGGGCTTGTACCACAGTGACGAATGCCATCTGGTAGAGTTCATTCTTTACACATGGATTCATCCATGATGTTGCTGTACACAGAACCGGGACTGGCCTAAAAATACCACGTCGTGCAACTCTTGTGCCCATCTTTGTCGATGGTTGCACCATCTCTCTGCAGTGGCGTCGTGGTACTGACAGTCTGTGGTGCTCCATCCTTCGTCGCACTGTTTGCAGGGCTCGTTTCTGCCAGCAAACAGGCCCATTGCCCAACTCAATGCACGTGACTTGGCTTCACTAAGCGGCACGTCCAAGTGAATAATACGGCTGTCCTCTTAGGCTTTAGGACCGCTGCACTACAGAGATTCTACGTGGCTTTAAGTATGATCTCCTGACCCCACTGATTCGTTTCTCGCATGACAGCTGGGGGATCCCAGCTACGTAAGCAGCAGCACCACACAAGGATAAACCTCCGTCTCGAGAGACCACGATCCTGCAGTTATTAGTTTCCACTACCTGCTGATACACATACATGCTGATACACGCTTCTCCTGCTTACAAGGGGCATAACACAATCTTGCAACAAGCAACCAACATTCAGATACGATTTCTGAAGGAAGCATTTACTGCGGAGTCTTTCCCTACATACAAAATTTAGATAACGTTACTCCTACCCATTGGGTATGGTTGCACTGAAATGCCAATCATTTACATGCCCAAGCATGTGGTACATTTCATGGCGTTTCTTCTGTATCAGCAACGGTATCCAGACTGGCGACACCCATGTAATCGATATAAGTTCCCTCTCAGAGCTTTGAACGGCTGTTAGCAAACGGAACCATACTGTAAAAAACACAAGCGAGGCTTGGCCACGAGGTGCGCGGTATTTTTAGACCAAAGTGTACTGATAGAAATGTCTCCAGCCTCTCTTTGTGTAACAAGCAGCGTATGCATACCGGTTCTGGATGTCTCTGAAAGTTCATTCAGATTATAATACTTAATCATTCATAAATAATTCAGGGGTCATATACAGAGAAGTTGTTACATCCATGCTTCCATTATTGATGTCTCCTGTTAGTCGGCGTTTCCAATTAAATGCTACAAATGGAATAAACTTACACAGGAATCCAAAACCTATATAACTACACTGGTGATAACAGGAAGGAAGGTTGGAAACATTTAGATACGTATGGCAGAAGTCAGGTATGTCTTGCGCCAAAAATACTGTGTTACTCATGGCCGCCGGCCGTGGTGGCCGAGCGGCTCTAGGCGCTCAGTCCGGAACCGCGCGACTGCTACGGACGCAGGTTCGAATCCTGCCTCGGGCATGGATGTGTGTGATATCCTTAGGTTAGTTAGGTTTAAGTAGTTCTAAGATCTAGGGGACTGATGACCACAGTTGTCAAGTCCCATAGTGCTCAGAGCCATTTGAACCATTATTCATGGCCAATCCTCACTTCCGGTTTTTTGAGTATGATCCCGATTTCTAACAGTCGCCCAAAGTTCCGAGAGGAAACTTATACGAATTACACGGCTGTTTCCCGTCTGGATACTGTTCCTCATGGAAACATAGTGCAAGTTGCATAAAACGAATCGGTAGCGACATCTGAATCAGCCTGTATGCCGATACTAGTCGTTAGAACATTTTATAGAACACGCTTAATTAGAACATGTTAATTAGAAGTGCCAGTCTTACACTACAATGTATGACATGGCTCCAGACGCCAAGAGCTCGTGTCAGCCAACAACTTCATTCCATGGACATTAGTTGTTACAGGGTGTGAGGTCACTACTTTACTAGCTCTTGCAACTATCTGTTACGTGTTCTATAGACGGATTACTTCAGTATGTTATCAGACTCAGAAGACAATGGTAACTCAACACTTTTTCTGTCTTACAGATTGCCCTGGTGCTGGCTTTGGCCGCCTGCTGCGTGAGCGCCGCCCCCAAGGCGGGCCTGGCCCCCCTGGCCTACTCCGCCCCCCTGGTGGCGGCCGCCCCCGTGGCCTACGCCGCCCCCGCGCCGGCCGTCGTGACGGCGCACAGCTCGCAGTACATCGCGCAGAACTTCAACGGACTCGCCGTGGCCGCCGCCGCCCCCGTTGTCGCCGCTGCCCCTGCAGTCGCTGCCGCGTACCACGCCGCCCCTGCTGTTTTCGTCTAGTGATGGCCGTCTTCCTGCTACTCTAACAATGCAAATAAAACCACTTCCTCATGAGAGTACTCGAATATTTTTATTCTTCCATCGTTCCAATTCCCTTACACAATGGAAGGTCACCGTGGTGTCTCACACGAAATATTGGCAGGTATTGCCAGATGAAATCTTAATCTTAATCGTCTCTCGGTTTCCTTGCTACCACCACCGCTAAAGTGACAATGTATATGTGCTACATGCCATGGTATTAAAAAACCAATAAATTTATGTGAATTTCATTAATTACAGTAAGTGCAGTGTCATGATAAAGCATGAGGCCAATGCTAACTTCAAATAAATCCAAAATACACAACTTATAAAAAAAAACAAAGTGCAAGGTTTGTTAGCGTAGACCCAAAAGTTGCACAACATCTGGACTCCTCTGCGTCTCAGGTCTGCAACAACTGCTTTTTCATGCTGTAATATACCCACTTGCTGGCTGAAATACAGAGTGATTATAATTTAAGTTAAACGTTCAAACCGCTGTAGAAATAACACCACTTGTCAGAATTACGTCAAATTGCAACGGAGTATTATCGCAGCAGGGGAAAAACTTATGACAGAAGAAAAGTAAATAGTTACAAAATGTAGCAATAGATGGCGTTCGCTGTAGCAATAGATGACGGCAAGGTCATATCACATCGGATGGGGAAATCGGTTTTTAATTGTCCTGAGGCCAAAAAACCATAAAGAGCATCACTCAAAATCGAATCTAATTATTAATTTCCGTGCGACTGGCGCAAAAGATGTTCAGTACGCTGTCCACCGTTTTCTACAGCAAGTTGAAATCGAAAAAAAGCGTGTTCTACAACTGATCGAAGAGTTTCCGGGGTCGCGTTCAGAACGTGTTGCGCAATGCCTGTCTTCAATGCGGCTAAGTTTGCAATCTGAGCACAGAACACAACATTTTTCAGATAGCTCCACAGCCAGAAGTCATACGGATTATGATCAGGTGATCGGGACGGCCAGGCTCTAGGGAAATGGCGGTTGATATTTCTAGCATTTCCTAAATGGCGATTCAGCAGCTGCTTAACTAGATTTGCAATGTGCGGAGGTGCGCCATCTTGCATAAAAATGATACCATCCACACATCCACGCTGTTGGAGAGCTGGAATGACGCGTTTGCTCAAAAGACACTCATAGTGCTTACCAGTGAAGGAGCGGGTAACAGGGCCGCAAGCACCGGTCTCTTAGAAAAAATATGGCCTTATATGATGCCGTAAACCCGCACCGCACTCTAATCTTTTCAGGATGAAGCGGTACTGGTTGATTTGTGTGTGGATTTTTCGTTGCTCATATTCCACAAATCTGTGTATTGACATATCCAGTCAAATGGAAATGGGCTTCGTCCGTCCACAAAATCTTCCAAGGCCACTCCATTTCCATGCAAGCAAGTAATTCTAAAGTAAAGCTCTCTCTTGCTCGCAGGTCAACAGGACGCTACTGGTGCACAACGGTAACATTGAATGGATAGCAAAGAAGGATGTTTAAAATGTTCGAATGTATGTGAAATCTTATGGGACTTAACTGCTAAGGTCATCAGTCCCTAAGCTTACACACTACTTAACCTAAATTATCCTAAGGACAAACACACACACCCATGCCCGAGGGAGCACTCGAACCTCCGCCGGGACCTGACGCGCAGTCCGTGAGTGCAGCGCCCAAGACCGCTCGGCTAATCCCGCGCGGCAAAGAAGGATGTTTCGTAGGACTTCGCACACCGTGCTCACGGGTTTGTCCAATGTTCTGGCAGTTCTCCGTGCACTACACGTTTGCACACCACCACTCGTCTCCTCCTGCATTGCTGTAGCCGCTGCTTCCATGACGTCGAATTAATTCGTTTCTTCCCTCGACCAGGTTGCACATCAAAAGAACCCGTCCGTTCGAATTTCCGAATCATTTTCTCCAGACCCACGGCAGTCATCGGACCAACGCCTTTCTTCGAACCCTTCAGTGTCCGGAACTTCTGCCGAGCGACGTGAGCACAGTTATCAGTCTCGTCGTATAGGTTTACAAGCAGAGCGCGATCCTGCATTGAAACAGTTATGGCGAACGTCGCATACGCGAAAGGAGGAAAAGTAGTGTACCCAGCCTGTTTACCTGTATATCAACTTCAATGTCTCGTACACAAGACAGGTGTTTTTATTTACGTATTCTGGCTCATACAGCACCATCTGTTGATCAATTTCCATACTTTGAGTGTTTGAGGTTTCTTCCTGTTCTGCTGAAGAACTGGCATGTAGTTTTTCTCTTGAATAACAATCCTCATCTTCTTTACACTTTTTACATAAATACTGAAGTATGCCGTACTGACTATAAAAGAGGCCATATACTGGAAGAATGTGTTTTGTTGTAATACCTTCGTCTTTTTTAGCTACATGTAGAAAGCAGCTATAACAAAAGTTTTGATGATTTTTTAAGATTATTGAATATGAAGTTATGGAGTAATTAGCAGACATAGTTAAGATCGTATTTACACTAAAATTTCATTAAATATTATAGAGCACCGGCATTGTGAAAGTGTACATAGAAAATGAACAACCAAAGAAGACTTTTGAACTATGCGTTAATCACTAGTTTTCGCAATAGCAGGTTTTAGGCATTGACAGATTCCAAACATAGAAAAGTGCCACCTGTCTTACACTGTGCAATAGCATCCTCTTCTTTCTTTGTAATAAGCCTTAATAGGTCTTTTGTAAAACTGTTGCTTACATTCAAGCTCCTTATATTCTTCCATTTTAAGTCTTGTAATAATTTCACATCAAAAGTCGCAAATGTCAGATTCTGGTCACCTGTAAAAAGCCTTAAAATGTGCATGACATTTCATGTTGACCTTTCCGCCATGCATTAAATGGTAGAATTTTTAAAGAGAGTAAACAATATATTGACATTCAAATTAGGATTATTGAAGTACAACTCGCTTGCTTCAGATGCAGAGTAACGTGAATTTGAGTGTGCAATGGTCAATAAATGCTCATTTACACACACTTAAACATCATCTTTTATTTTATGGGTCGTATTTTCGTGCTTATCTCTTCTTTCTTCGAAACAGTTCTCTGGAATAGCTTTCTTCTGGACAGTTGTCAACCGACTTTCTGATACGCTGAATACATTTAAAAGAAAGTATCTGCAGACAGCCAATTTACAACACTGGCCAGACAGTGAATAAACCCCACATGTTTTCTCTGTGGTTACGTTTGGGTGCCTTGGTTATCTCTTTAATCTGCTTTCTCTGACAGCATCCTGATCGAAACGCATCATGTTAAGTTTTATCACTGGAACTATAAAACAGACGAAACATACAAAACATTTTCCTGGACATTACAGGTCACTGCTACATCACATTCCTGTCGAGTAGTAAACTGAAAATTTCTTTCTGCTATAATAATCGCTTTCTTATTCCTATAAATGCTACCACCATTTGTTCTCTTCTTGCTGTCTTTAAAATCATTCTCCGACTCTGGTTCATTTATTTCACTAATTTTTTTAATATAATTGGTAGAAATATTTTCACTGTAATTACGCCAAAACAATAGGTAACAAAATGGCGACAAAGAAGCTGAAAGTTAACTGCCATGCACCACCTTTTGAAAGCGATTTCTCGGGCTGCATGAAAGGTATAAAGCCAAAACTGTCAAGGAGGATAATTCAGACAAGGATGAATCGAATCAGCATTTGGGTGGAAAAAGGACATAACGACACTTATTCCCTTAAGTCCATCAAACTCATCAATTGACATGGTCACAGACCACACAAAACAAAAGAATAGCACAAAACATCCTTACGTAAAATCTACAAGCTGTATTCAACAAATATTATCTGAAAACGAGAGTTTATTCTCATTTCTGGTTGTGAGAGGCTAGTCGTTCATGTTTCTACTCGTCGACAAAGTTCCGTAACGTGATCCACCTTTCACAACGATAGAGCCCCAGCATTCAGCATGTGGTTTTGTCAGCTTTTTTTTGCTAGGAAGAACGCTGCGATAGTCTGTTTTCACAAGACAGAGTGACAAAGATCTGCCTATATGTGCAACAGGCCAGCAAGTAACCGCCTGCTGCGCAGCAGACATGTACATTTCGTGTTGAAGAATGCGGAATATACAGTCATCTTTCAACATCTCTCACGTTTTCTATATTACTTCCTACCTAATTTATGCGGTTTAAGCAGCTTGTATTGTTGTTTTGGTAGCCATTATGCCAACCAGAAGCATCAGATTTAGCTGCAGATGCGGATAGGGACAGTTACGTGCTGCAAGCCGAAAGGTACTCAGCTGTATTTCAAAGGAACAGTCGTTCATGAAATTTTGAAGACCAATACAAAATAAGGTTCGCAGGAGAGCTTCTGTAAAGTTTGGAAGGTAGGAGACGGATACTGGCAGAAGTAAAGCTGTGAGTACCGGGCGTGAGTTATGCTTCGGTAGCTCAGATGGTAGAGCACTTGCCCCCGAAAGGCAAAGGTCCCGAGTTCGAGTCTCGGTCGGGCACACAGTTTTAATCTGCCAGGAAGTTTCATATCAGCGCACACTCCGCTGCAGAGTGAAAACCTCATTCCGTCAATACAAAATACTTTGCTACCATTACAAACAAAGGAATGAAGGGGAGGGGAGGGGAGGGGGAGCTCGGCTGTAGGGTTAGTGCCCGAGCACCTCAAAATCAAGTTATGAATGTACTGCAATGTTGTGCCGGCTATATGACAGCGGGCATTATCCTGAAGAAAAATGACAATATTTGTAAGCTTCTGCCTCTTCTCAGTTTTGTTTTATGCTTCGTACCTCTCAGTAGTCCACAGCAGTGTCCCAAAACCCTGTCATCAGCAGCTTTTTGCTGTAGGTGAAGAAATATGATTCAGCACCATAGTCTGCCGTTTACAGTAGTGATGCCTGCACGTCTCAACAGTTATTACTGTCCGTCAGTGAAAATCTTCCCCTTCCACTTCATAATGTTGTAAATTTGATGACAAGAGTTCCCATAGTTTCTGTTCGCGTTTGTCTATTGGTTTTATAATACCCAACGAGTACAGACTCAGCGGTAGTTTGAAGAAAAACGGACTTTGTAAACGCTGAACCTTACATAGTGCTCGTTTCATGCCCCATATCATTAATTCTAGCACGCGGATTATCACCAAGCAATCTCTCACTGGTCTCAGTGCTCTTTTTAGTAGTGGATGATCTACTCAAACACTCTTCGTCGCTGAGAGAGACAGGTCCACTTTGAAATGATTTATCTACCAGTAAATATTTCATGTGCTAAGACAGCTATCATCTTATTGTAGCTGCATTCTGCGAATAATCTCTGAAGCTTTAGTTCGTCCAGAGTGCAGAAACCGATTAACTCCTTTCATTTCTTACAGCAACAAGACACTCAAAATCTCTAAAAATAAACTTCTTCCCCGAACGTACACAGTTAAAAGAAAAAGAACACGAATGAAGTTAAGGAATGTCACAATTCAGCCATTGCGGTCAACTAATAGATTGGAAAAACAATTTCCTTCCCTTATTGTCTTGCCCTCGTAAATAACAACAGTATTGTATTCGCACTAGGTTTTAATGTAGATATGCTCCAATGAATATAAATCAAGTATTAAAATAGCTCGTTTGAGACGTTCACAGTAACCGCAGTCCTTTTCTGTCGAACGTGACTGACTTATTTTCCACGTCATGAAATGCATAACTGATTTTGCCCAATCAGCTCGACTCTAATACCAATTTATGTAATACTAGCGACCGGCCGCGGCTTCGCACGGGTAAAGCGAAGTGTATACTGCCTCACGACATGTCTGGTGGTGCGGTACAAATCTTCCCTGTGAATCAGTCTATCCATTATTGAAAACCGTATAAAATCCCACCATTAGTTATACTGATGAGCCTTCACATACAAACACGCGGCGTGGGTCTTTAATTTATAATATGTATAGATATAGATTCACAACATTCCTGCATAACTACTAACATAAAGGGAGAACGTGAAAAGCCGCAAAATCAGACGAACACGCTAGCAACGCAACAAACACCACTCAACCTATTAAATGTTTAACAACGTCGGTAGTTATGTTTACTCGTACCTGGGAATAAAATGTGCATGCATAATCCAGAGGTTTTTACATCCAGTAGGCCCATAAAAGTGGAATGAAGAAAGTTTATTAATCACGAAAGATTTTCCATCTGAGTCGGCAACATGTGTCTCCTAAATATAGTTAGGCTGCCCCACCTATGTTTCTTGGCAGAAGAAGAGGCCAGTGAAGACAATTATCAACCATATTCAGCCCAAATTACCCAAAACCATGGCTTGCGACGTCCAATAATAGTCGTATGAGGGTTCTGACAGTCCCAGCAGGGCTAATGTAGGTCTCCTCAGTGAACAACAATTATGTATCGCCAGTTGCACCATTATAATTGCCGGCCGCGGTGGTCTCGCGGTTAAGGGGCTCAGTCCGGAACCGCGCGACTGCTACGGTCGCAGGTTCGAATCCTGCCTCGGTCATGGATGTGTGTGATGTCCTTAGGTTGGTTAGGTTTAAGTAGTTCTATGTTCTAGGGGACTGATGACCACAGATGTTAAGTCCAGTATAAAAAGAAATTAAAAAAGAAAACATTATAATTTTGAAAACCAAAATGTCGCTTACATTGCATATGGCATCGTCCTACTGTCTCCGCTTCCTGGACCTTTCTTAGCAAAAGAAAAATTTACCGATCCATAAATCGATTTAAAAGCGGACGTGTATTTCTCACCGAAGAAGAGTGTCTGGCTGTGTCATCCACTTTGATCTGTTGTAGATACTTCTGTAATACTCCTTATTAACGTGACTTAAGCATATCGCACATGCCGAATAATGCGTACCTATAAATGACAAAACCAAATTTATCTGTCGAGACACCTTCATACCCCGTATTCTCACATCACACCTTCCACTGCAGACTCTTAGAAACAAGAGTAGATTTTTCCCCATGACGTCTAAAAAAATGCAACAGAGCACTATACAGTGGAATTTTCCTGTTAAGGGAAGTTTGTAAGAGAGGCGAGAGTATCTTTCATACACCATGCTTAGAAGAAACACACGATCATTACAAAGAGTTCAAACAAGTTGTATCTTATGATTAATCCATAACCTCACAAGCAACAACGACAACAACAACAACAACAACTACTACTACTACTACTAAAACGCACTGAAGCCTCACAAGTAGATTGATTAATGCAGTATGAATTGTGTGCTGTGGATCGCCAAACCATTGTGTATAACTCATAAGCTCAGCAGGCAATATACCAGACACCCAGTATGCAGATTGCATTGCAGCGCTGTAGATGCAGTGCTGGAATTAAAAAGGGTGTAAGACAGGGATGCAGCCTTTCAGCCGTGTAAGTCGAAGAAGCAATGACGGAAATAAAAGAAAGGCTCAAGAATGGGATTAAAATTCAGGGTGAAAGGATATCAATGGTAGTAAGATTAGCTGATGACATTGCTAAGATCAGCGAAAGTGAAAAACTACAGAAGCAGTTGAAAGGACGGACAGTCCGGTGAGTTCAGAATATCAATTAAGAGAAAACTGGAAAAAGGAAAAGGTAATGAGATGTATAAAATATGAAAACAGAGAAAAATTAACGTCCAAATGTGGGCGATCACGAAATAGACGAAGTTAGGGAATTCTGGTGCATCTGAAGCAAAAATATTCATGACGGAAGAAGCAAACAAGTTATGAAGCACGATTAAAGAGATCATTCCTGGCCAAGTAAAGTCAACTGGTATGAAATGTAAATCTCAAATTGAGGGAGAAATTTCTGAGAATGTACGTTTCGAGCACAGTGTTACATGGTAGTGATACATGGACTATAAGAAAGCTGGAACAGCACAGAATCTAAGACTTTGAGATGCAAAGCTGCAGAAGAATGTTGAAAGTAAGCTGGACTGATGAGTTAAGGAATGAGGAGGTTCTCCGCAGAACCATGAAAGGAACACGAGGGAAACACTGACGAGAGGAAGAGATAGTATAATTGGAGATGCGTAACAATATCAGGGAATAGCCTCCATGGTACTAGAGCGAGTTGTAGAGCCCAAAAACTGAAGGGGAAGTCGGAGACTGGGATACATCTAACAAGTAATTCAGGACGTAACATGTAAGTACTACTCTCAGACGAACAGATTAGTGCAGGACAGGAATTCATGAAGAGCCGCATCAAACTAATCAGGAGGCCTGTGATTTAAAAAAAGAAAATGCTCTCCTCTGATGTAGGGCTTCTTGGGAGCCACCACATGTGTCGTAGCTCATGGCAGGAATTGGTGTGTGTGTGTGTGTGTGTGTGTGTGTGTGTGTGTGTGTGTGTGTGCCAGGCGGTTGACTGGTATCAGCGCAGCCGAGCTGGAAATGTGATGGATTGACAGAAACAAGTTATCGTGGCCGTACGTGCGCTTGACCACACCTTCTATCAATGGATGCAGGTTCTGAGCGATCACAGCAAGAGTAACTTCATGCAGTGGGAATTAGGAGTCTGACACCTCTCGACAGGCCGTTGCTCGAGCGGTATTCAAAGCTGCACGTCTTCAATGTGTGATGCTTCATGGACATGCCATGCCATTAATATAATCTCAGCCCTTGTATGCAACACACACACTTATTGATATCAAAACAAGACAACTCTGGAGATGTGTTATTTTATAATTACTATTTGCTCATCTCTGCTTCTCAAAAAAATTTGTGTGACTTCCTGGGGGACCAAACTGCTGAGGTCATCGGTCCCTAGACTTACACACTACTTAAATTAACTTAACGCTAAGGACAACACTCACACCCATGCCCGAGGGAGGACTCGAACCTCCGGCGGGAGCGGCCACACGTTTAGCGACATAGCGCCTCTAACAGCGCGACTAATCCGCGTGGCTATGCTCCTCATACAAAGAAAACCCGTGAGGGACCAAAATAAGTTGTAAACCTCTCATTGATTACACAGGGTAATATGGGTATAAGTGCAGATATTGTGAGCATTGTTACCTTAATATGTACCCATTGTAGTGTGTTAATTATTTTTTCTCTGTGACAAAGTGTTCCCCCAGACACGTCACGTAATTTACACCCTTTGACACCTGCCCTGCTGTCACGTGTACTTTGAGGTACTAAACAACCTAAAAAATACTACTACTAATAGCGTTAATTATTAGTCGCCCGCATCTCGTGATCGTGCGGTAGCGTTCTCGTTTCCTCACGCCCGGGTTCCCGCGCTCGATTCCCGGCGAGGTCAGGGATTTTCTCTGCCTCGTGATGGCTGGGTGTTGTGTGATGTCCTTAGGTTAGTTATGTTTAAGTAGTTCTAAGTTCTAGGGGACTGATGACCTAAGATGTTAAGTCCCATAGTGCTCAGAGCCATTTGAACCAATTATTAGTCTGCAAATGAATTAAATACTGAGGCAATTTTGTTCATTACACTATCCTCAAGCTCCAATAAAAATATATTTGTACATAACTCTAACACCCTGTGCATATAGATATTATTGTTGTGGTCTTCAGTCCTGTGACTGGTTTGATGCAGCTCTCCATGCTACTCTACCCTGTGCAAGTTGCTTCATCTTCCAGTACGTACTGGAGCCTACATCCTTCTGAATCTTAGTGTTCTTCTGAATCTTAGTGTATTCATCTATTGGTCTCCCTCTAGGATTTTTACCCTCCACGCTGCCCTCCAATACTAAATTGGTGACCCCTTGATGCCTCAGAACATATCCTACCAAACGATCCCTTCTTCTAGTCAAGTTGTGCCACAAACTCCTGTTTTCCCCAATTCTATTCAGTACCTCCTCGTTAGTATTGTGATCTACCAATCTAATCTTCAGCATTCTTCTGTTGCACCACATTTCGAAAGCTTCTATTCTCTTCTTGTCCGAACTATTTATCGTCCATGATTCACTTCCATACATGGATACACACCATACAAATACTCTCAGAAACCACTTCCTGACACTTAGATCTATACTCGATGCTAACAAACTTCTTTTCTTTAGAAATGCTTTCGTTGCCATTGATAGTCTACATTTTATATTCTCTCTACTTCGACCATCACCATTATTTTGTTCCCCAAATAGCAAAACTCCTTTACTACTTTAAGTGTCTCATTTCCTAATCTAATTCCCTCAGCATCATCCGACTTAATTCGACTATATTCCATTATCTTCGTTTTGGTTTTGTTGATGTTCACCTTATATCCTCCTTTCAAGACACTGTCCATTCTGTTGAAATGCTCTTCCAAGTCCTTTGCTGTCTCTGACAGAATTACAATGTCATGGGCAAACCTTAAAGAATGCTAAAAGTTGTAACCAGAAAAAGAAACAGTATTACTCCTTCTCAATAGCTCATGAACTCAAGCTCTGCAGAAATGCTGCGGTTTTACATAATTGAAATTATCATACTGGTTTACTAATATATTCAGTACTTTTCCTGATAATATGGAACCTCGAATCTGTTCTGCTTCACCCAATCATACGTTCTGCCTCTGAAAACGGTTTCCGTTTGCTACTTTAAAATTAATAAATGAACTAATTAATTAACGTTATTCCGTAAGTAGCGAAGACGGTTCCATTTCCTGCTTCTCATTCCTTTTGAACATAGAACATTAAATAGGGGTGGGACGGGGGGGGGGGGGCGA
This sequence comes from Schistocerca gregaria, assembly GCF_023897955.1. Classification (NCBI taxonomy): domain Eukaryota; kingdom Metazoa; phylum Arthropoda; class Insecta; order Orthoptera; family Acrididae; genus Schistocerca; species Schistocerca gregaria. Next base: position 528,010,986 of record NC_064922.1, on the reverse strand, counting down.
TATTACATTGTCACTAAACCATCGTAAATTTTATTACTACATATTTTATTCAAAGGAAGCCATAATTTGTAGTTTATGCACTAGCTAATTATAATTATAAGGTCTCCAACGCTATGCCACATACAAAATAAGTACAAAATGTCCTGTTTTACTTCCTATTCTAACAGCACGAACCTGTCGGGAAACGCAAATTGGTACAATGGCAACCGTATATTTTGTGAGTCTTTAATAATCTAGGATTAAATGAATACTGTGGTTTCTTTCAGTAATTTAAACAGGAAAGAGAGTATATTTTATTATCTTTTTCATTTATTTTCTTACAGTAATCACTTATCAAAATAGCTTTTCAAGTGAACAGCAAATTTTTTTAATTATTTTTTTATTCTGTAATGCAGTATTCCCTTTTTGTTTGTTTTGGTACAACATAAGCCAGTTTTCTTCGAATATCACGCTATTTCATACAGTAAAGTTTCGTTGACATTTCCAGAAAAATAAAAAGATTAAAAATAATAAAAGTTAGTTAAGACTGCCCTTACGCTGTTTCTTAAACACGGAAGCACAAAAGTAGTCCAGTTGAGGTGTTCGCGTTTCACTACTCGTAAATATCCTAAATAACTCGTTACAAAAATGGTGGATACTCGGAGCAGCATAGTCTTTAAATAGTAAATAACGCCGTTCCCTGCTTTCTACAGTTTTAAAATATCTGCTTACTAATTGGGTATCAATAAGCGAACGTTTCTAGCAAGAGGATGCTCTCTATTCTGAAGATAATTACTTCCTTGTTACCAGTTAAACTATCATACGCTGCCGACCAGTACAAGCAGTTGACTCCAAACTCTAAACAATATCATATTAATTCGTAATATACAGGGTGGTCAGAAACAGTCTCAGAAGCTTGGAAGGAAGTCGCAGAGTAGGTAGTGCCGAGAAATAAATCAGAAGCAAAAATCTGAATATGTTGTCCCATTTCAGAGTTAATTAGAACTGAAGTTATCCACCAGGCCTTTGCACGCTCGAATTCAAGCGGGCAGCCAGATACAATTAGTGTGGCTCGAACAGTTCACCAGTGTACTGCCGGTTCGTAGTGTCAAACGGACACAATATTTCGGCGATCAGACTCGTCGTCAGGTGCGCTGACGAACTGAGATCCTGAGGGCGGGCGGCCGTCCTATATCCCCTCCCCCCGAGGCGTTCTCTCCTCGATGCGCGACCGCGGATGCACGTCGGCGGTCGCTGAGAGGCTGGCGTCGGCGTCTGTGGTGGCGTCGATGTGACTGCCTCGTCCCCCCTAGTCGCTCGTTCGTTTTATTTGCTGAGCCTTTTTTTAATTAGACTCGGTGCTGGTTTCCATGCCTTGCTTAGGTTATAAACGCAATCTCTGTTGATGAGTCCGTCCCTGGTACTACATTCGATAGCCTCTCTAACGACGCTGTCCCAGTATCTAGAGGTCTGTGCCAAGACCCTGGTATGTTGGTAGTCTGGTAGTCTAATTTCGAATTTCTGCTTGAGGTCTAGCTTAACGTGTATTCATTTGGAAGCTAGGATAAGGAACTGTAAGGGAAGTCACAATGTGAAACGTGTACAGCATTCTTTAACGATGTACTTTACCCATACTTCAAGAAACTTGTTCGCCATACCATGAGCAGTGTAGCTGCCATAAGAAACCGCCATACCCAACGCCTACAGTCAACAGGCTACGAAGAGTATAATTAGAACTGTAGAAGCGTGAACCACTAATTCAAAATTAATTTCTTTAATAATTATTGTGTTGAAACGTAAAATTTGGTTCACCCCCATATTTATACCTAATCATTCACCCATAGAGTGTACTCCACGAGGACAGCCGCGAGCGCTAATGCGCAACTTACTGGACCCGAGTAGGCGCGCTGGCCCCGGATCGAATCCGCCCGGCAGATTAACGACGACGGCCGGTGTGCCGGCCAGCCTGGATGTGATTTTTAAGCGGTTTTCCGCATCCTACTAGGTGAATACCGGGCTGGTCCCCACGCCCCGCCTCGGTTTCACAACTCGGAGACATTTGCAATACATCCCCACTATTTCACGATTTGCACTAGACGCAGACAGCTGGGGTGCACTACTTCCGTCCTGGGGTGTATGGGGTAGCGGCAGGAGGGGCGTCCGGCCACCCCATGCCACATCCGTACTTAACCCTGCCGACCCTGCGCACAATGCGGGATCAAGGCAGTAGCGAAAGAAGATTCCCTTACATAGGGTACTTTCCTGGTGTTTGATTATTGCGAGTAAATCTGTTTTAAGACATTGGAATTGCTTTATTCAGCATCTAAAAGCACTGATTTTAATCTTTGAATAAACGTCTGAATATAATTACTGTGAACCAATTTTTTAAAGTGAAAGTGAGTAAATAAGTTTTGAGTAAAGCATAGATAAAAATCATTCAGTAGTAAATAAAATTCAGTAATGTAGCTTGGTAATACTGAAGTACGGTTGCACATAAACGACCAAGTACAAAGAGTGATGAACAGAAAATTACTAATGCTTTTAGAGCATTTAAGTATTTAATTTGTTGGCTATACAGAATACAAACAGAAATCTCCCAGTTCAAATTTTTCCCACACGTAGGAATGATTAAAAATTCGTGGTCTTTGTACATCAGAACAGTATGGGTGTAGCAGCTAAAACATTCCTGTGTCTATCTCAGGGCCATATCCTCAGAGCTATATTTATTTGTGAAGTTATGTTAGGGTTTCCTGAAATTTAACCACTTTTTGCCTATATAGGCTTGTGACCTTAAATCCATTAGACAAGCTATGTAGTGAACTTGGTAAAGAAAGGTCCTAGATTCAATATTATTCCATTTTTAACGCGTTTCCTTATAGCAACTAGAAACCTCTTAGGAAAAGGAACTAATAGTATGATTTTCGTATGCATTAGTCATACGTCACGGTAAAATCCCGTAAAATGGGTAACATAACATATACACAATTCCGCGTACAATAGTGTTAAGATGGCTTTTACATTAGAAGGACTATTTGTTCTACTGAAGTATAGCGTTATACGTGGATCAGAATGTCAGAACATTCGCTTGTTTATTAAGCAGTAAAAATCGTTTAACAGGTGTAACATTATCGCAACAATACTGATATAACATCAGCTGATAGTGTTATACGACGAGGTTGCTGAGGCAGCTGGAAGAGGTACGCGTCCCACACCGACTTAAGTTATTGATGAGGTTGCTGTTACTGTAACAGACCACGCAGCACGTTCCCTGGCAACTGCTAATGATCGTGCAGCATCACGAGAATTGTACATCTCGCGGCCAACTGTAAGGAAATATTTGCGGTATATATTTCACTGCTACCTGTACAAGATCAAGACACAGTAGCAACTAAAACCTCATTATTCGTAGCACCGTTTTCCTGAATTTAGCCTTCGGTTTCTGGCACGTTCCAAATTTGACGGCATATGGCCGGGCGATATTCTATAAACTAACGAGGCACATTTCACACTACATGGCACAATATATTCGCACAACTGACCAATTTGGGCTACTGTTAAACCACGTATTGTGGACGAAGGGCCAAGCACTTGCTTATGTGCCTGTGTGGTGCGGATTCACAAGCACCTTTATTCTCAGTCCATTCTTCATTGAAGAGACTGCACCTAGAGGAACTATCAGGTGTACCGTGACGACTACCCGTTACCGTGACCTTCTTGTAGAACATGTGATTCCTGCTTTGGAAGAGCGCAACTGTGTGGAAATCACAGTTAACATATAAGATGGGGAAACACCTCGTGTCACCAGCTGAAGATCTGCCTAATGCAACGTTTCACGAATGTGTTACCTCTAGACATTTTCCAGGTGCGTGGTGTGATAAATCATATGATGTGAATCCATGTGATTTTGCGATCTGGTGATATATAAAAGAACGTCTTTACCAGGTATACGTTCGGTTCAAAAATGGGTCAAATGGCTCTGAGCACTATGGGATTTAACATCGATGGTCTTCAGTCCCCTAGAACTTAGATCTACGTAAACCTAACTAACCTAAGGACATCACACAACACCCAGCCATCACGAGGCAGAGAAAATCCCTGACCCCGCCGGGAATCGTACCCGGGAACCCGGGCGTGGGAAGCGAGAACGCTACCGCACGTATATGTTCGGTCTCTACCTGACTTCTGCAGGAGCACGTAGGTCAGATCCAACCAGAACTGCTGCAAGCAATCTTGGATCACTTCGTATCATCTAGTCGATGTATCTGGTGCTCATACTGAACAAACTGTGTAAGTGGTGTTTAATAATAAAATTAATATTATGAGTTCCTCACTTGTCTGACTTTTTCTACCCACGTCCCGTTCCTAGTACATTACGTTCCTACACGTCATTCTTGCAATCACAGCGCCAGAGTTGCACTTGACGGCCAAAATTAGAACTAATGATTTTCCAGGTTAAATCAGTTCCACACTAACGCATTGGAATATCTACCAGGTTTCGCTGCCACACGATAAGGAAAGCGCACCTTGGTATATTTCTTTATTAACTTTACCTGTGTTAGTAGCTGCACTTTCATTACAACCACCTAGTATAAAAGAAAAGAGGAAACAAGAGTATCATTTCAACGTTGTGCTCGAGCTTGGCAATTAGCAGTTCCACGCGTTTATTGTTTTTTTCTCTGTCCTAACGACAACGGTAGTACCAGGATACGTCTTTTCTTCCCACAGACATTCACAGAGCAAATAAGCTGCGTGACTGAATGCGGAGGAACAATAGTAACATATGCTCGGCGTAAATGAAAAGCGACGTTACGTTACGTCAACAAACATAGTCTCGCTTTTCGTTCGCCTACTCTAAGGAAATATGAACAAATTATTTTTCCGGAATATTATCGCTCCAGTTCAAGCGAAGAACGCATTTACGGATAAATACACTCTGTCACGTATAAACATCTAATAAAGAAAAATAAACAAAACCATTGGCCACTGATTCTTTGTCACGATCTTCTATACCTTCAACTGAAGATGAGTAGCCAGCATAACAATACAAGCTGTAATGACAATGTCAACGGGCTCTGTCTGTTCTGTTAGTATAGACAACACTGAAAGACAGGAAAGGCACTCGTAAATGTTATACTCGTGGAGCTAATGTTTAATGTTTCACAGAATGTGCAAGATTGTATTTGGCTATGGTAAACATACAAATTTTATTGTACCATAAAGATTTTATTGTTCCTTCCAGATATTCGTTAAAGAAATAAAGGTTAAATTTAATGAACGTATCAGTAACACGACATGTGTTTGACATCAAAAGTAAGAAAATATAAAATAAAAATACACGAAACACCAAGATAGATACCAGACTTCCTACGGTGGAGGACTTTAGGAAGAATGGAAGCACCCGATGTTTCCTGACATCGTCAAGGAAAAATACAGAAACTAAATATATTTTTAAGACGCTTAAGAAAATGCAATAGCGTCCAGCCATTGGCTGCTACGTCGCTGTTTTCCACGAATTTCTCGTTACGCGACGCTACGACCCGGGTTCGGGGAATGGATATGAAACTGAATGTGAGAGGCAGACGGTACAACGTACAGGCGTCGGGTTAGATGGAAGGAAGTCTGAGAACGACAGAAAAAGTCACATGTTTTTCAGTTGAAATCGGTTCTGACATTATTCCAAATTTATTGGCGATGTTATTCAAACTTAGACGTCTTGATTTTTTTTTAACGATACGAGTTAATAAGTAGTTAAATTACATAATTTTCGGGTAGTTGTAGCTAGGACAGCAATAGAAGCTTGATGTAAGATGTTGACAATTTTTTTTCGACTCAAAAATATAGACAGCACTATATCCTACACTAGTATACACAATTAAAGCAACAAACTTATTTCCCAGTGTCCAATTCACGATATTATCATACAAACTGTCAACAGATGGTCGTATGATCGTGCTCTGCACGGAAGATAGCATTTCGGTCAACGGAAAACCACACCAACGATGCCTGGGAATTTGTCAAACGGAATAGCATTTGCCGGGTAATCCATATCCACAATTGCTGTGAACACGTACCAGACTTCCTACGGTGGAGGACTTTAGGAAGAACGGAAGCAGGGCAGTCGCAAACTCATGTAGTCCGATGTCATAACGAGAATCGTTCTGTTGTTTCTCGGATGTGGCGACAGTTTGTAGGGACCGAAAAGGTACCTTGAAGACCAGGGCAGGGCCGACCACGTGTGACATCAGAAGGAGAGGACCACTATTTGGCTATAAGGGCACGACGGTAGCGCCTTTGTGTGAGCAGCAACTGGCATCTGTCCTCACAGCATCCACTGGACGCGGTGTATCGAGGCAAATGGTGTAGAGAAGGCTTCGCCAGAGTGGCCTTTGCTGTCGGAGACCTGCTGAATGTGTGCCTCTGAAGCGTCGTTACAGAAGGGAACGCCTAGAGTGGAGTCGTCATCGTGCCACCTGGACAGTCGAGAAGTGGGCCAATGTTCTTTTCACAGATGGAGAGTGGTCTGGAGAGTGGTTCTCGGCACATTCGTATTTGAATGGAGTGTGGAACGCAATTTAAACATTCCATATCGATAAGGTTCGCTAATGGACTGGGCAGGAATTACGTTGACCACTTGAAAATCTCTTCATCAAATTTTACGGGTGAATTGGAGAGGTTTAACCGCTGTCACGCATCGTGACACGTCCTTGGGACCTCATGTACGTTTATTACGAGGTGCTTTGTGTCCAAACTTCGTACTGATGGACGATAACGCTCACCCTCATAGAGCACGTGTTGTTGATGTTTTATTGGAAACGGAATATACGCACCCTTGCGTGGCATGCTCGCCCTGCCCGTTTGAATCCCATACAGCATGTCTGGGATGTACAAGGGAGGCAGGTTGCATCACGCCAGCATCCACTCTCCAAGGCTTGCGAGCAGCTCCGCTGGAAGAATGGACGTTATTTCCTCGACATGACATTGATGACTTTATTCACAGTATGCCGTGTCGTTGTCAGGCCTATATCGCTGCCAGAGGAGGAGGAGGGGGTTAGTGTTTAACGTCCTGTCGACAACGAGGTCATTAGAGACGGAGCACAAGCTCAGATTAGGGAAGTAAGGGGAAGGAAATCGGCCGTGCCCTTTCTAAGGAACCATCCCGGCATTTGCCTGAAGCGATTTACGGAAATCACGGAAAACCTAAAGCAGAATCGCCGGACCCGGGATTGAACCGTCGTCCTCCCGAATGCGAGTAGAGTGTGCTAAACACTCCGCCACCTCGCTCGGTCGCTACCAGAGATGTTCTTACCTCATAAAGAGCAGAGCACATTCACCAGTTGTCGAAAAGTGTGTGCAAACCTCTTAAGTTGCAAAAAAACGAAGAACATTTTCGTCTGTTGTTCTGTATGTTGAAGTAGTTTACATTCTTCTATTTTCTATCACCTGTTTATACTGTTTTGTGGCAAAATAAAGGCAAAATTGCAAAATTTTCGTTTGTCGATTTCATTTTGGGCGTCAGTGTATTTCAGTTAAACATATTTTTCTAAATAAAGATTAGAATGAGTTCTCATCTTTTTGATTTAACTACAGAAATGAAAACAGCTGAACGTGAGACATCCTCCTTAATACAACTGTCGCAAATTACAATAAACACTTGAAAATTACATGTCTAACCAGTGACAAACTTATTTATTTCTGTGTGTATTTTGCCTGGCAAGGTCAATTTTCTCAGGCAAACTTACTTCTAACATACCATGTTAAAATTTGAATGCTCTTAGTCCATGATTTACGAACAATAATAATAATAATAATAATATTTGTGTGACGGCATGGTTGGTAATGGATTTGACGTGGGTAAGTTAAGGAGTGGATCCATTCCTGGGGTTGGAATGTGTGTACCCCAACTGTCTGCGTATATGTGAAAGCAATCAAAAGTCTTGTAAATGTTTGCTAGTAGTGTAATGTGTTGGACGTTGTTACCACCCCGTTATTCGCCTATTGGAGAATGTGGGAAAAGTGCCTAAAAACCATATCAAGGCTGGATGACACACCGAATTTCGTCATTAACCCGCTGGTCGGATTCGGTGTGGCAGGGCGCACCGCCACGTCTCTGAAGCGGCGCTAGGACACGCGCGGCTATCCGAGATGACAATACTAGTGCTTGCGATAATAATAATAATTAAATAATGAGTTCCAATTTTAGAACAACGTAAATTCAATGAACAATGTCAAGCTAATGTTCCTTACATAACATTCCTGTTAGTGAGAATAATGACATACTAACTGAAGGGCAGAGCTACAGTTCCGAAAGAACGAAATCTGGAGAACATGAGGAAAGAGAGATGAGAATATGTGATCGAACATTGAGAAAGTCTCAATGATACTTGTTTAGGATTGGACACGTAGAATGTAGTTAGGATTTGCCGATAGGGAAACAACTACGAAGATAATAGGGAAAGCTTCAAACCTTTTTTGAATGCTGTGTCGGTTTAGATTACGTTATGGTTGTTTGATAGTTCGTTACACAAAGTTGTCGCTGAAGTAGTGAAGGAAATGAATAAATATTCAGAATTACCCGTAGTCAAGATACACCCTAATAATGGAATGATTACAGGTATTTGAAGACGACGACAGGTACTGAAGAATTCAGAGACCAAGAAACAGATGAAAAGTCATAGTCTTAAAGTCACCCCAATTTAGCACAATAAGACCAGATAACTGAATGTTAGACAGGGATTTTTCATAAATATTCATAGCTACCTCGAGTCATGGAGAGACTTCATTGCTTATGCTGCGTTGGGCTGCACCACAGTTCTTAAGATTGAGCTGATGACGACAGATACCGAAATTAGTAACTTGCGGAAATCTGCGACACAGCCAGGAATCGAACCCGGGTTCTTGGGATTTACAGTCCGTCGCTCTGACCACTCAGCTACCGGGGGCGGTCCGGTGTGTAATAAAAGTGATATCATTGAAATAAAAAGAGGAAATCAACTGACCACGGGCTGATTCTGCCTGACGCGTAGAAGCACACTTTTCCGACCAGCATGCAACTTGTTGAAACCTGTTTCTCAGATACGTATCCAAGCATATGAGTGAATAGTCTGATAAATTCAGTTGTTTCAATAGCAAAATTGAGATATCATCAAACGCCCTGCTGCAATCAATCAATGTTAAAGTTTTTGCCTCAAGTTTGCTAAATCATTGCTTGTAATCGTCAGGTACAATCATTAATGCATTTACCATGTTGCTACGACACTTTAGTAGATCAAACTTACCAAAATCACAAAAACTGATTCCCATTGTCATCGTAGATGATTTTAGAGGCAGTGTGTCATATTCTGCTCGGAACAGGCTGCGCAAGTGGGACGGGAAATAAGTGTAGCAAACATACACCTTCCCCTGGATTTCTTCCCGACGCCGACATTTCCTTCAGTGCCTGTGCGTCTCAGATTAGATTTGCGGCTATGAAGGGTAAATGAAGAACTTTATGAAACTCAGATTTACTCTTGAGAATAATGAAAACCTTATCAAAGAGTTGTGCTGTCAATGGCTATAAATTCTTTGTTATTTCTACATGTCTTATCTGAACAATAGTGATTGAAAACCTTCCGTGTTGTCCCCTCCGATCCTCGTGTTTCCATTTGGAAACTGGAAACCGTCCTGGTTTAGATAAGTCTCATAGCTCACCAGTCAGTACACGGGAAATATTGGCAATGCAATTGATGATGTTGCCTTGCTTTTACCAGCCAAAATACGTTTCCTTTGTACATTTCACACACTTACGTGGTTCACAACAAAATTACACTATCTCTCACCCCACTCCTCCCATCCACCCCCTCTCCAGCCCCACCCTTCACTTCTCACCCTGAAATTAATAATAGAGAAAGTAAATATCTGTGGCATTCAGGCACAGTTGTAGGAAGCAAGGAAAGAACAGCTAATGATTATAGTAGTGGAAATCAGTGTAAAGGCATAGGTATTTGCTGGATAATTGAAATTGTCAGTACGAACACTTGTGCAAGCGTATATGCGTATATGCCGAAAACTCAAGTCCACTTGAATCGCATTTGATCGCATTTGATGTCAGTAGTACAGTAAGTAACAAGACAATAACGGTTCAGGTGGTATAATGTGGAATTCGGTACAAAGTTAGTCGGCCGCGTGCTGTATTTGTGTATGACTACGTGCCGTTACTGCAGATAGGAAACATGCACCATTAGCGACAGTGCGTGCTGTATACATAAACCACGACTGTGAGAATGTCACACAGTAAACCCTTGTCATACGATGAAAAAGCAAAAATCGATGCGCACAACGAAATGGAACACTGTAATCGCAAAATGGCCGAGAAGATGAACCATTAAAGCACAGTGATCTATAATTTAGTTACATTGTGCTCACAGAATGGACAGAACGGAGTATATGGGAAAAGCAGAAAATTATCTGGTGCATGGGAACTGTTATTTTTGGGTAAAGCAAGGCCATAAACATTTGTTCTTCTCAACTTGTTGCTGATTTACAGTTTCCAGCAACTGCTAGACGTGTATGACAAATGTTGTCATGTGACAGATATCTAACATTCAAGAAACGACTTCAGAAACGTGCTCTAACACTTGAACATAAACAGGCTAAATTGAGGTTTGCTGAAAAATGTATGTCATGGACTTCGGAATGGGATAAAGGAATCTTCAGTGATGAAAAAAAGTTTAATTTAAATAGGATAGATGGATTTCAATATTATTGGCATGATGTGAGAACAGAGCAGCAAGTATTCATGAGTAGAAATTTTACTGGTGGAAGACTTATGATTTTGGCAACCTTCTGCGCTAAAGGTAAATCACGCATTGTTTGGCTGAACACAAGAATGCGCTGTAACACGTACACTAAGTTTTTTGAGTCAGAACTGATTAGAATGTATGACAACCCAGGGTCGAAAGCCTGATGTTTCAACAAGATAATGCATCTCTGCACATTACTGCTACAACTAAAAAGTGTTTTGACGATAAAAATATCGATGTATTGTTCTGGTATGCAAGTAGCCCGGCTTTGAACCCCGTGGAAAACCTTTGGGGAATACCTCCAAGGCGTGTTTATTATAGTGGAAGGCAATTTGAGACTACACGTCAGCTGAAAAGAGCGATACGAGAAGACAGGGAGACATTTTTCTGCAATAATTACAAACCATAATTAGGAAAAATCTAATAATCATGGTGACTGAAATTCGGTTTAATGAAAAGGAGTAGTAGAAAGCGTTACAGGAGAATATGGGCGTGTTTGTAGGAATGAGAGAGAAGAAAGATTGTGTTTTCCAATAAATTTCTGCTAGTAACAGCGAATACTCTGTTCAAGACTCGATAGATGTTGCTTCAGACATTGCAGATTTAAGTGCTAACAATACAATAATACAACAGGACCGTCAGTTCCTTTATACTAAATTCTAACCAGGAAATGTGAACGCCTTCTTTGATTATTCGTGTTATGAAAGAAACTGCGTATTTCTGTCGTGATTTTTTTTTTGTATTATATCTACTACATCATGTAATAAATTAGATACATGTTGCTTCAGTCTTTGCAAATTACTCTCGTTTGAATCCTGCCTTTATATCGATTTCCGCTACCGAAGGGAAGACAGGCGATGGAGGTTGGTTGTGGACAGACAGGCGACACAGAGAAGGGGGAGAAAGACAGGAGCTGAGACTTCAGTTGGGGGGACAAAAACATTTCAGCAGCTGCCAGAGTTGAGAGGAGAGGCTCCTCAGTCTGAAGTGTCGTACGAAATGCAGCAGATTCAGGCAGTGAACATGAATTCAGAAAGACTTTTTTATGTTTCGATTCTCTTCTTTTCCTGTTTCGCCACTGTCCATCTTTCACAATCACATAATTCTGAGCTCCACATGTACACTCTCAGAAATTTCTTCCTCGGATTGAGGGGTTAGTTGATCATTGTGTTGCTGCAGCGAAAAAGTAGTCATTCTGGAGAATGATTTCCTAAAAGACGTAACAAACAGTTTTAGCAAGCAAGGTAAGTATGACATGCTGTTCCTGGGAGACTACGGGTTTTTTCGCTTTGTGATTATACTCTCTTTCGACACACGCATTAGAATTTATCAGGAGGTCTCATTCTACCCTCACGAGGCACACTGATGTCAGTGTGCTCTAAATTACTCGCAGATCTTCAAAGAGAGTAGAAAGAAAATTTTGTACACTATAATAAGAGAACATTTCCATTTCTGGCTCCGGGAGACAAATTGGCCGTGTTATTAATGGCTACAGAATATGGATGGATTACAAATGTGGCACTGTTGTGGGTCATGCTGCAGACGAAAGTTAGCTTGCAAAATAAGGTTATACACCTATGACTGCAAGCTTGCTGTCTTTAGTAAAACATATTATCTATGTATTACCAATAGCAAATTCTGGTACCGATCATCTGTGCTCTATGATAAACAACACAGTTATTGGACTGGAAGACATAGGATTCATAGTCATTTTTGCTGTGGATGATAACAGTGCTGTAAATATAAGGGCCATTTCGCATTTATGTGACACACCAGAACTAATGACCGAGGACACGCACCCAAAATACCAAACAAAAAATTATTTTTTGTTGTTTATGTGTCTACAATCCATATTTTAAAGTGTGTGATAACTTCATAAATGAATGTTTCCGATTTGAAAATATTATTCCCTGGATGCAAACGGTTCAGCACAGCAGTAGCTTCCTTTGGTCCATTATGACGCTCACATTCAATGGAGAAAAACGAACTTGTAAAACATGAGCTTTCAATTTTCTTCAAAGCACTGCATGCATCACATTTGTAACGAGAAACCATTTCTCTAGCGTTAAGAAGATATCATGATACATTCCAGTAGCACTAATTAAAGCTACGGCACTAACACAGTCTCAATCATTGTTACAGCACTGCTTCATCATAGAGGTAACATGTAAGTGGTGCAGGGTGATAAAAGTTAAAACATTATGGAAAAGAAAAAGGTTGGGAAACCCATTATAAAAGCCAATCATAATAAACTCTTCTCATTTACTATTCCTTCAGTAATTTGTCCACTGGCTGAAGAAGTGGAAGAAACTAAATGCTGGAAACACAGTGACAAAAGAGACATTTGTTTCTATGTGTCAGTAAACTGATACTCTCATATAGTTGTCCAAGTATTACCTTAGTGATTGTAGGCATAGTTTCTTCCTACCAGCGAAAGAAATAGTTTGCTTTGCACAGTATCGCCATCTTACTGGAGCAAATAATAATTTTTCACTTCGCCTGAGTCTTGATGTGGAAAAGAAACCAAGATTTCTTGGCCTGATGAACATAGGTGACCCTGTTTCTTTTCTCTACCTGTGAAGATTATGCTGTGACAGATGTCTGGGAATTTAATTCCTGTGTAGTAGATAGATGTAGGACAAAATCTGGCCTCTGATATATTACTTAGCAGGACAATGTTCCTGCAATGTAAAGATGGCTAACGTGTTACAATTGTACAGAATGTCTGACTGCACAGATGCAACAGGTAATACCTCACGCTATAGTTCATTACTGCAGCACATGCAGGCGGTTTACGCCACCCAAAAGACGTCATGTTGCTTTGAGCATCTTCTGTATATACTGTAGTATACTCGTACGCGTTACTCAAAGAGTTCAGATTGCAGTTTCTGCAAACAAGGGATCAGCACATCATCATCAACATAATCATTTAAGACTGATTATGCCTTTCAGCGTTCAGTCTGGAGCATAGTCCCCTTTATAAAATTCCTCCATGATGCTAACATTGGTGCCGCTTCTGATGTTAAGCCTATTGCTCCAAAATAATTCTTAACCGAATCCAGGTACCTTCTCCTTGGTCTGCCCCTACTCCTCCTACCCTCTACTGCTGAACCCATGAGCCTCTTGGGTAACCTTGCTTCTCCCATGCGTGCAACATGACCCCACCATGTAAGCCTGTTCATCCTGACTGCTACATCTATAGACTTCATTCCCAGTTTTTCTCTGATTTCCTCATTCTGGACACCCTCCTGCCATTGTTCCCATCTACTAGTACCTGCAATCATCATAGCTACTTTCATATCCGTAACCTCAACTTTATTGATAAGGTACCCTGAATCCACCCAGCTTTCGCTCCCATACAACAAAGTTTGTCGAAAGATTGAACGGTGCACAGATAACTTAGTCTTGATACTGACTTCCTTCTTGCAGAAGAGAGTAGATGGTAGCTGAGCACTCACTGCATTAGCTTTGCTACACCTCACTTCCAGTTCTTTCACTATGTTGCCATCCTGTGAGAATATGCATCCTAAGTACTTGAAACTGTCCACCTATTCTAACTTTGTTCCTCCTATTTGGCACTCAATCCGTTTATATCTCTTTCCCACTGACATTACTTTCGTTTTGGATATGCTAATCTTCATACCATAGTCCTGACATTTCTGATCTAGCTCTGAAATATTACTTTGCAAACTTTCAATCGAATCTGCCATCACAACTAAGTCATCCGCATATGCAAGACTGCTTATTTTGCGTTCACACATCTTAATCTCACCCAGCCAGTCTATTGTTTTCAACATATAATCCATATATAATATGAACAACAGTGGAGACAGGTTGCAGCCTTGTCTTACCCCTGAAACTACTCTGAACCACGAACTCAATTTACCGTCAACTCTAACTGCTGCCTGACTCTCCATGTAAAGACCTTTAATTGCTTGCAAAAGTTTGCCTCCTATTACATAATCTCGTAGAACAGACAATAACTTCCACCTAGGAACCCGGTCATATGCCTTTTCGAGATCTATAAAGCATAGATACAATTCCCTATTCCATTCATAACACTTCTCCATTATTTGCCGTAGGCTAAAGATCTGGTCCTAACAACCTCTAAGAGGCCTAAACCCACACTGATTTTCATACAATTGGTCCTCAACTAATACTCGCACTTTCCTTTCAACAACACCTGAGAAGATTTTACCCACAACGCTGATTAAAGAGATACTTCTGTAGTTGTTACAATCTTTTCTGTTTCCATGTTTAAAGATTGGTGTGATTACTGCTTTTGTCCAGTCTGATGGAACCTGTCCCGACTCCCAGGCCATTTCAATTATCCTGCGTAGCCATTTAAGACCTGACATTTCACTGTATTTGATGAGTTCCGACTCATTCCTATCCCATTGTACATCGAAATCTGAAACATTACTGATCGTATTTTCACCTACATTGAGCAACTCTTCAAAATATTCCCTCCATCTGCCCATGGAATCCACAGGATTCACAAGCAGTTTTCCTGACCTGTCCAAAATACTTGTCATTTCCTTCTTACCTCCCTTTCGAAGACTGCTAATTACACTCCAGAATGGTTTTCCAGCAGCTTGACCCAAAGTCTCCAACTTGTTTCCAAAGTCTTCCCAAGATTTGTTCTTGGATGCTGCAATTATCTGTTCGGCTTTGTTTCATTCTTCAACATAACTTTCTCTGTCTACCTGAGTTCTAGTATGTAACCATTTTTGATACGCCTTCTTTTTCCTTTTACAGGCTGCATTGACTGTGTCATTCCACCATGCTGTTTGCTTCATCCTACCTTTACACACTACTGTTCTAAGACATTCTTTAGCCACTTCTAGTACTGTGTCTCTGTACCTTGTCCATTCCTTTTCCAATGACTGTAACTGACTACATTCAACTAACTGGTACCTTTCTGAGATCATTGTTATGTACTTGTGCATGATTTCCTTATCCTCCTACATATGGACCTGACTTCCTGCACTTTTGACCTCACAATACCAATTTCGCTGCAGATTAAATAATGATCAGTGTCATCAAAGAATCCCCTGAATGCACGCGTGTCCCTCACAGCTTCCTGAATTCCTGATCCGTTATTATATAGTCAATGACAGATCTGGTTCCCCGGCCTTCCCAAGTATACGGTGAATGTTCTTATGTTTAAAAAAGGAGTTTGTGGTTACTAAGCCCATACTGGCACAGAAATCCAAGAGTTGTTTCCGGTTCCTGTTGGCCTCCATATCCTCTCCAAATTTACCCATAACCGTTTCATACCCTTCTGTCCGATTTCCAATCCTGGCATTAAAATCATCCATGAGCAGAACACTGTCCTTGCCCTTTAATCTAACAACTACATCACTGAGTGCATCATAAAAACTATCCATTATATCTTTATCTGCCCTTCACAATGCGAATATACTGACACAATCCTAATTTTCTTGCTAGACACTCTCAAATCTATCCACATCAGTCGTTCGTTTACATACCTTATTGAAACTACGCTGGGTTCCATTTCTTTCCTGACGTAAAGCCCTACACCCCATTGTGCTATTCCTGCTTTGACTCCTGACAGGTAGACCTTGTATTCTCCCACTTCCGCTTCTTTCTCACCCCTTACCCGAATGTCACTAACAGCTAAAACATCCAGCCCCATCTTACTTGCAGCCTCTGCCAGCTCTACCTTCTTTCCAGAGTAGCCCCCATTGATATTAATAGCTCCCCATCTCATTACCATTTGTTTGCCGAGTCGTATCTTAGGAGTCCCTGGTTTGTCAGTTAGAGGTGGGACTCCGTCACCTCCAAAGGTCCAAAGGTCCGAGAGATCAGCGCAATACAATAGAAATTTTGATAACAAGATGATTGCGTAAAATTTAGTGGGGCATCTTATCCTGTTCATTTAGCACATTGCACGTAATAATGTACTGCAATATTTCTTCAAAAACCAAATTGATCATATCAGGTCACAAGCCATACGTGCAACTAAAAGAAAGACAGCAAAGTGTTGAGAAAAAGAGGAAATAAATTCACATATCACAGAGGCAATATTTATTAATTAGCCGAGCGGTCTAGGGCGCTGCAGTCATGGACTGTGCAGCTGATCCCGGCGGAGGTTCGAGTCCTCCCTCGGGCATGGGGGTGTGTGTTTCTCCTTAGGATAATTTAGGTTAAGTAGTGTGTAAGCTTAGGGACTGCTGACCTAAGCAGTTAAGTCCCATAAGATTTCACACACAATATTTATGAAAGAGAAAATGTTGAAAACAGAAAATTCTTTGTGTAAATATGGCACATACTGGATAAAAATGTCTAACAGGAATATATTTGCATAATATGTTTTCGTCTAAGATGTTGCCTATGTAGACACCGTTTACGTATTTTGTTCACGAATCGACTTTGCAGCAAGTGAGTCGTTTCAGTGCCTCTATAGGGATATTTTCGCATCAGTCATTTCTTACTGATATTTTTCTCAAAGTAAAAGTGTATTATCTATAACGCGCCAAGAAGTAAATAATTCATTTCTATTTTAAACTTAATTATCTTTGTTAATTAAGGTTCTGCAGTTTTTCATAAGAATTACACATCGGAAGGCTACGATAATTTGAGACTCACTATAGGGAGAGTTTTGAACCAAAGATAGATACTCGACATGTTATTCAATGCCCCGTTCTTTATATTACTGTATAATAACTTTTCATGTGCAGCCTAGTTCCATTTCACAGAAACTTCATCTCTATGAAAGCAATGATAGCTGCAAACTAATGCTCTCATCGAAGATAGATTGAAACAGAGATAATTAGAAATTCAGTTAATTGGAGCATGCGGTTGTAACTCGTTTTCGTGCTACGCGAAATCACGAAAGCTCATCCACGTGTCTCTGGCTGTTGTGAGGTAGGTGTCTGCACTACACGACTTAATTAGAATCCGTACACCAGCAGTCGCATATCGAGTCGCTGCATTAATATATCAGTGAAATCGTTATTTCATCAATGTCGCCACTGCCCCTCTGAATTTCAGCACAAGATTAAACAGTAACGACGCTCACAATATTGACCACTATCCTGAAACAGTCCGACTGCATTCAGAGAAATTCCAAGAACGGGTTTTCGGACTAAACCATCTCTATATAACGTTCAAATGACTCCTTCAAACGTCGGCGCCATGATTACCAAATAAAAGTCATTCTGAATGAACGTTCAAATATATAAGGTGAGAAAACTGATGCCAAAATCAAACAGTTAATGTGAGCGGAAACGATACGATTTATTCTCACTTTAACAGTTGTCCATTTCTTCAATTTACAGATAATCCTCTGCTCCCTCATCTAACCGAATTACAAATAACAACTTGAGTTAAATCAGTAAACACTTAACTCTGAAAGTCGCAAGTGTCAGTTAACTATTATCAAGACAAGGCTGCCGCAATAAAATCACGCACACCTACGATAAATGACAATACTGGACTCTGCCCATAACACTTGCAACGATACAACACAGTTATTACTTAAGAATTATTTGTTTTTACTTTTATTTTTTGTGATGTTGTGAAGTATATGTAAGTAACATAGACATTCGTAATTAGATCATTATATGAAATGTGAGAACAATATTTTGTGAAAGTATGTCAGCAGGCGCGCTGGTGAGTGACATACTATAATTAAATTATCTGGACGACGGATGAAAGCAGAGTCTCTGACGCTGTAATGAAAGTCTATGGAGAAGTGGAGTAATGTTGAAATACTGATGTGAGGGGAGCAAAAGGCGGAAAGTAGACGGAAAGCAGAACAAGTAGCGCTAATGATTGGGAGTAGCACTGCAAAGAAAATGGCGGAAGAATACAGTCGAGTAGTAGCAGTCTCAGTCAGAGCAGGAACCCGAAGTAACTGTTACATTCTCCCATACTACTGGTTCATGCTCGCAGTGAAATAGCTACCGACCGTAAG
Source organism: Schistocerca gregaria (assembly GCF_023897955.1). NCBI lineage: Eukaryota > Metazoa > Arthropoda > Insecta > Orthoptera > Acrididae > Schistocerca > Schistocerca gregaria. Next base: position 527,992,287 of record NC_064922.1, on the reverse strand, counting down.
GGAACAGTACCCTTACCCGTTTGAAAGAAATATCGCCTTTCTTCTTGTTGAAACTAAACTGTTCGACGTCGGGAAAAGCTCACTTGTTATTTGTAGCTCTTTGAGCATTTTTCCAGAGAGAATGCTAGAAAATTCAAGTACTCTAGACAGCGAAATTGTAAGTCTCTACGATATGTCACAGCGATAGATTTACAATATTTTGTATTTGTCCACATTCTCTGCAATGACAAAAACATTGTCTCAATGCTTTTAATTGGAGGAAAGAACCTGATTCTTCATTAGCACAATTACAATGTTTAGTTTGCTTTAAACTTAAACCTCCTTGGCCAGTGATTTCTAATGGTTTTTTATGTCCCTGTCAAGCCAGAGTTGCTGATATCTCTTCCTAAATTATACTTTAAGTTCATAGTTAGTGCTTATCCCGCCCAGTTCTTCTTGCAATATGATATTGGTTTCTTAAGTATGGCTTGATAATCTGCTGAAGTATTTCGATAGTCAAAACACCGTCAAACCTAGTTTCAAAGTCTGTGTGAAGGACATTTAAATGAGGAGCCTAGGGCGAAAAATCATAATCCTGGCAGTCTGTCTGTGACAAATTGGGAAACTAGGAACATACGCAACGTTCAGTATTTTGTTTCATTTGTGTAATTCTCCCAAGAAGGGCTGAAATGATAGAATTCCTGTTTTCCAAATTGAGATTGACACATTGCAATTGTAAGATAACTTCATTAATTTAAGTAAATAAATCTGTTAAATAAGCAATGTTGGGTTTCCACAAGATATTTTTTTAAGGATGGAATCGGTAACATATAACAATATTATGTACACTGGTATACCAATCTCGTATTCAAGCTGTCATGTACTCACTTGTGGATTCATAGAAACTGAAGCAAGAAAACTAACTTCTACAGCTTCGTTTGTACGAGTGCTACGATGATAGCGTTGTCGTGAGTTGAACCTTCCCGTTTCTTGAAACGTCGCAACAAGACGAGAAAACGTCCGTCGGGAAGGTTGGTTCTAGTCACGATATCGCTCTGTGTACAGTTCCGCTGCCTGCGTAGCATTTCGCATACCTTCAACAACAACAACAACAACAATATAAGAAACGTCATGTCGATGCAGTCTGTGGGAAGGACAGCCCTCAAGGTATGCTTACTCTACACAGCAGTATTTAAAAGGACTAAACTACTGCACTAAATGTAAACGCACATAAGAACATTTTTGTCATTACTGTTCTGCTAACTTACATTAGATGAGTATTATTTTTACCTTCTCTTCGTTGGTGTACATTCTAGAAATATGGTTCAAATGGCTCTGAGCACTATGGTACTTAACATCTGAGGTCATCAGTCCCCTAGACTTAGAACTACTTAAACCTAACTAACCTAAGGACATCACATATATCCATGCCCGAGGCAGGATTCGTACCTGCGACCCTAGCAGCAGCGCGGTTCCGGACTGAAGTGCCTAGAACCGCACGGCGACAAAAGGCCGGCGTGTACATTCTACTCACACAACTCTTCAACTGACGATGGTTGACGGAATGCCGGCTGTGCATTCTACTTATGTTTACATTTGATCTGTGTCAACGTCAGCACATCGTTGTGTTCCGTTATCCCGAATACCTGCACTAAGCGCTGGGAGCGTCAACGTCAGTGTTGTGTTATGTAATTAATAACGTTGTGTTTCAGTGAATGGTACACTATGATATATTTTTGAATAGGTCCTTAGGAGAAGAATTACTGAATAAAAAATATAGGATGCCATTTAAAAAAGTCATACCGCTGCTCATATCATTGTAAAAAACAAAGTTACATCGAAGGCAATGATGCTGATTGATGTACTCCGGACGGCTAAAGAACATTTGCTTGAACCTTTTTGTAATTTGCATCTGGACGAACAGTTATTTAGGGTGGTCCAGATAAATGGGAGACCCTGTATACTCCTTCAACCTTTCTTCTTTCCCTTCTTTGTTTGAGGCTGGTCTTCTATCTGAGCTCTTGATATTCATACAGGAGGTTTTATTTTCTTCAAGGGTGTCTTTAAGTTTCTTCTAGGCTATATCTATCTTACTCTTAGTGACACATGCTTCTGCATCCTTACATTCGTCCTCTAGCCATTCCTGCTTAGCCACTTTGCACTTCCTGTTGATCTCACTTTTTAGACGTTTCTACTTCCTTTCGCCTTCTTCATTTATTTCATTTTTATACTTTCTCCTTCCATCGTTTAAACTCAATGCTTCCAGTGTTAGTCGCGCGGAGGGGCCGTTCGTTTTGAGGCGCCATGTCACGGATTGCGCGGCCCCTCTCACCGTAGGTTCGAGTCCTCCCTCGGACATGGGTGTGTTTGTGGTTTGTGTGTGTGTGTGTGTGTGTGTGTGTGTGTGTGTGTGTTTTGTTCTTAGCAGAAGTTACTTTAAGTTAGTGTAAGTAGTGTGTAAGTCTAGGGACCGATGACCTCAGCATTTGGTCCCTTAGGATTTCTCTCATGTCTCCAGCGTTACCCAAGGATTTCTACTAGCCCTCGTCTTTTTACCTACTTGAACCTCTGCTCTCTTCAGTATTTCGTCTCTCAAAGCTGCCCATTCTTCTTCTACTGTGTGTTCTTTTGCCTGTTCTTGTCAATCGCTCCAAAATGCGTTCTCTGGAAAGCTCACCAGCCCCTGGTTACTTCAGTCTATCCAGTTTCCATCTCCTTGATTTCCTACCTTTTTGTAGTTTCCTTAGTCTTAAAGTACAGTTCATAATCAATAAATTGTGGTCAGAGTCCACATCTACCTCTGTAAATGCCTTACAATTAAAAACCTGATTCCTAAATCTCTGTCTAACCGTTATATATTATTTTACTATTATATAATCTGTCTCCAGGACTCTTCCACGTAAACAACCTTCTTTCATGTTTGTTAAACCAAGTGTTAGCTGTGATTAAGTTCCATTCTGTTCAAAATTCTACCAGACTGCTTCCTTCTCTCATTCCTTACATTCAGTCCATATCGACCTACTACTTTTCTTTCACTTCCTTTTCCTGCTATCGAATTCCAGTCCCCCACGATTATTATCTGTGTAATTTCTTTTATCTCATCAGACATTTCTTCAATCTCTTCATCTGCGGAGCTAGTTGGCATATATACTTGCACTACTGTGATAGGAGTGGGCTTCGTGTCTACCTTGGCTATAATAATACGTTTACTATGCTGTTCGTAGTAGTTTATTTGCGTTCCTACTTTTTTATTCATTATTAAACCTATTCCTGCATTACCCATAAATGATTTTGTATTTATATCCCTATATTCACCAGACCAGAGATCTGGTTCTTCCTGCCATCGAACTTCACTAATTCTCGCCATATCTAACTTTAACCATCCATTTTCCATTTTTAAATTTTCTGATCTGCCTGCCTGATTAAGGGATCTGAAATTCCACGCTGCTACCCGTATAAACCAGTTTTGTTTCTCCTGCTAACGACGTCCTCCTGAGTAGTCCCTGCCCGGAGATCCAAGTGGGGGACTATTTTACTTCCGGAACATTTTACCCAAGAGAGCGCCATCATAATTTAACCATACAGTAAATCTGAATGCCCTCAGGAAAAATTACGGCTGCACTTTCGCCTTACTTTCAGCCGTTCACAGTACCAGCACAGCTATGCCGTTTTGGTTGATGTTACACGGCCATATCAGTCAATCTTATAAACTAATGTCCCGGAAATTTCTGAAACCATACCAATTTCAGGAACCTCACGTTTGTCTACACTCTCAACAGATACCCCCTTCAGTGTGGATGCACCTACGGTACGGCTATCTGTATCGTTGAGGCACGCAAACCTCCCCACCTACAATAAGGTACTTGGTTCAGAAGGGGGGAGGGGAGAGTGGTACTATTTGTACTATCCATAGCAAAATAGCTGTGCGTCTAAACATTGGTACGAAGTAAAAATAATATTTCCTTTTCAACTATGGAAATAAACGATAGAAAAGGAAAAGTGCCAAGGTAGTGGTGGATGACCACATAATACAAGAACCTATGTTCTCGTACATGTATGAGTATGCATGGTAATTTAAGACTTTAACTTAAAAATAATTTTCACGTTCATGTCTGTAGATGTTCATGGACTTAAATATAGTAATATTAGAACTATAGAACTATATGGGCATCAACAGTCTACTGTGGTACTGACACTAGTTCTCAACTAGGAAAATTTCGTTTCTGTCATCTTGAGCTTTCAGTTGTTTCTTCTTGTCATTTTAGTTGCAGTCTTCTTTAAATGTTGTGACGTAGATATGGCACATCCAGAGATGTGTATCTCTGAAAATAAACAGCTATGTCCCACAATTTCAATAAGTTTACTACGTTTGTGATGGCACAAGTCCGTACAGTCCAGGCCAAAATGTCACATTCTTATAAACGTATATGATCGTTATAGACTGAAATTCTTGTTCCCAATGAAATATGTAAATATAATTTGGTTATTTTTGGTTGTACTCTGTACTTTAGTAAATACACGATGATAGGGGACAATATTTAGAATGTCTGTTCATATAAAATGGAAATGTTAAACTGTGATTCTTTGAACTTTATATAGAAGTGCTTGTGCTAAACTTTGCAAAGTAAATCGTTAAAGGCGCTCCTCAGAGTGATGCTAGCAAGGGTTCATATAGACAACAAGTCTAGTTCACGAATGAATAAATTGTGATGTTGTGTTCTCATCTGTGCTCCAATCAGGAACATCGGCTACAGACGAATTAAATGAACTATTATGTAATTGTGTTGTAAGTGTACACAAGGCTACAGGCTAAGTTAACAGCCACTAAGCCCTCATTCCCTTTAACCGACAGTACTGTCCGCGCTTTATAGGACTGTTGAGGTGGATTGCTGGGCATGTAGCCATTACTGATTTAAACTGTGCAGTGCCAGTTTTTAAACTTACCCATTCAAAGACACTCATTCGGTTCATGTAGTGGACATTGACATTTATAACAATTCTCTGTCAAATACGCTACAGGTCATGAATAATAGACAATAAATAAATCAATAAGCGAAATATACAGGCTAAATTACGGGGAACATTCCTGTAACTCATGAAGAAAAGAGGAACGTGTCCCCAATAAAATAATAGATCTACTCAAATAATGGAAGATCTAAAGATGAATCATAACGATTCGAAACCGGCAATGGTATCCTTTGGATAAATTAACTGAAAGTTAATTTGTGGCTGGTTCCTTTCCCAACACCATCAACATTTGTCTTCAAATAATAGCCACAGTCTACAATCATGTCATCAAATGACAACATCACAGAATTTTTATGTTCTTATATATATATTTTATGGATGTGTTAATAACAAATAGTTTTATTTCCGAACAATCTAACGTAGTTCATATGTGGTACCAATACAAATGTAAAAGTGCTTCATGTTGTCCATATCTGATGAGCTGCCAGTTGTCTCCTTGAAATTAAAACAACTTATCCTGCAGATTATAACCGCCTACCACATTATCGGCCTAGAAATCCAGATCCCTACCTCTCTATAATGCTTCCTGCTGTCCAAGAAGATCATATGTGGACAGTTACGATTCAAAATGTCAAAACGAATTTTTCTTACATACATGCTAGCATGCGATTCTTTTCTCATACACTAGCAAAACTGTGTGATTTTGTAAATAGTATTAAGATCTAGCGAACTCCACAGAATTTAGTTATTCGTTCCACCAAGCGCATAGTGTTGAACACAACTGTATGTTCACTGTTCATGAACAAATTTTAAATTTCTGTAAATGCTGGATAAGCCAGAAGATCTGTACATTTACTAATCCTGTTTGAAGCACATGAGCTTTGTCTAAAAGCCATACACTTACACTGGTTTCTAAAAACTTCGAATTACAAACTTTTGTGGCATACATGCTGTGATTTACACCACATGAAATTATGGAGGATGTTAAAAGTCTGAAAGCTCTTTTCCAGTTTTGAGCTTAGGTTCGCCGTGGACATCGCCTGGTATGGGGAGAAAACAAGTTAAATATCATCGCGAGCATCGATAAACTGATCCAGACTTTAACCATATGCTGTGACCTCTCATTACCTAGTCTTCATTTGATCAGATTTCTAACTGATTTAAAATGGTGATTACCGTGGCAGAGACAGACTACCAAAATTGTTCAGTCGAGTAATTCTATTACCACTAACATTATGTAATCAGTTACTGTAGGCAAGGAACTGATATTTACTGTGTGTTTCCAAAATCTTTCATAACAGTTGTAATGAATCACTTAGTTGGATGCTTTAAGCCATATTACATTAAAGCACACTTGCTTTATCATTCGAGGGGGCTGTGTAATGCATCTTTAATTGAAACCAAGAAGATGGACTCTTTCGCATGGTGAAAGTGTTTGTGGAATTATGGCAGTTACATGAATTAAACAGTAAAAACTTGTGCTTATAAAAAAAGGCATATACTTTTAGAAAATTCATATCTGTAAACTCCTGCTATTCTATTAACCTTTGTTTTATGAACATCAAATCATGCTATGTACTCGTATGTAAAAATCGATGTACGCAATGTAGTAGACTGTGTCAGATTTGAGAAACGTATGCAATTCGAAATGATTCGCTACCTAGGATACGGTGTGGGTTACTACGTGTTGGGCTTCGTTATATGTCAGTTGTAAGAGTAGTGAGGAAATGAAAGTTAAATACTCTATTTCTTGTATCTTATAAGGAACAGTAAATACTTTTTATATTGTTGTTGTTCTGTCTTCTATCAGCTGTTTTTGTCTCTTTTCTTGGTACCTATTTTGAATTTCACTCTTTATTTGCAGGTAGTTATAGCTTAATAATCGATGTTACATCCCCCCACTCCACAAGCATTTTTGCGTTCTTACTCCACATTCTCTAGGTGCTACCAGAGCTACCAGGCTAACTCAGTTGAACATAAAGCCTTCGAGCTCTGAAATCGACCGCAAATAACCAAAATATCATAGATGCGGCTAACTCAAAAGAAATTAATAAGAAAGCAAATACAGTTTTATTCTACATTATAAGATATTTAGCAGCAAATGTCACCAATTCTTCCTACACTATTGAAGCACTAAAAACGAATGTAACAATGCGTGGAGTGGCGGGTAATAATCAAACGGTCGCTACTTCGTTACGTCGTCATGAAAAGACTCTTAAATTCTCCCTGCGTGCTTTCCAGCCATGTTCGTCATCTATAAGAGCCAGAAACTACTTTTGCGCTCGGCCAGAAAGCGATGGAGAACATTCCGACCAAAATTTCCAGTCTGCAAGTTCATGTTACTCTTTGTGCTCATTAAAGTGTTCCTCCTTGCCATTTACTCAGCGGGATCAGGAACTATGCCTATAAATAAAACTTTTGAGTTTTAACTAATTGATACATTCTATAAAAGTTCACACACACAAAATAAGGTGTAAGTATTAGTATTGTAACTAATATCTCTATCGGAAGTATCACTATGAACAGTTCAGAGGTGACCCCTATGGGAAGTTCCAAGTAAAACGGTCTATCGTCCTCACTGCTAAGCATCAAAGGTTAATTGCTCTCCTTTAAAGTGGAAAACTATCTCGCCGCTCGCCATGCAGATTTTTTTTTTATTTTCCTCCAACATTGCGGGCGACACACAAACAGTTACTTTTGTGAACTCTAAGCTATTCCTGACGGTGTACCATCCTATCGTTTTCACTTGCTACGTTTACCAAAAAACCCTTTCATGTCTTCCCAGCTCTGACGTCATACGAGGCACAATGCAGGCGGGCGTTGGACTGACGCGGACAGTCTGATATGTCTGCGTGAAGTGTCCCCTCCTACTATCTCTCTGGCTGTATTCACACAGAGGCGGTCAGGACCACCAAATGCAACATCTGCTGACAACCGCCCTATGCACAGGTGGCAGTATCTAAATGACCTCTTCACTGATATGTATTAATTAATAGCGCTGTCGTTTAACAATTTCCAATATTCTTAATTTTTATACAAATAGAGTCAAGTTTGCTTTAGTTAGTGAAAAAGTTTTGGATCGACTGCATTTAAACTTAGCTGCCCATAATTCTTGGAATGGGACAGACAGTAAACATGTCCTCTGAAATGCCTCTTTAAGATTCCTTGCAGCCACTGTTATTTACAATAGTCTTGGAACTTGGTACAGCTGTGTTATTTCACAAATGTAATCGAGTGCTGTAATTAGAATTTTTATTCCAAATGCAAATACTACTTAGTCTAGCGTGGAAAATGATGATTTTGTTCCAAATTTGGTTTTTAGTAAATAAGTTGAGAACTAACAGAGGTAGCTTATTGGTTAATCGTTTTACATCAAACTTCAACCTTCAACAAATGGTCTAAGGACCGTCAACTCCGACCCTTCATTGATACATCAGTCATAATGATATCTCTCGACAGGCTGAGACGGAATGCCGGAGAAGAGCAAAAACCACAATCTCTGTTTCTCAAAGCTCCTTGTCATATGGAGAACGTGAGTTTTACCTCCTATCCCGTAAAAACTAGCTAATACTGGGCATTAAAATTTTAACAAACGTCAAATTGTCCTGAATTGTAGTACAGGCTCCGATATGCATATGATTAACATTTGAATGCAACTGTATGAAGTAAGGAGTCTCACGTTCTGAATATTGCATATGAAGAAAATTATGGTGCCTTCTGTCATTAAGAAATCGCTTTTGAATTTTGATTCATGTTTTTGAAAAGGTCGTGTTATGCCTCTTGAAAGAAGGAGCACCATTTATAAGGATGTTTTGTAGCTAGACAGCAGCAAGACCGTGGCATAATGAGGTTCCGGTTTAAAGTCCCACGATGTTCCTACTAGTTTCGTCGAGAACATATGACTGCTATGTAATTATAGAATCGATGGGTTCAGGAAAGCCAAAGTGAACTTAATACAGAATCTCAACAGCCTCACCGACTAGGATGCATATTGTTCATTCGACAGTGCAGGATCATACAGCTATGTCACGTATCTTGACTCAGAAAATGATATTGTTTGTAGCAAGACAATTATCCACGCAGCCTATGTGATTGCTTCTTTAGCTATAGCATTCATTCCAACATTAAAATAAATTACAATATTTAGGCCACTTTCTTGCACTGCACTGTATGGTTTACTGTTGGGCGTGTCAGACAAGGTTGGCAGTTGGAGAAGACATCGGCAAGCTGGTGGTGCCTAGAAGAGCAATGGATCCGACCACTGCTTAATAAGTGGCACACAGTTAGACTACGCTACAACTGAGAAAATTGTAGACATCGAAATGGCGTAGCCTAATTTGTGGTGTACCATTTACTGAGAACTAATATTAGATATATGGAAAGCTAGTCTGGGCCCCACGCTTTACCATGAGCATCTATGGTAGAAGACAAATTACGACAAGACTATGGTGATGAAATGTGAACGTCCATAGTTTATCCAAGATTGTTGATGTAGTATATTTGTTTCTTCAATAAAGCAGCATAGCTGACAGTCTGCTTGGAAACTCATATCCATACGTTAATTTATGTTATATATCCAAGAAATCGTGACTTTGTTACGTTGTGAAAAATGGTTCAAATGGCTCTGAACACTATGGGACTCAACATCTTGGGTCATAAGTCCCCTAGAACTTAGAACTACTTAAACCTAACTAACCTATGGACATCACACACACCCATGCCCGAGGTAGGATTCGAACCTGCGACCGTAGCAGCCCCGCGGTTCCGGACTGCAGCGCCAGAACCGCACGGCCACCGCGGCCGGCTTTACGTTGTGAAGACAATATTGTCGTGGGACAATATGCAACCTGGTGACATGTGTGGTTCACCAGTGTACGACCACTTAGTGTGATTGCAACAGTCTGTCATTGATTGTGAGCAGTAGTTCTCTCTTTGTGTGGTAAGTACACGGGATAAGACGTCAGTCACCTCCAGGAGTAATCACGCTAATAACGTATGACTGCCTGGAGACTACAAATTTCTCCAGATATGTCATATCCCGATGAGCCCACGCATCGTTGACAACATTCTATTTGCGATATTTCAGCCCTTCTGAAGCTGCCCAGGCCAACTGTGAGTGATGAGATTTTGGAGCGGAAACCGGAAGGAACAGCCACATCTAACCAAAGAGCAGGCGGACCTCACATGGACAGAAAGCGTCGAACACTGGAGAGGCCGGTTGCAAAAAATCGCATGAAATTAATGGAAGAAATCACTCGCAAGTTCCAAAGGGTTGCTAGTAGTGCAGCTAGCAAAAGGACTGGGCGGCTGGTGTTAAAAATAATGGTGTACGATAGTCGAGCAGCTCCCCTAAACCACGTACGTCTGTAGTCATGACAAGCGACACTTAAGGTGGTTTAAAGGGCAGCCTCACTGGACGACGGGTGACTGCAAACGAGCGATTTGAAGTGATGAACCACACTATCTCCTGTAACAACCTGAAAGAAAAGTTTGGGCTCGCTGAATTTGTGGAGAACGTTTCCTCCCATCACGTGTAGTGCCAACAGTTAAGTATGCATGAGGCGGTATATCGGTTTGGGGTGTTTTTAGTGGTTAGAGTGTGAGCCTCTTACTGTGCTTAAGAAAAAGCTAAATGAGGAACGAAATGAATACGTTTTACACCGCTGTTTACTGTGTATAGTAGATAAACAGTTCGGAGACGATGATTGCGTCAACGTGACGCTCGATCCAGTGAAAAAGCAGCATCTTGACTGTACTGTCTAGAGTCACGACTTGACTCCAGTGGCACGCCCTTGGGATGAGTTACAATGTCGACGTCGCTCCAGACACACTGCACCCAACATCACATTTTCTGGTTTCGGTTCTTGGGGAAGAATCTATTGTCATTACACCACAGACGTTCAGAAAACTCATTGAAAAACTCTGCAGCGGAGTTCAAGCCATCATAAAGGCGAATGGTGGGGGCACCCCACATAAATGTCCGCTAATGTGTGTTCAGGTGCTTTTGATCAGATAATGTATGCCACAGCTGGACACGGTGTGTCAGACTTCACGTGTGCAATGTGTACAAGCCAAGACCCAGCATGCCACTCAGCTTTGCTCGGTCCTTTTCTGAAAGCCCTGGAACATGGCGACATTTCTTTTAGCATTGTGGTGAGACATTTTATGGTCGGCATAACTCTCTCAGATCAGCGAAATCGTGCGCTGTTCAACCTTCATACCACGAACAAATAGAGCGCTGTTCATCCTCCATTCATGGTATGGAGGATGTTCATAGGTCAAGTGGCTGTTTGCACAAAAGAGGCAGTCTAGCTATTTATCGTCAGTCGTTTACAAAGCATGAGATAAGCTATGGGTACTGCATATGTGTTGTAGTGGGAAGTTCTGCCACCAAATGCATTAGGATGACCAAATGTAGCGGGAAGAGGCAGAAGGCACCGCATTATGACTTGTCTGAGCTTTCCAAATGATTTATTTGTTTCCACTACAGTGCCCCATTCACCTTGGTCGTCATCAAAGGGTCCTGCAATGCTGAGGCCACCGCCCCAGCTACCAAGTGCAACGTGCTGCTGTGTGTCGGCCTCATAGGGCCGCGTCGTAAGGGCTGCACTCGCAGCCGGCTAAGCGGTCTTCTGCCCCACTGACTCAGCATTGGTCTGCTGGGAGCCGCCTTGTGGCCCGTTGCTTCCTTCCTCGTTGGCATAGCTGAGATCACGGTGACAATGGGTGCCCGCAATCCGACGTCTTAATCTGTGGCCCTCGCCTCGGGAAGCCATGACAACTGCCCACGGTAGCGATCCATGGAGTGGCCTGCCGCTGGCTGGCTATAGACCCCACGTCAGCCTCAGAGGATCGAACCATCTACCCACTGTGGAGTGGAAGGCTGGCACCCTATCTGCTGCTGAGTGTAGCAGTTGGTGTGACACAACCCGCCGTCCAGGATAGCTGCCACACTTGACCACTCTTGTTAGAAAACCGGCACCTACTTACATATGGCTCTGCGCCTCTCTTTTGCTAACGCACCACTCCAAGTCACATACACACAATACCTGAGTTGCACCAGTGGGTCCCTTCTGCCTGTAACTTGCGACATGCTAACCACTGCGTTTACTCTTTTCAACAGTTCGATGGCCCTGTAGCCCCCATTCTACGTCGCAACCGCTGATCAGCGTAACTAACTGTCAACAGGCCCAAGCCTGGCTGTAACTTCTGTGCTCAGGAATGTTGCACTGAATCTAACTTTCCTATCATAAAATGTGGCGCCGCTACAGAGCTATGATACGACTTTACACTACCATGCAGAAAAAATTTAAAGGTCTAGTTGACAATGTAACAGCATAAAATGACAATGATCGATGGACAGGATTCATTGTTCTGTACATCAGGAAGCAGTTTTTGCTAAATTTTCAGCCATATAGCAGGTGGTGGCACTGATGTTACGAACAGCTAAATTTCTGAAGTCGTACCTGTTACTTCATTGGCTGTTGCAACAGTTTTCAATGGAACTGAACGAAGAGTAGGGGGATTTAATATATTACAGCAAATTACGATGGTTAAGCCAGGGAGCATGTGTGGAACAATTTTTCACTATTGTCGAATTTCTGAAGGAAAAAGGAGTGCGAGAACGAAACTTACTACAACCAGAATGGATTGCAGACTTCGTATTTCAGTTTGACTTCACTGCACTCTGCGCACAGTAGGACACTGCAAGGAACATCTTCCTCATTTGATGGGGATGCATATAAAAAGAAAATCTGACAAATCCAGTCCAGTTTCCAAACCTCACTGGTGTTAAGGAAAAGGCGAGGTTTGAAGAATTCATTGAACTTGAAAGAGCTTCAAGGATGGTTTCATAAAGGTTTACAGGACACTGTCACCCTTACATCTGTTTTAGAGCTATTTAGGAGACAATTTCCAACTTCAGGTGAAAACGCCCCTGTGCCTGAGCAGATGTAACTGACTGACGTGCAAAGTAATTTAAGTTTTAATGACAAATCGTTTTACGTTAAAACTGTCCAGGTCGACACTCTTCTTCAAATTATTCTATTTAGGACCTTTTTACAATCACTGTACCGAGCGAGGTGGCGCAGTGGTTAGCACACTGGACTCGCATTCGGGAGGACGACGTTTCAATCCCGTCTCCGGCCATCCTGATTTAGGTTTTCCGTGATTTCCCTAAATCGTTTAAGGCAAATGCCGGGATGGTCCCTTTGAAAGGGCACGGCCGACTTCCTTCCCAATTCTTCCCTAACCCGAGCTTGCGCTCCGTCTCTAATGACCTCGTTGTCGACGGGACGTTAAACACTAACCACCACCACCACCAATCACTGTTGTAGCATTGTGTTAAAAGGCTGCGAGTTGTACACCTTCTCTTGTATAAACGCTGGACACACTACGCTGTGACAACAACTTATCACGCAGTTTCCGTTACATCATTGTCGCAGTCTACATCAGCAGTTGAGGACTAAATAACCGACTGTTAGCCATCCGACATTCTATACAACGATACAAGGTGACATCTATCAAGGGACGATTAATATTTTGTCTGGTAAACTTACGTGTTTATTCGACATACCTGGAAAGGCACATCAAGCGATTTACTATGTTTGACAGAATCTGTGGCAAAATGGTGGCTGAGTAATGCCACTGTAAGGTAGGCAAGAAAGCGAACGTCAATTCAAACCTGTGTAGGAGATTCCACGAAAATCAGATGATGGCGTAACGGTCAAGGTTCGTGATGTGTTACAACACAGCACCAAAATTGTTAGCATAGCGAAGTATACATAAGTGTCTGACCTCGTGGCAGGCCAAGGGTAGTACATTTCCTATAAGACCATATTTTTGGCCTCATGATGATGGTCTGTATTCTCAGTGACCGGCAAACACATTCACTTTACTCAAATGCAGCAGGTATGGCGTCGTCCCCACAGAGAATATATTCAGGGACAGTTGGGCAATGTACTATTCAAGAATAATTCACATTTTAAACGAGGGAGTTAAAATGGTTCAAATGGTTCTGAGCACTATGGGACTTAACATCTGAGGTCATCAGTCCCCTAGAACTTAGAACTACTTAAACCTAACTAACCTAAAGACATCACACACATTCATGGCCGAGGCAGGATTCGAACCTGCGACCGCAGCGGTCACGCGGTTCCAGACTGTAGCGCCTAGAACCGCTCGGACACATCGGCCGTCGACGAGGGAGTAATTCACGCAGTCTGTTCATCTGACTTGGCCAGTATCCACAGAGTGGATCCCACATCTTAGAATGCCATATTACACGGAATGCTTTCCATGGGGTGCAGTGAAAGCCGCAGTCTTTATTGTACAAAAGTTGTCCTGCCAGGAATACACGTATTCTTATTGTTTTGAAATGCTAGGGAACCTACGCTCTGTGTGGTGTATATTAATTCCTGTCCACGTAGAGCTGCTATGTTGGACGAGGAACCGCAACGTGTGTGAAATGTACAGGGTTATCAGAAACAGTCTGAAATGCTTGTATAGGTGTTGCAGGCGACGTTTTGTTGAGAAATAATTGTTAAGAAAAAATTCGATACGGTGCGCCATTTCAAAGTTATTTGGTAGTGGAGTTAACCAATCAGGTCGTCGTACGCGGTAATTCAAGCAGCCTACCAGAGGCGCTGTTGCCAGACATATTCTTCGTTTAGTTCCTCAAAGAGACAAGAGAACAATACAAAAATTAAACAATAGACAGCTACAGGGATCGAACCCTAGCCAATAGCTCAGGAGCTTTACTGGTATCAGCTTGTGTAGTCGACTTCTATCTGCTGGTTACTCGATGACCTTACAAAATCGTACTGACGCAATCGGGCGTTGTCTGAAGTATTCGTTTAGCTGCGGAAACACATATAGAAACACCACCGACGTCTCCTCCTTTTTTTCTTAACAGTTATTTCTCAGTGCAACCTCCACTGCAACATCCTTACAAGCTTTTCAGGCTCTTTACATATTATTTCGTATTGTTTCGTGTATTCTCTGTATTCTAACAAATGCAAAGTATGAGAAGGCAAATCCAAGACAGATATAGTGACATTACTGAAAGAAACCAACAGAGCAGAAATGGAAGTGGTGATTGGAACAACACATCATCAATACAAAGATAAGGGCATTTAATGTGACTTGAGTAATATCTAAAATTTCTCGGCGATTCTATTCAAAACATACAATCTATGTAGTCGAAAAACATAACAGACAGCATATTCACCGCAAATGGACAACTTATACTTTCTGAGCTGCACAGACCTAAGGTGAAAAAAGTCGTGGGATAGCGATATGCACATGGTATTGCATACAAAAGATATAAAACGGCAGTTAACCGGCGGAGCTGTCATTTGTACTCAGGCGATTCAAGTGAAAAATCTCAGACGTTATTATGGCAGCGCGACGGGAGTTAGCAGACTTTGAACAAGGAATGGTAGTTGAAGCCAGGCACATGGGACATTTCATTTCGGAAATTCAGTATTCCGACATCCATAGCGTCGACAGTGTGCCGAGAATACCACATTTCAGACATGACGCCTCACCACGCACAATGAGTAGCCGATGGCCTTCACGTGACGATCGAGCACGTCGGCGTTTGTGTGGAGGCAGACAGGCAGCACTGAAACTTCCCAGCAGATTAAATCTGTGTCCCGGACCGAGACTCGAACTCGAGACCTTTGCCTTTCGAGGGCAAGTGCTCTAGCAACTGAACTACCCAAGCAAAGGTAGATGCCCGCGAAACGCAAAAGTCCTGAGTCTCGGTGCGGCACACAGTTTTAATGTGACAGGAAGTTTCAAATCAGCGCACTCTCCGATGCAAAGTCAAAATTTCATACTGTGTGAATTAACGGCAGAAATGCTTAGAGGGACATACGATTAACGTATCCGTTACGACGATGCGGCGAAATTTGGCGTTAATGGACCACGGCAGCAGACGACTGACATGAGTGCCTTTGTTAACAACATGACATCGCCTGCAGCACTTCTACAACGCTAGTGACCCTATCTGTTGGACCCTAGACTACTGGAAAGCCGTAGTCTGGTCAAATGAGCCCCGATTTCAGTTGGTAAGAGCTGATGGTAGAGCCATAATGTCATGGGTCCACATTGCCAAAAAGTCAATTGTTCAGGCGATTGGTGGCTCCATAAAGATGTGGGCTACGTTTTCACGGAATGGACTGGGTGGTCTGGTCCATCTGAACCGATAGTTGCGGATCAAGGCTTTACTGTTATCAAATGTATTCAAGAAGGCGGATTCGAAATGGCGGCCGTAGATGTGGTAATGTTGCACTGATCTCAAGGTGGAAAATTCAAATTTTGGTGAGAACACATGGCAATTGGGCTACCTCCACTAACCTATCTCTCCCCATCCCGCACCCCATTCCTATGACGTCATCAACCCAAACCACCAACCCCACTTTCTGCCACCCCCAACTCCGGTTCATTCTGCTGACAACAGATTTCATTGAAACGACTTCCACGCCAGGGAATTAGGACCAAGTGGTTAGTGTGTATTCTACTTAAAACGATTGTTATTTCAGTGATATACTAGCTATATGTTTTTTTTTTTTTTTTTTTTTTTTTTTTTTTTTTTTTTTTTTTTTTTTTTTTTTGCTAAACGATTGCTGTGCGTGTATTGTGACACCCAATTTAAAGCCTCGTAATGCTCGAAGTATCGTTTTCTTAGCTTGTGTTTTGCTTCCATTTGTATCTTCTTTCGTTAAAACGGTTTCTGTATTTTTCAATTTCTGGTTCTTTTATTATAGTCTATGTGCACAAAATGCAGCAGGATTTGTTACAACACCTGGAGTTGGAATATGACCTCTATTTCAGCCCCATCAAATCGCGGAAATTCCTTCACGTCTTACTCCACCAGCAGAGCAAATATGCAAATACATGACTTTCAGCGATGATGCACAATTCTGCTCGTTTAACAACATTGGCAGCCATTAACTTTCATATTTTAGGACATGATCTTCGTGTTCCCCAGTATTGCATTTGCTATGTGTGCTTAATGACTTTTTCTACGTGAGGAAGCTGAGGGCAGAATGTTCTTGTAACTGCATGTGTAACCTGTAGAGAGCTTGTACCCCAGGTTGCTGTAGTGAAGAGAGTCAAGAACAAGGAGCAAGATGAATTGGTGGCCATAAATGCTGAGTGTAGTGACCTGGCCACGTGAGTGACTCTGGGAAACACTGTTCAGTTGTTGTTACCTGCAGAGGGACTTCTGGCCGAAGCTCTCTCTTCTTTCCACTTGGGGTCAGACAGAAGGGGTCCAGTTCGCAAAACACTTTACCTGGGCCGGGCACCAGTCCATCACAGAAGATGACCAGACGGCTGAAAGTGGGTGCAGGAAGCCATTTATGAGAGACTGCTGTGAACTGAGGTTTTGTACAAATGGTGGGAAGGTCATAAAACTCCAAGCATTTTCATTTTAGAAGCTGGGACGATATGGGCAGAGCAGCTGGTGCTCGTGGCTAGTTCAAACAGCATTGTAGCTCCATTTGATACCAGGAAGTCGCCAGCTTGTTTCAGGGAGCGACAAAAACGTATTTCATGGGGATGACTATCTGGGAAACTTAACAGGCTTCTTTCAGAAACTGAAAATGGTTCGTCTAAAAATATTAGATCACTCTGTAAATGGGTGTGGTCCCGTCTAGGTAGACGTTTTTTGCCAAAACATGGCCATCCTTACTGTGATAACGACGCTTCCCTCGTCTAAAATCTTCCTTTTTTCAGACAAGAGAGATTTGGAGTGGTTGATTGGTTCCTCTCAGGATACACAAAATAGATGCTTGCTCCCCCAGTGTGGGAACCCTGGTAGTGTGTCAGGATTGGCCACCAGGCCAACAGAACAGTCAAGAGAGGAGATTCATTGTCTTATGCAATGTCGGGGCAGTTTCGTTTTGCTCATTCGCTCTTGTACCAAAGCTTGGTGAAAAGTAGTCGTGATTCTTTGCGTACTTTGTCTTCTCGTCCTACACTGGTGGAGAACTTCAGGTCTTTCCCTAGTGTGTGAGACTTATGGTCTGTATCTTTCGGTCGACTAAGAGCCTGTTGCAGTTTCCAAGTGCACCGACAGTGGAACTGCATATTATCCCAGACATATCATGTGTCACGAGGGTGAACTTATTCGTCCTGCATCAGCCTTATGAGATTTGACAATACCAGTGTGCATTACAGTGCCTGTGAGTCAAATTGGTTCGGCCAGACCGCGAACAAGCACACCTCACTCTGAAATCTGCTAGCATGTCAGGACTCTGGTAGCGAAGTTCCCTGCTTTCTGATAATCAGATTGCCGGACCGCGCAGTTCGCATAAATTCGTGGGCGTCTCAGAAAATTACAGCTGCCGCAGGGACCGCTTCTCGCCCACAGCGCGCCGTTTTCTACTGCCACCTGAATCAATGTGAAAGGGTAAAATGATTCAAATGGCTGTGAGCACTATGGGACTTAACAGCTGGGGTCATTAGTCCCCTAGAACTTAGAACTACTTAAACCTAACTAACCTAAGGACATCACACACATCCATGTCCGAGGCAGGATTCGAACCTAAGACAGTAGCAGTCGCGCGGCTCCGGACTGCGCGCCTAGAACCGCGAGACCACCGCGGCCGGCGTGAAAGGGTAAAGCACTGCTGTACTGATGTAGGGTGGTTAAATGATATTCGCAACTCCTTGTTCTTAAGTGAACCATAGTTTGCAGTACAGTTGATTGTAGTTGATTCCGTATGAAAAGAGTTAGCGGCTGGAGTGACCGAGCGGTTCTAGGCGCTACAGTCTGGAACCGCGCGACCGCTACGGTCGCACGTTCGAATTCTGTCTCGGACATGGATGTGTGTGATATCCTTAGGTTAGTTAAGTTCAAGCAGTTCTAAGTTCTAGGGGACTGATGACCTCAGACGTTAAGTACCATAGTGCTCAGAGCCATTTTTGAAAAGAGTTAGGTCACACAGTGGATTCATGTAAACAAGTGCGACGTAAAAGGGAGGGATTAAGCAGGGGAAAATACTGTAGTTTCCATCCCAGAGTGTGCTCTGCCTATCAAAAATCATTTCTTATCTGATGTGTGTTTATCATTTTTGTTTAGGATTTATCAGGTAGTTGTAGTTACTAATGGTTTAATAAAACCTAGGCGGTCTAGGGCTTCTTGTCACGGTCCGCGCAGCTTCCCCCGTTGGAAGTTCAATCCTCCCTCGGGCTTTGGTGTGTGTTTTGTCCTTAGCGTAAGTTAGTTTAAGTCAGATTAAGTAGTGTGTAAGCTTAGGGACCCATGACCTCAGCAGTTAGGTCCCATAAGATCTTACCAGAAATTTCCAAAATAAAACCTCGCATTATTTAAACACACCGCTGTTCTCATTCATGCTCCCTCTACTATTCACTGTTTTTATTTTATTGGCGTGGTACTTGAGTAGCTTCACTCTGACACAAATTTATGACTGAAGCGAGCGACGACTTGTAATTTGGTATTGAAATTTCTCATTATAGGAAGTTTATAGTTCTTTTTCTTCCTACATTACATGAACCCAGAGAAATAGATAGCCTGTTAGGAAATACTGCAATGAGCTACAGTAGTGCAAGTAGACGGAAATCAGGGTCTGTATCGCATATTTAGAAAAAAGTTTCCAGTTGTTATTCTTTATTGTCCATGTTACAGCGTCCGTAGAACAGGAGCGACAGCTGCCTGAATTTCAGTCACCCATGCCAGCCTGTGTTGAGGAAATGGTACGTGAACTTGGTTCACCACTAATGCCTGAGGGGGCAGAGTGATTTTTAGGTGAGCATTGGACCTGGGACGACATTATGTCTTGGAAGCGAGTGAATTAGGTAACTATCCACAAGTCATTCATTTCATTCATATCATTTTTGCACTTATGGACATTTTTTGAACTCCAATATCTCATGATGACACAATTTTCACTTCTTTCCTTTCTTCATTTTGTCTTCCCAAAATCTCTTCACCCTCTGACTATGCTCTTGTTTCCTTTGTTCCGTCCATAATTGTCCCGTCTTCCTCCCCTCATTTACCATAAATTATGCGTTCCTAATTTTGTTCCTGAGTTCCTTTCTGTCTTTCATCATTTGTTTGTTGATCCCCTGCTGCCTTATGTCGTCCTCTATTTCATGATACCAAATTGTTTTAAAGCTTGAATGTTTTATTACATCAAAGACTCTCATTGAAAGTCTGATGTTGTCCATTTTCAGTATGTCTTCGTAGAAATTTAGTCTGCGTTTTCTGATCATGTCTGTGAGTGTCAGTCTGTTGGTGGAACTCATTGGTAGGTCTCATCCATATGCCATACTTCTGTATTGGTCCGAATATTTTCCTGAGAATTTTGCTTTCCATTTTTTCTGTCTCTATAATGAGTGATGCTCCAATTGTTGTCGTTTTTGGAGCATGTAGTGCTTCCGGTAATACAACTGTTTTGTAGTGTCTAATTTTGGCCTGTCTTGATATTCTTCTCTTATTATAATGTGCCCAAATGAGTTTGTATGCTTCCTGGAGTCTTTCTGTTCGTTCTATGTCGGGTGCCTTGTTTGAGCCTCCTATTTGTATGTATTCCCTTAAATATTTAAATGTTTCGACTCTTTTTACGGATCCATACATCGATTGCATGATGTGTAAGTTGTTAGTTTGTCCTTCCATATATTGAGTATTCTCATACGATATCTGTAGAACTGTTTTGACAGCTATTTCATGTGGGTATTCCAGTGCTTCCTTTGCCTCCTGTATGTTATTACTAAGTTAGCCTGACACGGCTGCGCCCCATTGTCAGCGGTCCTGCAAGGCTGGTGCATCGCGCCGCTCACCTCCTCGCTCCACACCGCAACCACCTTCGTCGGCAGCAAGGACGCAGTCCGCCGTTGCTAGTCATAATGTTTCTATGGTTGGAGGCAGTATTCTCCCCCACCCTAATAGTGATAAGTACCATATCAGTAACGGCATGCCCGTGTTAAACTACGTGGTGATTGAGGACACTTTCGATGAGCGAATCGCATTTTCATAGACCACAGACAATTGGAAAACCGTAGTCTGGTCAGATGAGTCTCGATTTCAGTTGGTGAAAGCTGATGGTAGGGTTCGAGTGTGGCGTAGGCCTCAGGAATCCACGGATCCAAGTTACCTACGCACTGTGCAAGCTGGTGGCGGCTCTATAATGATGTAGGCTGTGTTTACATGCCGAAGTTAAGAGCATCGGACGTGGTAGGCACTTGGATGGGTGACCATACAGGCCGCCATGCGCTGTTGCTATTTTTCGGAGTGCACTCAGCCTCGTGATGCCAAGTGAGGAGCTACTCGACCGAAGAGTAGCGACTTCGGTCAAGAATACCATCATAACGACCGGGAGAGCGGTGTGCTGACCCCACGCCCCTCCTATCTGCATCCTCCACTGGGGATG
This sequence comes from Schistocerca gregaria, assembly GCF_023897955.1. Taxonomy (NCBI): domain Eukaryota; kingdom Metazoa; phylum Arthropoda; class Insecta; order Orthoptera; family Acrididae; genus Schistocerca; species Schistocerca gregaria. The sequence goes on along the minus strand of NC_064922.1, from coordinate 527,970,937 downwards.
ACACGTCGGTCAGATGGTCCCGATAGGCCACTCGTGGCCTGAAGACGGAGTGATGTGTTTACATAGTTTACAGGGTCCTCTTATCCAACAGAACCCATCACTGACTGGAAATGGCTGTGTTCGGCTACTTGGAAGCCATTTTTAGCCATTGATGGAATTATGTCCTCAAACAACTTAGGAATTTTTGTGAGTAGTAATATGCCATGTCACTGGGACACAGTGGCTCGCGATTGATTTGAAGAACATTCTGGACAGTTTGAGAGAATTTTATGGCCACTCACCGAAATGATGGGACACAGTAAATGGGTCAGTTCGTGCACAAAATCCTGGGATGATATGGCCACTCACCGAAATGTTCGGACATAGTAAATAGGTCAGTTCGTGCACAAAATCCTAGGATGATATGGCCACTCACCGAAATGTTGGGACATAGTAAATAGGTCAGTTCCTGCACAAAATCCTGCATCGGCAACACATTCTCAATTATGGTCGGTTACAGGGGCGGCATGGCTCAATATTTCTGCAAGGGACCTCCAACGTCATTTTGAGTCCATTCCACGTGCAGCTGCTGCACTAACCCGGGCAAAAGGATGTATCCCATAACTATAGTCAGCTCATTGTATATACGTAATGGACATGTGAACTCATTGCAGATAACTGTGGAGTATTTCCTTACAGGAACAGTAATTCTGTGATTAATTTTATCGAAGTTCCTTTAATGCATCTAACAATATGGTAGTCCTGACGACCACACCAAATAGCTTCTCGCCAAATCGAATGCTGTTTTCTGCATGTGGACCTAAGGTTCCAAAAGTCTTCGTGAGTAATGATCATCTGTTACTGCTTAGAGACCTGTCACAATGTTACCATGGGACCGTTTTGTGCACACCTAATTATATAATTGACTTTGAAACATCTCAGTGTATGTACTTGTGTGCTACAAAATTAATTTCTAGTGCCAGCTGTTAGGGGCGAGTGATATTAGAGAAATTTGTGTGTTATGTCTGGGAAATTGTAATATTTACATTCAGTTTTCAATTATATATATATTTTTAGCTAAAGATTTAAATAATATGCAAACAGTATATCATAAGAGTAAAGCCTGATATGCTCAGGGGGCAGACGGTGGTCTTAAAGTGGCTTATTGAATAGAAAAATTTAAAAGTAAAAACTATTAATGGTTAGATCACACTCCTCCTATCACAATTAAAGTTCGATAATTTCGGTTCTACATCTACATCTACATTTATACTCCGCAAGCCACCCAACGGTGTGTGGCGGAGGGCACTTTATGTGCCACTGTCATTACCTCCCTTTTCTGTTCCAATCGCGTATGGTTTGCGGGAAGAACGACTGTCTGAAAGCTTCCGTGCGCGCTCGAATCTCTCTAATTTTACATTCGTGATCTCCTCGGGAGGTATAAGTAGGGGGAAGCAATATATTTGATACCTCATCCAGAAACGCATCCTCTCGAAACCTGGCGAGCAAGCTACACCGGAGTCTGCCACTTGAGATTGCTAAACATCTCCGTAACGCTATCACGGTTACCAAATAACCCTGTGACGAAACGCGCCGCTCTTCTTTCGATCTTTTCCATCTCCTCCGTCAACCCGATCTCGTACGGATCCCACACTGATGAGCAATACTGAAGTATAGGTCGAACGATTGTTTTGTAAGCCACCTCCTTTGTTGATGGGCTACATTTTCTAAGTACTCTCCCAATGAATCTCAACCTGGCACCCGCCATACCAACAATTAATTTTATATGATCATTCCACTTCAAATCGTTCCGCACACATACTCCCAGATATTTTACAGAAGTAATTGCTACCAGAGTTTGTTCCGCTGTCATGTAATCATACAATAAAGGATCCTTCTTTCTATGTATTCGCAATACATTACATTTGTCTATGTTAAGGGTCAGTTGCCACTCCCTGCTCCAAGTGCCTATCCGCTGCAGATCTTCCTGCATTTCGCTACAATTTTCTAATGCTGCAACTTCTCTGTATACTACAGCATCATCCGCGAAAAGCCGCATGGAACTTCCGACACTATCTACTAGGTCATTTATATATATTGTGAAAAGTAATGGTCCCATAACACTCCCCTGTGGCACGCCGGAGGTTACTTTAACGCCTGTAGACGTCTCTCCATTGATAACAACATGCTGTGTTCTGTTTGCTAAAAATTCTTCAATCCAGCCACACAGCTGCTCTGATATTCCGTAGGCTCTTACTTTGTTTATCAGGCGACAGTGCGGAACTGTATCGAGCGCCTTCCGGAAGTCAAGGAAAATAGCATCTACCTGGGAGCCTGTATCTAATATTTTCTGGGTCTCATGAAAAAGCGAGTTGGGTCTCTCACGATCGCTGTTTCCGGAATCCATGTTGATTCCTACAGTGTAGATTCTGGGTTTCCTAAAGCGACATGATACTCGAGCAAAAAACATGTTTCCTAAATTCTACAACAGATCGATGTCAGAGATATAGGTCTAAAGTTTTTCGTATCAGCTCGACGATCCTTCTTGAAGACTTGGATTACCTGTGCTCTTTTCCAATCATTTGGAACCTTCCGTTCCTCTAGAGACTGGCGGTACACGGCTGTTAGAAGGGGGGCAAGTTCTTTCGCGTACTCTGTGTAGAATCGAATTGGTATCCCGTCAGGTCCAGTGGACTTTCCTCTGTTGAGTGATTCCAGTTGCTTTTCTATTCCTTGGACACTTATATCGATGTCAGCTTTTTTTTCGTTTGTGCGAGGATATAGAGAAGGAACTGCAATGCGGTCTTCTTCTGTGAAACAGCTTCGGCAAAAGGTGTTTAGTATTTCAGGTTTACGCGTATCATCCTCTGTTTCAATGCCATCATCATCCCGGAGTGGCTAGATATGCTGTTTCGAACCATTTACTGATTTCACGTAAGACCAGAACTTCCTAGGATTTTCTGTCAAGTCGGTACATAGAATTTTACTTTCGAATTCACTGAACGCTTCACGCATAGCCCCTCCTTACGCTAACTTTGACACTGCTTAGCTTCTGTTTGTCTGAGAGGTTTTGGCTGCGTTTAAACCTGCACTGAAGCTCTCTTTGCTTCCGCAGTAGCTTCCTAACTTTGTTGTTGAACCAAGGTGGGTTTTTCCCGTCCCTCACAGTTTTACTCGGCACGTACCTGTCTAAAACGCATTTTACGACTGCTTTGAACTTTTTACATAAACACTCAACATTGTCAATGTCGGAACAGAAATTTTCGTTTTGATCTGTTAGGTAGTCTGAAATCTGCCTTCTATTACTCTTGCTCAACAGATAAACCTGTCTCCCTTTTTTTATATTCCTATTAATTTCCATATTCAGAGATGCTGCAACGGCCTTATGATCACTGATTCCCTTTGCTGCACTACAGACTCGAAAAGTTTGGGTCTGTTTTTTATTAGTAGGTCCACGATGTTATCTCCACGAGTCGGTTCTTTGTTTAATTGCTCGAGGTAATTTTCGGATAGTGCACTCACTATAATGTCACTCGATGCTCTGTCCCTACCACCCGTCCTAAACATCTGAGTGTCCCAGTCTATATCTGGTAAATTGAAATCTCCACCTAAGACTATAACATGCTAGGAAAATTTATGTGAAATGTGTTCCAAATTTTCTCTCAGTTGTTCTGCCACTAATGCTGCTGAGTCGGGAGATCGGTAAAAGGAGCCAATTATTAACCTATCTCGGTTGTTGAGTGTAACCTCCACCCATAATAATTCACAGGAACTATCCACTTCTGCTTCACTACAGGATAAACTACCACTAACAGCGAGAAACGCCACCACCGGTCGCATGCAATCTATCCTTCTAAACACCGCCTGTGCCTTTGTAAAAGTTTCGGCAGAAGTTATCTCTGGCTTCCGCCAGCTTTCTGTACCTATAACGATTTCAGCTTCGGTCCTTTCTATTAGCGCTTGAAGTTCCGGTACTTTACCAATGCAGCTTCGACAGGTTACAATTACAATATCGATTGCTGCTTGGTCCCCGCATGTCCTGACTTTTCCCCGCACCCTTTGAGGCTGTTGCCCTTTCTGTAATTGCCCGAGGCCATCTAACCTAAAAAACCGGCCAGTCCACGCCACACAACCCCTGCTACCCGTGTAGCAGCTTGATGCGTGTAGTGGACTCCTGACCTATCCAGCGGAACCCGAAACCACCACCCTATGGCGCAAGTCGAGGAATCTGCAGCCCACACGGTCGCAGAACCGTCTCAGTCTCTGGTTCAGACCCTCCACTCGGCTCTGTACCAAAGGTCCGCAGTCAATCCTGTCAACGATGCTGCAGATGGTGAGCTCTGCTTTCATCCCACTAGCGAGACTGGCAGTCTTCACCAAATCAGATAGCCGCCAGAAGCCAGAGATTTCCTCTGATCCATAGCGACACACATCATTGGTGCTGACAGGAGCGACCACCTGCAGATGGGTGCACCCTGTACCCTTCATGGCATCCGGAAGGACCCTTTCCACATCAGGAATGACTCCCTCCGGTATGCACACGGAGTGCACATTGGTTTTCTAACCTCCTCTTGCTGCCATATCCCTAAGGGGCCCCATTACGCGCCTGACGTTCGAGCTTCCAACTACCAGTAAGCCCACCCTCTGCGACCGCCTGGATCTTGCAGTCTGAGGGGTAACGTCTGGAACAGGACAAGCAGCCATTCCTGGCCGAAGATCAGTATCAGCCTGAGACAGCGCCTGAAACCGGTTCGTCAGACAAACTGGAGAGGCATTTCGTTCAGCCCTCTGGAATATCTTTTGCCCCCTGCCACACCTCGAGATGACCTCCCACTCTACCACAGGTGAGGGAGCAGCCTCAATGTGGGCAGTATCCCGGGCAGCCACAGTCGTAACCCGTTCGGGGAATGCGTGGGACGAGCTGGCCGTCCCCGACAAACCCCCATCCGGACCCCCACAGTGATGCTCACTGGAAACTGTGTGACCGAAGCCAACACTACCTGAAGCTGGGAGTGAAGGGATGCCAACTCAACCTGCATCCGAACACAGCAGTTGCAGTCCCTATCCATGCTAAAAACTGTTGTGCAAAGAACGTCTGAACTAATCTACAGAGAGCACAAACAAATCGACACAAAATTTAAAAGGTTACTAAAATACAAGATTGCCTAGTGTATGCAGTTATGCTGCTACTAGCGCACTGCTGACACACTGCTCGGCGGCGGAAGGAGACTACGCGATTTTACGCTATTCAGGTACTAAAACGCGATGCTACAACTCTCAAATACCGTGGGACCTTGGGTGCTGTAATATTACTGAATGCTTTTTAAAAAAAATTGTAGTATTATTATAAAACTTTTTTAATCACTTCTAATGATGGAAAAGCTCCTGAAATGGTAGAATGGTGAGTAATTTTTTTATTGATAATGAAACTGCACTGTTATCTAAAAATGTCACTCGCAAAAAAATGGTTCAAATGGCTCTGAGCACTATAGGACTTAACTTCTAAGGTCATCATTTCCCTAGAACGTAGAACAACTTAAACCTAACTAACCTAAGGACATCACACACATCCATGCCTGAGGAAGGATTCGAACCTGCTACCGTAGCGGCCGCGCGGTTCCAGGCTGTAGCGCCTAGAACCGCTCGGCCACACCGGCCGGCTCACTTGCACACTCCTCCTTTTAAGGTTACCTACTAAGATCAAGAAGTCTGCCTGAGCCGGCCGCGGTGATCGAGCGTTTCTAGGCGCTTCACCCCGGAACAGCGCGACTGCTGCGGTCACAGGTTCGAATCCTGCCTGGGGCATGGATGTGTGTGATGTCCTTAGGTTAGTTAGGTTTAAGTAGTTCTAAGTTCTAGGGGACTGATGACCAAAGATGTTAAATCCCATAGTGCTCAAAGCCATTTGAACCAATTCTGTCTGATTTCAAAATGGGAATAACTATGGGTACATTTCATAGACGCTGTTACATAAATACGTAAAACCAACTACAATTTGTAATGATACGGCACAAGCCTTTAATTCTAGCAGGTGAGTAAACCAAATGAAAAATGTGCTACTAATTTTTAGTTGTCTGTATTATGTATTGTGTTTGTCATTTAGTGTGGGTTAATAGTTTCCCTTGAGGCCGTTAACTTGAACTAGACCTCTTATTGGAGGTACTACTTCTCAAAAGTCTTACAGTTTCACTCTACAAGTATTTAAAACCATAACGAGGCCTCAGCATACCAGTAATGTGGGGTAAACCAAGTGCTGTAATGGAGTTCATAGATACAACATTAGGATGCATATACAGCAAGAGGTCATTGACCAGAGAAAATTTTAAATCGCTGCCACTCCGCAGTCAAACAGTGTGACTGTATGAACATTTTGTTTGCGCGTGTTGTATTCACTAGTGGAATGTTCCATTTGTTCGCTTGTTGTTACACTCTATCTGTTGACGCAAGGTATCAATAAACTAGAAAGCGTGTCCCCAGTCTTTCTTACTGGACTTCACGTCCCACCGACAACTTTACGAATTTATTTGATTTTCGCTGCTGTGAATATTGTCCCTCACCAACTCACATCCGATCGCAATTATTTTACTCCATTAATTTGAGAATTGCACTAAGCACTTTGCACTAAGCACTGGTTTCCTACAGCATTCCTACATTCAATTAATAAAGCGATACAGGATTTATTTGCTGCTGTTTATCCAAGGTTCTGTGTGATTACTTTGCGCATTATCATTGGAGTGGATCTTTGAAAATTCAGTACTTGTAAGTTAGCCAAGCTTCAGCTGTTAAGCGGGGGAAAGAATGGACATTTGCGTTTAACGTTCCGTCAGCAAAGAGGTCATCAGAGACGGAGCGTGGGCTCTCACTGAGCGCTGTGTTGACCTCATGCCCCTTCACACAGCATGCAGTGACGTCACTGGCAGGGGATGACACGGCGGCGAAACGCTGAATTTTGCTTTTCACTTTGTTTTGTAATCTCTACCTGGGGAAGGATGGGAAGAAATGCAACCGTGTCGTAATCGAAGGCGCACTCCAGAGTTTAAACTGATCATTGATCTATTTAGGGGTAGGACGGAGAACCTTAATCTGTATTTTAGCTCCGTTCCTCCCGAATACGAACCACCATCCTTGCATGTCTCATGATCACTCACATTTCTATTTCATCAGGATTGAAATAATTGTTTTTTATTCCTATAAATATACTTTACCGAGGCCTGCTTTTTCACTTCAATGCTAAAGATTTGCAAGATAACCAGTCCAGTTTCTCTTAGGGAGAAATGTGAATGACAGATGAATAAACAAAAAAATGCTCTTATGTAATAGTCAAGTCTGTTCCGACTGCTCAGTCTCCGTGATATACTAAGTGAAAATATGAGGACGCAAAATTGGTATGCAGGATAGAAAAATATTTTCTTTCATGAAGAAAGTCAAACTCGTTTATAAACCAGAAGAACAAGCACTCGGAAAGATATTTCAAAACAACGATTAACTAATCCTGTAGGGAGATGTGGTTAAACAAACGCATGATTAGAGTAACTGCTAGAAATTTTAGAATATCTGTAGCTAGATATACGAAGAAACAATCAGGAGATGAAGCAAACCAGTGGCAACATTCACAAGCAGACGGCGGAGCCTGAGCAATAAACTGACAATATTTTTTACTGGACTTCACATCTCACCGAGTACTATACGAATTTATTTGAATTTTCTGCTGTCAAGATGTACCCTCAATAACTCCCGTCACATTTATAAGATAATGAAAGACAACAGTGAAGGCAATGTGCATTCCACTGAAGATGTTTGAATACGTATGAAGGGGGATATCTTCTTAAAGAAAAAATCTGTTGGGCTTCTGTAGAAGTGAAATTATATATCGTTAGAGAAATCGATTGCAAGCTTAGCCATGTAGCGATATGCAAAAAAGTTTCGAAAAACTACATGAAATTGGAAAAATAGAAGCTATAATGGAAGCTGTTAATGACAAGTTATGTGATTTACAGAAATACATACATAAAGAGTATTCTGGAGACTGACTTACAGAAGCAAGCAGAGTACATAATTAATTACCAGTAAAGGATTACAACCATGACAGATCTGCAGCTATGAGCCAGTGCAGTAGATGAAAATTCTGGCGGAATAGAGCCGTGATTAGATAAGTAGATTACATAGATTTAATCATTAACGTGGGCGCATGAGCTAAATGAAGAAATGAAACAGAAATTGCAGATCTGGACTGCTGGAGATGGCTTCTACAACATTTAATATAATATTGTGCAAGAGTCAGTGATACTTCTTAAAAAGTGAAATAACCATATTTTAGTGAAATGGAATGTAAAAGAGAAAGCACCGTACACAGGACAGATTCTGGAAAGTAAAATAGACGAAAGAAGTCTGCCAGCTGAGTATGAAGATCATGTGCATTTCTTTATTTAATACTGTCTCAAAATATTTAGCGTAACATTTGTGCACTCGAGGTATTTGATCTGTAATTTGAACTCGCTGTCTTAATGTGGTGCCCCCTCTACAGCGTACCGTCCACGAGTGTGAATATGGGTTCACCGTTTTACAATCATCTGAAAAGAAATTAGCACAAGGTGAACCTCGATATCCACAAAACACATCGGGTCTCTCGTTGACACATTGTCTGGTGGCCGGTGGCTCATCTTCGAACTTTTGGCCTCTAGTGAATTGTCCGGTCTACGTTTGACTACGTTACTATCCTGATGAAAAAAAAAATCAGTGCTTTTCTCGAAGCATGTTTCCCAATAGCACCGACTGTTAATAGCAATGTCAGATATGTGACTCTTAGCTGAATTCCTTTACGTGATTCCTCTTGGGTACACGATAACTTTAATGCTGTGTCAGATATGTGACTCTTAGCTGAATTCCTTTACGTGATTCCTCTTAGGTACACGATAACTTTAATGCTGTGCGTCAGTTATTTACAACTGTAAATATCCCAAGTATGCTGATGACCTTCCGTTATACCTATATGCACTAGCTGTTGACTTGTGGACAGCTATCGGGAATCTCATTATCGACATGAGCGCATTATCAGAATTAACGTAGAATATGCGGTTAAGGCTGCATGATACGTCCTAAACCCAGGCGGTCATGCTTGATTATTATAGGCCCATTAGCTCGAATTTTTGGGAATCCCCACCATCTTCAGTCCCCAAAGAAAGTAATATAAACCTTTCCCTCTCAATAATAGTAGATGCAAACCTCCCTTGGGTTGAGCACACAACTACAACTTGCACGAATGTGTCAGCATCACCCATGTCCTGCGAAAGTATAAAAAGACTCTTTCGTTTTGAACTGAAAAGAGAAACTTATTGTTGATTACATCGATGTTTTCAGCAAGGTTTTTGTCGGGAAAAGTCACGGCGCTTCGAGCTGATGATATAATTAACTATCGCATGCACAGCTATCCTTGCTACAGGGTAACAAGTACAGAGATTTTCATCACTTTGTCACCTCTGCCGCCTCATCAATTCATACAGTCCCTCACATCTGTTCTATCTCATCTCTCTTGTCTGACCAACACAGTAGAAACCCTCGTTCCCATCAGAAAAAAATCTCTTCTGTCTCACTCTATTACTCAGCCACATTTCCCAAGTTCTCTTCAGTCGCAGTTAATCTGGAATGATTTTCCTCGTTATACTAGATATCTGATTAAGACATACAAATTTAAAAGACAGATAATGACATATCTACTAAAAAACAACAATAATGTCTGCCTTTGTTCTGAATGCACCCTTTAACCTCTTGCCGACTATACTGTATTTCCGAATTAAATATTACTCATTTTCCAACGCCCATAGATAGTACAGTCTGTAAAAAATTCATTCTCTCCGAACACCCTACAACAAAAAATCTCACTCTTGTACATTGACAAATACATATTTTACCTTTTGCTAGGTGTTGTTATCGTTATGATTAACAGTTGTGTCTTTAGTATTATTGCTATGAGTTCTTAGTGTTTTGATTGTAAAAATTTTATTTCATACTGTTTTAATTGTATAACTTTTATTCTGACGTATCACATTAAATTAGTATTGTTCTTTAAGTAATTTTGATCTAAGACTACCCTCATCTCGCCAGGATAAATAAAGAGAAATATATACCTAGTTTAAAAGCAGAATCTAACTCAGTTTGTGTCTTTCATTCGAAAACTTCAAATTATCCTACCAAGCAGCAATATTTACATCTACATGATAACTTTGCAATTCATATTTAAGTGCTTGGCAGAGGGTTCATCGAACCACAATCATATTATGTCTCTACCTAAACGTTTCTGCTAGAGCTCTGATTTCTCTTATTTTATTTTGATAATCATTCCTACCTATGTAGGTTTGGCTCAACAAAATATTTTCGCATTCGGAAGAGAAAGTTGGTGACAAATTTCGTAAATAGATCTCGCCGCGACGAAAAACTTCTTTGATTTAATGACATCCATCCCAACTCGCGTATCATATCTGCCACACTCTCTCCCCTATTACGTGATAATACAAAACGAGCTGTCCTTTTTTGCACCCTTACGATGTCCTCCGTCAATCCCACCTGGTAAGGATCCCACACCACGCACCAATATTCTAACAGAGGACGAACGAGTGTAGTGTAAGCTGTCTCTTTACTGGACTTGTTGCATCTTCTAAGTGTCCTACCAATGAAACGCAACCTTTGACTCGCCTTCCCACAATATTATCTATGTGGTCTTTCCAACTGAAGTTGTTTGTAATTTTAACGCCCAGGTACTTAGTTGAATTGACGGCCTTGAGAATTGTACTATTTATCGAGTAATCGAATTCCAACGGATTTCTTTTCTCATGTGGATCACCTCACACTTTTCGTTATTTAGCGTCAACTGCCACCTGCCACACCATACAGTAATCTTTTCTAAACCGCTTTGCAGCTGATACTGGTCTTCGGATGACCTTACTAGACGGTAAATTACAGCATTATCTGCAAACAACCTAAGAGAACTGCTCAGATTGTCACCCAGGTCATTTATATAGATCAGAAACAGGAGAGGTCTCAGGATGCCTCCCTGAGGAACACCTGATATCACTTCAGTTTCACTCGATGATTTGCCGTCTATTACTACGAACTGCGACCTTCCTGACAGGAAATCACGAATCATGTCGCACAACTGAGACGATACCCCGTAGGCCTGCAGCTTGATTAGAAGTCGCTTGTGATGAACGGTGTCAAAAGCCTTCCGGAAATCTAGGAATACGGAATCAACTTGAGGTCCCCTGTCGATAGCGACCATTACTTCGTGCGAATAAAGATCTAGCTGCGTTGCACAAGAACGATATTTTCTGAAGCCATGCTGATTACGTATCAACAGATCGTTCCCTTCGAGGTGATTCATAATGTTTGAATACAGTATATGCTCCAAAACCCTACTGCAAACCGACGTCAATGATATAGGTCTGCAGTTAGATGGATTACTCCTACTGCCTTTCTTAAACACTGGTGCGACCTGCGCAATTTTAGAATCTTTTGGTATAGATCTATCGGTGAGCGAGCGGTTGTATATGATTGCTAAGTAGGGAGCTATTGTATCAGCGTAATCTGAAAGGAACCTAATCGGTATACAATCTGGACCTGAAGACTTGCCCGTATCAAGCGATTTGAGTTGCTTCGCAACCACTAAGGTATCTACTTCTAAGAAACTTATGCTAGCAGCTGTTAGTGTTTAAAATTCTAGAATATTCCATTCGTCTTCCCTGGTAAAAGATTTCGGAAAACTGCGTTCAATAACTCCGCTTTAGCGGCACAGTCGTCGGTAACAGTACCATCGGCACTGCGCAGCGAAGATATGGACTGCGTCTTGCCGCTTGTGTACTTTACATAAGACGAGAATTTCTTCGGATTTTCTACAAAATTTCGAGACAATGTTTCTTTGTGGAACCTATTAAAGGCATCTCGCATTGAAGTCCGTGCCAAATTTCGCGCGGTAATTGTAAATTTTAGCCAATCTTCGGGATTTCGCGTTCTTTTGAACTTTGCATGCTATTTCCGTTGCCTCTGCAACAACGTTCGGACCTGTTTTGTGTATCATGGGGGATCAGTTCCATCTCTTACCAATTTATGAGGTATGAATCTCTCAATTGCTGTTGCTACTATATCTTTGAATTTGAGCCACATCTCGTCTGCATTTGCATAGTCAGTTCGGAAGGAATGGAGATTGTCTCTTAGGAAGGCTTCTAGTGACAATTTATCGAATTTTTTAAATAAAATTATTTTGCGTTTGTTTCTGGTTTATTTGGAAGAAACGGTATTGAGCCTAGCTACAACGACCTTGTGATCACTAATCCGTGTATCAGTCATGATGCTCTCTATTAGCTCTGCATTGTTTGTGGCTAAGAGGTCAAGTGTGTTTTCGCAACCATTTACAACTCGCATGGGTTCGTGGACTAACTGCTTGAAATAATTTTCGGAGAAAGCATTTAGGACAATCTCGGAAGATGTTTTCTGCCTACTACCGGTTCTGAACAAGTATTTTTGCCAACATATCGAGGGAAGGTTGAAGTCCCCACCAACTATAACCGTATGAGCGGGGTATTTATTTGTTAGGAGACTCAAATTTTCAGCAACTATATCATCGGAGTCTGGGGGTCGATAGAAGGAGCCAATTATTAACTTAGTTCGGCTGTTAAGTATAACCTCAAACTAACAGGTCACATTAACACGAGTTAGGTGGCACAGGCAACCACAGTGACGAAGCACTCTATACAAACCCAGCTTAAGCAATTACAGCCGTAAAGCGCAAATTTAGCTTGCAAAGTTGAACACTTCGAGCCAATGTCAATAACGGCTCCAATAACATTCCACCTACGCTCAAAGGGACTTTCTCGGTATCCGATTTATTGCGTCAGTGAATTGGCGAGGGCTACAGCGAATGGCAGTAAGTTGGCGTCGGCGGGGGCGGCTCTGAACGTCTCGTGCTGCCGCAGCCAGCCCCAGGAAGCCGCAAGAATGCGGAACCGCGGGCCCGTCACGTGTCGCACGTGATGGTGGCACGGGTGCTCACGTGACACGGCCCCGTCTCGCGACCTGCGAGGGTGTCCGGCGGCTGATGCCAGGTGCGAGCCGCAATGCGTCAACTTTCTATTAGAGCCAATTAACTGCCAGCGGGAACTCGCGCCTCATCGCTTGGCCCTCTACCCTAGCTTTCCTGCAGGTCGTATCTTGCAATTTACTGTAAAATTTTAGGGCGCAGTACGCTCACCGTTAGCAACCAATGTGACTTCTACTCTATGTTTCAACGAACAGGTTAAGAAAAATCAACTAGAGATGGCGCAATGCCTTTCAAAATTTGGTCTTTACTCTTTCAAGTTTCAATAGTTCCTCATTGAAACTATATCCCAAAGGTTACTAAAAGGCGTTAAATCTAAAAAAAATTAATACTTTCAGCAACACCAGTGGACGGCACTGATGGGAGATTCGACAAGACGCCCTTAATGAACTCTTCTTCCACTCAGTCATGTAGAATTTTTTTATGAGTTATCCTATCTTTTAAGCAGTCTACAATGTGCCGTACAGCACTCGAACAACTACTCTACCCTTTAGTTAGAGGGAAAAACAGGTCACACCCGTCTATATGAGGAGTAGCAGATGTGATCCACAAATTTACTGTCCAGTAAGTTTGCTATTCATTTGTTGAATAATCTTTTAACAAACTATGAGCTCATCATTATGAGGTACCTCGAAAATACTGATCTCATTCATGCCATCAGCAAAATCCAAATCGTGCTTTTCTCACATGACATCCACAGATGAAGGCGGTGAGGCAGATAGGGCGCTTCTACACTTCAGAAAGCGTTGACTCAGTGCCACATAAACCTTCGTATTAAAGGAAGTAAATTAATGTTGACTGCAAAACGAAATTTATGACTAGACTGAGACTTCCTAGAGAGGGAAGACGCACCATCTTTTCTTGAATATGGAGTTATCAAAAATGTTCAAATGTGTGTGAAATCTTATGGGACTTAGCTGCTAAGGTGATCAGTCCCTAAGCTTACACACTACTTAACCTAAATTATCCTAAGGACAAACACACACACCCATGCCCGACGGAGGACTCGAACCCCCGCCGGGACCAGCCGCAAATTACATGACTGCAGCGCCTAAGACCGCTCGGCTAATCCTGCGCGACGCGGCACGACAGATGTGAAAGTAATTTGAGGCGTACCCTGGGGAATTGCGTTTGGCCCCTTGCTGTGCATTTTCCATATTAATGATGAAGCAGACAATACCAAGAGTAACCTCAGACGTTTTATAGCTGATACAGCTATCTATACTGCTTTGCTATCTGAAAAAAGCTGCTCAAAAATTCAGTCACAAACGCTTAGTATTTGAAACTGAAGCTTGCGGTGGCTACTTCCTTTAAATGGCGAGAAGTGTAAAACTGTGCACTTCGCAGAACCAAAGTACTTAGTTTCCTATAATCAGAGTATCAGTGACTCACAGTTGGAGTAACTTAACTCATACAAATACCTGCATGTAGCATTCTGTAGCGATCTGAAATGGAACAACCACATTGGTTTCGTCATACACTTCACCGCAAACAAATTACTTGGAGCAGCTGGTTAAAATTAAGACATCTTCCTTGGCAGACACAAAAACCAGAGATCCGGTCAAGTCAGACGGATGGGCACAAGTGACGCCAGGGCTACCCGCTGACAGAACGGCCACAGCTGATGAAGCAAGAGGGTGGCTACATCATACTGTCGCCAAGCGGAGGGTTAAGGCACATGACTAATACGGACGAAGTAGAAAGGCAAAGACGCCATGGTATACATGGCCTAGTTGCTTCACGCCAGAGGCATGGACTTATGGTCTATGTGACCAGAACCGATGCAGTAGCAAAACGAAAATGCATAGAGCCAGCATAAATAACCCTCATTTTTATTCAAAGGGATCGCAGTCCGGTGACCGCCAACAGCTAGGACAGGTCATCGCCGGTCACAGACGTCACATGGTTTACAAGCAGCCACCACGAGTTTTGGCCTGCACTGTGAGCCTACTGCTGCCTGGAAATGAGGTGCAGTGGCCTTAATGCCTTCCATCCAGTCGGCCACCTGCCGGCTTACTTCTGGCGCTGCCAGCCTTCTGGCTTGGAAGGCAACTGTACTAGACACAACAATGCAGCCGAGAAACATCATTGGTAGTCACTCATTTTATGGGAGAACCAATTACGACACTCGTAGCGACGGTTTGTAGTCGCAACGTCCTCCTGGGCATCTGCTGAAGACAGTGAATAGGCACGAAGAATCCCAGAACTAGTCGGTATCTACAAGAGACTGACACCTGCCTTAAGTAACTAGCAACACAATAATTCATTACAGCATATCATCTGTAGAATTAATCAACCTATTAATGAACAACAGCCAATCAGTGCAAATCTATTATCTTATGTGGGTAAGACCAATTATATATTAAGCCGCGAGCGAACTAGATATAAGGCCAGCCGGCAAGCGCGGACAAAGGGGGCAGAAAATACACAACAGATCAAGCAGGACGCAACACAGGACCCCGCACCCGCCCCCAAGACAAGCAGCAGAAGTCCCAGTAAAACGAAATCAAAATGCAACGAACTAACGTACTGGCTAACGGGATGTCGAGACCACAGCCATCCCCCCCCCCCCCACCCCCCCACGCCACCCCCGACCCTAAACACAAAGTCACTTACAGAAAAAAGCCACACTTACATTTGTGATTACATCAGAAGTAATTACAATATCCACATACTGCCATTGAAGGAATTCTTGTAGTTCCATTAATAGAACCAGTTTCAAACTATTTAAACACGCAATAACAACTAGCCTCTCAGTAACTCTTAAGAATTTATGAAACTACCCATTTAGAATTAGACACGTGTCTCTCAGACACACTAATATTTCGGATAGAAACGTAACAGTAATGTCATTGCAATTCACGGCACAATATGTATGCAGGGAAAATTTTATCAATGAATATATATAGCAATTGGCCAGCTTAACTCCGTCGTGTGATATAAATGCAATAACCAGGTGGCTCTTAACTAAGGAGCAGAATGTATCAGTACTCCAGGCCCTAGTAAATGCTAATCATCACATCACATACAGCTCTCACTAGGGCATTGCGTACTACGCACGTGGAAATTAATACATTCGAGGACAGACTCAGTATGAGCAGCAACGGCCGGTGAAGAAAATAAAGTCAACAGCACAGAATCCAGTAGTCGATTCCGGCTTCAATTTACAGCACAAGCGAGGCCCCTACCCCCTTGCTTCCTCGACGAAGCCAGCCGCTGCTGATCCCGGTGCCAGGAGACATGCAGCGAGCGAAATGCACCAACGGCTTCTCAGTATCGCGACTGCTTCCACGCCAGCGATATTTCCTACGGCACCGTCACCCGGGTAAACAGCCACTTTTATATGTGCTCTTCCTGCTGCCTCGCATGGCACCTGTACTTTCCACCAGACTTGGCAAACGACGTTACTGCTAGGCGTCCCAAAGCAAAATCCCGCTACTTGCTAGAGCTTACCGCTCGCTTCCCGTTCAGCCCGGTAGGGCTGATCGAATGACGTGGCTCCATCACCTTCAACAGATACGGTCTACAGCTCGACGAGGACCGGGATCCAGCCATGGAGAGGCTGAAGCGGACGTATCAATGTATGCTCGTATCGGGCGACACGGTGGGCGCCAATTAGAGGTAGCGCGTATAAACGCGTACCAGCAGCCCATCAGAGTTTACTCGAGAATGGCCATGCAGTACTTGACATGGCTGGAAACCGGGGAACATTTTACTCTACGAAGGGGAGTACTTACAAAATACTCGTGTGCCCATCTTATAACATGTTTCAAATGTACGAAAGCCGATTCAGATAGGACTAAAATGAGATACTGAACTTGTACAAAAAACGGGCAGCTTGATTGGTCACAGGTTTCTTTCACCTAAGAGAGAAGTATCACTGACCAGGAAACATTATCAGCTCGTCAACTTGACCTCATATTTTCAGGATAAAGAAAGAAATCTTTAAGGATCTCAGACACAGCGATCGATCCCACAAGAAAATCTGGGCCGTAATCCTCATGGCACACAGTTAAGACCTTCTGAAAGTACAGCTTTATACTTCTCGTCGAACGGTTATTTGCCACTCGTTCCACTCCTCTGCAGCTGAGTAATGCCCGAGTGCCAAGTGCTGTATCGTGGAGTGACAACAAAAGGGTTCAAATGGCTCTGAGCACTAAGGGACTTAACTTCTGAGGTCATCAGGCCCCTACACTTAGAAATACTTAAACCTAACTAACCTAAAGACATCACAAACATCCATGCTCGAGGCAGGATTCGAAACTGCGACCGTGGTAGCAGCACGGTTCCGGACTGAAGCGCCTAGAACTTCTCGGTCACAGCGGCCGGCAAAGAATGGTAACCAGAGCCCTCCTATCCGCAGGTTATTGTGAGTGAGTGAAGACGATGCCTGAGGTAGACACATCTACCCGTTGAGTTTTTAAATCTTGTTCGAGGACGCTTAATTCTATGCGAAAAATAGTAAGTAATGTGAATGCCTAATGTGTCGAATAATACGTTCAGTGTTATAACAATATTCTCCTATTGTTAGTTTGCAGATATGTATACATACATATACTCCTCAACATGAAAATTAATAAACCTAAGTAACTGAGGAGTAATGGTGAAATGAACTTAATGATTTTCCATTTACAATTTAATCATTCCAGTCACGTTGAAGAGTGCATCTTCTGCAAATGTGCCGTATTTTAACAATGCTAGCTTTCAAATCCAAAGAAAATAACGTCAGTACAGATAGTAAATATTAAATTGCGCCAGATTACTTCTTTAATGACGCACAAATTCATTTAATTAATTTACACTGCATTTGTGAAGCGCAACGTAAACAATTTTCAAAGGAAGGACATCTCTGGCATCACATAAAGGACAGAAACTACGCACTTTGACACAAGGAACAAATCGTGTTACCAGTGTCAAAACAGCAATTCACAAACCTCATTACTCATTCCACCGTACAGTACTTGATGTTCGAACATCAGGGGCTGCAGTGGGGCGAAGGGAGAGACAAACAAGCGCTGCGGGCGAAAGTTCAAAGGCTAAACTTTCAGAAGGTCATAACTGAGTACAATCAGAATTAAGGTCCACATCCTAGCGCGGCATCAATTTCCGGGACTGGCGTCTCGCAAGCGTGCTTTTTCCTCCTTAAAACGTGAGGTCGAGTTGGTGATGTTTCCTTGTATCATTAAAAACTGGCAGACGCTTGAGAGCAGACGCCTACTATTGCAGAGAAAAGAACTAAATGAGGATTCTAGGAAAGAACCCCTGCATATTTCTCTAGGCACCATGAAGACAAGATTTGATAGTTCATGTCTCCATCGGACTATGCAAATTTAGGCATCCCATGGTTTTCCTAAATTCCTTAAGGCAAATGCCAAGGTGGTACCTTCGAAAAGAACACGACAAATTTCTGTCTCTATCCTATCTCCAGTGCGAGAGTGTACTCGGCCTCCGATGGCCCCATCAGCGAAAAGGCGTCAAACTTGGATTATATGATACCGGAGGATTTGTCGTCTTTTTTCTACCCACCTTCTCTTACTCTAACAAGCTTCTATAGAGATCAAAAATGTATCCACCACATTTGCATGAAGCTGATCGCTGAAATTCTTTCCTGCGACAGATGATAAAAGGAAAAATGTATGCACTGGGAACTCCTAGCTGTGCTGAGAAACATGAGTATCCACTTAATATGGTGTGTCATCCACATAGTCTTACAAAAGAGTCTGAATATTTCATGCATCATACGTGCAACCAAACATATGTCATCTACATCCAGAGCGGTATATTTAAGTTTGATACAGGATGCACGACACTTAATAATGAATATTGACATGGATGGAAGTATATAAAATGCAGGGCAGGCAACGTAAAACTGCCATAGAAAATATTTTTCACTGGGAGATACACCATGTGTAGCTGAAATGGAAAATTTAGTTCGATACAGGATATATAAAAATAAATAGTCGTCACTGATATGGATGGAAGCAGATGATAATAGAGACACAGTAAAATAAAAGGAGCCCATAAATTATTTTGTGCACCGTACGGTACCCGTGTTAAAAAAATGGCTCTGAGCACTATGGGACTCAACTACTGTGGTCATCAGTCCCCTAGAACTTAGAACTACTTAAACCTAACTAACCTAAGGACATCACACACATCCATGCCCGAGGCAGGATTCGAACCTGTGACCGTAGCACTCGCACGGTTCCGGACTGCGCGCCTAGAACCGCGAGACCACCGCGGCCGGCGGTACCTGTGTTACTGTGCATGAAATACTTTATGTGCCAGTTTTATTTTGCCCTGCCTCTTGATGCAAAAATCTGCTATACACCTGAGTATAAAGCTAAGCATATTTGTGAGTACGTGCGTATGTTTGCAGACTCCTCTTAAACCCAGGATCGTTTTTGATAAAGGATGCACACAGATAGCAGAACTCACAAGTACCGGCACCGTGGGAATCATAAACTCCTATCTCCAAAAGGAGCAAAGAAATGGGCAAAACCTTGTTTTTCCAGTCATTGACGTGTGGACTTCCCTGTACAATGGGCATGTTGCGTCTGAACAGTATCAGGCTGCCAAATTAACCTGTTTTGCACAGCAGCCTACATGCCAGGGCAAGGTTTTTTTTCAGGTTCTTGACTTTTAGGTTTCTCGGACTGTTTTATTGAACTGCTTTGCAAGGCCGCCTGCATGTCAGGGGCAAGTGTCAAGCCCTTTATGTGTATCCTGCCCCACATGTGAGAGTATCGACCTAAATTACTGAACTACGTTGCAGGGGCTAGATGTACTAATGAGCATGGCTGGAGACAGGCTGAGATGGATAGAGGAGAGACCGACAGTGAGGGGGAAGAGGAAATGGACAGAGAGAGGGGAGAATGAGGAGAAGCATGGGGCAGGTGGAAGGTGTAAAGTGGTAGCGGTCAGGTGGAAAAGAATTGAGGTGATGCCGAGGAGGATATGGTCAGAGGTAGGATGGAGGAAGACACGGTTAGAGAGAAGGGGTGGAGGAAATGGACAAAGAGACGGGGAGATGAAAAGTCATAAAGACTGGGGAAGAGGAGGTAGTCAGATGGAGGTGGGAGATTGAGATGGATACACAGAGAGAGGAATATCTGGACACAGAGATTGGGTGAAGGAGGCGTATTCAACATAGTTGACGAATGCTACACAAGCAAAGTCGTGGAGAAAAGTCTAGACTTGTGAAAGTGACCTAACGAATCACCACTGATTGTAGGAGGACATATTTTCCTACTTAGCGCTAATGTTGTCCATAAAATAATTTCCCAGTTATAAATTGTAATAGTATCAACTCTAAGTGTTGTAGAGTGCTGATTCAACGTCACAACTAACGAGTAACTCAGACCCTTTAGGTAAGTGCATGCGCGAATACTGTTTTGTTGTTTTTCCCACTTCCAGCGCTACACATGCCACTTAGACAAAATGTAAGTGTTAGCGTAAGCCTTTTTTGTTTTCTAGTTTCGAAGAATAAATCTGTAATTTCAGTTCAGTGTGCATTACTTTTAAAGTTAAGTTGTGATTCCCCTTGTGTCAAAAGTATTCGTCGATTGTGTAGGTAATCTATGGTTGACCAAACCTGTCTGAAGAGGATGTTGACCGTGTCAGTGTATATTACGTACACAGTCCCAATAAGTCTGGTTGAAAGCCAGTCTTGAATTTCATTTGCCAAAGACGGCAGTGTGTATTGCTTTAGGGAAAGGTTTACACATCCGTCCATACCGCCTAGAGTAGGTATATCCTAAAAACCACGTAATTGTGGTTTACTTTTACGTGTATAACTTTGCAAGTCAAGTGTTGCAGCAGTAAAGTGAGTTTCTTAATCATGTGTTGTTCAGCGATCAGGAAACTCTTCTAGTGAGAAATTAAATACCGACAATTTTCGTATCTAGGTGTCAGAACATCCTCATGCATTTGTACAATACCAAAGACATTCCCCAAAATTAAACTTTTATGTACTGATTGCCGACGTCAAGCTTACGATTTTCTTTCGCTAAAGCTACCGTAATACGAGTGGCTTATCTGCATATGTTGGAAGTGTGGCTCTTTCCCCAATTACAAGGTGAAACTAAAAACTTTATTTCGAAAGAAGATGGAGCCCCTCCCCATTGGCCATTGTCATGTTTGTTACGAGAGTAGATGAACGTCGATTTCCCTAACCGTTGGGCTGGTTGTAATGGTCACTGGAAAGAACTTACTTCCACTGGCCTCCAAGTTCCCCTGTCCTCACTTCATGATATTTATTCCTTTGCGGATTCATAAACTTCCGCCACTACCTAATGAGTTACCAGCGTTGAGGTATAATACTGCTGTGGCTTCACTTCTATTACTCCAGCCTTGTTAAAGTGCGGGAAAAATTAGACTTGTGGTTGAATGTGTGCCACATAACTAAAATTGCACGTAATGAACATTTGTAAAAAAATCTCGCTTATTTTCTTCTGTTTTATGTATGATTTGTTGTAAATTGTCTGAATGAAACTGTTATAATACGCTATTGAAACTGGGATATTCTTTTATGGATAAACTGTATTTGAAACGTAACTTTTTTGATTAAGTTTTAAATACTATGCTACTTTAGGACCTCAATATTTTTTAAAGGTATCCAACATTGCACAATACTGGTCGATGGTAGAATGATGGTTTCGAGTTTTTGATGCAGCACACATGGAAAAAGTGAGGCGAGTGTCACAGTGATCAGACACGAAGCCTGACATTAATGGAAAACCTGAGGGGAAATTCAAACTGAAAGACCTTATATTATACTGTGTAAACTCTTATACTATTAGATGTACCGCTAAACAACTGCCTACTGATTTGTTTTAGATCATGAGAATAAGTAGTATCTTTCTATTGAAGTACCCAATAACCTAAAGTATTAACGTAATAAAACAGGATAAAGGATCAGCGTTGAGAAGATTTCTTGGAAGGGGCCGCAGAGTGATGGAAGAGGCACGAGAGTGCAGAAGCAGTCAGAAGGTTGCCAGAGGCGGAAGGTTGCCATTGTACGTGGCTGAGATACGGGACGGCGGTGGAAACCAGAGAGGGCCACTGAAGAAGTCCGGCCATTGAGGGACACGGCATCCAGTACCAACTGATGCTACCATCCCAGACAGTGCATCCAGTTGCCGCCGTTGAGATTCTACTCTTAATTACTGGCTAATTTACCTAGGAACACCTGTTCAGAAAGAATTATATTGGGTAATAGCGTTTGAAGTAAAGAAGCCAGCCGTTCGCTGTATCACATACAGGAAGGGCTGGAGCCTATCTTGTAAAACGAGTCCTTATAGTGTCAAATATTTGATAGGAGGACTTTTTTAACTTATCTTAAAGCAGTAGGCATGGTTCAGAATTTAATTTGCTTAAGCTACCATGTTTGTTAATAATGCACCATTAATTAACGGTATTTGAATCTGTTACATCCGTAAATCATTGTTAGTTATTGCCTCTATTCCGAGTGCAAATTTCCCTGTGGATAATGTAGGAAGCAACAATATCTGAGTAGATAGCTAGCTGCCTGGCATAATCTTGCCTAACTCTATAAGGGCGTCACAAATAAGTGAACTGCCCGGTTGCGTAGAACAGTAGTTCAAAATGTTCAAATGTGTGTGAAATCTTATGGGATTTAATTGCTAAGGTCATCAGTCCCTAAGCTTACACACTACTTAACCTAAATTATTCTAAGGATAAACACACACACACACCCATGCCTGAGGGAGGACTCGAACCTCCGCCGGGACCAGCCGAGAACAGTAGTCAGTGTCATTTGGCACAATAGACTTCTCTACCTCAGCTAAATTTTACTTAACTGTGTCACTGTGGTAGCTTGTTTTTCGAGTACAAATAGCTAAATACTAATTTTCACTAATATTTCAGTAGCAAAATTAATAATAGCTTTTATTTTTCAGCTTCTTCACATATGTCTTTGACTCGACTTCTTCCATGAAGTTGAGGATCAACTTTCAGCGTTGCTGGCCAAAACGTTGTTGCCAGGTAAGGTGTAGCGCCGTATACCGATCCTGCCTTGGAGGCGGTTATGTGGGAGATGTGTCTCAGAGCTGGATAGTGACAGGTGGTGACGCGAGTCTGGACGCGCACGTAGTTTATGTATCAGCCGATAGAGGACAGTATTGGATAGGGGACTGTGCTTTAGTTTCAATTGTGCCCACTAGAGTGCACTTAAGCAATAGAATGCTTTTTATAAACTGTTATAGTATTTTCATAAAGTGTTGTGTCTTTTTGTGTAGGTAAAATGTTATAAATGTGTTTTAGCAGTATGAATGATGCGTCAGTGTGGTTTAAGGTTAATATGAAGATAGTGTAAGGAACATTTAAGATGTGCCAATCGGGCAAAAACGCAGTGATCATTGAGGCAATCATTCCACCGACTCATCTGGTTCAATGTGGACGTTTAGGAAAATACCGTGTCCTGGTGCGTAAAGAAAAATACTGCACACCGTCGTCCAACAGAAATCATCGAGGCTTGAAGGCATTTTTTAAGGGACCAAAGCTTGGTAGTCGCATGCATAGTGTAACACCCCAAATATAGAACCCCTAATGACCACCCTTTTGTTCCAAAAGAAATAGCAAAATTAGTCATCCTGACAGTGACGGCAGCTACCGACAACAAAATTTACATTATTCTGAATTTGATTAACAGGAATGTTATATAAATATTAATGCTTATCAGAAAGAAAGGACTGAACGAAAGAATACCATATGATTCAGAACAGAAAATGTAAAGAAAGAATTAAAAAATTATTATTTGCGAAGGTTAAAGCCCAGACCATAAATCGACCAAAGATAGCATTTATCCTAGAAGAGAGTTGTAGCCGCATCGAGCTGTAAGTTCGTTGTGACTGCAATGTAACTCGGCAATGGAGATGTTAACATCACTTCTCTCTTGTACTCGGGTAACAATAGTACGCATGTTAAGTGCTGCTAGATTGTTTCAAACTGGGGTCTGAAGTTTAAAGTTCTACGGCATAGACTGGAAATGTTAGGCAGATGTCGGACTAAAGTAGGAGCATCTTCACCGCTAGACAAGTAACGGGATTTGATGTATGTGACAGTAAAGTGAATCGTGTCTTTACCGATTTGTGATGGGAATTAGCCTTTGTGATACTTTATAGTCACGAACATTAAAGGACACGGAAAGAGATTGATTGCCGACATCAAACGCAATCACCAAGAAATTACAATTTCTCCGTGTTGTCAGAAGTTACCGTCAAGGTGAGAATTACTGATGTTAACATATGTAAGTTGCTGAATGACATATCGGTGTGCATGCTCAGAGTAGCGGCAAACAATGATTACGAAAGACAACAAATCTTAAGTCAACTTTAATTCTTCGTGTCGCCTACACCATTTAATGGACATTTAGAGAGTATTTGTGGAATTGACTGAGTCCTCGGATAACATAAAGGTGTCAAATGAATTAGCGATAGTTTAAATATGAACAGCAATACCTTTAAACCAAAATTGTGACGCATTCTGAACATTATTCAAGGGTATGTTATCTGTGGAGTTATGTCGGGCAGGTGCTGAATACGCGACGACGGAATAATAATTAACAACTCAATATTCTCGCAAAATTTATAATGTGGCCCCGGCTTGGATAATGGAATGACGATTCAAGACACTATTTTTTAACGTTTGAATAACCATTCTCCAACTGGGCATAAGAACTGTAATCAGCGAGTTAGCGTAAACTGAAGGGTCTGTAGCGAACACGCAAGGGACTTTTGGTTATTTCAGGTAAATGGAGGCATCACGTTATCGATTGGTGCAGTCTCTACATCTATAAGTGCATAAGATCGACAGACAACGAACACAATTGCTTTCATTACAAGCAAGGGCGCCGCGCACACTCCGGCGTGCTGCTCCATCGAGACATTGGTATCATTTGCGAAACACAGTATCTGAAAATAACGAAACCACGCGAGGAGTTTTTTTTCTAATAGTTTCAGATTGGTGTTGTAGTGATCGACGGACGTCGTTGCACGTCAACTCGACTGGGACACCCATCACCAGCCGAGAGAGAACAGCGCCACGAAAGACATCAGGACTGCAGGGCGGGTGTTCGGGTGAGAATGTCTCCCACTTGAGTTGACGTAGCTTCTGCGCCACGACATTTGCGATACAGGGATGTGCTTTATCCTGCAGCACCATTCCACAGCGGTGGTTTTCGACAGCCATGCTGCACCATACACATTCTGCATGCTCCCATGGATGTCTATTGGTGTTTTTCCTTCGTCAGCCAAGAGAATAATAACAGCATGTTAGCCATATTTGGTAATAACGACGCCGTAGTTCACGCTTCCTCATTCACCACACGTCGGAAAGGCACTAATGCCACACTGAATCCATGTCCACGTGGAGGTGCTTGCGTGCCCACACTACATTCGCGGTACGTTGAATAAACGCTACAGCAACGCAATAATACGGAAACTTTTTGATCGCCACTTATACTAAGGTACATAGTTGAAAAATAGTTGTGACCGGAACAAAAAGACAGTTTTATGACAAGTAGCGCTTGGTGCGCCATAGGGTCTTGTTTTAAATATCGGAAGTGTTAGCGAGCACCAAGTCTCTATCCGATTAAGCTCAAAATTTAGACAAGGCTTTCCTTAGACGAAATGGGATACTACTTCAGCACAGTGCATATTACACCTTACTGTAGTCTCGTACCTGGGAAAGAGGATGTTTCTTGTGTCGTCCTTGCAACTGGATACAATACCGCACTCTTCTCTGTATTATATTGCGAATTGTTTCAGACACCTCGGGACCATTTCGTAAATGTTGACTGGACTGTACAGTTCATCGTTCCACTTCTTTAATCTTCCCAACATGAGTTATATACTCTCCATCTTCACTTTTGAGATGACCCCAGACAAGACACTGAAGACGATGGAGGTGAGGTGATCACGGCACACATCCTGCTCAAGTTAACCACCTCGCTCTATGCTGTCACGTTGGACGTCGTCGTACATCAGCGGCAAATGAGCCGGCGACCCAAAACCTGCTGACTGTGTGCTGTGGGTGGAAATTGAGACCAGTTAGAGGGGCGGTGCCCGGTTCATATGCTTTCCTCACCTAAAGTAGTGTTGTACACAGTACGATAAAGCTATTTGTCATCTTCCTAACATTACTGAAATTTCGTGCAGAAGTATAAGAAATCTTAAACAATACAAAACTTCATGGTAGCTCTATTCAACAAAACAAATGTCATTTCTTAGCTCTCTTTGGAACGTACAGAAATCAAAGTTTTGATGTTTAAGTCTGACTCACAGTTAACTTGGAGTGGAACAAATCATGTGCCCTGGAACAAGAAATATTCTTTATAATTAGTGTGTAACATCACTTTTCGTGACTCATAGTGATGTTTTCCGAATATTTTGTAGTGCTGTACAGACGCATTGTACCATAACAGCAAAAATGCCACAAAATCCACGCTGCTTAAACATAAGCAATATAAATAGATACTGAAAAGAGTAAATAATGTGTGTCAAGCCAATCAATGTTTTTCATTTGCTATTTATCCGTGGCAGTCACAGGCGTAAGATAAATTCCGGACGAACGCTACGAAATTATTTTTCGACTGGATTCATGCAATCTTACACTAGAAAATAATTTTAATAATAGACGTGTTTCTTTTTTCTGTGCGATACTAAAAACCGCGTCACGAAAACAATAACAAATAAAGGATGTGACAGCAAGAGGAATACTGACGGACGTATCTGTATAGTAGATACCCTTACACTGGAGTCCTAAGTTTCCGAAATCTATGTGCAGTGAAGGTAGCATAACATAGTGAAAAATGAAATAGAATGTTAAAGAATATTACACCAGTCTTTTAATAATTGTCGGATTGTGTATGTGAATTGAATGAAAGCACTGATCAAACTAAAATTTAAAGTTATGGTAATTTATAAATTAATAAGTGTAAATGGAAATCAGTTGCTGAGATATTGTGAAATGACTCCTAAAGCACATCACCGCTGTACGTGATATCGGACCTTGTTTAGTGTAACGAACTCCCGGTGTTTCTAGGGTAACCAAACAGTCTGTATCCTGCGGCATCCTCTTCCGTTGACCCGGACAAGTTCCGCTCCTTGCTGGAGCCGACTCAAGCAAGAGAGCTGCGTCCCAGATTATTCGAGACCTACAAAGCCAAACAGACAGGCGAAGAAAGCTATGGCCACTTCAGTAAGATATTTTCTTATATTTACATTCCACCGCTAGTTTTAGAAAATATGTCCATCGATTTCACATTTCTGACCTTCAGATTTCTACACTGTATAAAAAAGATAGATTGTAAAGCGACTCCACTAAGTAACAGTGAGGGGAAGTGATCAGTTATCAACTAGTTGTATCATTACTACGTTACAATATACAGAGCGTAGCAAAAAAATTCATCCGATTAAAAAAATGAAAGCGTACGTTATTTGAGATATGTGCGTGAACAACGTACTGTTGGTAAGAGCAAACTCTAGGGTTTTTCATGGTTCCCACTAGGTACCAGCACTTAAGATGGACTCTACAAAATTTAATGTGTTTTGTGTAGTTTCAGGGGAAAAGGTACGTAGTACATTTTTCTTTGCCGAGAACATTGTTACAGGAAGCACATATTTGGATATGTTTGGGAACTTACTTTTCTCACAGTTAGAGACCGATTCGAACGACTTCAATTACCAACAGGATGGGGTACCGCCACACTCGCATCTGGAAGTGCTTTAATATTTAAATTAAAGCATTACTGAAAGATTGATCTGTCGCACTGGACCAAATGACTCAGTATTACATAACGGACTTCCAAGGTCACCGGACCTGCCCGTAGGTGATTATTTCTTGTGGGAGTTTTACTAACAGAAGTGAATGAACTGAGACATCGCATAACAGCAGCTGTGAAAGATGTAACTCAAGACATGTTCACTGCATTGTGGGAACAGTTTGAATACCACATTGACATATGCTGTGCATTTCAAGAGGGGCATATTGAACACCTATGAAAAGGTATGAAAAAACGTTGAGGTTCCCTTTCATCAAAGCTGGCCGGTGTGGCCGTGCAGTTGTAGGCGCTTCAGTCTGAAACCGCGTGACCGCTATGGTCGCATGTTCGTATCCTGCCTCGGGCATGGATGTGTGTGATGTCCATGTGTTAGTTAGGTTTAACTAGTTCTAAGTTCTAGGCGACTGATGACCTCAGAAGTCGCATAGTTCTCATAGCCAAATAAGCCTTTCACCAAAGACCAACATTCATTGTATGATGTTATTAGTTTCAAAACATAGACATGATGATTCGTTTTGATACACCCTATATTATTAATCTTATACAATAATATATACGTGGAAATTACTCTTGCCTTATTCTAATCTCATGGGGGAATTTTTCAAAAATACATTTTATTGGCAGTATTCGGCTTTGCTTTTAGCTTTTTGTACTGGACTCTGCATACGATTACTAATTTTGTGTCCTCATGCAGCCCAGTCTCCTATCGCTTTCTGTTATTCAAGATTAAATGAATTGTTGATGTTTGTGGCTTTTCCTAGAATGCATCAGTAAACATAAATACCATAACATTGTTCATAACCTATCCTCTTCAGGTATACAGCCAACATACGTTATTAATGTAATATTTGTATTGTACAAACACACTAATGAAACAAACGTCCGTGTTCTTTTTATCTTTTCTTCAACCTTTCGAGTAGTTCGGTGGAGTACTGTATCTTTTTTTTCATCTCTACCTATACTGTGGTAATATCTCCATCTTCACATACCGATAACAACGATAATTTTAACATTCCAGTCCTTCATCACCCCTTTAATTTTTCCCTCTGGTGATCTTTTCTGAGACAAGTCATCAACCCTTGATAAGTTAGGACATATCCTACTAACAAATATTTTGCTCTGGAAAAGGTTCTCCGTAGATTCATGCTCACATATTATTTTGCGTCGTCTTCATTTCGTATTATGTGACTGGTTTATTTTGAAAAGTCTTCTACTAAATGCTTTCTCTCATTTTCGCATCGTTCACATTGAGCTTTCTTAATATACTGAGGTACACAAAATCGGTTCCGAAACTGCTTCCACTATGGCATGTCAATATTTGGTGCCAACAGACATAGCTCTTTTTCTAAAAGAAAGGTTTGGAATCCCCTCTCACTATATGTAACTCAGCGAGAGTTGATGAAGTTTTCAGTACAGCTGATTATTTTGCTAACTATAAAACTACTTTGTAATTAACATTACCTATCATTATAACAGTTTCCAAGTTGACATTGTTCATGGCCGTTGTAGTCTTCACGCCTTCTTACTTTAGTCTTAGTATCAGTAGAAAGGTGTATGCCTTTCACAGACGAAGAGCATACATACCAATCAGTTCAACGAATATAAGATTGCTGATGACAAAGATGGAATGAAGCTCTTTCGTGTCAGCCAATTTGGTTCGTAAATGAATTATTAAAGATGATAATACGCTAAGTATTAACCCGCCAGGGTAGTGGAGAACGCTAACGCGCTGCTTGCTAGACTCGGGTAGGCACGCCGGCCCCGGATCGTGTCCGCCCGGTGGATTAACGACGTGGGCCGGTGTGCCAGCCAGCCTGGATGTGGTTTTTAGGCGGTTTTCCACATACCGCTAAGTGAATACCGGGCTGGTCCCCACGTTCCGCCTCAGTTACATGCGCCGCGACATTTGAAACACGACCGCACTGTTTCACGATTTACACTAGACGCAGACAGTTGGGGTACCCTGATTCCGTCCTGGGGGGTACGGCGTGGCAGCCACGCCGACCCTGCGATCGCTGCGGGACTAAGGCGTAAGCGAAAGACAAAGCGAAATAATAATTGGCTAACTATTCTGTTCACATCAATGAAAATGATATTTCTGATCTTGTTTCAATAGTTGTTTTAATTGCCGTATTTTTCGTTTATTGTGCAATGCGATTATTACCTGCATTTCCTGAATAAAATGCTGTCCACGTCAACTCCGTTAAGTTCTTCAAGTTCAGTCATGTTCTCAAGATGACTGAAAGGTTGATTCTTTGTCCTGACTAAAAGCAGTGCGAAACAGATTTGCTGTTGTAAGAGGTCCATGACTCAGGAATTTATTGCTAGTGCACTCGAGCAGATGTAAGTTCGATGGACTGCTCACGCGCTGCCTGCGACATGTAAGCTACAATATAATTACAATATAATCGCAGACTAGAGAGCAGTGTCGGCAACTTTAGGAGTAGTAGCTTGTAGTCGGGCGGTTGGGTCAGGTCGATCTAAGAGAGCAGTTGTCTAGTTGTATAGCTCACAGAGAGCACTTGTGTCATGTATGGAATTACCAAGGCCGATCGCGAAGAACGATGGCGGGCCTGAGCGATGTAGTATAAGGTAAAAGCACAAATTATTATTATTTATTGCTGCGTGCATATGTAGTTTGCAACAACTTATTTTGTACTATTGTTATATCAAAGTCACATGTAAATAATTTTCAGTAATTTTTCAATATTAATCTTCCTATAAAGATAACTTTTGACAGTCATTTATCTGAATTTAAAGTTTATACTAATTTCTCCTATTCATAGCCTTTATCGTAAAGAAAAATCAGTTGTTTTTTTCATTCATCACAAAATCTAGTGGCCAGCATTGCACTGGACTGTGCCAGAAAAATTTCTTATTGGAGCAGATATATACAGCGTAACCTCCCAACAGTTGAATACCGTAACCTCCCAATTAAAAACTAACATCCCAATGAAAGTGTGACTCATATATAACCTTTCAATAATTAACTGATTGTGAATCTAAATTGGTAAATCTGAACGTCAGCAATGTTGCGCCATGGCCTTGAAAAGTCTTTCTGAATAAACTTAAATTTTTATTACCTCATTTATGTCGCCGGATAATGGATATATATCCGCTCCCATATGAAATTTTTCTCGCACTGCCCAGTGCAATGGTGGCCAGTAGATTTTGTTACGTATATAAAAAACTGATTTTTCTTTATGATAATTGGGATGACTATGGGTAGGAGAAATTAGTGTAAACTTTAAATTCAGATCAATCACTGTCAAAAGTTATCTTTCTAAGAATGATTATTATTGAAAAATTACTGAAAATTATTTACATGTTACTTTGATATAACATTAGTACAGAATGAGTTGTGGCAAATTACATATGCTTGCGGCAATAAATAATAATAATTTTTGCTTTTACCTTACACTATATCGCTCAGGCCCGCCATCGTTCTCCACGATCGGCCTTGGTAATTCCATACATGACACAAGTGCTCTCTGTGAGCTACACAACTAGACAACTGCTCTCTTACATCGACCTGACCCAACCGCCCGACTGTGAGCTACTATTCCTACTGCCGCCGACACTGCTCTCTCGTCTGTGATTATATTGTAGCTTACATATCGCAGGCAGCGCGTGAGCAATCCATCGAAGTTACATCTGCTCGAGTGCGATAGCAATAAATTCCTCAGTCATGGACCTCTTACACTGTCACCTCTTCATTTCTAAACGCCCAAGTACAAGCATTTTACAAACTCTTCTCTTTAGGAAAGTGTACTATTTGGGCGGAAGCTTGATGAGCAGTACATTCTTTATGTTTAAACTTTTACCACAAAGAAAACAATCTTTTTTTCTTGAATCACTTGATGACGCAGTATGGTAGTCCGAGGTTAGGTAAAGTTCATGCCATGTTAATTTCCGTTCACACCCAAATGTCCTATTTCTTTTCAAATTTTTCCAAGTTTTGTTTCAAACGATTAACCAGTCATTTTCCTCAACATATGCGACTGCCTGATCCAAAGTTCAACATTCTGAAAGCTCATTTGACTTAGCATTGAATGTATGTGCGTTCGTTATATTTTCACGCAGCCATTCAGTGTTCAGGTTTAAACCTTATCACCCAGACGTCAAAATTCTTCACTTTGCAGTCGCACAAGAATTTAAATATTAGATTTATAGATAGAGGAGAGCAAGTAAAATAGTTTGTTACGCTGGTGCTCATCTCACCTTAACCTTTAAGCTAACTCGCAACAACACACAGAACACACCATAGTGTGACGCATACAAGCCATAAAATGTGAACAGTAAGTGAGCAACCAAGTATGCTGTGTCGCTCACTTAAAGAACCAGAAAGTGGACACCCTGACTGGCCGCCAGTGATTCACTTGCTGAGAACATTTGCCTGCTGCTTCAAAACGTTTGAAACAGTTAAATTTATCACTTTTACTATCACAGGTTGTACTTGCATTGCTCTTATTGCGATTGTCATCGTGCAAAAGTGAAATAAATTCGAATTATGTCCATGAGACAGACTGAAGGCAAACTTTCAAATTCTCAGAATCGCAAAGAAGTTCATTTTATGGATCTTGATACGACAATTTTATTTTTCGGGCCAACCTATCCAGCAGTAGCACAAGCAATCCGTATTCAGGCCACAAGTGGCCCACCGGGACCATCCGACCTCCGTGTCATCTTCAGCTGAGAATGCAGGTAGGAGGGGCTTGTGGTCAGCATACCGCTCTCCATGTCGTTGTGATAGTTTTCTTTGCCCGGAGCCGCTACTGTTCGATCGAGTAGCTCCATAATTGGCATCATGAGGCTGAGTGCACCCCGAAAAGAGACAACAGCTCATGGCGGCCCAGATGGTCACCCATCCAAGTGCCGGCCACGCCCTACAGCGCTTAACTTCGCTGATCCCACGAGAACCGGCGCAAAGGGTGTTACCTCCATCCTATACAGGGCGTTAGAAAATTACCATTACAAACTTCTTCTTCTTGTAGAGAGGGGTGAGTACGTAATATTTTGAACAGGAAACCATGTCCGGAAATGTATTATTCTGTTCTACGAAGGTTTCAATTCGGATGTTTAACTCATCCACTGCTGCTTGGTAGACTTAATTACTCTACATCTACATCTATATTTATACTCCGCAAGCCACCCAACAGTGTGTGGCAGAGGGCACTTTAGTGCCACTGTCATTACCTCCCTTCCCTGTTCCAGTCCCGTATGGTTCGCGGGAAGCCGACTATCGAAAGTCTCCGTGCCCGCTCGAATCTTTCTAATTTTACATTCGTGATCTCACCGGGAGGTATAAGTAGGGGAAGCAATATATCCGATACCTCATCCAGAAACGCACCCTCTCGAAACCTGGACAGCAAGCTACACCGCGATGCAGAGCGCCTCTCTTGCAACGTCTGCCACTTGAGTTTGCTAAACATCTCCGTAACGCTATCACGCTTACCAACTAATCCTGTGACGAAACCCGCCGCTCTTCTTTGGATCTTCTCTACCTCCTCTGTCAACCCGACCTGGTACGCATCCCACGCTCATGAGCAATACTCAAGTATAGGTCGAACGAGTGTTTTGTAAGCCACCCTCTTTGTTGATGAACTACATTTTCTAAGGACTCTCCCAATAAACCTCAAACTGGCACCCGCCCTACCAACAATTAATTTTATATGATCATTCCACTTCAAATCGTTCCGTAAACATACTCCCAGATATTTTACAGAAGTAACTGCTACCAGTGTTTGTTCCGCTATCATGTAATCATACAATAAAGGATCCTTCTTTCTATGTATTCGCAATACATTACATTTGTCTATGTTAAGGGTCAGTTGCCACTCCCTGCACCAAGTGCCTATCCGCTGCAGATGTTCCTGCATTTCGTTACATTTTTCTAATGCTGCAACTTCTCTGTATACTACAACATCATCCGCGAAAAGCCGCATGGAACTTCCGACACTATCTACTAGATCAGGATTGTATGTACACTGTTCTTCTGAAAGTCCGATGATGTACCTCCAGTCTCAGATTCTACACGATAAGGAAAACAATTGTTTGACTGCCACTTTCCTCTTATTTTAGAACTTTTGGAGAAATGTTATTCTACCGCAAGTGTTCAAACTCAGACATTCATATGAGAAACTCCATGTCTTCTAAATCGGCTTTCACTTCATCTTCTACCACGTCATCAAACAGTTCTTCCCCAGTTTAGAGGATCTAAATATACTCTTTCCACCTATGTGTCCTGTTCTCTGCGTTAAATAGTAGCACTCCTTGTACACTTTTATTATTAGTACCTTTCAACAAAAGTTACTTTTTTCTTTATACTGTTAAGTACTTTATTTTAGTTTTTTTCAGAATTTTTCTGCTCGTATTAGCTTTTCTCCTGGACTTCCTGTTGAGTTCATTGGTAAGTGACGAATATTACTTTATTCCTTCGATTTCCTGAAAATCTGTGTACCTCCCTCCTATGTTGTTCAATTGTAGTGTCTCCTCTGTCATTCATAGTTCCTGCACGCTTGCCATCCTTGTACCAACTGTGCAAGTTATTTTATTGCTGTCGTCAAGGAGAGCAGTAGACATTTGGTTTTATGGTACTGAGAAATTTGTTTAGAAAAATGTACTCTGTAGTTTCATAGGCACAGTCCATGCCGTTCTATATGACAAGTTCCAGAGATACAGGTGAAACGATGTTGTCGATACTACCACTCAGAAATTGTGTTCTTATTTTCGTTCCTAGCCTATTTCCATTTGTTCTTCCATGTTCTAATTCCTACTTATAGTGTCTCTCCTGCTAAATAGGATTTGCTGCCATGAGGACGTTATGGTAATTCATCAATATTGTTGAGGTCTCAATATCCCGTATGCGTACTCTCTACGGTTTAATTTATTTGAAATTTCTTCGTAAATGTTTCCATTCTTTGTACAGATGGGTGTAGGTATTCGAATATTGTGTTTATACTACCAGAAACTTTCATTTGAACTATTTAATTTGTTTTTGTTGTTAACAACATAGAAACAGTTTATTTCGCATTAGACGGTCCTAACTGCGTCTCACGTCCATCTGCAGAAAAGTTTTAAACGAATTCCTTTTCATCTCGTACCTACAATTCTGCAGAAATTGTCATCGAGTGTCCTATACAATGGAAAATGAGTGTTATTCCAAAGCATATTCAACTTTTCAGACTGAAAATGGAAAGATTTTAGTGAATACCTTAACAGAAATATTTTGAGAATACAAGTGTAGGAGATGGCGATAGAAGTGGTGCAGCATTTTGATTTTCATTCACTAGTCGAGCAGAGCAGAAGTTTGAATCTTCTCCCCACCAGATGACACTGAGTCAAGGTCGCCTGCTTGACGAACTTCTACTGTCCTCTTAGGTAATGTACATCAATTCCTGTAATGGAAGCTTGCTCATAAAAGTTAATATGCCCCTTTGCAACAACTTCCTTAATCGATTTGTATTGGGTCTCATAAGAATGCATGACTCTGTAGCAGGAACTACCAAGAGTGGCTCCACTTCTATTTCATTCGAGGACACGGATGTTCGAACAGCTGTCGAGCGGGAACCTGTTTTAACACTTATTCGGACTTCATTAATGCAGATGTTGCCTGAGTTGAACAAGCTATTAGTGATCGCTTTAATCTTAAAATTCTTGCAGTGTCCTTGTTACCTAACCGTTTAACCAAATAACCACTATTATCGAATTAATAACCTGAGAGTGGTGTAATAAACGAAGTGCAGTCTTCTGGAACGGCACCAGTTGGCCTTAATGACGCATATATCAGATTACTATTTTCAATAAAGAAAAGAACGGAAAGGTTGAAACACAGAGAAGAGAAAACCACAAAATAAACAGGAATCCCTTAGATACTCGTTGAACGATAAAATTATAGTGTAACTTCTTGCTTCCGGTAGAGATTTATCAGGACATGGTATTCGAAAGTCGCGGATGCTGATTTACTAAGCTTCTTATGGTTCAACTTGTGATAACTAAATTAAAGCAAGGAATGTTATGGTGAGAGTAAACGTCAATCTTTAACGTTTAACCGAGCGAGGTGGCGTAGTGGCTACCGCACTGGACTCGCATTCGGAAAGACGATGACTCAAATCCGCATCCGACTATCTTAATTTAGGCTTTCCGTGATTTCCCTTAAATGGTACAGCCAAATGCCGGGATGGTTCTTTTGAAAGGACAAGGCAATTTACTTCCACACCCTTGAATCATTCCGAGCGTGTGCTCCGTCTGTAATGACCTCGAGGAAACTTTTAATTCTAATCTTCCTTACTTATTTACAAAAACTGAAATAGAATTCATGCAGAAAGCCCTACGACACGACTCGGCGTCTCCCTATTCGTACACCCGTTTGTGACTTTGGCTTGGCATTTCATGACCTGTAGGTGGACAACCTTTCTCAGTTTCTTGACAAACCTATGAGACAATCGTGAGGCTTTGAAAAGGGCGTCTCCACAGAAACCAAACACAATCACCGGCTAGTGACATTTTTGAAAAAAAAAATTCTTCAACAAAAATCAGCATGGATCCTGGAAACAGATTTGGCCAAACTGACTTTACTCTGTTAGTACATGAAATCTAGAGCGCCACAGACAACGTCCAGCTTTACGCTGTATTCTTTGACATCTGCATGGCATTCTGTAACCTTCCACTCTGTCGTTAGGTGTGGCCTAGCGGCTCTAGGCGCTTCAGTCTGGAACCGCACGACCGCTACCGTCGCAAGTTCGAATCCTGCCTCGAGCATGGATGTGTGTGATGTCCTTATGTTAGCTAGGTTTAAGTAGTTCTAGGTTCTAGGGGATTGATGACCTCTGATGTTAAGTCCCATAGTGCTCAGAGCCATTTGAACCAGTTTTGAACTCTGTCGTTAAGTGAACAAAACACAAGCTGACTGAGTATCCGAACAGATTTTTGATTTCTTATGTACGATTTTCTGCAGCCTCTGCAAACTGTATGAAATGCCTACTATTGTTATAGTGATCCACAAGAGCTGATTTTCTCATATTTTATTTACTACCATCGGTTCCGAGCGATGGCTCATCCTCAAGAAGTATCTAGATACTGTATAATACTCGGTAGATCGCGTAAATATGGAATGCATAACTCATTGCACTCCGGCCTGCACCTGGCTCAGAATATTGCACAAAACTGACTTTCCCTATCCTAAACGATGGTGCCGCTACATGCGTGTTTTATCGTCTAGTTGGTTCGAGAATGTTACGGAGGTCCTAAACAAAATCCAGTGGTAGGCGTTACAAGACATACGTAGGTGTCCACCTTGGTCTGGCTCTAGACCGCAGACGCCTTGGGGGCTCTTGCATGATGTGGTAAGTCAAACATCCCATCACCCAAGAATATGGAGACAGGCTCAGATTTATCTGCGTAGCAGTCAGTGTCGCTTTCAGTATTTCAAGAGTGGTAATACACTACCCAATCAAAATCCCCAACAGCTATTAGTGGACACACCTATTAGTGTGCCCACCCTGAGCCTTTATGACGCTTCGTACTCTACTGGGGACACTTTTAATGAGGTATCTGAATGTCTGCATAGCAATGGCAGCTCACTCTTCCTCAAGAACCGAAACTAGAGAATGTAGTGATGAGTCTGCCAATATTTTTAACTTCTTACGCACAGTACTGTGCTAGTTGGTCTACTGGTAGCACTTTAGAACTCAACGAGTTACTCCTTGTGATGTTTTAATGCGACTGTTCGCTATCACTGTCCGTCAGTACATGAGGTCTGCCTAATCTTGTTTAGGAAGAGCTGCTCGATAGCGTTTCCGCTTCACAGTCATTTCAACAACAATCTACTTGGGTAACTTCAGAAGGGTTCAGATGTCCATGATCGACTTGTCACTCAGGTGACGTCCAACAACTAGTCAACGTTCGAAGTGACTGACCTCTCCTGACCGCCTCGTTCTGCAGACAACGGTTCTCTACAGACAATGCTGTACACCCCCGACTCCTTTTATGTTGGCAGGTCTACCTGTCATGACACCTTGTGATTAATTTTGCAATACGTAGAGGTTTCCCGATACTTCCGATAAAATAGTGTACGTAACACAAGGACGGCCGTTTGTAAGCTACAGGAATGAAATGCTCAGCGCAGCTGATGGATTCGCAGTTCGTGTCTTATTACAGAAACCTTTGGTTGCGTGCTCCATGGTACAGCTCTAATCCCGATTTCGGAACAAAGTTTTTGATTTGGAACTCGGTTTTTGTGTGTTCTGGTTTAATAAAATTGTAGTTTAACTCAGAGGTACTGATCTCAGTTGGTATAAGTTGCATTCCTAATGTTCGCTGTCAACCAAATTCTAGGACCCCCTTACATTCGATCTCCATTTTCACACGCTTCGTCGTCATACGGCAGTACTAAGAAATGAAAAGATACGTTTGAAGTTCTCTGAGGCTACAGACACTCCGATAAGGAGTAGCTCAGTAGGCAGTACAGTTGAAGAGGAATAACATCTCTAAAGAGGACAGTCACAGAAGATCGGAAGAAAACCGTAGTTACAAGGAAAGCAACTGCAAAGAAACCATGGTTAACAGATGAAATACTTCAGGTGATCGTCGAAAGAAGGAAGTACAAAAATATTCAGGCAAATAGAGGAATATAGAGATAAAAGTAACTTAGAAATGAAATAAACAGGAAGTGCGGAGAAGTGCCAAAAAAGACTGCATGAAAAATGTGAAGAAATCGAAAAAGAAATTGTGAGAAGGACGTTTTCAGCGTATAGGAAAGTCGAAACAACCTTCAGTGAAATTAAAAGAAACGGCAGTAACATGGACACTTCAATGGGAAGAGAGTGGAAGGTGGAATGGATACATTGAAGGACTATGAGGGGGAAGAATTTTCTTATCAAGTGATAGAAGAAGAAACAAGTGGCAAATAAGACAAAACGGATACATAACATTTCATCGGAATTTCTAAAATCGTTGGGTGAAGTGGCAATAAAACGACTATTCAGGTTGGTGTGTAGAATTTATGAGACAGGCGAGATATCAGACTTTCGGAAGTACATCATCCACATAATTACGAAGATAACAAATATTGCACATTCACCTCAACAGCTGAGGCATCCACGTTGTGACGAGAATAATATATACAGAAGAATGGAAAAGAAAATTGAGGATCTGTTAGATGGCGATCAGTTTGGCTATAGGAAAAGTAAGGGCAGCAGAGAGCCATTTCTGGAGGCAAGACTGAAGAAAAATAGAGAAACGTTCATAGGATTTGTCGACTTGGAAGAAGCATTCGACAATGTAGAACGGTGCAAGATGTTCAAAATTCTGGGAAAAACAGGGGTAAGGTAAAGGGAAAATCGGGTAATGTACAGTAAGTACAAGAACCAAGAGAGAAATAAGACTGGAAGACCAAGAATAAAGTGCTTGGGTTAAAATATGTAGGAGAGAGGGATGTAGTCATTCTCCCCAATATTTCAATGCATACATCGAAAAATAATACAAACTTCCCAGAGTGAAATTAAAATTCAGGGTGAAAGGATATCAATGATAAGATTCGCTGATGACATTGATGTCCTCAATGAGAGTGTGGAAGAATTGCAAGATATGCTGAACAGA
Source organism: Schistocerca gregaria (assembly GCF_023897955.1). NCBI lineage: Eukaryota > Metazoa > Arthropoda > Insecta > Orthoptera > Acrididae > Schistocerca > Schistocerca gregaria. The sequence continues at coordinate 527,931,473 of NC_064922.1, read as the reverse complement.
ATGAAGAGTCAGAATATTGATTGAGAGTCAATCGAAGAAAGACCAAAGTAATGAAAAAATAACAGAAATGAGTACAGCGTGAAACTTAATACTACAATTGGGGATCACAAAGTAGACGAAGATAAGGAATTCTGCTACCTAGGCAGAAAGGGCCCCCAGAGTAGACAACATTCCATTGGAACTACTGACAGCCTTGGGAGAGCCAGTCCTGACAAAACTCTACCATCTGGTGAGCAAGATGCATGAGACAGGCGAAATACCCTCAGACTTCAAGAAGAATATAATAATTCCAATCCCAAAGAAAGCAGGTGTAGACGGATGTGAAAATTACCGAACTATCAGTTTAGTCACAGCTGCAAAATACTAACGCGAATTCTTTACAGACGAATGGAAAAACTGATAGAAGCCTACCTCAGGGAAGATCTGTTCGGATTCCGTAGAAATGTTGGAACACGTGAGGCAAGGCAAACCCATATTTCTAGCACCTGTAGACTTAGAGAAAGATTTTGACAATGTTGATTGGAATACTCTCTTTCAAATTCTGAAGGTGGCAGGGGTAAAATACAGGGAGCGAAAGGCTATTTACAATTTGTACAGAAACCAGATGGTAGTTACAGGAGTCGAGGGGTATGAAAAGGAAGCAGTGGTTGGGAAGGGAGTGAGACAGGGTTGTAGCCTATCCCCGATGTTATTCAATCTGTATATTGAGCAAGCAACAAAGGAAACAAGAGAAAAGTTCGGAGTAGGTATTAAAATCCATGGAGAAGAAATAAAAACTTTGAGGTTCGCTGATGACACTGTAATTCTGTCAGAGACAGCAAAGGACCTGGAAGAACAGTTGAACGGAATGGACAGTGTCTTGAAAGAAGGATATAAGATAAACGGCAAAAGCAAAACGAGGATAATGGAATGTAGTCGAGTTAACTCGGGTGATGCTGAGGGAATTAGATTAGGAAATGAGACACTGGGGAGAAAAATAACTGATGATGATCGAAGTAGAGAGAATATAAAAAGTAGACTGACAATGGCAAGGAAAGCGTTTCTGAAGAACAGAAATTTGTTAACATCGAGTATAGATTTAAATGTTAGGAAGTCGGTTCAGGAAGTATTTGTATGGAGTGTAGCCATGTATGGAAGTGAAACGTGGACGATAAATAGTTTAGACAAGAAGAGAATAGAAGCTTTCGAAATGTGGTGCTACAGAAAAATTCTGAAGATTAGATGGGTAGGTCACATAACTAATGAGGAGGTATTGAATAGAATTGGGGAGAAGAGGAGCTTGAGGCACAATTTGACTAGAAGAAAGGATCGGTTGGTAGGACATGTTCTGAGGCATCAAGGGATCACCAATTTAGTACTGGAGGGCTGCTTGGAGGGTAAAAATCGTAGAGGGAGACCAAGAGATGAATACACTAAGCAGATTCAGAAGGATGTAGGATGCAGTAGGTACTGGGAGATGAAGAAGCTTGCACAGGATAGAGTAGCATGCAGAGCTGCATCAAACCAGTCTCAGAACTGAAGACAACAACAACAGGAAGAAAAATAACCCATGACGGATGGAGCAAGAAGGATATGAAGGGCAGGCTAGCACTGGCCAAAAACGCAATTCCACCAAAGAGGTCTACTAATATCAAACACAGACCTTAATTTCAGGAAGCACTTTCCGAGAAGGTACGTTTGGAACACATCATCGTGTGGTAGTGAGTCATCGACTGTGGGAAAACGAGAATAGAAGAGGATCGAAGCGTTTGAATTCGGTGCTACAGAAGATTGTTGAGAATTAAGTTGACTGACAAGGTAAGGAATGAGTAAGTTTTCCGCAGAATCACGTGGAAAGGAACATATGGAAAACACTAAGATGGGACGGGATGATAGGGCATCTGTTAAGGCATGAGGGAATGACATACATCATGCAAGAGGGAGCTGTAGAGGGCAAACACTATAGAGGAAGACAGATTTGAGTACATCCAGTAAATAATCGATGAAGTTGGGTGGAATTGCTACTTTGCTAATCTGAGTTGAAAGATTTGACACGGACCAAAATTCATGGCAGGCCGTAACAAATCAGTGAGAAGACTGATGACTCAAAAAAAGAAAAAAAAAACATCTGTGTTAGTGACCTACCTAGCTCTCTCAGGCCCAAACAAAAAGTTACAAGTAGAGGCAGCAACAAGATCTTGGCTGCGCTTTCTAGCGGAGACGCCACTGCATTAGGCCAATTCTCATCTTGTACAAAGTCGGGGATACAGCAAACTTCTGAAAAGGGCCATAGTTTTGGTTCGAGGACATGTGGGAAAGGGGAGGAGGATTGCTGATAAGCTGAACAGTCAAGAAAGTGGGAAAAGTAACCACCACCAGCGTACAAGGACTAAGCAGAGATTGCTTTAGAGCAACTGAATAGGAAGTGATTCGATCGCTTCGAAACAAACTGCCCGAACAAGTGACTAACATGAGACGTAGTATACCTTACCTAGTGTATTACATCCAGTGTCTCACCGAGGAACGGATGAGAAAGTCACGATCAGGCAGATTTAGAAATAAGATTGATGCGTCACATTAACTACAAATTAGGAACAGAAGCGCAGTGCATCAGCACGTGTCTAGAGTCTGGAGTTACAGTAGGAAACCCGCATAAGAAACCCGCTCGATAAACTTGTGAGGAGATAATCTGAAAGATTAAATACTGAATCTGTTCACAACGAATTAAGTTTAGCGACTGCCGAGGGTACAAGACGAAGTTCAGATCAGCCAGACCCGGTATGCAAATATTTAGTTAAGACTGAGGGAGGATCTGCCTCGTCAGAAAAGAAAACATTTCACGAGGAGACAAGGTTCTCTCGGGACAAGGTATCCATCTCCTCCCCGAAATCTAACAAATTCGATCAGAAACAGCTCCGAGTCACAGAAATCCTACCATTTTGGAATTGCTGATTGTGACATGAATGAATTATGCGGAGTGGGCCAGACACTATATTCGCGAAGATTATGTACCAGTTAGTCTTCTTCTTGGAGGATCGAAGAAAGTAATCCACTGGAGTGCTACCACAGAGGAAGATTAACACCTTCGTTATCTGATATGAAAAGAAATTTCTCCTATCGTCTGACAAACTCCTGATGATCAAAAGATATTTGGTATCCTGCAAATCATCTTGTAGTTGAAGCAGATGTCCAAACAGTGTAAATGTCTAGAATAATCTTAGAGGAGAAATCCATGAAAAAACTTTCGCGGGAGTTTCTCAGACGGGTATATTCCACCTTTAACCAAGTAGAGTCGCATAACAACAGCATAAAGAACACATTTATGAATATTATCAACTCGTTTGGATAGGGCAACATTCGGTACCGGTATCACTGCACAATGAAATAAATGAAACACTAGCGTGAATTGCCGGTTTGAGGTTTTTGCACTATCCGGCTGAAATATGCCATTTAGTAAGCTGGCCGTGAAGCATATGACTGTAGATTTTACGGTTCTTGCGATGTATTTGCAAGCATTCAGCCTGTCTTCAATAATTAACAAACGAATCCTGCTGCCACATTCAGTACATCTCCACGTCATGATTCCAGGCTTTGCAGAGGCTTAGGTCTTGATAATCCTTGTTTTCTGTGACCTTTCACCGAACTGTCTAAAACATTTAATGTCGATCTTTCCACGAGAAACAGAAGTGAGACTCATCGCTGAACATGTAGCTCGATGTGCCACTTAACTCTGGACTCTTTCCGTGTAGATCTCTGATGTCCCGACGCACGGGAAATCCACATCTCATCACAGCTTCCTATAATCTATTCCTGACTGTTCTTACGAAAGTTAGCTGATCATTGTGCATCCAAGAAGTAAGGCAATTCTTTGACCAGGCGCAACTGTTCAGTGCTCTAGGCGTCGTCTAAAAGAGAAACCAAAATTGAATTAGAAGATCAGTGAATGACCTTCTAGAGAATGAATGTAGCACACAAAACGCTATCTACCGACGCATCAAAATTTCTTGGCTCATTACAGCACTGTGCAGTTTTGTGGGTAGAAACACTGTTCATTCGAGACAAGCTTACCAGATTTGGCAAGATGATGCAAAAACTTGCATAGGGTGAACACTCGGGTGTTGATCCTATGCAAGCTGCACAGTGTGCGAGTATGCCTGACGTACCTAAGGGCTTCTTGATTTGTTCGGACCAATACCTATTGGACAGTTCATACAACGGTAGTTACTCATATTAGTAGAAACATGTAGCAAGCACCCTTAGCTATAATATTCCTAGCACAACCTGCAGAGGAGTATATCATAGGCAGGCAATAGCGAAACGTGACTGCGATGGAAATATACAATTATATATGCAAAATGGTTCCAATAAACATTCTTCTGCAAACTAACCGTTTATGACATTACTGCCAATGTATGGTTATGTGCAGGTACTGACTTTACTAGAAAATATGAAAATTTCGATTAATTTTCCATTTCATTGGACCAGATTACTTGTTACAATTTACTGTACACTCAGATCAGTTCAAAGCGGATTTCTTCATATTGTCAATGTTTACATTTCAGATATATTTTTACTACCTACAGCAGTACTTCACAATGAAGTCAGTCGAGCTTGTAAGCATACATTCACAATCACGTCGCTAAAGGTTCGTTCGCAGACCCATGTTTACTGAAACATTCTTGATTCCAATATCGTATACTTTCACCTGTCTGTGTTAGCTCTGATACGTGCTGCATAAAAAAGCTGTTTGAAAAATACACAAGCCATGATTCACTGAGGAATCAGACCACGTATTTGTAGTACAGGAAATTGCGAGAAAACGGGATGCGCTGACCGTGTGGAACAATATCCATGCAATTTTCTGAGTACACAATCGAAGAGGCCATGTCAAGGACTACTATATGAGTCAACAGATGGACAGGCGTGAGGTACTTCGTGAATCACTGTCACGCTTATGTTCAAGTTGCGAGAAGTAAATGGAAAGAATGAATGTTCAAAAGGTTCCATGTGCTCTAAACTTCCTAATTTTATCTTCACGTGCTTTTCACGAACATCTAATATTACATTTTAAGGGGCGTGTTCAATAAATAAATAAAATAAATAAAATTTTCACGAAGTATTCGCTGCAGAAAGTAATTGTTGTAATATTAGCAATTTTCGTCTAACAAACATTAATATACGCCAAATAGTGCACGCCTGATGGCCTAAATAAAGTTATCGAACAATTGTAAAGTAAATGAAATGGACCATCGCATAGCAGCGACAGAATGTACTATTCTATATCTTTGCCGTTCTTCCACGGTGCCTGTAAATCTATGTACATGTGTCGATTGATGATATAAAAAAGAATTCTGTTGCTTCAAGACAAATGAGGCTTTTGCCGCCTCACCTTCTACTGTTTGTATTCCATGAAAGGCGGACGCGGACTTGCAGCGTTCCGCAACTGTATTTTATATTTCATGTGAAAATATTGAGTGAATATGCTAATTGTTATTTTTCCAATCAGAAAACATGTAGTTTCTTGTAACTGATTACGAGCAGACAGCATCAAAAGGACATTTTGACTGTTATGTATAAAGTATTTAACCACAATGGTCATCTATTGTAATTTAATATGAAAAGGTACGTGGCATTAACAAAAAGTGTGTTAAAATAAGTGCTTATTTTAGTGAATTAACCTTGATGATTTCCATCGGCCGGCCGGAGTGGCCGAGCGGTTCTAGGCGCTACAGTCTGGAACCGCGCGACCGCTACGGTCGCAGGCTCGAATCCTGCCTCGAGCATTGATGTGTGTGATGTCCTTAGGTTAGTTAGGCTTAAGTAGTTCTAACTTCTAGGGGACTGATGACCTCAGCAGTTAAGTCCCATAGTGCTCAGAGCCATTTGAACCATTTGATTTCCATCTCATCCTTTACTTAATTCATAATTATTTTGTGTTAGTTCATCACCAGAAATTACGATCACGCTGATGGGGCGAATACAGCACGAGGCAGAAGGAACATTATCGTTTTCCTATTATTTCTGAACCAACTTTTTTTTAATTGTGTAGTGTTGCATTTCTTTTAGTCTTCTGGTCCCTTAGTGTTGTTCCGGGTATGACTACATCGCGAATATAAAATGCACAGAAATGAAAATGTTTTTCTTATTCAGGTATTAAAATACTATTAAATGCTCAACGTATGTTATTATAATAGTGTAATCAATTCCTGATTATGTTGCCAAGTGGCCCAGCAAAATATTCACTTTTTCTATATATTTTCAAAAAAAAATATTAATTCTTTTTCTTTTTGCCCCCAAGAGCAACGCTACATTTCATTCTTCAAGGAACAGACTTTCTCGGAATTTCAAAAGCAAATGACAAAGTGATGAATACTTCTCACGTGACGTCCGCCACTGGAGGTGGATATGCATCTCGCTCTCGCTGACCCGTAGCGAAACACACTGTTCCCTTTTCATTCGTTCCGTACGCATACTCCGAGAACTTTAATGGATGTACTGCGTACAGTGACTGATCTGAAATCGTGTAATCGTACAACTGGTCTTTTCGCCTATTTATCTCTATCAGCTGGTAATCCTAGTACCACGAGTGGCCTTCTGCAGTTCTTCACGAATTTCGTAACAATTTTCTAGCGTTGAGATTTCTCTACAGACAACAGTGGTATTCGCGAACAGCCTTATGGAGCATCCAACATTATTCACTTGTCTGTTTACACTGACGAGCCAAAATATAATGATCCCTCCCAGCCACGAGGTTAAATGCTAGCTGGTGGCGTTACCAGCACGTATCGCAACAAGAATATGAGTGGAGCAGAGACGAAGGGGGGGGGGGGGGTCATTGTACGACAATAAGGGGTGTAAGTGGGGAAACCCACTGATACACACGTCTATGGCGATCAGAAGAGACTGTTGTAGCCCAGTGCCTGAAGCGGCGAAGCTGGTCCACTGTTCGTGTGTTAATCGTAACATCTATGGAAAGTGACTGAAGGACAGTGGAACCACTACGCGCTTTTGGACGTGCACGCCTCATCACAGAACAGGTGGTCGGAGGAAGATCTGAAGACAGAGGCTGCTGCTAGTGCCGGAACCAGTATTTGGGAGCACACCATTCAGCGAACGCTGTTGAACACAGTGCAGACGACCACTGCATTTTCCTATGTTGACCGAACGACACCGCACTATTCACCGCATCGTCGAGATCTGATTGTGAATCAGTGGGAACGTATCACCTGCTCGGATGAACCACGTTGTTTGTTACATCAGATCTACGGTCACCTCTGGATCGCCGTCAACTAGGCGAACGGCTGTTTGAAGAATTCAGCGGACTACGGACACAGGCTGGTGAGGGACAGCATGCCATCCGTGATAGAAGGCGAGAATGGTGGCGATTTGAGGAGCATGATACAGAACTCACGTCGATGTCTTGGTCATCTAAGTCATCTCACATGCATCTGACGGACGACGTCTGGGATACTGTCACGTGCCGGCTCTACGTCTACAAACCACCAGCTCGTAATAATTGTGGGAAATAGAAATGGGCCAACTCGCTCTTCTTTGGCAACTAGTTTACTGCTAACCGGTCTTTCTTCGGTACTATTCGTTTTCACTTGCTCATCCTTCCATTTACTATATCGTTACATAATACTTTATATTGCTATTAAATTTCTATTTATTTTCATATCACCAGCAATTAAAAATAATAGCACGTTATTTTTTATTAAAATTTGTAACTGAGTATTGTATAATTGACATTTCCATTTGTTAATATGTATAGCTTTACAGTAACCAAATTTTTGCACTACGCACTCAGCTACCGCATAATATGCTGCACGGAGTAGCTCGGAAATATTCAAATGTTCGAAGCCGATTTATATAGATTTATGAGAACTGAGTAGCCCTGCTTTAAGAAGCTGACGTTCTGGCACTGAGTTTTAAATCCTGTAAGAAGTAAACAAGAGGGTCAGACCTTAAGGATCCCTTGTTAGATAAATATCGCGTATACGCCATGCTCAGTTTTCGAAATTCGAACTAAAATATCAGTGACATGAGCGCACTAAACAGATTAGAACGAGCTCCTGATATTCCGACTACCCCTTAACTCTTCACATGATTGCCAGATGTGTCTCAAAGGCAGAAACGTGAAAATAGTATTGATGAATCCACTTCAGTTGATGTTAAAATTTTGTTTTTTAAATATTTAATTCAAAGATTTTTTAAACACAACATTAGGTAGTTCCATTGAAAATTATTACTTATAAAAGCTAAAGTGCAAGTTATAGGCACTTCGTTTTCGAAAACACTCATTAACGTATAAAAACATGAGTTACATTGAATCGGGACTTTGTGTTAATTTTAACATGTAATTATAACAAATTTATAAATTGCTAATCATGGATACTAAACGGCGTACATAAAAAAAAAAAAGTTCGGGATGTCGAGAACAATTTCAAATTGAACAAGAGTGGATGAACGCAATGAACGAAAGACACTATAACTGAACGAAGAATAAAAGTAACGAGTGTCCACCCCAGAAAGAACGAAACTGACCGAATGATAGCGATGGAAGAACTGAGGAATGGTGGGAAAAAGAACGAGCAACAAGACTGACCAAACGAGACCTAGGTGGGAACAAGACCTACTTGACGAGAATGGAGAATGCAAAGTCCTTAGAAGTCATTCCTAGGTCCATTTCTTCAGGTTAGTGAACCGTTCCTTTGACCCCACCGCTAGTGTGGACTGGGCTTTACAGCCTTTCATGTTTCTTTTAAACGCTCCATTGTAGGAAAAGTAATTTTATCGCACTATATTTTAATACATTGCCATCTGGGATTCTTTGCAAGGCAGTGACGTAGACTTGTTTTACCGGCTCATCGAGCAACTGTCTTCCTCCCCGCACCGTTATCAGAGGCTAGTTCTGGATACCTTTCCTGTAATAAGCTCAGCCTGCAACTTATGGAAGCATAATATGATTATTACTGCGGCTTCTAACGCATTTAGTTCTAGGTACTTCAGTGCGGAACCGTGCTGCTGCTACGGTCGCAGGTTCGAATCCTGCCTCGGGCATGGATGTGTGTGATGTCCTTAGGTTAGTTAGGTTTAAGTAGTTCTAAGTCTAGGGGACTGCTGACCTCCGATGTTAAGTCCCATCGTGTTTAGAGCCATTTGAACCATTTATTTTCTAACTTATTTAGCGTATAAAAGTAGCCTGGGTGATAGCATGTTAGAAATATACAATTTATAGTGCTCGAAAAAAAGAGTGAAAACATCAAAAACGTAAGGGCAGCTTTCTCTATATCATGTAATAATCACAACTAATCCTGTCAGATTTACATGTTCGCAGAACAGGTTGCCGGACCGCGCCGTGACTGTGGTGAAAATAATTGTTCTCGTATCTCGTAATTTCAACCATCACAGTCATTATAATAAAGGGACTTTAAATTTAACATAACATTCATTTAACATAACATTCATAACAAACGTTATATTCAATGGGATATGAGAGCGTTGATATATCGTGCAACATAACTGTGGATAACTACCATGGGCCTTTCGAGTCCATGCCACGCAGAATCGCACATGTATTGCATCTCAAACGTGAAATAACACGCTGGTTTGGCTCATGAGTCCACTTAATTGGTAATGATTCGGTAACACTCCTTTGGGGTGTCCAACAATTTAAGTTTCAGTCCGACTTTTAAGTCTTTCTCTTCTTTAAGCGTGACATGCTGCAATCTAATTGCAAGGAACTGTTCGAACCAATCACAGAGCGTCTCTAAAATTTTATTAATTGCGTGACAGTGTAGAACATAACGTCTTCCGGTAGTCAATGATGACGTCAGCAACGTGGGCGGCGCTATCTTCTGTCTTCTCGGTCTCGTCGATTAGGATCATTCCTACAGAGCAGATTTTTTTCTGTTCCAGGAAGACTGAAATGAGTGATGTACTCCTATGGCTAGGGCGACGGTTCGATGACTTTTCTTGCATTATTCCGCACTTTTTCTCCCCAATTATTAGGTTCACTTCACTCCCCCAGAGACTTTCCACAGATTGCTGCTAGAGGAGGAGCAGCATCTTTAGTATGCTCTGTATAGAATCCTACAGCAGTCGAACCAAGTCCAGTGCCCTGTTCTCTGGTGAGTGATTTAGATGATTTTCTATCCCGTCGTCACTTCCTTCCATATCTATCATTTGGCGTTGGTGCGACCATTCAAAGGATGAAAGTCACTACGGCATCTTTCAGATAGTGATTTCCAGCTTAACGTAATTGCTGTCATAAACCAGTGACAATTTGTAGACTATCAGCCGGCCGCGATGGCCGAGTGGTTCTAGCCGCTTCAGTCCAGAACAGCGCGACTGCTTAGGTTAGTTAGGTTAAGGTAGCTCTAAGTTGTACGGCACTGATGACCTCAGATGTTAAGTCCCATAGTGCTCAGAACCATTTTTGTAGACTATCGCGACTTGCCGCATCCTGTGTGGGAGCTGCCGTTTTCAAAGCCAAATTCTTAGCCATACTTCGGGATACCAGAACACAGATTGCAGTAAAAATTTTGATATTTCGGAGACAATGTCCTTCACGCACCACATTTTGATAGTGATGTATGCCACAGATTTGCGCTGATAGGCCAGTGATAATCCACTTGCTTAACAGCATGCTGTTGCATCTCTAGGATGCAATACAGCAGCGATTCTGCGTGGTGTGGATTCCACAAGTGTTTGGTGGGTGTCCGGAAGTATACGACACCAGATATGTACGCACAGTCCACGAAGTTACTGAAAATTACAGACCATCGGTTTGTGGACGCGGAGTTGGCGCCCGATAGCACCCAGATGTTTTCCATTGGGTTCAAATTCAGGCAAACGTTATGACAAAGACAGCAACATGAGTTCACTGTTATGATCGTCAAACTACCACCATTCTCGTCATGTGCCACTGTCCGTTCTCCTGCTGGAAGATGCCATCTCCGGCGGGGAAGACATCATGTTTGAAGAGATGCATATGTTTACATACTCTACAGCTGTGATGGTGCCTTCGATTTCTACTACAGATACTTGGACCCCACGTGAATGGCTTCCATAACATAATAGTGCCCCAACAGGTGCGTTGCTTCGCCATTTCCAAAGATGTTCCTTCCCATGTGTCAATCCATAACTACCTGTTCTATCTCCAGGTCAGTTATGTCAGTGGACTTCTCCAGCTACGGCCGTATCGTTGTTAGAATGATTCATAAAGCAAGAAGCGAGAAGGGAGCCGCAGCGTGAAGGACACATTGGTTAACACTCTCCAAAGACAGACGTTTGTAATGCTCAGGGGTCAAAGCTTGGTTTTGGTACAGTCGAGACGTTGTGGCTTGTATGTCAGTGGAAGTTGCAATAAAACCAAAGAAACAGCGTAGAGTTTTCTTGTTTGGGAAAGCAAATAAAAATGTCATTAACGAATATCTTAATAGTCCGTTCCAAGCATTCACTGCGGGACACAAAGATATTGAGCATCTTTGGTCGAAATTTAAAGGTATTGTCCACCATGTGCTAGAGAAGTATGTGCCTAGCAAAAATATAGGGGAGGAGAAGGATCCAACTTGGTACAACAAACATATTAGGAAGTTGCTGAGAAAGCAAAGAATTTTGCACAATCGTTTTAAACGTAGTCACAGCCCCGCTGACAAACAGAAATTATGCAAAATGAAAGCAGCTGTCAGAAGGACAATGAGAGATTCTTTTAAAGAATTTGGAATCAATATTTTATCTGCAGATTCTAAAAATAACACAAAAATATTTTGGCCGAACGTAAAATCTATGAACGCTACAAATAGTTCCATACCTTCTCTTGCTGACGGTACGGGTAATGTAACTGATGATGATAAACAGAAGGCCAAAATTCTAAACCTAACTTTCAAAAACTCGTTTACGACAGAGGACTGCAACACCATTCCTTCTATCAATTACCGCACAAACGCAAGGATGGCTGACATAGTGTTTAGTGTACCTGGGATTGTAAAACAGTTAAGATCCTTGGAGACCAGGAAGGCATCTGGCCCAGACGGTATCCCCGCAGGATTATATGTTGACTATGTTACAAATATAGCACCATTCTTATCCATTATCTGAGATCATTGGAACAACGGAAAGTTCCACGGGACTGGAAGAAGGCCCAGGCCATAGCTATCTATAAAAAGGGTAGAAAGCCGGATGCACGTAATTATCGGCCATTTTCACTGACATCGATTTGTTGTAGAATCATGGAACATATTTTGTGTTCAGACATAATGATCTTTCTAGACACTGAGAAGATCATCTGCAGAAACCAGGACGGTTTTAGGAAACAGCGGTCATGCAAGACATAGCTTTCCCTCTTTGTGCATAATATAGAACAGGCTCTAGATACCGACTCCCAGGTTGATGCCATATTTCTCGACTTTCGAAAGGCGTTCGACTCAGTTCCACCCTGTCGTTTGCTCCCAAAAGTGCGCACTTACGGTCTATCCGATGACATATGCGTTTGAATAGACAGTTTTCTAACAGACAGAGAGTAGTATGTTGTCCTGAACGGAGTGACTTCAACAGAAACTTCAGGTGTGCCCCAGGGCAGCGTAATAGGTGGCTGCTTATTACGATTTACATGAACGATCTGGTTGATGGTACTTACAGCAGCATTAGACCGTTTGCCGGTGATGCTGAAGTTATGAAACGTCCCCTTAGAAAAATTAATGAATTACTGTGCTGATAAACTCTTACATTATTTGATTTTCAAACAGCTGAGCAAAACTGAACGTACTCAGACATTAGTCTCTTTACTTATTCTGATCAACACTAAACTTACAATATTTTTAGCACAACACAGTCTGACTTTCAAAAATCCCTACAAAAGAATGGCCCTGACTAACATTAACCTATACGTGTCACGAATCACTTCACAAAAATCTTCGTTACTCGAACTTCTGCAATACAGCGAGCGCCACTACAGCCAGCTAAATAAAAAATTCAAACTACTGAAGGCACTAACTACTGATAGGCATAGTTAGAAAATGAAAGATTTTGATAGAGAACAAACAATGTATTTACCTTAATAGTGTTCAGAAGTGATAATATATATATCAGTCCATGATATCCAATATTACAAATTTACTCTTTCTGATGGACACACGTCCAAATCGTCCGCTCTCAAAATTCCGCCATCTCTCTCCCCACATCCACCATTGCTGGCGGCTGACCTCCAACTGCGCAACGCTACGCGCAGTTAACAGCCAACTGCCCAACGCTATAATAGCGAATATTACAACAATGCCACCCAGCCACAGACTGCACACAGCACAGCCAGTGATTTTCATACAGAGCTCTATGTGGCGTTACCAATATAAAAACCTAAACAGCCTACTTACAAAGTCTACAGGAAAGTAGTATCACACGAAAGTTGGGAACAAATCAGTGAGGGTTTGCAGAAAATTAATACGTAGTGTGATGACTGGCAGTTATCTCTCAATATTAGTAAGTGTAACCTACTGCGTACAACAAGGCGAAAACCACCATTAATGTACGAGTACAAAATACAAGCGCAATCTTTCTAAGCGGTAACATCCGTCAAGTATCTGGGTGTGACTGTTAGGAATGATCTCAAATGGAATTATCAGATTACACAACTAACCGTAACTCTATATTGCGGTTTATTGGTAGAATCCTGATGCGACGCAGTCCTTCAACAAAGGAAATTGCTTGCAATACGTTAGTTCGTCCAGTTTTAGAGTACTGTTCGTCTGTATGGGACCTTTACCAGTTGGGTCTGATTCAAGAGACTGAGAAGGTCCAAAGAAGAGCTGTAAGATTCGTGACTGGTACATTTATCCATTGCGAGAGCATTACAAATCTCATAGAAGGTTTGAAGTCGGACACACTTGCACATAGACGACGCGCTAAAAGGAAGGGGCTGCTCACTAAATTTTGAAATCCGATCTTTGCCGAGTATGTAGAGCATATATTATTACCACCAACTTTCAAATAGCGCAATGATCACCTTTCAAAGATAAGGGAAATTAGAGCTCGTACTGAGGCGTTCAGACAGTCGTTTTTCCCTCGAGCGATGCGCGAGTGGAACAGAGGGGGGAAAATATGACTTTCGCGAGAATTGTGCCCTCCGCCATACACCGCTTGGTGGCCAGCGGAGTATATATGTAGATGTAGATACGTCATGAGCTGCAATGTTTGCATTCCACTGTGAACAACGAGACTGATATTAAAGTATAAAGATACGTCCGAGATAACAGAGTAAGTTCAAAATGCCCCATATCCCACCTTCCACTCAACTAAAACATCCAAGAACAGTAGCGTGAAATCCTTCTCCACCTCGACAGTAATTTAATGTTGGAATGCACACCAACAAAGTGCTGCAGTGCATTTCACTGAGGCCGTATAAGGAAGGCGTTATAAACGAACTACGGCCGCAGGCTCGAATCCTGCCTCGAGCATGGATGTGTGTGATGTCCTTAGGTTAGTTAGGTTTAAGTTCTATATTCTAGGGGACTGATGACCTCAGATGTTAAGTCCCATAGTGCACAGAGCCATTTGAACCATTATAAATGAATCTTAGGAAGCAAGACGGACGCAACGCCGCTGAGTTCACAGACTTCTCATCAAAGTGTCCCATGAAGAAATGCTTGAACGCCGCAGACAGTGGTACATTTCTTTATATATCCTCGACACTCCACAAAGCCTGGGACGTCTGGCGCCAGGGGGCATTAATTTTTGCATTAGACATCTTTAATGATTTTCTGTATTTCTGCCGATGGCCTTTATCGGATCGCATCTAAGCTTCCGGTATGTTAACATCTTCTAATCAATGTAGCATCTTCAAATGGTGGTCTTCGGTTTTCCCAACCACATTGGCATTTCTTTGTCGATTGCCAAACAAACAATCCTCGTTCTTACCTAATAAGTGTAAGCCACGTCGTTTCTGAGGGTAGTATTAGATTTCGGTCGATGTCAATAACACTGCTGATCGTTCCAGTAACCCTATATGCAAACTGAGGTAGGAGTAATGTATTATACGGTATGGTAACGCAGCCACGCACAGCTCTATAATATGTGTACTCTAAAATACAGGGTGTACCAGAAGAACGTCCTGAAACTAAAGTGTGAAGTTTTGTTCGTCATGAGAGACTCAATTATTGTCTCGTATTTAAATAAAATCTTACTTCGCTGGAGACAAACACACACACACATAAACACACTCAGATTAGCCATTCATCACAGAGAAAGGAGTTACCCATAAATTCAAGAAAGAACTAAATTCTAAAATGGGTTAGATAGTAACTACGTTCGATGTTTGAGTATGTGGACACAAAATTACACCAAAATCCACTGTAAAAATCACGCAGAATTACAATTACACGCAAAGCGAACTAGAACTACGTTCTGTGAACAGTTTTTCCTAAGATGGAAACTACAGTAATTCAGTAACAGCCGCGTGGCTAGTCACTACGAAGGAAGAATCACTATAAAGATACGTCACGAAACCAAAATACAGTGCAAGAAAATTTATTTGTAACTGAAAACTGCTTCATTAGTGTGCGCAGAATACCGCGAATATAATCCCACGTTCAAACACGAATCAACGACTATGCAAGCCACGTACAATGAAACTTACTCATATCTCCACAAAACACAGTGCCAGTTTAATGTGACTACTGGAATTTTAAAATTTTGAACATAGCTGCTTTTCTGCAACGCTCAATGTAAATGAAAGATTTGAGAAAATCTGCCAATCCGTTGCAGGTATAAAGCTTTATTAGCCACCCTTGACTATGGTTTCAACAACTGTAAAATTGTCTTCTTCAGAAGTACATGGACACGTGAAGTCACATATTGGTGACCACAAGATTAAGAGAAAATAACCTCATGCCTCATGCCAAACCTTTCTACCCGCAAACTGTTTGACTGATTTTCGCAAATCACTCATCGAACACCGCAATAATAAATACACATGCAGTACTCATAACCAGTTACAGGATTGATTCAGAAACTAATCCCATGCTTGCACAAAAGTGGCCTCATGCCCATCTATCGCAAAAGTTATAGACCATAAAGAACACTGCAATAAATTCTGGAACTCGTGAATTACTGTCAGTTCCTACATATGCTAAATATCCCGAATTCGTCTATAATACCTAAAGCCTACGATGAACTGACTTAGGTTCAGTTAAGTTGAACTTTAACATTCACAAAATTACGAACACTTAACTAAGTCTTACCTAAACTAGGTGTTACCTCTCCGACGATTCCCAGGGCAGTGAAGCTGTTCGCTCTCTCTCACCAGTCTCCTGAGTAAGACTCGAAGGCGGCGTAGACAATATGCATGTTCTACCTGTGTTAGCCTTAACGAAGCAACGTGGCATCGGTCGCCCGTGTCTTTCTGGCCCGGAAAATTTGTCTAGCTTTACGCAAAAGGTTGGCTAAGCTGCCTCTAAGTTCAAAGAAGCTTACGCCAAGGCCAAATACACATGTAGACACTCACGCAGACGAAAAGCTCACTTTTAAGCAGACAACAAGTTGATGGTATGTGGGAAAATATATGGTGACTACTCAAATGCATGAAAATTGCTTTTCGTACCAAATAAACCCTTAGCAAGTTCACAGTTGATATGAAAACAGTTTATATATCAAATGCAATTCAGATGTGGTAACATAATGTTGAATATCATCGCGGCTGCCAAATACAGCACACAGCTGATGATCTTTCTCTTAGTCTGAAATTCTAGTCCGCTGCTCGTGGTCGTGCGGTAGCGGTCTCTCTTCCCACGCCCGGGTTCGATTCCCGGCGGGGTCAGGGGTTTTCTCTGCCTCGTGATGACTGGGTGTTGTGTGGTGTCCTTAGGTTAGTTAGGTTTAAGAAGTTCTACGTTCTAGGGGACTGATGACCATAGATGTTAAGTCCCATAGTGCTCAGAGCCATTTGAACCATTTTTTGAAATTCCAGGAGCAGCGACACGTAAGCGCTGCTGTTATGCCCTAAAGTAAAAGTGAAAATTGACCCTGAAAGTCAATAACGCGATTACAAGCTTCCGTCCTGTTCCGAATGGTTTCTGAGCTTGAACAGATTTAACGTACATTTGTTTTTAGACTAGTGGCGTAAACGTATGTGCCTTCTTCAGTCAACCTCTTTGAAGATTTATTTCAGCCCAACTTACCTCACTGCGCTCAACCTCTTTACTCGGGGTGTCTTTCTGCCACTAAACTACCCCGTTAAACTCGCAGACGTCCATGATTTGTTGTGAGTGAAATAGTGCGAGGTACTGAGAGTGTGGCAGAGAGAATCATTTGTTCACTGTGTTTGTATACGCGCTGACCAGAATGCCACACATCCACACTTGTCAAGAATATCCGGCTATGGCGTATGTTTACCGCTTCTGCGATGATAGATCTCTTGGTTCTCTCTAAAAATACCGTCAGCACTTTCCGACACGACTAATTACTGGTCGTAGAGTGTGTACCATAGTTATCAGCACATTGCATGAAACAGATATTCTTCCAAGTGCTCATCTATCTGTAGACCTGCTAACATCACATGGCGACTTTCTCCGCGTATCAAGATCCCACGAACGTGTATGGCGGACATTACGTGCACAGAACTTGTACCGATTTCACATACAGTGTGTCTACAATCTTCACATTGGCGACAATGCTACACGACCAGAGTTTTGTCACTGACTAGATGACAATGGGTATTTGCTTCCATTAATACTACTCACTGACGAAACAAAGTGTACATGGAATGGAATGAAGTACATGCGTAATAATCATCGATGAGCGTGGGAAAATTTTCACACTACAGTGGAAACCGATTTCCAAGTTTTCGATAAATGCTTGGTGCGGCATGACTGGTAACGTGTCGATAGGTTCAGCAATTTTAGAAGGGTGAAGGACGCGATGGTATTACTAACATTTCTTGGAAAATTAGTTTTGTTGAAAACCTTCCGGACGTTCCTGTGCCCACACTAACTGCAGTATACCTCCAACATGACAGAACCACTCCAGTTTTTTGCCAGATGTGCGAAGGAGCATCTCAACCGCATTTATACCAATCGCTGAATCGATCATGGTAGTACAATAATCTGACCACCAATATCGCTATACCTTACGCCATCAGATTTTTGTTTGTGAAGTTATATGAAGTCTGGGGTGTAAAAACAAAAAGTGAATGCACGAGATGAACTGCATCATGGCATGAACGCTGCTGCCCTCAGTGTTTGTACTGAGGCACTCAGATAAGTAGTACATGTTCTCCACAGAGTGCACAAATGCACTGTAGTTGACATTGCGATATTCATACAGTAATTTTGGACTGTCCAACAGCTGCAATGTGAAGTGCACGATACTGCTTATAGATGACTGTGTTAAAAACAAGAATTTACAATTAATACTTTGTAAAATGTCTGTTGCAATGTTTACTAACTGTTGTACTTGTGTGGATGTGTAAACCTGATAACATATTGACTAATACAGAAAACAAAAAGACATGTACATTACATGTGTTCTTTCTCGAAAACCATTCGGAACAAGGCGTATGTCCATATGAAGTTTCTTCATTCAAATGATCGTTCCATTCATATCCCCGAGTATTGACCATTCCTCCTGGGACACCCTGTATTTTTCTCTGCCTCCTGATGACTGGGTGTTGTGTGGTGTCCTTAGGTTAGTAAGGTTTAAGTAGTTCTAAGTTCTAGGGGAATGATGACCATAGATGTTAAGTCCCATAGTGCTCAGAGCCATTTGAACCATTTGAATGTAATACGACACACTGTCTTATATGCGTGTGAAAATCACATTTCCACTGCAAGCTATAAACAGTCGAAAAGCAGCCAAAAATAACAATGTTTTAATTTGTTCGCCGTGATGAGAAAAAGCACCTCAATTGTTGCATACACATTATCATCATTAATATACTAATTATACAGGTTACACAAATGAAGAAAATGATCGGTATTATTAAGAAAGTAGGAATATCCTAAAAGAGTGTTGTCATTAGATATATTTAATTTGTTGAATTGTACAGATGAAGGCAGATCTACTTTCATGACAATATTTTTCGAACTCCAACTCACAAGGCACACATGGCTAGCTTCTGCATTCATGTCGCACGCATTATCCTCCGCTGCTGACAATATACTGACCATTGTGTTGTGAGACAGATCAGTCGTATTTTTTTCTAGAAAACTATTTTATTCGCGATCACACATTGTCAGTTTATCAAGCCGTAGGTGAGTAACCAGTATCTGGCATGTGCCTATCATTCCGCCTGAAGGAACGCTCGTCATTTTAATACTGCTCAGATCAAGAGAAGGAATAAAATCCTTTGGAAGTTTTCATTCCAGTCGCTCAGTGTTAAAAATACGATGGGTTACGGGGATTCCACCAAAATTCCAACAGAGTTGGCAATCTATTTTTGTGTGAGTTGTTAACCTTTTCTCATTCGAAGAAGCATCACCGTTTTTGAGTAACGGCCACATTTCTTTTGGTGACTAGCTTAATTGTACTTCCTTTGTGACAGTGTAATTTGTCAAACTCATCTCACAGCAGTTATTGAGACAGAATTCCGAAACAGAGTGCCTCATTAAACAAGTAATTGACAATCACAGAGCTCCAAAGCTTACGAAAAAACTAATAGTGTCATTTTGCAGTAACATAAAAGAAGAAATTTCGTATTTATTTTCTTACTAGGAAGCTCTTGTTTCGCCAGCTATGTATAACTCTTAAAAAATTACAGTCACTGGAGTGAAATAAATAAAAAGGTAAGTATAAGTACTGATGTATAGATAAGAAAGTTCCGTGTGTTTAAGAATTGGCAAAACGCCCTCCTCAACTTTAGTTTCGATGTCTCGAGCTGTTTAGGAGATACGAGTGATGTTGCGAGTATTTCATTCTCGCGGGCGTGAGATCGAAAGTGAGCGCATGGGATCCATTTTATCGAGATCGGAGGCAGATATAGACCTCCTCCCATGTCTAAACAAAAATTCAGCATGTTAGCTAAATTTCATACGCAGCAACATATGGTGTAATACTCACCAAACGCAAAATCATAGCGATCCCTAATTTTCATTGCAAACTTTTTGAGTTTTGCGTAGTGCCTTACCGAAATGTGTACATCACAATAAGAATGACCATTAGCGAGGTGATGGGCACTTCGTCTCGAAGCTGACATATAACGTTACAGGCAGGGCAAAAATAATATACACTCCTGGAAATTGAAATAAGAACACCGTGAATTCCTTGTCCCAGGAAGGGGAAACTTTATTGACACATTCCTGGGGTCAGATACATCACATGATCACACTGACAGAACCACAGGCACATAGACACAGGCAACAGAGCATGCACAATGTCGGCACTAGTACAGTGTATATCCACCTTTCGCACCACTGCAGGCTGCTATTCTCCCATGGAGACGATCGTAGAGATGCTGGATGTAGTCCTGTGGAACGGCTTGCCATGCCATTTCCACCTGGCGCCTCAGTTGGACCAGCGTTCGTGCTGGACGTGCAGACCGCGTGAGACGACGCTTCATCCAGTCCCAAACATGCTCAATGGGGGACAGATGCGGAGATCTTGCTGGCCAGGGTAGTTGACTTACACCTTCTAGAGCACGTTGGGTGGCACGGGATACATGCGGACGTGCAATGTCCTGTTTGAACAGCAAGTTCCCTTGCCGGTCTAGGAATGGTAGAACGATGGGTTCGATGACAGTTTGGATGTACCGTGCACTATTCCGTGTCCCCTCGACGATCACCAGAGGTGTACGGCCAGTGTGGGAGATCGCTCCCCACACCATGATGCCGGGTGTTGGCCCTGTGTGCCTCGGTCGTATACAGTCCTGATTGTGGCGCTCACCTGCACGGCGTCAAACACGCATACGACTATCATTAGCACCAAGGCAGAAGCGACTCTCATCGCTGAAGACGACACGTCTCCATTCGTCCCTCCATTCACGCCTGTCGCGACACCACTGGAGGCGGGCTTCACGATGTTGAGGCGTGAGTGGAAGACGGCCTAACGGTGTGCGGGACCGTAGCCCAGCTACATGGAGACGGTTGCGAATGGTCCTCGCCGATACCCCAGGAACAACAGTGTCCCTAATTTGCTGGGAAGTGGCGATGCGGTCCCCTACGGCACTGCGTAGGATCCTACGGTCTTGGCGTGCATCCATGCGTCGCTGCGGTACGGTCCCAGGTCGACGGGCACGTGCACATTCCGCCGACCACTGGCGACAACATCGATGTACTGTGGAGACCTCACGTCCCACGTGTTGAGCAATTCGGCGGTACGTCCACCCGGCCTCCCGCATGCCCACTATACGCCCGCCAACTGCACATACGGTTCACGTCCACGCTGTCGCGGCATGCTACCAGTGTTAAAGTCTGCGATGGAGCTCCGTATGCCCCGGCAAACTGGCTGACACTGACGGCGGCGGTGCACAAATGCTGCGCAGCTAGCGCCATTCGACGGCCAACACCGCGGTTCCTGGTGTGGCCGCTGTGCCGTGCGTGTGATCATTGCTTGTACAGCCCTCTCGCAGTGTCCGTAGCAAGTACGGTGGGTCTGACACACCGGTGTCAATGTGTTCTTTTTTCCATTTCCAGGAGTGTATATAAACGCATACGGCGCACTGAACCAGAATTTGGTTTTGCAGCAATGATGCAAGAGAGGAGCAATTGCATAAATATGAATGACGATAGTCCGTACATTGTCTACACAAAGAGACTGATAAATACCGAAAAAGCGCATACGACGGCACTTGTAAATTAGTGAATCCAAGCGGTTCATATATTACGGACAGAATACTAACTTAAATCAAATCAGAAACAGCCACCTTAAAACTGAAACCAAGTGTATGACAGTAGCACTGGTATGAACATTAATTTTGACACTGTCTTATAACTAATGAGGAAAGGCAAGTTTGAAGCATACATGCTGTAGCACATACACCACACCTAGTGCTTACTTAGGTGGCCTTCACAGAGGCACGTAAAGTCATGAAATGTTACTCACAGATAAGTCATCAGCACACGAAAAAACACAAACTGGGTCTTTCTCAATATCATCAGAAACGAAGTAAATCATAAACTAGTATTTGAAAGTGATTTACAGTGTCGGCAGCTCATGGCCAGATGTTGGTAACGGTGTGGCGAATAAGGGAAACCAAGACGAGCTATCATGTGTCAGATATTGATAGCCAGTGAGAATGTTATTCTTCATTTCCTTAGCTCCATAAATGAAGAGGAGTTCCTCGTGATACATACTACTAATATAAAAACTTGGATTTTAAGTTCTTATTACATACTACTAATATAAAAACTTAGATTTTAAATTCTTATAACTTAAACAAAATATCAGTTAACATCACTGACGAAGCAAAAAAAATGAAGGACGACATTCTTATTGCCTATCAACAACTGACTCATGACTGCTCGTCTTGATTTCCTGTGATTCATCGCGCCTTTACCACCACTGCTAATCATACGAAAGCTGCTAACACTGTAAGTGCGTTTATTTTGTCTTCTAATGGGCAGACATTCCACGATACATATATTTGCGTCGAACAAGGTAACAACAAATGTATTTATTTATTTTACGATACTAGGAGAAAATATTGAACAACTATTCACAACAAATATACGTACTTCTACACAGCCTAATGTGCTCTTTTTTCGCTGAAACAGACCACTAACGAACTCGAGAAGTTGATACCAAAATTCCCTTGATCACATAGTGTTTTAGTAAATTGCTCCGTAATTACAGATCTCGATTAAAATTGCCAGTGGCTGTTTTTCACTTCATTTCTGCCTTTCTTATGTAGCTGGTTCTGAAGACTGGAAAACTCACAAGATGGACGCACGAGGTTAGCGTATCTATTAATTTGCCGCTACAGGACGATAGCACTTTGCGCAGAGGCCCGCCCGCAGGTGGCGAGTCTGGCAGTCTCATACCCCACATTCCTGTGTCGAAAGAAACACCGAATGCCTCGCAGATCCCTTTTAGCCATAAGAGATCTCTAGGCAGCTGTAGCTCCTATAAAGGCGTGTGAATGTTCGTTAAACGCCTCACAATAGCGTCCAGCTTAAAATTCAGAAAACAGCCTCCTGATTGGCTCAGGCTGCCTTTTCGCCACTGCCCTCTCTTTTGCACTGTGCTTATATGCAGAACATGTCATTTGTTTGTTTCAGAAACGCGTCACGGAGTGTTAGAAATTTTCTAGTTTTATCTGCCCTCCTCGGAGCGACTGGCTGATTTATAATGCGACAGAAAAGAGTAGGAGATTGATTAACGCTGTTACGCGTTCTTCAACTGTCGGAACTCTAAGTCTCTGCGCTCGTAGGGCAGCGTTTTCCAGTTCTGGCACCAAAACAGCCGAGTTTCACAGGGCTCTTGTAGGACACACTTCTTGTCCGGTTGTTGCAGAGTAAGCACTTCGCCGTAGAGCCTCGTTCAGTGATGATTCTGCTTTAGGCTTTGGACAGAAGAAAAAAAATTAAACGATCGTATGCCATTGGCTGGAAGCCCCAACCCTGGGAACTTCGGCCGACGAGTTGTTAGTCTTTTCATGTGACGCCACATTGAGCGTCTTGCATATCGATGACTATGATATGTGACAAGGACAACACAACACCCAGTCCCCGAGAGGAGAGAATCTCCTACCAAGCTGCGAACCGAGCTCAAGCCCACTGCATGGCAGTCAGAAGTGTTGACCACTTTTTTTTTACCTAATTTAATTACTCATTCCTTTGAATGAGACTATCTGGGATACTGAAAGTGTGCGCCGGACCGGATGGGAACGAGGGATCTTCGAGTGGTACTCTACCGACCATTTTTATCGCTAGCACTGGACCGTTGGTGGCTTAGGGCGCAGAGAGGGCTGGGGTCAAAACCCGAGCCCTGGCCACAGTGTTTCCCCCCGACCCCCCCCCCCCCCCCCCCTCCGCCACCGAGCCTGTGGAGCACAGGAAATTGGGAGAGACAGGAATCAACACAAGTGGACGGCTTGTGTCGTTTATTTCAATTTTTTTGTAATTTTCACTATTATTATCAAATTATGCAGAACATACGTTATCGACATAGAAAAAAAATACTGGGTAAAGGAAAGCCCATTTGTTTCCATTCATATCTGCATGATCCCTCCTCCCATTAACATGTCTATGTGAAAGGTATCCATTTGTTTCATGCGTCATTGGGCCACCCGTATTAACATTCATTTAAATAAGATATTTTCCATAGTGCAACAGTATCCTTGATTTCAACTAATTTGTCTGATCATTTTGGGTAATTCCTTACTCTGGTGGTCACCGGCGTTTGGTTTTATGCGTCCTAGCAGTATGCTTCGACCACAACCCACACTCCGCCAGAGAGACACAGAATCTCAAGTTCATAATAGTTTTAAAGCTTCAAGACCAGGTTTGAAATGCAGTTACAAGCTTTGAATGTTTTCCAGTGTACTTTGTGACAGGAAGGTTAGCTGCAGAATGAAAGGAAAGCTTTATAAGTCTCTGTTGAGGCCTGCGATACTGTATTGCGCAGAAACTTTGCCAATTACAAAGGTCCAAAAGAGGTGGCTCAGAGAAGAAGCACTGGATTGGCGTTTATGGAAGAGAAGGATCCAGCAAAGCAACACCGACCCCACATGACGTGAGAAAAGGCTGAGAAAATGATGATGATGATGATGGTGCCCATGCTTAGAGTGAACATTCAAATGTTACTGGATGTAAAGTGTGCTGATTTTAGTTATAGTCTCATTGAGAGAAGACTTCCATCCCTACTGGTGAAGCAATGCTTCACCTCTGTCTCGGTCACTTCCGGTCTGACTCAGTGTGCACCATTCTCGTCGGGACAGATGAGAATCTGTTGGCCGCTCCCAGGGAGTTATAATTAGTGGGTGATGCACAAAGAAAGTCTGCTTCTGCCACTGACTGTGACAGGCATCTCACATACTGAAGTGACTATTCTGAAGACTGGCTGCTGACCACCACAGTTGTTTTCTAGACTTCAGTCGCTCGGATTCTCATAATCAAAATTCTAAACGTATTGCTAATGCTGGGTCGTTCTTTTATTCTTGCAGAAACATTCAGCAATGGCTGAGATATTCTAGTAGATGGCGGTCGAATATTACTAACAAGTGGCAGCCATTGCAAAATTGTGGGGCGGCTAAACCCTGTGATAAGGCGTATTGCTTGATTGACGTGTGAGTCACCTACTTTAGTATAAACACTGTTTAGCCAAGTGGAAAAGCAGTATTCAGCAATTGAGTATGAAAGAGCAAGAGTTGATAATCTGAACTGTCGCGACGGCACGCCAGGCGGTTTGAGTTAAATTCTGAAGTAGCCTATATTCATCCGAGTTTTTATTTTAGTTGCCACAGTCCAAAGATGGATTTTGTACGCCAACGTCCCATCTAGAGTCGCACCGAGGTATTTTGGAGTATTGCAGTATTGAAGAGGTTAGGTCCGCAGTTTGCTTGTTTATTTCGTAGCAAGGAAGTGGAACAACGGTGTTTCAACGATTCGGTCAGAGTATTCATCAACACCTTCATGCCTTATGTTAGACACGACGATGTTGGAGGCTGAAAGGTGTACTTAGATAACACGCGATAGTTAGTCATACTTATGACATCACATTAATGATACTTCGGCCTGATGCTACGGCTTATGTCCTCTACATTCGATACGGGTACCAATAAAATCATTCTTTCAGCGCTCGGTTCATCTGTCGTTTTTGGCTAGAGTGATTACACGAATATTATAATGGAATACGCCGTCAGTGAAGCCAAATAAAGAGAGTTTGCTTAGTTTCCTCAGGATAAAAGATTTTTCCGAGAGCTTTTCTGCAGAGACTCGATTACATCCAACTCAATATATTTCATTTCCATGCTACCACTTACTGCGCAGAGATCGTGATGGCAGCTACGGAAATACTGCTATCTTCATTTAACACGGAAATGAAAACTCGCTTCTGAAATTAGTTATGTGCGCGGAGACTGTTGATACAGGATGACCTCCGGACGTACTACAAACCATTTATCAGTGTATCAAGCGTTGGACAGCAACATAGCTCTCATAAAACTACATGATTTGATCGGCGCTATTGAGCACCCAAAGATATTGCCCGGTAATCTCAGCGTGCAACATCTGGTTTAGGATCCAACGTGCACTGACAGATTAGGAAGGATGTTTCTTCCCGTCTAACATTGCGATAACCACTACATGAAAGGTGGCGCAGGAATCCATTCGCTCAGACCAACTACCATTATTGACAACATTACCGAACAGCACGCCTTCCAATAAAAAGAAGTTCCCCTTTGGAAGCCCAACACAAGAGAAATCTTCTGGGAAGCATATAAAGCAAAGAATGGTGAGGAACTGAATTATTATACCCAACGTCGCAACGGTTGCGGAGATTATGCCAACTTACTTCAAATGATAGAACACACAGGTAATAACGCTATCCTATACCATACTAGGTTCCGTACAAGTAGCACACGTTCAGCAATCTGGTGGGATGCTATTGGAGAAAGACGGGAAGCATTGGAGGCTTATAGACGATATCCTCCAATCGTACATGATACGCTATTCAGTTGCGTACGAGTGGCAGTGAAGTGTATTTTCAAACGAAATAAAAGGGCTGGGTGGAACGTATTTTGTGAAAAGTCCTACGAAAACCACTAAAATGTCCTCGTTCACAAAATAGATAAATCGTCCAATGGGACTGATATATTCTTCACATTCCCGCAACAAATTCTACATTTCGTCACATCGGATTTAGTGGAACATGATGTTGAAGTTCAGCCGGAGAGTGACTTACATTGTATAACCAATAAACCATTCAGTCTCCACAGGACACTACACTACTGGCCATTAAAATTGCTACACCAAGAAAAAATGCAGATAAACGGGTATTCATTGGACAAATATATTATACTAGAACTGACAAGTGACTATATTTTCACGCAGTTTGGGTGTATAGATCCTGAGAAATCAGTACTCAGAACAACCACCTCTGGCCGTAATAACGGCGTTGATACCCCTGGGCATTGAATCATACAGAGCTTGGATGGCGTGTACAGGTACAACTGCCCACGCAGCTTCAACACGATACCACAGTTCATCAAGAGTATTGTGACGAGCCAGTTGCTCGGCCACCATTGACAAGACGTTTTCAATTGGTGAGAGATGTGGGAATGTGCTGGCCAGGGCAGCAGTCTAACATTTTCTGTATCCAGAAAGGTCCGTACAGGACCTGCAACATGCGGTCGTGCATTATCCTACTGAAATGTAGGGTTTCACAGGGATCGACAGAAGGGTAGAGCCACGGGTCGTAACACATATGAAATGTAACGTCCACTGTTCAAAGTGCCGTCAATGCGAACAAGAGGTGACCGAGAAGTGTAACCAGTGGCACCCATACCATCACGCCTGGTGATACGGCAATGTGGCGATGACGAATACACTCTTCCAATGTGCGTTCACACTGATGCGACCATCATGATGCTGTAAACAGAGCCTGTACTCATATGAAAAAATGACTTTTGCCATTCGTGCACCCAGGTTCGTCGTTGAGTACACCATCGCAGGCGCTCCTGCCTGTGATGCAGCGTCAAGGGTAACCGCAGCCATGGTCTCCGAGCTGATAGTCCATGCTGCTGCAAACGTCGTCGAACTGTACGTGCAGATGACTGTTGTCTTGGAAACGTCCCCATCTGTTGACTCAGGGATCGAGACGTGGCTGCACGATCCGTTACAATAGATTGTGCTTGCAAAAGAACTTTTCTGATTGTGAAGTATCTTAGAAGGTACAGCGTACTGAATGGAGCCGTCCAGTTGTAGGCACTATGAAATTTTATTGATTTATTTCTTTATTTATTTATCCTGATCTGATGAGGGTCAACAGCCACTCTCTTACTAAGGGCCCCAGCAGCCACACTACGGTATCTTTTTTTACACCGTAGTTACCTAAGAAATAACAATTTTTATATGAAAAATAGCATTAAAGACATATATGAATGTCTGAAATAGCAATGTCAGTAAATAAAACTGATTGTGAACTAATGAAGTTATTACTGGCAGTAGTTATACTAATGCACTAATGGTGACACTTCGTAATAACACTAACAATATTAATCATCATAATTAAAATAATAATGACAACACTATAAATAATGACACTGTCAGATGTAGAAAGAATTTATAGATGTACAAAATAGGTAGATATTTTCCGATATTGCGAGTTCTGGGGAAAGGAATTTAAGGAGACAGTCTCAGCTAAGAGTACTGAGATAATGAGAAAGGTTTGGCTGGAAAGAAGGATGCACAAAGGTAACAAGTAGCTTTAGTAGATTTGTCATCAACTATTTTCTGAAGCTGTATATTTTATTCAGCTGTCTAATACGAATGCGGGAATTATTCCAGAGTCGGGTTCCTGCTACTGAGAAGGACTTCGAAAAAGTGGCTGAACTATGAAGTGGGACGGAAAACATTTTATTGTAACAGGAAAGAGCACTTCTGCCATGTTGTTCAGGCAAGAACATTCAGATCGAGGAGAGAAATGAGTGAGTGTTCGTTGATAAGGTAATACAGGAGGCAGAGGTTATGGAAAACTGTGTGTGTGTCTTCCGCCAAGATAGCTGTGCATATAATGGTCAGAATTTGATTATTAAGCAGTCGAACATCACACATATAACTAATACAGGCATTCATAACCAGTTCCAGGAGCCGTGAGTTTTTCTGAGAAAGGCTTACAGGATAAGATCGCTCTAATGAGTAATTGGAAGTGCTTGTACGAGTTCCTCTTTCAGGTCAAGAGGAAAAAGTTTATAATTTTGTACGACGTGGAGAGATGCTGATTCCTTCTTGCAAATGTGGTTATGTACTCGGTCCAATTTAGATTTTCATTTGTTATTTTTCCTAGCTTCCTTGCTGAAGAAGAGAAGTTGATATTTGTTCCATTTAGGATTAAAGATGGTAGACCTTTCCGATATTTCGGGCACACGAGCCTGGAGTAACCAACCACTATAGTTCGGTTTAATCTACATGCTACGCCCACTTTGGTAGAGTACAATGGTAGGTAGGTATTGAGATTCTCAACAGCTGTCTTCAGGTTTATTGGTTTCGCACTAAGGTACAACTGGAGGTCATCTGCCTACATGTGGTATTCGCAGCAGCACAAAACTGATATAACATGATTTACTTACAATGAAAACAATATAGGACCTAATATCGAACTATGGAGGACGCCTGATACTGCTTGCCTCCGTTGTGACTTTATGCTGACGGACATGATGCATTGCTGGCGAGACGTGAGGTATGAGCGAAACCATTGAACTGAAACTTAGGCTGCTAAGTTTGGCAAGTAAAATGTCGAAGCCGATAGCGTCAGAGGCATTGCTGAAGTCTAAGAAGCACATGACAGTTGTCTCTTGTGCATCCATGGTAAGCTTCAGGTTATGTGTATCTTTATTTCCAGGAGAGATTTGACCAGTATACAAATTTCGGTCCAATGAAGATTTCTTTAATAGCCGCACCGGTACCAATATGCAAAATCGCTCCGAGAGCTAAAACGCGTACATTTGGAAACTGGCAACATAACTTCTCCGTTGTGGGGCAAAATCTGTTAAAATAGCACATGTAGCTGTAGCTATATTTAACGAGGATTATTCATCTATTCTAAACACTAAGAACATCTTAAGAATCGTCATAGGGGTGAACAGCAAACATCTCGCAGAGTTACCCGACAGGAAATGCGTGGCCGCAGCAGAGCAACGAATGTCTCAGTTTGTTAACACAGACCGGATTGGAAAAATACAGCACCAAATTCAGAACCAGGGTATTTCCGAGGTAGAAGAAGAATGCCTCTATGGCCCTTGGATCGCAGTTTAACCATAAGTTTTGAAACCATTTTTTTTTACTGCAAATATTAAAGTAGTTTTTCTTGAAATAACATTTTTCCGGGAACCTCGACAGACTAGCTGATTCATATGATCTAATTTATGGAGCCTTAACCATAGTTTCTGTAATTGAAATTTTAAATATTTTTTAAACACTTGAACTTAGGAAAACAGGCCAAACAGCTGCCATTTTTTTTAGAAGTATCTATCAAAACCCATCGTGACGGCCATCCACATTCATTCCAATTCAAAAATTTTCTATATTCATCGGTTTTAGAAGTAGGCACAAGTTTGTACAACTCTTTGCGCAAACCAGGATGCACTGCAAGGCGCATACTTTGACAAGGGCTGCAAAACCTTTTTTTTTAATTTATAATGATACAAAAAGATTGCTTTCTACTCACGAATTAACATATAATAAATCGGTAAAACTTCTATTGTAAGAAAAAACAATCCTTGCATGAAAAAATCTAAACTTTAGGCATTTTTCGTGCGTCTCTACCAGAACGTCCCCCTTTAAGGTGATACAATACGCAGACGACCTACGCGTCTACGCTACAACTTCAAATGTCTCTCGCCATGCAGAAGTTACGGGATGGGTGGCCTCATAATTCCTTAGAAGTAGCATAAGCCAAATCTGCGAATGCCCAATGTGGGATTCAGGTGTGTGTGTGTGTGTGTGTGTGTGTGTGTGTGTGTGTGCGTGCGCGTCCGTGTGCGCGCTCTCCTGCATACCCGCTAAGTGCCTTGTGAATGAAATGTGAGTAGTGGATGTCGATGTTGCTTTGGTATTTAGTGGTTGTCAACACAGCATGCCTTGTATCTCATGATGTAGCAGCTTTGTGTTTACGGCTAGAGTGTATTGTTTACCGCTGTCGTTAGTGTTCGGTTTTATTTTTCAATTATTCTATCTCATTGGTTACAGACCTCGGGACGATTAACCCTTGAGGGGTGAAATGAAATATTCTAAGTGGTAAAAACTAAACTATTCGATTCTGTTTGTCACGAAATTATTTTCAATAGATCATTACTTATATCACAATTTTGTAAGACTCTGATACGAATCATGTAAGTTATCAAAAATTACTGTTTCTCGATTAGTAGCATTAATGCGGTGAAGGTCACAGGTTCCTCACATAGTCAACCCACTACACACTGGAACGGAACTGGTTGTATTTGAGGCGTCAGGTCAGAGGTGTGTTCTGCACACAGTTTCGACACAAAGCAGCTCAATAGGCTGTGTAGTGGAAGGGTTAGGCTAGCAATAGAACAGTGCATCACCATTGACTAGACACTCATTTATTAAACACATGAGTCAGGTATTACCCAAAAGGAACAATCAGTACAAATTACAAAATTATATTCTTTTCCTTTAAGACACTCAAACATTTAAAGAGGCAAATAGCAATCATTTAACTGAAAGCCTTTTAAGAAAACAAGACTAGAAAATTTGAATGATGAGGTAAAATCATATTTAAATAGGCTCTGACCGAGCACATATTTTAAAACTAAATACTTCCTTTAAGGAACCAGCGATCAAAATTACGTAATCCTAAACAACCATATTACATCCAAGACATTTAAGATTAAACAGTAATATATAACTCCAGACAGCTGCAGTACCAAGTTTTAAGAAGCACGTTTCAGATAGACTGCACTGCAACAGTACAATACAAGTCCCTCATCTCCCCACACAGGAAGTCATTGCCGCAATCGACAAAATATCAACATCATTCCATGTACAGACCTAAAACCAACTAAAAGCTTTCTTAAGTATGGTACAGTTAATTCCCTTTCAATATAACATACATTACAAGTCTAACCCTAGGACGGCACCGACACCCCGCAATTTAGCACGCGAAAAACTACAGCGATGCACTCATCACGTATCCTTACAAAATCCAAGAACAGAGAGCCAGCACCCCAATAGCGGAACATTTAACCACTCGCAGCGTGCGGGTTTGCGGAATGCTGAACTCGCCCTTAACCTCGACACCAGTTCAAATACTAGTCAGCCTACAATCTTAAAACCACCCTACACATTCCTTCAGTAACTGCACAGAAAGCCAATATGATAGGCAAACAGACCAGCATATGATAAAATCTCAAGCAATTTCCTTACTAGACAACCCTTATGAATAGTAGGCGTATTTTTTTTAAACGTGAGCACACCTACAATCAAACGACAAACAACGCCAATCATAAGGACAGTCACACATAAGCAAGTAGCAATGGTAACTTCTGCTTAGATTGGCTACAAATCAGCGCGTGATTGAACATACCAGAGAACAGTCTTTACAACATAACCATCAATACAATAGCCAAATACTCACACGTGTACTCCCCCACGATTTCGATTCGCAAAGCCATAGACAAAAGGTGGAGAACGTATCTCTTAGACCAACATAATGGTGCTCCCTCAGTTACCCCAAATAACTGGCTCCCTTAGTTGCACAGCAAAGAACCAGACCTAATAAAACCACCACAGTTTTAGCCTCTAAATTGTCACAGTACAAGTGAGGCTCAATCACAAATGTAATTTTACATCACCAGTTCCTGTGTAGTCAATACAAGCGCCTGATTTTCACCCGTTTATAACGGCAGGCAGCAACATCGTACGAAAAAGAGCGTAGACACAAGCTCTTCCCAATTCTCCTCTCCGAAAGCAGCCACCACAACTCTCGGGAACCACTGGGACATCCAATGCAAAAATCGTTACTCCTTCACACAAATTACAGGACGCCCGCTTACCGCTGCATGCTACGGCGCCTTCCGTTCAGAGCTAACTTGTATATCTCCATGCTATAGGTCCGATCCCACACTCGCTGCGTCAACCCAACAACCCTCTTCCACCACGACCCGGAGCACACACCCCCACAGGACCTCGCCTCGGCCAGCCGCGGTGGTCTCGCGGTTCTAGGCGCGCAGTCCGGAACCGTGCGACTGTTACGGTAGCAGGTTCGAATCCTGCCTCGGGCATGGATGTGTGTGATGTCCTTAGGTTAGTTAGGTTTAAGTATTTCTAAGTTCTAGGGGACTAATGACCACAGCAGTTGAGTCCCATAGTGCTCAGAGCCATTTGAACCATTTTTGACTTCGCCTCGTTACTCCTCGCGTAGGCCCCAGAGGGCGCTGCTTACCGCCCTGACCGTGGCAGTGGTCTCGCGGTTCTAGGCGCGCAGTCCGGAACTGTGCGACTGTTACGGTAGCAGGTTCGAATCGTGCCTCGGGCATGGATGTGTGTGATGTCCTTAGGTTAGTTAGGTTTAAGTAGTTCTAAGTTCTAGGGGACTAATGACCACAGCAGTTGAGTCCCATAGTGCTCAGAGCCATTTGAACCATTTTTTACCTCGACCCGTTACTCCTCGCGCAGGCCCCAGAGGGCGCTGCTTACCGCCCTGACCGTGGCAGGAAAGATAAACCACCACAGTGGCACTATCGATATGAGCCGCCATGGCTCAGTCCTGATCCATAATTTTCTCAATAAATTCCGGTACAGGAGAATTATGAGAAGAGTGGTTTTACTCTGCAGAAGTAAGTCTGTGAGTGACAAGCAGAAAAGAATGAAGAAAGCGATGTTTATTTATTTAATCATTAATTTTTATTTCGTGTATGCCACGTTTCCTTGCAACCTTACCCTTATGCGAGCTTGGACTGTACGAATGAGATATTATGCGAAGTAGCAGAAAGCTTGGGTCAGAGGTCGTAGAATTGCATGAGTAGAGTGGTTCTGTAGTAGGATAGTACCAACCCCCAAAAGCGAACAAGTTTGGCTAGGACAGTGTGCAAGTCAGGTCAGAGAGGTCGCGAAGGCAAGAGTATTGGCTCTGTCAGGTTGGCGTACCATTCCCTCCACCACGTTTTGAACGAACAATGGTTAAGCGAGGTGTTCGCAGGCCGAAGAAGTAATTATTATATTAATATGGTACACGCACCTCAGTTATGGCCATTTCGGGGCCCGCAAGTGCTGTATGCAATTGAAGCAAATGACATATTTTAACAGCATGGAACACAGGTTCAAATGAGTGCTTCGGGCGTGTAAGGTTTGACAGAGGACAAAGCATTCGATCCAGTATTTCCGAGCACCCTTATATCCTATTTTATGGAGTAGACCAAAGGAATTAGGAGCGGCGGACTTGTTTGGACCCCTCCCAAAAGCCACACGGGGATAACGGTGCGTCCTTATCGTGGTGGAGTTAGTCTCCAAGTGTGTGACGCTTACCCGATTGCGGGCTTCGACTGGGAAAACGGTGGCGTCACCACTTAAGAGAAATTTCCTCAGAGAGGTAGGAAGCGTAAGGAAATTCATCTCGGACAACTGTCCACAGTTTCTGTCAAGGTCTTGGCTAAACACCCTACCGTAAAGGGGAATAAACCCAATGTTCATTTTCCGCTATTTTCCCGCCGAAAAACCAGCAGAGAGGGTTATAAAGGCGCTAGTAAAACTGTACGGAATATACTGCCGTAACAAGCACCGCCAGTGGGATCAATATCTGGCGGACTTTCAGGGCATATTGAACGAAATTCCACATGGGACCACGAAGCTCAGCCCTACACTAGTCCTGAGATACCAGCCACTGCACAACAGAGTAAGGTAACTGGTAGATTGGGCACCACAAAGGCGACAGCGACATAGAGAAGTAGTTAAGTTGGCAATAGAGAATATTAAATGGGAAGCTCAAAGTAGGAAACGGTGACAAAAGTGTCTTACAAGACAATTAACCCTAGAAATAGGAGATGAAGTTCTCGTTAAAACTCGTAGATTTTCCAAAAGACACCAGTACATTAGCAGCAAATTCTTCAATGTCTATTCTGGACGCTTTCGGGTGAGGCGTGTCGCCCATCAGAACGCGATTGAAATAGAAACGATCAGGTCTTGTAGGCCTACGGGTGTGCATCACATATTTAATGTCAAGAAATGGATCGAGTAAAAATTAGGGGCAGAGGTTGTGAGGTGTCAGGCAAATCTTCCATGAAAACACTGACATGATAAGCAAATCCAGTAGTATGTCACATACCTCCGAATAAATCGTGACATTAAATTAACCAAAGTAATACGAGTAACGAGTGAGCAAATGGAATACCACAGACTAACACAAGAATGCCTAAATACATGTCATACCTTCCCACTGTGAGACAGACGCAGTTCCGAGGTGAAAAACGAGAACAGAAGCCGAGAGCAGAACCGTGTTAAGTTAGAAGGCCCTACGATAAGGGACGGATACCCACGTCTCCAGCTAACCGTTAGGAACATCCCCCAGCCCATGTTAAAAGCTAGAGTTCTCCAGAAGAACAGTATAGATCTTACGAAAACACAAAAAGGGTCACCCCAGCCGCATGTTTTAGCGTGAGACTTTTTCGAGTCTCTGTTACGTCAGGACCACCCCCCCAGCCCATGTTAAAAGATATAGCCCTCCAGAAGAACAGTATAGATCTTACGATAACGCTAAAAGGACCACACCAGCTGCAAGTTTTAGCGTGAGACTTTTTCGTGTCTGTTACGTTGCAAACATTAAAAACATTGCCCCACCACGAAAAGTATAACGTTTCTCATTGGATAGACAGAATTTTTGTAGGTGGAGCTTAAGGTTAACATTGAGACCGTGATTGGTCAGATGAAAACACAGCCAGATAGTTTTTTTAAACCAACTTCGGTAAATTGTAGTCAGGATAAGTCAGGAGGAGAGTTGCTTCCGAGACGGCGAGGTGAGCGGAGCTATGCTGCCCGTCGCCCCCTGACAAACACCGACAAGGTAATGAACGCACGCGATGCCGCATAACAGCGCATAAAACTTCACTCAGAACTGCAGAAGTCTCATCTGTTACACCTCCTTTTTGCGTAATACTGGTGTCGATCGTCAATTAAAGCTCATGGTGTTCATATTGCCCACTTCAAGTAAAAATCTAAAACGCGATGATTTTTCTGTTATATAGTTATTGAGAAGCCACATCAGCCACTGTAATTTACTACAAGTTAGTTAAAGATAATTGAGGGTCACTGTAGACCAATTTGATAGTTTCCTCTTTTGTGAAACTTAATTTAAACCTAGATTATAGATGTGATATGGCATAGGTCATCCTTAGATCCATTCTAGAACTTGGAAACCCATTCAAGGAATATTCGTTCACACGTTTGTTGAACGCAGTTGGTTTTTACAATCCTGTATTAAAACATTTCCTTTTATCAGTAGTGCAATTTATAAACAATGTTTTTTGAGTAGAATAAAATTTCCAATGGTAAACTTAACTGCTTTTTCGAAGTTATTTTACTAGCTAACTAAAAATAGGAAAGCCTTGAACCCCTTCCACTAAATTTAGTTAGTATTAAATTTCTATTACAGGGAGTGCAGTGGAGCCGACGCTGAAGCCATTAACTATTTGGTTATATCATCGCTAGTCTCACTGAATTCTTCTGAACTCTACATGTCATGTGTGGTCTGGCGTCTCCTTACCAGCAACAGGTCCCAAGTTCAAACTAGTCAATTTCCTGAAAAACACGCTCAGAGCGTCGTTGCGCGAAAGTGGTAGGGAGATACGATATAGAACAAACAGACACCTTACAGAATGTTAGAAGGTGTCATCTCTCGTAAACAACAAATCAGCTTTGTATAAAAGAAAGCACTCTACAACATCATGTGCAAAGGATTTGGTACTCTTTACTGTCTTTGTTGGTCATCTCTTAGGTAGGAATAATTAAAACTAGTGTCGAAGGAAGCTATTCGTACGGAATGGTCGTGATTTGTTCTGGAGGAGCGATGATCACTTGTAAGGGAAACAAGAAGAAATTGCCCTAGGAAAGGTGAACCTTTCGCAATGTATAATGATGAGGAAATGCGCCGTAGATGCGCTTACATGTAGTAATGGCTCGCGCCGAAGTAGCGTTGGGACTAGTTGTTGGTTGCAAAAGGAACCGAATTTATTGTGTTGTTCTGTTTGTGTTATAATGGTGTGCAGAGACGCATCACTATGAAGTGTTACTGACTTAGGCAGTGATGACGTTGAGAGACTCCGAGGGAGAGCTGAACTCTATAAAGAGTGCATGGTAGACCATAGCGATGCAAATCAGACGCAGGCAAGTTAAGGGTCGTTGAGGTAAACCATCCAGAGGAATGAAGGCAGGACCAACTAAAGAGAAGACCACGGAAGTAACAGAAGGGAATACTGGTTGCAATTATGAATGACAACTGTTTGGCGAAAGTTAATGCTTGTAGAATAAGAAGTAAGTGTAAAGTGTGCCATTAGTTTTAAACTAGTTGTTTGAGATATGCTTGATTTTTTGTTCACAGGGAATAAAAGGCACTTAAGAGGACGAGATGCTGATGACGATAGATTCAGATGAATTGCGAATAACAAGAATTTGTACAATGACTAAAATGGAGGCATAATGTTTCTATGAGATTTTCCAAGTGCACAACACCGTGGTGGTTTCCTTAGCGAACTAAACTGGATAGAACGGAGAACAAAATGTCCGATTTGGGTAACGTAGAAGACTGGTCTGAGAGGTAATAACTCGAGGTGGCGTCGTTCCAATAAAAGTTTTGATTCTTTATATTATTCTCTTGTACTGTGTAATTGTCTGCTTAGGATTTTATGGTGTGATTTCCTGGTCATACCCACACGATTGAGCAGAGACGTCACCTGTCTTGGCTGTTTGTGTGTGGAAAAGAACAGTAATAAAACATCTAACCTGTTTGGAGGTAGATTAGAGAAAAGAGTGATAAGAGGGAAAAATACGGATGATCTTATTTTGATTTGTAAATGTTTTGGGTAACCAGCATGTATCTTCGACCCAGATAATCTGCGAGATGTGAGCATGCAGAATCGCAGGACATGGAGATATAGATAGTGTTGTTCGTGAAGTGAAATGCAAAGCTTCTTGAGACGAATTTTCTTTACTTAATTGTTATTCAGGGAGCAAAAGATTTGTATTGCTAAATCATTTAGTAAATGTATACTGCCTCACAGATGAGAATGGACATATTAGAGGCTGTATTTGTAAGCAAACGTATAATGTGTTGAGATTTAGGATTGCTTTACTCTATTAATAACTATTCGCCATTTATTGTAAAGCTCTGGCGAAATCAGTAGATAATTAAGTTTCGATGTACAGTAGGTTAAGTGAAAATTATACGTGGTGCAAACAACAGAGGAATTGGGGACCCCTAAAGTTTAAGGGAGTGACAATTGGTTCAAATGGCTCTGAGCACTATGGGACTCAACTCCTGAGGTCATCAGTCCTCTAGAACTTATAAGTACTTAAACCGAACTAACCTAAGGACATCACACACATCCATGCCCGAAGCATGATTCGAACCTGCGACCGTAGTGGTCGTGCTGTTCCAGACTGTAGCTCCTAGAACCGCTCGGCCACCCTGGCCAGCGGAGTGACGATTGTTCCATTTAAATGTTGCAAGGTGATAGCGAAGAGAAGAGGGCAGCCTCTCGGCTGTGGGCGGCAAGGAAACAAAATGACCTATTGTCCCTGTCAAACAGCTGATCCCGTGGAGGCGAGCGGTAGGCCGGAACTCATGAATGGAGTCGGGCGCTACCTTCCCCCTCCTCCAACCAGTAATGGTGGCGGCTGAAAGGGCAACGCATGACCCCAATCTACGACACGCGACTACCTGCGGAAGGGTCACAGCCAGTCAGAGTGGCTAAACTCTTTCCACTACAAAGGAGACCCCTGCTGTTATCGCTACAAGAAATCTTCTTAGACGGAAATTGCAATGTTGCTCCGCCAGGATACAGGAGGCAGGCACTTTGGCAAAGTCTATTAGCACTATTGAACCTGTTAGTTGGCGATGGTGAACACAGTCGCTTTTGCAAAGGTCAAGGGATAATCGACAAAATACTAAGGATATGCACTCAGGAAACTTTTTTTTGTTTACATCATATTGTTAAACCTAAATATTTCTATTACCTATCCCATTCCCTTAAATGGACAAAATGCATATATTATATCTCCCTATTTATTTACTCATATTCAAGGATTCATCTATGGTATAGAATGAGTTGTCAAGGAGGTATGATTTCAATTTGTTTTTTACTTTAATTACTGATGTCTGTCAGACATTTTATATCATCTGGTAATTTATCAAAAAGTTTTATAGCAGCATATTTTGTCCCTTTCTGTGCCAAAGGTAGGTTAAGTAAAGGATAGTGTAGATTTTTCTTTATTTTGGTATTTAATCATGAATGTCACCGTTGATTTTAAACTGGTCCATGTTGTTGAGAAAAAGTTTGTTACTGAGTAAATGTACTGTGAAGCACTTGTAAGAATTCCTAACCTTTTAAACAGATGCCTACAAGATGTGCCACTATGAACCCCACACATTATTCTAACTACTTTATTTTGAGCAGTGAATACCTTTTGCCTAAGTGTTGATTTGCCCCAGAATATTATTCCGTATGACATCAGAGAGTGGAAGTATACAAAGTATGTTAGATTACTAATTAAAAATTAAAATGCAGAGTGAAAATCTCATTCTGAAAATATCCCCCAGGCTGTGGCGAAGACATCTCTGCACTATATCCTTTCTTTCGGGAGTACTAGTTCTGTAAGGCTCCCAGGAGAGCTTCTGTAAAGTTTGGAAGGTAGGAGACGCGTACGGGCAGAAGTAAAGCTATGAGGACAGGACGTGAGTTGTGCTTGGGTAGCTCAGTTGGTAGAGCACTTGCCCACGAAAAGCAAAGGTCCCGAGTTCGAGTCTCCGTCCAACACACAGTTTTAATCTGCCAGGAAGTTTTATATCAGCGCACACTCCGCTGCAGAGTGACAATCTCATTCTGGACGTGAGGTTTCTTTCCCACAGCCCTGCAGGGCGTCTCCAGAAACGGATTCGCAGGTCATTGAGCCTCGGTTCGAAAAAGGACTAATCACTAAAGACAATCCTACTTCAGTCACTGAGATACCTGGCCGAAGACGTGTT
This sequence comes from Schistocerca gregaria, assembly GCF_023897955.1. NCBI lineage: Eukaryota > Metazoa > Arthropoda > Insecta > Orthoptera > Acrididae > Schistocerca > Schistocerca gregaria. Next base: position 527,891,660 of record NC_064922.1, on the reverse strand, counting down.
CGGAGACACCCGAGACAGCAGAAGGATACTAACCTGACTGTCGCCAGCCACACGGCCCTTCAACCAAGAATGATCGTCTGGCGTACTATTTGTCTTCATAGCAGGACCTCTTCGGACGTTATTCTACACCTCATTTTGTTCCATTTCATGGCAAGCCATCGTGGGGTACCACTTCAGCTGCCTACAACTACACTTGCAGACACGAAACTGGAAGTGTCTGCCGAAACACCGGAGAAAATTCGCTTGAGAACTCTTGGGAGAGACACCCACTATACATGGCACAGAATGCGTCACAGCCATTTGTCGTTATTCAGTGATCTTTTGAAGACTAAATTACGAAAAGCGTGGACATGTTATGACACTGTGATGAGTAAAATTTCTCAATATTTCAAACTCTTGACTAACACTGGAAAGCAAGAAAATCATAGGACGGAGCACGTTAGCACACAGAAGATGGTAAATGGCACGCCAAAGTATTCATTCAGTGCAATGACAAGTTGAAATGGTAAAATATCGGTTAAAGAAAACATGAAAGGGATAGGGGAGTCAGAACGATGCTGTAGTTCACACTACACAGAGCAAAGCCGGAACGAGGCACATGTTCATGGACGCTTGTCAATTGCATCGGAGTGTCCCGTAATGAGAGAGGACGCCATAGTGTAGTTTGCGCGATGCCACTGGCATCGCATAACGCAGTGGTTAGCGAGATCCATGATAAATGTTAGTAAAGACAACGATGTTTTCCAGATGACGCCTTATCAGAAAAGTGGCGTCACATTCGCAATTCTCGGCACTGCCGAACGTAAGCGCAAGGTGACTTTTTCTGCTCATTGTCACAAACAAAAAACACAGAGACAGTTAAATTTTAAAAAGTGTTTAATTTTTAGTGATGTTGTCAGCCCTGAGCTGAGTATTGTCGCCACGTACCTCAAGGGCAGAGGGGTAAGTAGCATGCCCACTGCGGGATTAGGGAATGTGACAGAGAGAATGTTTTATTCTTCTTTTCCTGTGCTGGCAATGCATGCGCGTGCACAGCTAGTATGGTATCAGTTTTGACACCGAAGTAGCAAGAGTTCTTGGATGTGTATTACAGTGACGGTAATTTTCAAACACGGTGCATATCTGAAACAATAAAGAATATGAAATCAAATTAGGCTGCTGTAATACAACGCAACGAGAAGAAGAAAAATGACATTCAAAACATTTTAGTAAACAACTGTGATCGTGTCTCATATTGCATAATACATTTAAATACAAGTCAAATTGCTGTTATTAATTAGTTACTCGTCTGCTCGCACAGACACCACAACAACATTTCGTCAGGATGCTACGGAGTCACAACTTTGTGGTCGCTGAGGTTGGGAGCCATCTGGAAGAGAATAGTCAACAGTAATGAAGCGAATGGTGCCAACTTTTACAGACCAGTATTTGGGGGCAGTTGGCCAACTTATTATGTTCTCAGTATAGCTGGTATATTGGGAATTTATAACATACTCATTTTCACAGGTTACCAAATTCTAAAGGTGGCAGGGGTAAAATACAGGGAGCGAAAGGCTATTTATAATTTGTACAGAAACCAGATGGCAGTAATAAGAGTCGAGGGTCATGAAAGGGAAGCAGTGGTTGGGAAAGGAGTGAGACAGGGTTGTAGCCTCTCCCCCATGTTATTCAATCTGTATATTGAGCAAGCAGTAAAGGAAACAAAAGAAAAATTTGGAGTAGGTATTAAAATTCATGGAGGCGAAGTAAAAACTTTGAGGTTCGCCGATGACATTGTAATTCTGTCAGAGACGGCGAAGGACTTGGAAGAGCAGTTGAACGGAATGGACAGTGTCTTGAAAGGAGGATATAAGATGAACATTAACAAAAGCAAAACGAGGATAATGGAATGTAGTCAAATTAAATCGGGTGATGCTGAGGGAATTAGATTAGGAAATGAGACACTTAAAGTAGTAAAGGAGTTTTGCTATTTAGGAAGTAAAATAACTGATGATGGTCGAAGTAGAGAGGATATAAAATGTAGACTGGCAATGGCAAGGAAATCGTTTCTGAAGAAGAGAAATTTGTTAACATCGAATATAGATTTATGTATCAGGAAGTCGTTTCTGAAAGTATTTGTTTGGAGTGTAGCCATGTATGGAAGTGAAACATGGACGATTACTAGTTTGGACAAGAAGAGAATAGAAGCTTTCGAAATGTGGTGCTACAGAAGAATACTGAAGATAAGGTGGATAGATCACGTAACTAATGAGGAGGTATTGAATAGGATTGGGGAGAAGAGCAGTTTGTGGCACAACTTGACTAGAAGAAGGGATCGGTTGATAGAACATGTTTTGAGGCATCGAGGGATCACAAATTTAGCATTGGAGGGCAGCGTGGAGGGTACAAATCGTAGAGGGAGACCGAGAGATGAGTACACTAAGCAGATTCAGAAGGATGTAGGTTGCAGTAGGTACTGGGAGATGAAGCAGCTTGCACAGGATAGAGTAGCATGGAGAGCTGCATCAAACCAGTCTCAGGACTGAAGACAACAACAACAACAACCAACTAACTATAAGATCGATACATAAGCAGTCTCAGAAGTCTACCCATATTGTCAATATTGGCATTTGAGCAAAAACATTTGACGACCACTAGCTGTTAATGAGCTCACTTCCGTGCTTCCAACGCCACTCATGCAAATACGGAGCTAGTGCCGAATGTGAAGCCGCAATCGAACCATGAGCTGACAAAACCAACTATATAACTATATGAACTCCAAAGCGATACTAAAGGTCAGAAGTAAAGACCCTATTTCAACAGAAACACTCTTGTGGAGCGGAGAATGTGACAGAGAGACAGTCTGACCAGCAACACGAAAGTTACAAGATGCGGCCATCCATCAGTACTAGAAGACAATGTTGTTCCATCCACAGGGCAAGAGTTACAGCTGTCGTAGGGTTGTTAGAGGACCATGTGTTTTTCCACAAGTCAGAATGGCGGAATGAAATGTGAACGCCTCACTAGGATGTGGGTGAATAATTGCAAAAAAACTGTAATCATGCAGCAAATGCCAAAGTCATAGTAATTACTACGCATTTATTGCGATTGGACAGTAATTTGTGTGTCGAAGGAAAATATTGGTATGGATGTGGGCAGATGAAACGTCGAGCCTGTGTGTGAACGCACGTGGTCCGTGTGGTGATGCGCCATCCGTATCAGCGATCCTGCGACTAACAGAGCCCACGCTAGTCCCTTGCCATTTCCTTTATATTATTCCTTTTGTTTATGCACAATTTTAATATGATATGCCTATGGTTTGTTGTCGTATTGTCATGTTATAGGTAGAGCTGAATGACATTAGTGTGGACGATAAGTGCGACCTACGCACAGAAATCTTGTAAGCTTCATCTTAAAGCTTACCAGGATGCGTCAGGAGCACCACGTGGTCTGCAGTGAAGCAATTTTCTTTTAAAGTGACACATAAAAAAAAGGTTTAGGCACGTTTATATTACCTTCCATGTTGGAAGTTAAGGGCATGTCACAACTAATTTTGTGCCCCATTTGCAACGATGCTCCTAGTGCCGCAGGGCTCGCAGTAATTGCAGTGGCTCTCTCTCATCAGATCTGACATAGCTGACCAACTGTCCTGCTTTACAGTGCCGACAAGCCACGATGTTGTACAACCTCATCAGAATTTGCAGTTCAAATACCCTTCCTAATTAGTAATAGTGCCCATGGGCAATCTGAATGCAACGCTGTGTCACAGTGAAAATTTAATACCCACATATTGTAGGTGTACTCTTGTGTGCACAATTCAAAAACTGAAATTTATCGCATACATTTACAGTAAGAAATCAAAGGCAGTATAAAACTCATTACACCAGAGTTACTCGCCGTGGCTTCCTGATGAAAAAGTAGCATGAAGAATCGCTTCTAAAAGGAAATGAAACGAGATATAAATCTTTAATAATAACATTCTACATCTACATCTACACCCATAATCCACAAGCCATCTGATGGTGTGTGGCGGAGGGTACCATGAGTACGTCTATCGGTTGTCCCTTCTATTCCAGTCTCGTATTGTTCGTGGAAAGAAAGATTGTCGGTATGCCTCTATGTGGGCTCTGATCTCTCTGATTTTATCCTCATGGTCTCTTCGAGAGATATACGTAGGACGGAGCAATATAGTGCTTGACTCCTCTGTGAAGGTATGTTCTCTGAACTTCACCAGAAGCCCGTGCAACTGAGCGTCTCCCTTGCAGAGTCTTCCACTGGAGTTTATCTATCATCTCCGTAACGCTTTCGAGATTACTAAATGATTCCGTAACGAAGTACGCTGCTCTCTGTTGGATTTTCTCTATCTCCTCTATCAACCCTATCTGGTAAGGATCCCACACCGGTGAGCAGTATTCAAGCAGTGGGCGAAAAACGTAGTGAGGTATTCTCCTTGGACCGCAAACTATACAATTAATTTTGAGCTATACTCATGTCTTGCGTATTAGTGTAACAGAATATACTTAAAAACCGGTCGTCTGCCGTCGTTGCTATTGATCGTGAAATGTAAATCATACACGTTTTTTTGCGGAGCATCACTCAGCAACAGCAAAGCATTTTATGCTCCACAAAGTGATGAGCGGTGGCCGACGCTTTCGACACAGAGCGATGGAGAGCAGGTCCGCCGCGGCAGTTGCTACCGGGTGCCAGCGAGTCGACCCCGGAGAGCACTGTTAAAAGGCAGAAACCTATAACAAAAATGTTACTGGACGGAAAATATCACCAGTATGTCAGAAATTGAAATACATTGTAGATGTGCGACTATTACACTCCGTACATCAGCATTCAGACGAAAGGTCCTATAAAAATTTAGGCAGCTAAATATTGCACGGAGACAATGCGCTGTTTACCTCTACACCACGAGCGTACATATAGCAGAACACCTCGAACGGAAGACAGGACTTCTACCAGGAACTGCCGCAGCCGACAGTACTGCCAAATTTATTGAATTATCGGCATGGCCAGTTTGTTTGTCCAATATCGCTATGGGCGCTGACTTAGAATCTGCGGCTGCTGGACTTCGGCCAGGCTTTATGCCAAATAGTGTAGATATCCACACACTGCATCGTCAAGAACAGGTATCATAGTCTCTTCACATCAAAAAAAGGAGTTTTACCAAATAGTCAGAACAAGCGATGATTCACAAATACATTCTTATTGTGAACACTACAGTAACATATTAAGAAAAGTTGTAAAACTTGACAGATCAGGTGATGAAATAAAGTCAATACGGAATATCGTTGAAGGAGAGACAAGGAAAGAAATTACAATGAAATGAATATCGCTAGCTGCATACAGGCGTTGATATAAGTCAACGGGGACAGTTGAAAATGTATGCGCCGACCGGGACTCGAACCCGGGATCTCCAGCTTACAAGTCAGACGCTCTATCCATCTTATTTTGTTTTGTTTTAATCTCATTTTATTCGACTTCGTTCGTTGGAGCAAGACACCCGTTTCAGTTCGTCGTTGATCCGTTAACTCAGTTTTTTATTACAAAGGGCAACTAACCCTCTGACCGAACACGCTGAGTTGCCGTGCCGGAGATCCATCTGAGCCACCGAGGCCGCAGATGATAGTGCGCGTGCAGGGACTTCGGAGACTTATCTCTGGCACGCCTCCCGTGAGACCCACGTTCTCAACTTACTGTCCCGCACTACATTCATAGTACCCTCCCCACTATAGTCATTTCTCGCGGCTTTTTGCCGATTCCCGTAAGAGTTCGGGCACTGTTTGTGCATCGTCACAGAATTAATTGTACACCACTTACAAGTTTTCTGTACGATGTTTCAGACGAGACACGCTGTAACGCAATTGAGTGAAATATCAGAAACGATCTCCCAAGATATTTCCAACATTATAAGCACACAGATCTGCTTGAACTCTAGCTGTTCGATAAATTGTTGTATAACAACTCAAGATCCTTATGCCTTCGAGGCAATCTTATCATGTGCGCAGCCGTACAGTCGGATGCATGTTTAATGAGGTTACTTAGGCATTATAGGAAGGAGGAAGGAAATTTCTTGACTTGTGTAAGAGGTGGCTTATTCTGTAAAGAAGTTTCGGTGTACCAAGGAAAGTATAGAAATACGCAAACAAAAAGTATGGTTTTTGTATTTTTTCCCATGACTGATACTACAAATCATGGAACACGACTAAATTTCTAACTCGATCAGAAACTGCAAGGAAACAACAATCGAAATGGCACAATGGTAAACCGCCCGACTGGCACTCATAAGGTCAGAGGGTCAGTGCTTCAGATCCACCCATTCATATTTAGACTTTCCATGAATTATACAAACTGTTAAAAAGAAATGCCGGGATTGGTCCTTTGAAAGAGACACACACTGTTTCCTGCGACATACATCCCAAAACAGATCTTTTTTCCCCATCTGTAATAACCTTCTCGTCCACGGGGCATCGAAATATAAACTTCTTTCCTTCAACTAAATTTTGTGCATGTGATGCCCTGCAGCTCTCAAGTAGGCCTATTTGGAAAAAAGAGACACATTTCAGAACCGCGAAGAGTTGGAAATAAAATAATTCTTTATGAACTGCCGGTTTCAATCGTTCGATCATCCTCAGGTTAAGTTAAAATTTATTACAACAGCCTGTACGCCAAAGTTCTTACTGTAGTGTCAAACAATAAAAGACTATCTTGCGTTACTTCCACCATTCGTAATATGCTTCGAATTTCCGACCTTGTCAATTTACTGTTTGCTGAAGAAGTACTTTAGTATTGAAGGTAATGGCACGAGATACCCCTTTTTCTTTGACGCCTTAGTAAGAACGTTGCATGCACAATTATGAAAACAATTGCCTATTCAGTGTCACCCGTGTTGTCGACTTGGCTTTTTCTGCTCATCTGTAGTGATTTATTTGCTTGCGTTGTTTTGTTCTCATTCCGTTTCTTAGGATGTCAGGTTTAAGTGAACAACGTGCAGTTCTGAAATTTTGTTTTCTACTCCGTAAGGATGCTGCTGAAACTGTTTTAATGTTAGAAACAGGTTACTAACATAACGCTATGGGAAAAATTCAAGTTTACGAGTGGTTTGCTCGATTTAAAATGGCGACGTGTCGATTGATGACAAACCTCGTTCTGGATGTCCACCAACTGCCCAAATCGAGGGAAATGGTGAAATAATTCGAGAGCTTGTGCTCATAGACCGTCGATAGAGAATTGATCACCTGTGAGAGATTATGCAGAGTGTTGGTCAAAAAAGATCCGATTTGTGGCAGATAGTAGACTGGTTCTTCCACGACGACAACGCATCTGCACACACAACCATCCTTTTAGACAATCTTTGGCTAAAAATAGCATGGTTCTGCTGCTCGACGCACCTTACTCGCGTCACCTGGCTCCGTGCGACTTTTTGGTATTGCCACACATGAGAAGGGGCATGAAAGGACATCGATTGACAACACTGAAGAAGTCAAGAAGAAAACGAGGGAGGAGCTGTCAGCCATTACTAAAGATGAGTACAAAAAATTTTCCGAACAGTGGAAACTTCGGTGGGACAAATGTATTAGTTGTAATGGAGAGTATTTTGAGGGCGATAAGTTTGTTTTGTAAAAAATTTGAAAAGCTACAGCTTTAAAAAATAATTGCAGATTGTTTTGCGTACTCTCTCATATGATACCTGAAAAAGATCAGATGTTTGAAATCACTCGAAATAAAGACTTCTTCATTCAGCAATCCTTGGCAGTTCTGAAGTATGACCTCTTTCCCTCCTGTTTTGTGAGGGCCAAAAGAACACTAATGAAAAAAAATGCATTACGAAGGAATTATCGAAATGGGACGGAAATCGTCTTCAGATGTAAAGCACATTTATGGACAAACAAATGATTACAATTTCAAAAAAATGGATGATTTATTCAAGAGAATGAGCTTCACAAACTGAGCAATTCAGTAATTCTTGGTCCACCTCTGTCCCTAATGCAATCAGTTATTTGGCTTGCCACTGATTGACACAGTTGTTGGATATCGCCCTGGTGGATATCGCGTCAAATTCTGTCCAATTAGCTTGTGAGGTTTGATTTCGTAGACTTTCCCGGCGTAATAGCTGCTGATAATCTTCACGGGTTTGCAGCCGGATTATGTCGTCGTCCAGACACAATATTTCGGCGTACCAGCTGGCCGCCTTCTTCAGGTGAGTTAGTGCTCGTGAACTGCCCCGCCGGAACTGAATTCCAGCCACAACGACGGAAACCTTTATACACCACGGACAGGGCACAGCGCGTGCGCGAGATTATGGACAGCGCCTCCTGGCGGCGAGTAGACACAAAGCGCGCCGGTGGAAGAAGGAGGCAGAAACGAGAACCCGCAGCAGCACTAGATAGAAGAATCCAATGATCGAAAAGAAGACCGTTATTGTTCAATGTCAGACAAAATCGTATTTCATGCCTTACTTAGAGGAAAACCTTTATCCCTGTTAATAATATTACTTGAATATCTAATTGCAATGGATTCTTTAAGAACACATTCCCAATAGCTAGAAGCAGGAGAGATCAATTGTGTCTTGTCATACATCATCCTGTGAAGGACACAGGATGATGTATGACAACTCACCTGAAGATGGCGGCCAGCTGGTCCGCCGAAATATTGTGTCTGGACGACGACATGATCCAGCTGCAAAGCCGCGAAGAATATCAGCAGCTGGTGAGATTGCCAGAGCTGGTTGGACTCCCCTTATCGTAACGGCCCAAACGTTTTCAATTAGGGCGAGATCCGGCGACCCTGTGGTGAAGATAGGGTTTTCAAGGTACAAAGGCTAGCAGCAGAAACTCTCGTCGTCTGCAGACGGACACAATCTTGCTGAAATGCAAGCTCCGAATTGTTTGCCATGAATTGCAACAGAATGGGGCGTAGAACACCATTGATGTACCACTGTACTGTAAGCGGTCACCTGGTGTGAAAAGAAATGGTACCCCGCACCATCACTCCTGGTTGTCGTGGCGTACGGCGTTCGTCAGTGAGGTTGATATCCACTGCTGTCCGGGAAACCTTTTGATAGGTTCCTGGCCTGGAATCTCTTTAATAGCAGTAGAGTTGTTTTCAATGAAGAGACCCATTTCGAACTGACCCCCCGATGATCAGTGGAGCCATGTCTGGAGACGCCTGGACAGCGGTGGGATACCAACTGGACTATCGCCCGCCATACTTCCCGATGACCAGCAGTGACGGTCTGCAGTGCCATTTCCTTTCCTAGCACGACCGCTGTGGTTGTTATCCGCTGCTGTCTTAAAGCACAGCGACACTACGACGATATTCTATGCCCCGTTTTGTCGCCCTTCATGGAAAGCTCAGTGGTACGTAAACTTCACTCGGTGCTTTTGCTGTTCGCAAAACTATTGTAGATTACCAATAGCTATTCGAAATCACAGTAGAGCTATAATTCAGTAGCGTTCGCTTTCTTAAGAAAGTATTGTTTACAGCCTGACTTCTGCCGTCCTGGTTTCACGTACGCATAATCCATTCACACGAGTGACGTAAGAAGGCGTCGACCCGGCGGTCAGCAGGACAGAAGGAAACAGCGGAGCTGTCGTGATCTGTTTACCGTCGCTCGCCCCTGGACAGCTCAGCCCAGCGCGTTGCCAAAGGCGGTGGCCGGTGCTTTCTCTTCCGGTCACGGAGAACGCCGCGGCGCCACTTTCGCTCTCGATGCGGGCGTTTGTCACACACGCCGCATCACAATGCGTGCTGCGGTTGGCCTTGACACACACAGTTGCGTAGTGACACATAACGCGACTCCACGAGTGAATGGCGTTTCAAAATCTCACTGCGCAAGGCGAAAACGGCTACTTTTGAAGCATGTAAATAACTAAATTATCACTAGTCCAGAGAAATACAATTGATTCTTTTGTTTCATAATATTATCGCAATATTCATTATCCGTCACCATTTCCCCCTCTTGATGAACAGTTCACAATATACATTAATCCTGTTTGGAAATAACTCTCCCACAAAGTAATGCATAAGTATGAAACTAGAATACACAAATTAATTCATTTTTTATAACTCTCATGCTGTTATTATCATTAGTCTGTTATATAATTGAAAATTTTGCTACAGATTTATGCTGTACATTGCCGTCAAGCCGGCGCCGCAAAGTTAGATGCCCCAAAGCGTTAACAGATTACAGCTTCACGGTTGCTTCTGGACCTTAATTTCTGTCATGTGCACGCAAAATGTAAATGGTACAATGTTTTCTTGAATAACAGTGTGTCAAGAAACATTTTCAGACTTTTTCTGGTTTTACATACATATTTGATCAAGTAATACGACGCATTTGGCCTCGTTAACGTAACTTCCTTTTTGTTATACGTTTTTAAAAATCCAGAAGAGAAGTGTGTGATTTGAAAAGGCTCCTTTAACGCAGAATGACATCTGCCTGCAGAAAATAATGTTCAGTCCACGTCCCCCGCCCCCCCTCCCCAACAGCATATTTTGCTATGTTGCGGTCGATTTACAGTCTTTCCTTCTCACAGGGTTCACCCAGAGAATTCGAGCTGGGGTGATTGGACATCTAAAGCCAGAGGACAGAAATAATACCACTACAGTAAAAGTGAACAGTGTATAAAACAAAATATCGATTGACAAATCCACTTACGAATGAAATGTGATTCCTTAACACTTTCGCTTATAATCAGAACGATTGCTATACCACGCAGGCTGCCATTTTTGATCAATGGCTTCCACAAGAAGCTAATGTTTGGGGTAATTAACGTGGAGTACTTCTGCTTCAAGTTTCTGACGTCATGACAACTCCCCTTATTATCTCTTCATGGATACGGATCAAATGTACATCTCTGCTTATATTCTTGTGTTTTCCCTTCGGCAGAGTAAGACGATAGACGATGCGTAGACACTTTTTGGAGACTTGCATTCCGCCATTACAGAGAGCCTCGCAAATGGTCTATAGTCGCCACTGTATCGAGCTGCACAGTTAATCTGATCTATTTTAAATTCATTAAGGCTGGTTAAATGCGTTATTAGACTGTCTGGAGTTTAAAACGTTAAAGGATTTATATAATAATTAACGTCGTATAGTCAAACGTTGACCCCCGAGTCTTGGAGAACAATGAAACATAAATATAAAACATTGCTATTACTGTCTTACAAATGGTACTAATCCCACTAAAAAATTTCCGAATCCCCTCTCCATTTTGTGCACAAAATTATTTTTATAAGATCTGTTGCATATTCAATTGCGTATCCAGGCCAGCACGGATGCTTGCACGCATATTGAAGACACGAACAACAGGAGACTAATTTTTTGACTCGTAAGAGAATTCCAGACAACTTTTTAATGGTATCATCAACTGAACTTGTTAACCAAAAATAGTAGAACTGTCTTCCATTACTGTAATTACTTTGACTGCCTCTTGTATATTTTTCTACTGACATGCGCATTCGTAGCCGCTGGTGTTAAATCCAAGAGACACTGCAACTGGAGGCAGCCGCAGGGAGAATCCAGATCGGTAGGAAATTCCATGATCGGTATTTGGTTTGAACTGTAAGAAAAGCTGATGAGGTAAACATCTCGATTCCAAACAACACAGAAGAACATAGACTAAGTCCCAGATCTTACCGGTTGGATGGAGCTGGCAATTCAGGATAGAGTTTTAAAATCAAGTAACTATGCTATGCATATGCCGAAGGGAGAAGCGAGTAGCTTTTGCAGGCCGTATGCTGCAAGTGAATTAATTTAATTTGTGCATGCTGGCCGCGTATCCGAGCAGATATAACCAGTCAGCAAAATTAGTGCAGTATATCAGCATCTGGAAATAGGCCATTCCACAATATGATAAATATGCACCTTCTTTTATTTTGCAATCCCGATCACATTATGTCGATCAATATTGACTGATAAGACAGTTGACAACAATAGACCAATTCAGTTTTAAAGTAAAAAAGAGCAGGCGTAATTTCTGATAGTGCAGTTCCACTAACACGCGGCACATAGGAAATTGAAACGAAAAAGAGCGGGAAGCGGGTTGGATGGAAATGAATGATATGTAATATCTGCTGGGTCTTGAAATATATACTATGGTTCTTCTCGGTTTGGCATGGTACATAATTTTTAGTTTAAAATTAAGAACTTCGTCTTGCGAGAGACCAGCGGTTTGCCGAACATAAGGAACTAGAGCCAGATGGCTGACCTGGTGTCGAAGCTTCTGACAGGTACATTTCTAACGATGGTGATAAAACACGGAGCCATCCTTTTGCACCATTACAGAGGAAGATTATAGGTCCTTATGAGCCAAATTTCAAGCTTGTGTGTTGCAGTGGAAGACAATTACGGGTTTTCGAAAAAGTGATCCTTTAATTTTGTTGTGCAGTGTATTTTAAACAAGCATGAAAAGATCCTCTTCATCTCTGCCAACATCAGTTGAACAACATAGGGTTGAAACGCGGTTCCATTAATCATGATATCCCTTTGGCGACTAGTGGAGAGCCCCTATAGGCTGGCCGAGCGGTTCTAGGCGCTTCAGTCTGGAACCGCACGACCGCTACGGTCGCAGGTTCGAATCCTGCCTCGGGCATGGATGTGTGTGATGTCCTTAGGTTAGTTAGGTTTAAGTAGTTCTAAGTTCTAGGGGACCCACACGAATTTGTGTAGATGAAACCGAACATAAAAATACAAAAATCGCAGGAATGGAATCGAATGTTTCGCTTAACCTATATAGCACAAAGAAAAATATCAATAACGTAAACCGGAAACCAAACAATGCGAAACAGTATCGCAGTTATTGTTAAGTATATATAACTGAAAGGGATGTGTGTATACTAAAACATAGCGCTCGAAATTAAAGTAGCGAAACATAAAATTGAGAACCATCAATTGCAATGTATTTGCCGAAAAAAAAGTAAGACAACAGTCGTATGTCCCCCGTTATTTCAAAATGTTTGCTTCCAATGCATGACTTCACACAACAAAAACACAATCCTTTTGCGTCACGACTCAAAGCCAACAAGTGGAATCTCAGCTTACGGTCACCTACATAGCTCAAAGGAGACGGCGATACCAGACGAAGCCACACAACACCACGACATAATCGAAAAATAACAAGAATATGTTCCTCAAGACAGAATCAAAGGAATACGCACACAAAAGACACAAGTGGAATCGTAGCATACGCTGAGCCTATGTAGCTCAAACGGGAAAGTGATGCCACATACAAACTTCACAAGAGAATCATGTAATTGAAAAATAGTACACACGAATTCCTCCAGAATAAAAGAAGCAGAAGTATCCAAAAACACACAATTTGTATAGAATATTTTGCTTGATCTATACAGCTCAAGCGAAGACTCTGATACCAAAAACCGCCACACACAACTATAAAGAACAATATCGCAATTTCAACTAGACCTATATCGCCAAAACGCAGAAATCGATAATCCCCTCCCCCCCAAATGAAGCTAGCCAATCAAAGATTTCAAAAACCTCATTTCAAAGAGATTCACTCCGAGAAACAAATTAAAATCTTACAATAAATGAGAATATCTTAAAAAAACTTAAGAACTGTAAATAAATCGAAATCAATCAACGCTGGCCTCACAACGTAGCAAACAAACACATACATGTGCGCGTTAATAACAACACGAGTCATATAAAAACAATCCTCTAAAAATACACTACATCTACACGACATCATATTAAAAAAAAAACAGCCAATATTGTAAATGAAATCACTACTTGTTTCAATCCCAACAATTTGAGATACGCCCTTATATTCTTACCAAGCGACGTGGCGGAGTTGTTAGCACACTGAACACGCATTCGGGAGGTCGACGGTTCAATCCCGCGTCCAGCCATCCTGATTTACACTTTCCGTGATTTACCTAAATCGCCCCAGGCAAATGCCGGATTGGTTCTTTTGAAAGGGCACGGACGACTTCCCTTTTCTAATCCGATGAGGCCAATGACCTCGCCGTCTAGTCTCCTCCCCAAAAACAACCCAACCCAACCCTTAGGTTCTTGCCCAACATGTTCCTCAACAAACACTTTACAAAATCAGCCAAGTTACTGTAAAAAAAACAACATTATAATTGTAATCACTAATCGTTACACTCGCTATAATTTGAACTGTACTCTTAACTTCCTGGCCGGCCGATGTGGCCGAGCGGTCCTAGGCTCTTCAGTCTGGAACCGCGCGACCGCTACGGTTCCAGGTTCGAATCCTGCCTCGGGCATGGATGTGTGTGATGTCCTTAGGTTAGTTGGGTTTAAGTAGTTCTAAGTTCTAGGGGACTGATGACCTCATATGTTAAGTCCCATAGTGCTCAGAGTCATTTGAACCATTTTTTAAAATTCCTGTCCGCAGCTCGTGGTCGTGCGGTAGCGTTCTCGCTTCCCGCGCCCGGGTTCCCGGGTTCGATTCCCGGCGGTGTCAGGGATTTTCTCTGCCTCGTGATGACTGGGTGTTGTGTGATGTCCTTAGGTTAGTTAGGTTTAAGTAGTTCTAAGTTCTAGGGGACTGATGACCATAGATGTTAAGTCCCATAGCGCTCAGAGCCCATTTAAAATTCCTGCCTAACCTTTCCCTCCAGAACTGCGCCAAATATGGAAAGAAACTTCCAAATTTAAGCTGTGCTCTCGCTTTCCACAGTAACCGCTCCCTAGTAAGTCACGATATACTTGAAATAAACAGCACAGTTTACAAACATCGTAGTTAGTGTTTTTAATACCCCACAGGTAACATTTAATAAAAGGCCGCTTACATCCTTCACATAGTAAACTCATGACGTCACATAAGGCGTCGTGGGTCAAAGCAGAAGGGTGGAATCGGACCTTGCTCTTGACCTTGAAAGTTCAGCATTACAATAGTCTTCAGATGAGTATTTCGATAAGCTTGCTTCAGTATTGCCAAACCTGCTATTACTTCTACCTTCATATTTGATGTTTATGGGGTAATTTACGTTGTCTTGCGCATACCACTTTCGAATCTATGCGTACATGGGCAGAACCTATAGCGCATTTTTATCTACCAGGGCATATTAGTCAGTAGGGGAATATCTCTGCCAGGCAGTGTAACAATCCGAAATAAATCTTTCGTTCTGCAACAGAGTGAGTTCTGATTCTAAGCCTCCTTGCAGATTAAAGTGCGTGTCCGACAGGGACTAGAAACTAGAATCTTTTCTTTGAAGGATAAAGCCCTTAACGACTGAGCTATCCAGGCACTACTAATGACTTGCCGCCACAACTTCACAGATGTACTCGTCTTGGTAGGCTGATCGGCGAGATTTTTATTTATACTGCCGAATGAGATTAGTCCGGCGTACCGATCCGTGTTGTTACTTATTCAGGAGTATAACGTTTTCTTCATCCATTAATTCCGTAATTGTCTCTTTCTGTCTCTTGATCTGAAGGGCACCATGTCGTGCGTTGGTCACTGAAGTCACCCACAACGAACTCCGCTGTTTGTACTTGTTGGATTATACATTGTATGGTTTCTGTCGACTATCTCATAACTACTCACATCACTGCAGCCAGGGCACCGCTACAGTCTAGCCGCTAGAATGTAGCGGCGCCATGGCTGCAGTGATGTGCTGTGTTGTGAGTGGCATAAGACGTATGTGGTGCATAAGTGCCTATATAGTTGTTGTAATTTTAACATTACGATGCTTCAGACTTCTTTTCTGTTACATGCCAATCATGAGGAAGAGTACTGTTGCCATTAATTTAAAAGAAGTATACAATAACCTCTCTGTCGAGTTCTGAAGATAGTAGCATTGATTACCGAAACCAGTTATGGAGGATAAGGATTATTAGTAGTGACCTTGCAAAGAAGTTTGTCTTTGTGTGAGATGATCCACATGAGTTCCAAAAGAAATCCGTTGGAATTCGATTACTCGATAAATAGTACAATTCTCAAGGCTGTCAATTCAACTAAGTACCTGGGTGTTAAAATTACGAGCAACTTCAGTTGGAAGGACCACATAGATAATATTGTCGGGAAGGCGAGCCAAAGGTTGCGTTTCATTGGCAGGACACTTAGAAGATGCAACAAGTCCACTAAAGAGACAGCTTACACTACACTCGTTCGTTCTCTGTTAGAATATTGCTGCGCAGTGTGGGATCCTTACCAGGTGGGATTGACGGAGGACATCGAAAGGGTGCAAAAAAGGGCAGCTCGTTTTGTATTATCACGTTATAGGGGAGAGAGTGTGGCAGATATGATACACGAGTTGGGATGGTAGTCATTAAAGCATAGACGTTTTTCGTCGCGACGAGACCTTTTTACGAAATTTCAGTCACCAACTTTCTCTTCCGAATGCGAAAATATTTTGTTGAGCCCAACCTACATAGGTAGGAATGATCATCAAAATAAAGTAAGAGAAATCAGAGCTCGAACAGAAAGGTTTAGGTGTTCGTTTTTCCCGCTCTCTGTTCGGGAGTGGTATAGTAGAGAGATAGTATGATTGTGGTTCGATGAACCCTCTGCCAAGCACTTAAATGTGAATTGCAGAGTAGTCATGTAGATGTAGATGTAGATTCTTTGATCTATTATCATAGATCACCCCTTCGTCTCAAAATGAGTAAACCAAAGCATGGTAAACAGGGTGATTTTTTCCACCATGTACAAACTCTTGGGATTGATCGATGAGAGGATACGGAACAAAAACGACCTTATGAACTTATGGCCGGACTTCCATGGTTCCATGCTAGAAACCATTTATTCAATCAAACTTTGTTACAGAGACTGCAATCTAACACGTGCTGTGCCATGCAGCCACAGTTACAGTATTCAAGGGTTCCTCCTTGAGGGTGGTACTGCTCCTCGTACATGATGCCCTAGCGCCCTCTCCTGCAACAGTAATTGGTACTGTTGTGTCCGACTCACTTCTCTTGCTGACTTGCCTTCTAATGGATGTGATACAGCGTCGTACCCAATAACTCCGTATTCGAATCGAGAGCTTGCCGACATGCTGTTTACTTACAGAAAAGCAAACAGCAACCGGCGGCGGGCAGCAAGGTTGTATCAGGAGACCTATCCCCGCCGACAACAACAACAGCATTCAATGTTTGCAACAGTGTGTCAGTGTTTGTTAAAGACAGGGTCTTTTCAGGAAGCAGAAAATCGTGAAGGACGTACCCGAAATGTTCGGACACCAGACTTCGATGAAACTGGTTAACAACGTGGAAGGCGACTACCGTGTCAGTACCAGGCAGTTGGCCCATCAGTACAGGGTAAACCAGACGACCGTTTGGAATATTCTTCAAGACAATTGTTACTAACCTTGCCATTTACAGCGTGTGCAGGGCTTACTAGCGACAGACTTTCCACATCGGGAGCAGGGTTGACACTGATTTCTTCTCCAGGCAACCACGATTACGTGATTTGCGCCATCCATTGTATCCACAGATGAGGCCAGCTTTACGCGGAGTGGTATCTTCAACGTTCATGGCAGTCATCTGTGGGATAGTATGCAGACAGCTAATCATCAGCATCGGTGCAGGAGGAATGTGGGGGCCGGGATAATTGGCGACCGTATTCTGGGACCAGTCTTCCATCCAAGTCGCCTAACAGACTTTGTCTCCCGTGATGGAAGAAGTGCCCCTGATGATTCGAAGCGTCGTGTGGCTTCTACATGACGGTGCTCCAGCCCACTTCGGCGTTCACGTCCGGACGCATCTCAGTCCTGCCTTCCCCGGTCAATGGATCTGACGAGAGAGTTATCAACATGGCGTGCTCGTTCACCAGATCTCAACCCGTGCGACCAGTACGGTTGCTGATTATGGGGACATCTCAGAAGTATCGTGTACGCTGAGCCCATTCCGGATGTTGAGACACTGGCGCAGCGTATACATGCTGCCTTTGCCACTGTTCGGATGCAGCCTTGCCTATGTGAACCTGTGAGATAGAACATGCTACGGCACTTACTCACATGCATTGAGGCACACGGAAACCATTTTCAGCACATACTGCAACTGTGGCTACATGGTACAGCAGGTATTAGACCACAGTCTGTGTAACAATGTATGATTGAGTAAATGCTCTCTAGCATGGAAACCATACATTCCGGAAAATAAGTTCATTAAACCTTTTTTGTACCTTATCCTCTCATCCACCAATTTCTAAAGTGTGTATACGGTGGAAAATATCACCCTGTATATTACGTCACTTTACTCAGGACACGAGAAAGAAAAGAAGCGAACAGATACTAGTGAAGATTTCGTAGATGAGCAGCTAAGTATTTGATCTATCTGAAGAAATTATACATCGACCCTTAGGGAAATAGCGGAAAGGTCGGGTAAGAAGGCCAGTGTTCACTCTGTCTGCTTGCCGGGGGATCTCATCCGAGATGTGGAGGAGGCCCTGCCGGCGGCGATAGAAGGCACTGGGTGCACCCGACTGCAAATTGTTGCTCATGTCGGCACCAATGACTCCTGCCGTCTGGGTTCAGAGGTCATCCTCAGTTCGTAAGGGCGGTTGGCGGAAATGGTGAAAACGGAAAGCCTCGCTCGCGGGGTGGAATCAGAGCTGACTCTTTGCAGTATCGTTCCCAGAATCAATCGCGGTCCTCTGGTTTGGAGCCAAGTGGAAGGCTTAAACCAGAGGCTCAGACGATTCTGCGGAGAGCTGGGGTGCAAATTTCTCGACCTCCGCTATCGGGTGGAGAAATGTAGGGTCCCCCTGAATAGGTCAGGCGTGCACTATACGCCGGAAGCGGCTACAAGGGTAGCGGAGTACGTGTGGAGTGCACATGGGTTTTTTTTTAGGTTAGAGAATTCCCTCCCTAGGCCCGACAAGACGCCTCCTGAGACGCGGCAAGGTAGGAGTAGGCAAAATGCAACAGGGAATAACAATATAAATGTGCTAATAGTAAGCTGCAGGAGTGTATATAGAAAGGTCCCAGAACTGCTGTCATTAATAAACGGTCACAACGCCCATATAATACTAGGTACAGAAAGTTGGCTGAAACCAGACGTAAACAGTAATGAAATCCTAAACTCAGATTGGTATGTATACCGCAGAGACAGGCTGGACAGTGAAGGGGGAGGCGTGTTTATAACGATAGGAAGTGCAATAGTATCGAAGGAAATTCACGGAGATCTGAAATGTGAAATGATTTGGGTGAAGTGGGCTCAGACATGGTAATTGGATGTCTCTATAGGCCCCCGGGCTCAGCAGCTGCTGTGGCTGAGCACCTGAAGAGTAATTTGGAAATTATTTCGAGTAGATTTCCCCACCATGTTATAGTTCTGGGTGGAGATTTTAATTTGCCGGATATAGACTGGGAGACTCAAACGTTCATAACGGGCGGCAGGGAAAAAGAATCCAGTGAAATTTTTTTAAGTGCTTTATCTGAAAACTACCTTGAGCAGTAAAAAAAAGAACCGACTCGTGGCGATAACATATTAGACCTTCTGGTGACAAACAGACCCGAACTATTTGAATCAGTTAATGCAGAACAGGGAATCAGCGATCATGAAGCAGTTACTGCATCGATGATTTCAGCCTTAAATAGAAATATTAAAAAAGGTAGGAAGATTTTTCTATTTAGCAAAAGTGACAAAAAGCAGATTTCAGAGTACTTGATGGCTCAACACAAAAGTTTTGTCTCAAGGACAGCTAGTGTTGAGGATCAGTGGACAAAGTTCAAAACCATCGTACAATATGCGTTAGATGAGTATGTGCCAAGCAAGATCGTAAGCGATGGAAAAGAGCCACCGTGGTGCAACAACCGAGTTAGAAAACTGCTGCGGAAGCAAATGGAACTTCACAGCAAACATAAACATAGCCAAAGCCTTGCAGACAAACAAAAATTACGCGAAGCGAAATGTAGTGTGAGGAGGGCTATGCGAGAGGCGTTCAATGAATTCGAAAGTAAAGTTCTATGTACTGACTTGGCAGAAAATCCTAAGTAATTTTGGTCTTATGTCAAAGCGGTAGGTGGATCAACACAAAATGTCCAGACACTCTGTGACCAAAATGGTACTGAAACAGAGGATGACAGACTAAAGGCCAAAATACTAAATGTCTTCTTCCAAAGCTGTTTCACACAGGAAGACTGCACTGTAGTTCCTTCTCTAGACTGTCGCACAGATGACAAAATGGTAGATATCGAAATAGACGACAGAGGGATAGAGAAACAATTAAAATCGCTCAAAAGAGGAAAGGCCGCTGGATCTGATGGGATACCAGTTCGATTTTAAACAGAGTACGTGAAGGAACTTGCCCCCCTTCTTGCAGCGGTGTACCGTAGGTCTCTAGAAGAGCGAAGCGTTCCAAAGGATTGGAAAAGGGCACAGGTCATCCTCGTTTTCAAAAAGGGACGTCGAACAGATGTGCAGAACTATAGACCTATATCTGTAACGTCGATATGTTGTAGAATTTTTGAACACGTATTATGTTCGAGCATAATGACTTTTCTGGAGACTAGAAATCTACTCTGTAGGAATCAGCATGGGTTTCGAAAAAGACGGTCGTGTGAAACCCAGCTCGCGCTATTCGTCCACGAGACTGAGAGGGCCATAGACACGGGTTCACAGGTAGATGCCGTGTTTCTTGACTTCCGCAAGGCGTTTAACACAGTTCCCCACAGTCGTTTAATGAACAAAGTAAGAGCATACGGACTATCAGACCAATTGTGTGATTGGATTGAGGAGTTCCTAGATAACAGAACGAAGCTTATCACTATAAATGGAGAGAAGTCTTCCGAAGTAAGAGCGATTTCAGGTGTGCCGTAGGGGAGTGTCATAGGACCGTTGCTGTTCACAATATACATAAACGACCTGGTGGATGACATCGGAAATTCACTGAGGCTTTTTGCAGATGATGCTGTGGTGTATCGAGAGGTTGCAACAATGAAAAATTGTACTGAAATGCAGGAGGATCTGCAGCGAATTGACGCATGGTGCAGGGAATGGCAATTGAATCTCAAAGTAGACAAGTGTAATGTGCTGCGAATATATAGAAAGATAGATCCCTTATCATCATAGCAGGTCAGCAACTGGAAGCAGTTAATTCCATAAATTATATGGGAGTGATTTAAAATGGAATGACTATATAAAATTAATCGTCGGTAAAGCAGATGCCAGACTGAGATTCATTGGAAGAATCCTAAGGAAATGCAATCGGAAAACAAAGGAAGTAGGTTACAGTACGCTTGTTCGCCCAATGCTTGAATACTGCTCAACAGTGTGGGATCCGTACCAGATAGGGTTAATAGAAGAGATAGAGAAGATCCAACGGAGAGCAGCGCGCTTCGTTACAGGATCATTTAGAAATCGCGAAAGCGTTACGGAGATGATAGATAAACTCCAGTGGAAGACTGTGCTGGAGAGACGCTCAGTAGCTCGGTACGGGCTTTTGTTAAAATCTCGAGAACATACCTTCACCGAAGAGTCAAGCAGTATATTGCTCCCTCCTACGTATATCTCGCGAAGAGACCATGAGGATAAAATCAGAGATATTAGAGCCCGCACAGAAGCATACCGACAATCCTTCTTTCCACGAACAATACAAGACTGGAATAGAAGGGAGAACCGATAGAGGTACTCAGGGTACCCTCCGCCACACACCGTCAGGTTGCTTGCGGAGTATGGATGTAGATGTAGATGTAGAGCTTCATATGACCTGAGAGGAACTCAGAATTCTAGTCTAGTGTTAAAATAAAAGAAAGCAACGAAGTGCGGACATGCACGTAATACTACAGGGGAAATAATCTTGCACTGGTGTAAGCTAAATTAGATATAACACTTGGAACCAAGAAGATAAAGGTGGGATTACTTATTTTTGCATAAAGAGCTTTCATGGTATCAAAAATAAGTTATATAGAAAAGAAGCAGTAGTGTCTCAGCGCTGAGCAATAATGAAGCAAATGATAGCTCTCCGGAGCACGTGATTTTGTAGCGTCGGCTCTATTAGCCAACTGTAGCAGTACGCCAGAAAAGATGTCCTTCAGCCAGTCCGATATTGCGGCAGTGGGTAGGCGACTTGCGAACCCTACCGGTATGCACAGCACGGCCCGTTACGTAGCGGCGGTGCTGCTTGTAGCCGCATGTGGCGTTGGCAACGGGCTCTCCATCAGTGTTGCCAATATTGTCACCTCTCGTTCCTGGAATGTGCTACACAATCACTCGCAGCCGATTTCCCGAGGCCCTCCCGTGCTTCAGCCCCATCACCAAGTTTCTCCACAATAAGCCGCACCCAACAATCAGTCTTACTTTTGGAATTGTTCTGTCCTGAGTAAGGAACCCCCTTTCACGACATTTGCTAAATTTTATTTAGCGTACCAGCAATAATTCAACATAACAACGTCGAATCCACCACTTACTTGTACACCGCAGGCTGGCATGGCAGCCTTGAAAACGAGCTAAATGTAGATCAGATTCGTAAGGTGGAATATGTTTCACTGTCGGGCCTGACTGAGTTCTTAAGCGTTTTTTCTTGGATGTCTAGGTAACGTAAATTCCAGACTGGTTTTCCAACTTCGCCTGAAAAACACTACATACAAACCCAGAATACGGATTACATTACCGACAGGGAGGTGTCTCTGAGGGTCTTGTTAATTTACATGGGCAGACATACGCGCGCGTGCTGAATACTAACGCCTTCGAATTTCTTATTCTGTTCTCAATATCGGTTGACGTATTATACGTTATGTATATTACTTTGTCGACTTTCACGCTCCGCTGACGTAAGACGCAACCCTCTGCCGCTAGAGGACTCCGAAATGAAGCATGTAACGTGGCTGTATGTAACGTAATGATGTAGCGGGCCCACGAGAAATGCTGGCCTTGCAACGAACTTGTGACGTCACGATACGCGACTTGTCCGCCACACTTCGCGAACGTTCAGCTCCGTGCAGGTCCCACAGGGAATCAATACGTAACTGAAAAGGTACCTACTAAATATTTTAACTTTTTCATGTGTTATGGAGAGCTTGCATGTATATAAACGGGCAGTCAGGGATTATTAAACATGGCCGAAATAGTTGCTCGCTCCCCGCCAGAGACAGCATTTGCAGTCTTTCTTGTAGGCCTCGCTAGGTAGGTGTATGAGACACAGCAGGCAGCAGTGGAGTTTTTAACCACAGAAAACGTGCCTCCAATTGAAATCCATAGAAGACTGAAACCTGTATGCCGTGCTGATTCTATCGACGGCTATAATTAGACACATCTGCAACAATCTGACGCCATGGGTTGACCCTCATCGTTCATCCTCCAGATAGTCCCAATTTCGCCCCATCCGATCTTCATTTATTTACAGCACTTACAGAACGTCATCAAGGACTTCACTGATAGTGAAAAAGCGGTGCAAACAGAGGTAAGGCTGTGACTCCCACAATAAAGTCAAACATTCTACAGTGACGATATCAACAAACTGGTCCCTTGTTGGGAGAAAGGTGTTCGTCGCCAGGGTGACAATGTTGAGAAATAAATATGTAGATGTGAAGAATAAAGATGAGAGTGCTAATAAGGTTTGTTTTAGTTAAAAAACTTTAGAAATTTTTCACACAGAAAATTAGGCTGCAATACTTTTTAGCATGCTCTCGTACATACCTCACTTCCCTTCTTGCTACATGGATTTACAACCAATCATCTTTCTTGCCATACCCATCAGTTTGCAGCCCGTGTCACAGAGGTGCATGTGTATGTTCACACTATTTGCAGATATAATTTGTGTTCCATATTTAGTCAGTTCTTAGCAAACCTCAGGTACCAAAATACGCTCGGCTTTAATAGAACCGCTTACTAACGTTCAAATCTCAGGATTTAAAAATATGCTAATCCGAGACTTAAATTACAGCCAATTCTCACCTGTCATTACTTTAAGAACACTGAATATGCAATTTGTTTCAGGGAACGTGTTTTCCTCTGTAGCTTACAAAATAATATGTGAAAGGTATATTTACTTAGCTAGGTAAACATAAGAAGCGTCACTCCTTCTAAGCAGTTATGGACCTAATTAATCCAGAAATTTTACATGGAGTTGCAGCAGCGAGCTATAATACTTTAAACAAAACTTTTTCGTAGGCCTATCGCTCCTAGCTAAGTAATTTAAAGCAATAAATCTTCTAAATTAAATTTCTATCAACTTTAGTTACGTAGCTAGAAATGTTCAAAGCCTGTCATAATTGGCTGTGTACATGTGGATATTCGCTTCAGTAACGTGTTAAAACATGTGCCCAGTTTCCTGAACGTACAGCTTAATGTGCCTTTTAAACTAGCGGCGGGCGAGATGTAGAGGAGCTGGGGTTACTGAGCGCCAAGCTGTGGAGTCATCTAGGGTTGTAGGATCCGTCAAATATTCGTGTTTCTACAGATATCCCCACAAAAAGAAATGTACTGGTGTTAAATCGGGCAACTGTGCAGGCCATTCCTGAGCTCCACGAAGTCCCAACCACTATACAGGACATATGGTGTCCACTTCTTCCACACCATTACGTGCAGATTGAACTAGGTGACTGTAGTGGCACGCCCACAAATGGCCTCTAGTATTTAGCCTGGTATTTTCAAAGAAAGCACGTAAACTGCCGAAGTAAAAGAAGAGCAATACATCTCACCTGTCAGAGTATCCACAAGGTAGCATCGAACGATGATTGTTGTCTTTAGTTATTCCACACAACACGTTAACGGATCACTTCTTTACACCATCAACACAAGGTACACATCTAGGATTTTCTATGGCCTCTTAACGGTGTCTGTTCACAGCTTCAAAATTGGTGAACATGGGTCCGTCAGAGACCACATCGTTGTGCAAGGCGTCCAGAGTGAAATTATTCAAGGTCTATTGGCAAGAAGTAGCTCTTCGTGTGAAATTGTTCCCATGCAGCTCCCCACTTCCACACCTCTGAACTTGCGACCGTTTACTGTTCGCTACACCAGATGTGAAGATGACGATCAGTGATTGCAGCATCTTATTGTCAATTAAAACAAACACTTCTAGCTTCTCGAAATACATCTTGCTCGAAGTCGATGTTCAGCATGTAAGACAATAACGGCTGATGGAGCTCTTCGACTAGTATGTCTCACGGCATAGCCCATGACTGTTTCACTGCAATTGTGTCAGCATACTTCACTGAAACTGCGCCAGTATTCGCCGAGCATCAGCAACAAGGTAACGAACTCGTCGGATGTGTACGCCATGTTTATTCCTCGTCAGTACTCGTGGTAGACCGAAACTCGTCTGTTTGTTCATTCCTAACAGTGGATCGTCTAGATGCCGCATTGAACTGTGCATTTAGGTAAATGGCACTTAAGCAAACATTCCACATCCAGAACATTCATCTCAAAACAGCCAACTACCCACAGCATGCTGCATCCTTAAAATTTTGAATGTCCCTGATTCCCTAACTAAAACGGGTAGAAATCTGATTTAAATCGATTTGTATACTGTTGGCTTAAAACATGAGAGAGTGACGCACTTTTGAATTTGTCTAGTACACGACGTTACTATAGTTCAAAAGAAAAATAGATATTGGTAGCGACACCTATGTAATTAATAGAACCACAACAACAGATTATGCATCATTTGTGAGTAATTCTTTATAGTTCACGTGAGTGGGAAAAGATTTTTTATATCTGAAATGCTCTGAGAAATATCTTAGGCGAGGAAGGAAGATTAGGGTATAACGTCACGTCGACGACGAAGTCGTTACGAACTGAGTAGAAGCTCCGAGTTAGGAAGGGACAGCAAAATAAAAAATAGCCTCTGTCTTCACATTTTAAAGAAATCATAGAAGTGTTTTTTTTCCTTCATTGGATTTCGATCTCCCCCCCCCCCCCCCAGAGGGGGGGGGTCGGATTGGCAGCAGTACAATACGCCGCTCTACAGCCTGCAGAAAAGTTAAAAATCAGAATTAGGACATATAACAATAAAAGCAGACGACAAAACGGCGACTGTTAAAAGCTGAAACAAGGCAAAAAACTTACGAATAAAATATAAAAGCAAAAGGTCGATGATGCTGATTAAAACACATACTAAGTAGACAGGCACAATTAAAATACACGGCGATAGTCTGGTTTCTGTTTGCAACAGTTAAAAACACACCTAAGCGACACTATGAGGGGCTGGTCGCAACATTGGCAGATGGCGCACAACACCGAACACTCACTTAAAAGTGCACTATAGAGGCGACACAGTGGCAGATGGGGTGGAGGGAGGACCCGGACTGATGAGGGGGGAAAATGGGGAGGAGAGGAAAAGAAAAAAGGTAGGGAGCTGGTAGAGGGAGAGGACAGAGAAAAAGGGGGCCTGTGCAGACGCGGTGGGGAGGGGAAAGTAAAAGGACTCGGGGGAGAGAAAGAAGTCAGAGAGAGTGTAGGTGGGGAAAAAACAAGATGGAAGGGGGCGACAGGGAGCCCAGGAAAAGGACAGAGGGAGGGAGGGGGAGGTGAGGATCAGAGTTGATAGGAGGTATAAATGGAGAGTGGGCATCATCCGGAAGAGGGAGTTGATGGAAACCACCTTGGGAAAGGACACAAAGGGTGTAGAGGTGAAGGGTAGGGGGGACACAATGGTGAAGGTGCAGCGGAGGGCAGGTGTTGGAGAGGAAGAGGACCAACCAGGGGATGAGAGGAATCAAGTCGGCAGTAGATGTAGAGGATGCACATATGTTTTATGAAAAGGAGCAGATGGGGGAAAGGAATCAGGTCATAGAGGATCCGTATGGGGGACAGGAGGTGTATATGAAAGGTGTGGCGGAGGGGCATGGCCCTTGATAATCTGGAGAGACTCATTGAAGTTGTGTGGGGGGGGGCGGATATCTAGGGGTACTAGCATAAAAGAGGATGAGATTAACCATTTGTAGGTGTGGAGGATGGTAGAGGGATTCAACCCCATGTCCAGCCAGAAAGTAGTTTAAGGAGTGAGAGTTGATTGTGGGCTTTGGATTGGATAGAGTGGCGATGAGGGATCCAGGTGAGATGATAGTCAATGGTGAGGCCGAGATAGGTGATGGTGGAGGAGAGGCAGACAGGAGAGGTGCAGGTGGTAAGGGAAAAATCAAGGAGCTGGAAGGAGTGAGTGGTACAACCTATGATGATTGCCTGGGTCTTGGAAGGTCTGATTTTCAGGCGCCTCTGGTTACACCATGCGGCAAGAAGGTCAAGATGATTCTGGAGCAGGCATTGGGACCATTGAAGGGTAGGAGCGAGGACAAGGAAGGTGATGTCATTGGCATAATGCAGGAGGCGTACTTGAGGGGGGGTTGGGGTATATCTGCTGTGGACAGGAGGTAGAGGACAGAGGAGAAGACAGAGCCCTGGGCACACCCATGGAGGGCTAGAAGGTGCAGGAAGTGGCGCTATGGATGGTAATGTAGGAGGGGCGGCGGGAGAGGAAGGAAGCAATCAGACGGACATAGTTGATAGGAAGGGCATAGGTGTCGAGTTTAAACAGGAGACAGGAATGCCATACATGGTCATAGGCCTTTTCAAGGTCGAGGGAGACAAAAATGGCCGAGCGACGGTAGTTAAGCTGGAGGGAGAGGAGATGAGTGAGTTGTCGGAGTTGGTCATTTGCAAAGAAGCAAGGCTGAAAGTCACATTAGATGTTGGAGAGGAGGTGGTGTTGGTGGAGGTGGTGATGGATGTGCCAGGTAACGATGGATTCCAAGAGCTTGCTGAACACTGAGGTGAGACATATAGGGCAATAGGACGAGGCATCACATGGAGGCTTGTTGGGTCTGAAGAACATCAGGGTATAGGTTTTCCATAGGTCAGGGTCGAAGGCAGTGGCAGGGATTACGTTGTAGACGGTGGCAAAGACTGCAAGGAAGGAGGGAGGGAGGGCAATGTTTGAGATGGTGCAAGGTAAAGCGATCGTGGCCGAAGTGGTGTTGTGTTTAATGTGGAGTATGACGCTGGTGGCGTGTGACCCAAGTATGGGAAGCTAGGAGCTAGCGGGGAACAGGGGTATCTATACATTCGATGACGTTCGGGAAGAGGGATTAATTGGGGATATCTGGAATGGAAAAGACATGGGATGTGTGGGAGGCAAAGTGATTGGCCTTACTGAGGTTGTCAGGAAAGGGACGGTCATCAAAGAGGAGAGGGTACTGCAGGGTAGGGGGATTTCCAGTAAGGAGGTGGAAAGCAGCCCCATAATTGGAAGAGTTTATTGGTAGCGTGGCGTTGAGTTGTGTGTATGTTTGTCGCTAGGCATGGCGTTTCTTCGCAGGAAGCTTGTTTAGGAAGTGTCATTGTAACTGGCGGTGGCAGGTGAGTGTGTCCCGATTTCGAGTGCAGAGAAAGGATGGCCTGTGGGGGCAGGGCTGGGCGGTGAGGGTGGATGGCTTTGGTAAGGATATGGGTGGCGATGGCGTCAGACAAGATCTGGTGCAGGAAGGCAGTGGTGCCAGAGATGTCATCAGGAGATATTGGGTAAGGTCGTGGCGTTCGACCTGGATGTATATGGAGTCCTGGTAGGCTACTGAGACGCTCAGTAACTCGGTACAGGCTTTTGTTAAAGTTTCGAGAACATACCTTCACCGAAGAGTCAAGCAGTATATTGCTCCCTCCTACGTATATCTCGCGAAGAGACCATCAGGATAAAATCAGAGAGATTAGAGCCCACACAGAAGCGTACTGACAATCCTTCTTTCCACATACAATACGAGACTGGAATAGAAGGGAGAACCGATAGAGGTACTCAGGGTACCCTCCGCCACACACCGTCAGGTGGCTTGTGGAGTATGGATGTAGATGTAGATGTAGGCATCCCAGTTGGTATGGTAGTAATCATGGACAAGTCTAGAAGGGATGAGGAGTGGGGCAGGGATGGCGACCAGCATTGAGAAGGATAGGTGCATCATCACTACCAATGAGGTCAAGGACATCCGCAGTAATGTGCCCAAGAAGGTTGGGAGAGGCTAGGATCACGTCAGGAGTGGTGTTGGTTTTGGGTCGGGTGTGCTGGGGAGGGGAACCAGGTCTCCCTGGAGGGTGGTGACACAGAAGTGTTTTTTTTTTCTTTATTGGCGATTTTAAAACCTGTACAACTGGCAGGCTGGCAGCAGCAATCTACGCTGCTCTTCAGCTGTAGAATGAGAAAAAAAACATAACTAATACACATAATTTACATAATGGCGGGTAATAAAACAGTAGACACATAAATCAAAACCATGGAGCCATTCACACTCGACGATAATCCACACTAAAAACTGTTGACATGACGCACTAACACTGATGATGTCAACAGCACATGTGAACGATTTAGTGTGGTGGCGAACACTAAACACAAAACATGGCGGCACACACGGGAAACAGATGGCGATGATCTCCGGCGTGCGAATGTTCACGTAACGTGTGCCAGTCTGGGGACCTGCCAAGAGGGGGAAAAGGGTGAGGGGAAGGGAGATGAGAGAGCAAAGATGCCAATGGCAGAAGAGATGGGAAGAGGAGTAGAGGGATGGGGTTAGGGGAAGCCTGGGGGAGGAGTGGGAAGAAAGGGAGGAGGGAGGGAAGGAGGAGAGAAGGGAGGGAGGGTGCCCAAAGGAGAAAACACAGGAATTGGGAGGGAGGATCAAAGTTGATAAGAGGGGTAGATGGAGGGGAGGAGGCCATCATCAGGGAGGGGGAGCTGCCAGAAGCCACCTTGGGAGAGGCTAAGGAGGGTGGAGAGTTGGAGAGCAGGTGGGATGTGGGAATACAGGTGCGGCAGCAGGCGTGGGTGGGAGAGGATGGGTGAGACAAGTGGGTGAGGAGGATCGAGTTTATGGGAGGTGTAGATCCGTATCCGTTTGAGGAAAAGGAGGAGGTGGGGGAACGGAATCTGCATGGCGGAGGGGAGACGGAAGTGATAGGCGAGGTGGAGGGCATGGTGTTCAAGGATCTGAAGGGATGTGTAAAAGGTAGGGGGGGGGCATCATGGCCAGATGGGCGTAACAGAGGATAGGGCGGATGAGGGACTGATAGGTGTGGAGTATGGTGGAGGGGTCCAGATCCCATGTATGGCCAGAAAGAAGCTTGAGGAGATGGAGTCGGGAGCGTGCCTTGGATTGGATTGTCTGGAGATGGGGGGTCCAGGAGAGGCGACGGTCAACGGCGACGCCAAGGTACTTAAGGGTTGGGGTGAGGGTGATAGGAGGGCTATAGATGGTTGGACAGAAATCGAGGGGGCGGAAGGAAGGGGTGGATTTGCCTACAACGATCGCCTGGGTTTTGGAGGGATTGACCTTAAGCAACCACTGGTTGCACCAATCAGTGAACCGGCCAAGATGGGATTGGAGAAGTTGTTGGGAACGCTGCAGGGTGGGGGCAAGGGCAAGGAAGGCAGTGTCATCGGCAAACTGGAGAAGGTGGACGGCGGGTGACGGCGGCGGAATGTCAGCCATATACAAAAGGTACAGAAGTGGGGAGAAGGCAGATCCTTGGGGCACACCGGCAGAGGGAAAAAACGTGTAGGAATCCATGTTATGGATGGTGACGTAGGAAGGATGTTGGGAGAGAAAGGAGCCGATCAGACGGATGTAGTTAATGAGAAGGCGAAGGTTTGGAACTTGAAGAGGAGTCCGGAATGCCATATGCGGTCATAGGCACGTTCGAGATCCAGGGAGAGGAAGATAGCGGAGCGACAGGAATTAAGCTTTTCGGAAAGGAGATGAGTGAAGTGAGGGAAAAGGTCATCGGAACAGAAGGACAGCCGAAAGCCACACTGGGTAATGGGAAGGAGGCGGTGCTAGTGGAGATGCTGGTGGATGTGTCGGGTGAGGATGGATGCCAGGACCTAGCTGAAGACTGAGGTCAGGCTGATGGGACGGTAGGAGGAGATGGCGGACGGCGGTTTACCGGGTTTAAGGAACATCAGGATATGGGAGGCTTTCCACAGGTCAGGGTAGTAACTGGTGGACAGGACTACATTGTAGAGCCTGTCCAGGGTGGAGAGGAAAGAGACAGGAACTTCTCGAAGGTGGCAGTAGGTGACACGATCGCCACCAGGGGTGGTGTTGTGTCTTGTGTGGAGTGTAGCAATGAGATCCTGTGTAGTGATAAGGGCACTGAGTTCCGTGTGTGCAATGTTGTCCAAGTACTGGAAACCAGATGCGAGGGGAGGGACAGAGGTGTCAGTTCGATGTCGGACATCTGGGAAGAGGGAGTAATCGAACTGGGGATCGTCGGGAATGGAAAAGACATATGAGAGGTACGAGGCAAAGTGATTGGCCTTAATAAGGGTATCAGGTAAGGGGTGATCATCATGGAGAAGAGGATTGCAGGGGGAGGGTTTAGTTCCGGTAAGGCAATGGAAGGCTGACCAGAACTTGGGCAAGTTTATAGTAAGGGTAACATTTAAACAGATGCATGTCTGTCGCCAGTCCCGGCGTTTCTCAGCCGTGAGCAGGTTTCAGATAAGTCGCTGGAGTTGCCAATGGCGTCATAGTGTGTCCGGGTCACGCATGTGGAGGAAGGCACAGTAGAGATGGCGGGATTCACAGAGGAGGAGGACGGCCTGTGGTTGGATGGTGGGGGTGGATGGCGACAGTAGGGACGTGGACCTCTACAGCCTCAGACAAGGTCTGCTGGAGAAAGGAGGCCGCATCGGGAATATCATTCGGGTGGTGGTAGGTGAAGGGGTGGCTATCGACCTGGGTGGAGAGGGTAACCTGGTAGGCATTCCAGTCGGCACGGGAATAATCATGGACATACTTTGGGGGAGGGTCATTGTGAGGGTCAGGGCGGAGGCGACAATCGTCTGAAACGGTGAGAAGGACAGGGAGATGGTCGCTACCAATGAGGTCCAGAACATCCACCACTATGCGGCCAAGGAGGTTAGGGGAGGAGAGAATAACATCGGGAGTGGAGTTGGATTCGGGGTGGGTGTGCTGGGGAATGGGGATGAGGTCGCCTTGGAGGGAACCAATGCCACAGCCGTAACTGGGTGGTGGAACGACTATGGATGTTGAGGTTGGTGGCGATCATGTAGGAGGAGAAGGTATGGTCAATGTGGGAGAGGAAGTCGAAAGGAATAGGGGCGTTAGGGCGGACATAGATGGTGGCTGGGGAGGAAGAGACTAAGGATCAGGTGTTCGGTGGGATCAGGAAGGAGAGGTTGGAGCCGAACCGGGAACTGGTGGTGGTGACCAATGGCAACTCCACCACGGGCTATCGGGAAGGGATTATCGGTGCGGTGAAGGAGGTTGAGTGAAGGGTGGATGGTGTGGTGGGGTTGGAGGAAGGTTTCATTTAGGAGGAAGGCAATCTTGCGGTGGGTAGCAAGGGTGTGCAGGATGAGTTTCTTG
This sequence comes from Schistocerca gregaria, assembly GCF_023897955.1. NCBI lineage: Eukaryota > Metazoa > Arthropoda > Insecta > Orthoptera > Acrididae > Schistocerca > Schistocerca gregaria. The sequence continues at coordinate 527,859,428 of NC_064922.1, read as the reverse complement.
TTGGCGAGAAGGGAGCGGATGTTGTTGAACAGGATACGATGCTGTTGCGCCATGACAAGGATTAGAAGGAGGGTGTTGAGACAGGAAAAGGTGAAATGGGCCTGGTTGTGGGAGTAGGTGGCATACATTTTAAGGTGGAAGATTGAACAGGTGGCGAGGGATATCTGCTCGGGGGTTTGGGGGCACTGGAAAGGGTGGACATTTTGGAGTATGATGGTAAGGTAATCTGATGTCCTCAGCAGTAGGGGGGGGGGTGAAGGGAATTGCCAGGAGGGGTGGGGGCATCCAGAGGGCGGACAGGGACGGTGAGTTCAGGAGTGGTAGGAGGGGGTCGGGCCTTACACTTTTGGGAGTATGTAGGATGAGGGAGGTTACAGGTGTTACAGGAGGGAGGGGACTGTAGGTTGGGGCACTGCCGGAGGAAGTGTGCTTGCTTCCAGTGCGGGCAGGTGGGGGCCTCACAGCACTCAGATGGTGGGTGTGCATTGTACTGCAAACACCTCTGGCAGCAGAGGGATTGAGGAGGGGAACGGGAGGGGTCGACCTTTTAATGTTGGTTTAAGAGGAAGGCACCTTCCTTCAGGAGATGGTCTACTGAATGGGCAGGTTCGGAAAAAACCCGCATAAGGTGGGTGGGGCCAGCGCAGTTGTGAATGCGGCGAACTGCACCCACCTCCAGATAGGGATGTGCCATGAGCTCCCCTAACACCTCCTCCTCCGTGATCGTAGGACTAAGCCAAGTGATCATGGCGGTGAAGGTCGTCGACCGATGTGGGAACTGGGGTTGGTGGGAGGGAGGCAGGGAAGGAGCAGAGGTGAGGGAGGCATTAGGGCCAATGCGAGTGACAGGGGTGCGGGAAAGGATATTGGTGTGAAGGGTAGGGCTGGTGGAGGAGATGAGGACTGAGTCATGGCGAGGAGTGAGAGGCGAGATGGGGGCACCAGGAAAATGCTGGTGAATGAAGAGGGTGAGGTTCCAGTCCTCAAGAAGGGATGGATCAGGACGAGAGAGGAGGTATTGAAGGAGGGGTAGGAGGAGGGGAAGGGGGCAGGGACAGGCAGCGAGACATCCGTAGCATCCTGGGCACGGGAAGGGGGACGAGGTGGAGCATTTTTGGGTGCAGAGGGGGCAGGGTTGCCACTGGGGCATTTGACGGCGACGGATGGGGTGTGAGGGATGGGGGCTACTTGAAGGTGGCGTGGAGTGGCAGATCCCGGTGCTGGAGTCGGCGCCGGAGATGGTGAGGGCTAAGGTGCACAGAATTGTGTGGTGCACCTCTTTAATGCTTCAGGCGCTTACTACACGCACCAAGTACCTCAAATTGTCTGTCTAGGGAATTGCCACACGAACATGAAGACTGAATAATTAATTCTGTAATATCTGCTGTCTCACGATAGTAGTGGAGCCATGAATTAACAGCAATGTCAAACAGCTCAGAAATTGGCGTGGGCGAACGGGAGTATCTCCACAGTTGTTGCGACACGCTATGTAGCTTTTGTTACCCCCGCGATAGCAGCGCCCAAAGTGGACGGCAATTGAAACTTCTGAGAACGATATCGGATGAGCGCGAATACTAACGTTTGTATCGATTTCTTTTTACAATAGAGAATGTTTGTGGTACCATAAAAATCGACAATAACTGAAAAATTAAACAAAATTTTTGATTATTTAGTTTCCTAAGGACCCTGGGAGATACGAAACGGTGTGTTACAGGACAATTTATTTACTATTGTCTTGTAACTTACAGACATTTACTGAATAATGTAGTTTTCCTTTAATGAGGAAAAAACCATAGTAAACACCAGCAGAGCTGGCCATTCACACAAAGACATAGGACTTTATTAAACAAAGCAGAGTTTACTTAGCTACACTCTCAGCAAATCAGTGAATGTAGAAAGCAGGAATCCTACAGGGAATGTAATAAGTACTTTATTTAATGTATCGAATAAGTCACCACAACTGTAACTTAAGGGAGAAACACAAACAGCTGATAATAAATCGTCAAATGCAATATGACTATTTACCAACACAGGAGAAACCAGTTCCACGACTATTACTAAATCTCAGCTACAAACGGCAAGGATTCTTCTACGTATTAGCTTTTCAAGTAAAAGTAGACATTGGTCTATTAGAAATTCGATTGAAGTCTAAGAAAGGGCGAATCATTGGACTCCATAAAGAAATTCAAGTACCAAGAGAAGTGCCTGTTAGAATAACAACAGACAAAAACAGAAATATATACTTCTCAGGCATCAAATGTGTTCACATTCTCTTGATTTCAGCGGAATAAGCTGCAAATATAGACATATCCAAAAGGACCTCTTCATGAATGAGTTTTAGCTTATTTCACTGCATCACTGTTATTCGGCTGTTTTTAAATGTGTTTCACGATAATTTGAATCTCTTGGTAACCTAACAACGCATGAAACGCAAAAAATATAACAACTATTCCGTTAATTAAGTACAAAACACTGACAAATCTGGTAACAATATTCGCATCAGACAGTGTGTGAATTTATTTATTACAGTTGGTATCACTAATTTTCAGTAAAAATCATCAGTTTCTGAGAATAACAAACTTGCTCAGAGTGAACACAGTTCCACTTTTTTATAATGTTTTTCTACTCTTTAAGGATGGTTATATTCAGTCCCGACTTTAAACTGAATGGCAGATCATTGTGTCATTCCATCAGAATCCTACTAGAATCTCAACTACAAATCACAGTCACCACAAGTTAAATTCGGTATAAATTTATTCTTGTGAATTAGTACGACAATGCGCCACTTACAATCCTATCACTGATTTATGATAATTACAAACAACCCCTTTAATTTCAGTACAGCTACAGCCTAGCTGAGTGCTAAGATCCTTACAAGGGCAGTTATAGATCAGAACAGAACTCTAACATTTTTCATAAATTCAATCTGCGCCGGCAAGGTTATTCACTCTGGCGAATGCTTCATTCTCTCCTGGCTGTCAGCTGCACGCTGCTATCGACCAGCTGTTCGGTTCACCTATAGTTTTACTAGCAGTGGCGCCCCGTAATTTACACTGTGTTTTCTGCAATATATATCAATTTCTGTTAACACTTGGAAAATCCCCCTGGTCGGCAGTTGCCATCTCAGCTGCCCATGTGACTTCCTATCGTGACGTGCCTACTTCGCGCTATCTCTGAGTAATTTGATTTAAGACGGCTGATGTAAGCGGCCAGTCACAGTACCTAAATCGGAATGGCCGGACGAGGATGGCAATGAGTCCAGTGTCAGCGCCGCGTCGCCCTTGTAAACATGTAAAGTAAGCATCTCAGGGTAAACAACCTGTGGATCTAATAAAAGTTGCCTAGTCATAATAAAAAATCAGTTGGATTGACAATCTCAACAACATATGTGCTCTGTCACCTGTTGACATGTGATCTCCTTCCCTCAGTTTCTCTCACTCCCCGTATCGTCCTTCCCCCGCCCCCATCGCCTTCTGATTCTTCCTCCACAAACACACACCACCTGCTCTCATCGATCTATTCATCGTGTCTTCCACTAGTTGTCTTACTTAAAGTCGCGAAATCATCGGCCTAAATTATTTACCATACGTTTTGTAATTGTTTTTCCCTTCCTTCAATGTATTAAACGATACGCATTCCACCTGTGGTTGCATAAACTTTCAGACACTTTCAGGCTCGTCTTAGTAAGCTAAAGTAGAGACCATTTCTACTACCTAAGAACAACCATAGAGCAATTTTAGCTCCTAAAACAACAGGTAGCATGAACAAAATATCATACGTTTCAGTAAGGTTGAAGATATCGGAACCATGGCAACTGAATCAGTAATGAACGCTTCGGTTCTGCAAAATGGTTCAAATGCCTCTGAGCACTATGGGACTAAACATCTGAGGTCACCAGTCACCTAGAACTTAAAACTACTTAAACCCAACTAACCTAAGGATATCAGACACATCCATGGCCGAGGCAGGATTCGAACCTGCGACCGTAGCAGTCGCGCGGTTGCGGATTGAAGCGCCTAGAACTCCTCGGCCACCGCGGCCGTCTCGGTTCTGCAGTTAAGACATCGTGACTCGAGCTCGGAATGGTCATGGCTGGAATTAGACATAGTTACTGTTCGTTTGTCTTCCATTTTTCCTGTCTATGGCAGTGTTCGATGGGCAGTGTCCGATGGGCAATCATACTCCGCGATTTGGCAATTACTGTTGCATTTTGTTCTGTTACTGGATACCGCTCCGGAAACCGAAAATGTCAAGTACTATAACGCTCATATTTTCGTGGTCAATTATGATTCCACAATCACTCCATGCCTTTTACGTAAGTATTCCTTCGATATACCGACACAAATTAATGTTCTCTTAATGATAATCATAAACACTGTGACCAGTTTCTGAGGACTTACGTTAGTATACGCAGTCTGTTTCTCATCTGTATGACAAAGCGTCGTTACGATTCTTATTTGTTCCAGGAAAAAAAAAAGAATGGTACGTCGCGATTTCATTTGCGTGTAGCTTATACTAAATCCGGCAGTAAACTCTGCAACCAAATACTACTACCAACGCTTCGAAACGTTTTCCAGTTTCTTACTTGTGTACCCAGATATGATCTATTAATTCGTCTACCGTTGGAATCGTATCGCATCACTCTGATTTATTACATTGCTCGTCGAAAGAGGATGTTTAGCATTTAGACCAAGATGTACGTGATAGCGTCGGGGTCTGTGACACCCACAACGTCGACGAATGTTTTTCAACTGTAATAGCAAGGACTGTCATTACTTTACACTGTCTAAGCTGCCCATTACCATCACGTGACCAGCTGTTAGAGCACACCACTTATCATTTGTTACACACATGCTGTAAGTAGGCTGTTTAGGTTTTTCACATTGGTAACGTCACGTAGCGCTCTGTATGAAAATCACCGGCTGTGCTGTGTGCGGTCTGTGGCTGGTTTGCATTGTTGTTGGCTATTGTAGTGTTGGCCAGCTAGATGTTAACAGCGCGTAGCGTTGCGCAGTTGGAGGTGAGCCGCCAGCAGTGGTGGATGTGAGGAGACAAACGGCGGAGTTTTGAAATTTGTAAGACTGGATGTCATGAACTGCTATATATACTGTATTATGACTTTTGATGACTATTAAGGTAATTACATTGTTTGTTCTCTATTAAAATCTTTAATTTGCTTCTCTATTAAAATCTTTAATTTGCTAACTATGCCTATCAGTAGTTAGTGCCTTCCGTAGTTTGAATCTTTTATTTAGCTTGCAGTGGTGGCGCTCGCTGTATTGCAGTAGTTCGAGTTACCAAGATTTTTGTGAGGTAAGTGATTTGTGAAACGTATAGCTTAATGTTAGTCAGGGCCATTCTTTTGTAGGGATTTTTGAAAGTCAGATTGCGTTGCGCTAAAAATATTGTATGTTGGTTTAAGCACAGTCATGTATAATTTTTCTAAGGGGACATTTGAATGCATGCAGATGCAAGTCATCAACGATGTCGACAAACTTACATTACGCTGCCTTCATAAACCTGGAAACTGGAAGCTCTAGTGCCAGTATTTTAGTGACATTTCCCAGTCGCAACATCTTTCCACGTTTCTCTCCTCAATGCAGTTCAGCTTGTTATTAAGTTTCGTGCTTTCAAAAAGTGGTTATATTCAGTCTGTGAAGCAATAGCAAATTGTAAACTGGTAAACAACATTTCAGACCAGCCTTCCAAGAGCGCCATGAAGACTTATGTGGGTCTTTACTTAAAATAAGAAACTACCATTTCGCTCCACTTCAACTGCAGTAAACTCTTACTGGGCGAGAACATGTATACGACTGTTACTGTTATTGTAGCGACCGATATTTCTGTCAAGCTCTAAGCGGGACCTTGATACCAATTACATGTATGGCGTCACTGTACCAAAACGGGAGACGGTGTTCGTACAATTTATTCTTGACCTCCGACATACCTGTCGCTGAACTAGATTTCGCAGGTAGCTAAGTGAGAGATGGCGGTGCGATGAACTTGCAACGAGCCACAAGGTTTCGACAGAAATTATGAGATCATTCACTATATTGCTCAAGGCTTCTTTGCGTAATTGTTTCAAGGAACTCAAAGGTAACAGAAGAGCATAAATAAGACTGACAATATTTTCAATGCCCAAAAGAGTAACAACAGAAGATCAGTATTCAAACTAATCCACAGTCTACCATAAAAATGTAAATAATAATAAAAATTACAAGCACACACCCATCACCCACCCACACACACGCACACAACCACCCACCCACCCACCCACTCACCCACCCACCCACACACACACACACACACACACACACACACACACACACACTCACACAGTGCCCTACCGCTCACTCTTCCTCCATCCCCTCCACAATACCCCATTCAATTCTCCCCTGATCCCTCAGCCAGTTCTAAAGCAGCGGAAGCATGTGCAATTTGCTACAGGGTAGGTTATATCGAAGGAAATGTTTACTGGAAGAAATATATAGTATTTGTTTCTAGCACATAACATACAACAACAAACGGTTGCATGAGCAGGACACAAAAAGTATGTAGGTAAAAACCACAACCATGTAATTGTAAATACAAATAACTAGATTCAAGTCAATTTATAAAGAGTCAGTGCAAATCTCACACCAAAATATGTATAATTAAATAATTTCATATATATTACAGACTACCATCCAACCTGAACAAACGAAACATACCTGATACTCAAGAATAAGCTTCTGTTGGAAAAAACTGAACTTTTTTATCTTAAGGTAAAACATAATTGTAACGAAATTAGTTGTAGATTTTTACTTTTTCCACTATTTTAAACATATAAACAGCAGTACAGCTATTATGATCACTAGTATAGCGTGCACGGAAAAAATCCCATAACGTTCTTCATTATATACTACCAGCTTAGTAGGATTAATCTTTAATCTTCAGACATCGTTGCGCTGCACTGTCGATTTACAGGCTGTTAAGCTCCCTGGTTCCAGGACCTAAGTAAAACTGAGTGCTCGTAGCTTACCCTTCGACATTCGGCTGGAATCATCGACGTTAAAATGCATGAAGATGGAAGATTAATCCAAAACAAATCAGTTGGTATTGCCCCCTAATGGCGAAGGTTGAATTTCGTTTACGGATCACGGACAAGTCAACTTTTGCTAAACTTACGAGTAGAAATACAAGTCATTCCACAGTTACAATGTGGAGGATAAGCTTTCACAACGTAGAGCAGTAGTCAAATAAATAGTAGCAGCACATGAAAGTCGCCATTATCGATAACGTAATTAATTTATTTCTGCAGTTGACGGTGTGGTCACCTCGACCATGTTGCGCTGAGTAAGCAAATCAAAACAGGACGTCGCCCTTCAAGAAGGAAATTTGGAGAAAGCCCTGTACTTTGCATATGAGCGCTAAATATCAGCAATAAAAGAAGTGTCCAAATATTTCGTCTTTACAATCAAAATATCAGCCGTGGCAGTTACCAATGTCTAAGAATTACATGTCAGTTCTAAACCCAGCACTGTATGAACTGAGCGAAGTGATCCGATCAATGAAACAGAGTATTCGCATTCGTAGAACCCAAATTAAATCCCCGTCCTATCGTACAGATATAGATTCTTCGTGATTTTCTTAATGTACACATGTACCACGCTAAAGACGCGGCCGATCTCCTTCTCCTAATCGGACTTCTACTTTGTGTCTGATGACCTTGTCACTGACAGGTTGTTAACGCCTAATCTTCTCTTCTTCCTTCCATAACTCATACAAACAAAGTGAGTTTCCATGCATTATGAGTGATCAATGGCATTCTTCATTACGTAAATAGAATTCCACCTCGCACGTGAAGCTGAAGGACTGACTCCTACTAAAAGTATAAAAATACTAGCGAACCTGGCAATGCTTCACAATTGTTGAGTATATATGGGGATTGAATATAAGTCCCAATCTGCTTCTATCCTCTCTATCTGTCCACCTCCTCCTCCCCCTCTGTTCCACATTCTCCTGCATCCTCCTATCTCTGTCTCTTACCTGCTGCCCCCTATCCATCTCCACCTACTCATCCTCTCTCTCCATTTTCTCCTCAACATTCTCTCTGTCCACCTTCTCTTCCCTCCCTCTCTGTCCATCTCTTCCTGCCCCTCTATTCGCTGCCGGCCGCGGTGGTCTCGCGCTTCTAGGCGCGCAGTCCGGAACCGTGCCACTGTTACGGTCGCAGGTTCGAATCCTGCCTCGGGCATGGATGTGTGTGATGTCCTTAGGTTAATTAGGTTTAAGTAGTTCTAAATTCTAAGGGACTAATGACCACAGCAGTTGAGTCCCATAGTGCTCAGAGCCATTTTGAACCCTCTATTTGTCAATCTGTTCCAGCATCCTCCTATCTCTGTCCCTCATCTGCTCCCCCCAGTCCATCTCCGCCTCCCCATTTTCTTTCTCTGTCTCCTCCTTCTCTCTCTCTCTCTGTCCATTTCTTCTTCACTTCTCTCTGTTCTTGAATCGTGTTTGTAGTATTGCAATGAAACGTTGATTTGAAAGCGCTTAAATGAATGGGCAAATTGTTTGGGATGATTGGTATAAGGGGTATGTCACAGACCTCTCCCACTACTGGATCTGTAAGGATAGCAGCTCCAACGAACATATTCAGCACAGATGTAATCTGTGTAATGTATTAAAAGCTGACTGCGGGAAAGAAATTTAAACAGCACATTTTCACAACAAAGCAGAGCTTTTTCTTTTCGTAGTCAGTTTTAAGACAAGAAGATGATTATACGAATAACATAGCAGCTGCAAAAGAAACAGCTTGGCCAAGAAAAGTGCGATGGCGTTAAGAGATTAACTAGAAGTGAACTCGTTCAACAGCTGTAATAGCATCCACTAAGTAAACAGCATACAAGCGAATGAGCTCTATAGTATGAGCATATAATTTCTGCTCAAAAAATCGTGCAGCTCTCTGTACTATACACTTTCAGTTGGTTTCCAGATTAGTTGTCAACTCTTAGACAGAGTTCGCTAGTTTCCCAAGTCAAACACAAGACTTTTGTTTTGACAAACACCTAGTATTTCATGCAAGAATTATTCACATTCACTTGTTGCAGAATGTGAATACAATTCTCAGAAATAAACAGAACGGCACACAACGTGGTTCTTATGGGAGTACTTTGGGAAAGAGGAAAGATAAGAGTTTAACGTGGGGCTACTTTTAGCGGCAGTGGTACACTCGACGGGTTATCTGGTCAACACATCAGATTGTCGCTTCTCATCGGGGAGAAGTCACCTTCTGGACGAAAATTCTTCGATTCGCGTGACTCATGATATACTGTTCATTCACACGGACGTTTAGTTGTATGTGCGAAGGCCTTCACGAAACTCATTCTACATCCATGATCACTTGTGTGTCACTTGTTTTCTGTATGTTCCATGAATATTAATCGGGTTGGGTACCTCTTCTGTGAAACCGCGAATGTAATTACGTGCGCCAAAAAGACACTCACAGACACATAAACCGACGCAACCACCCATTATGACTTCCACTCATCAGTCATAACGTTATGACTACCGACCTATCGATACAAACTCGTCCAGGCTATAGCAGCGCCATCTGGCGAGGAATGACTGCTGGTCAGACACACGCATGGTGCATGTAGTAACAGTGAGCGTGCTGTCCGCGTGTAGAATGGATAAGGCGCGCGATCTATCTGAGTTTGGCCGAGGGCAGATAGTGGTGGCCCGGAGGCTCGGCACGAACATTTCGGAAACTGCACGACTCGTCCGGTGTTCGAGGAGTGCTGTGGGAAACGTCTTCAACATGTGGCGAAACCAAAGTAAAACCACGTCCAGACGTAGTGGGATTGGGGGATGGGAAAGCAGCGTAGACTCACTTATTTCGTGCCTCTAAAACTACTACCACGAATATACGACTGGTAAACTACAGCTAATCATTCCAATTATTTGATAGTAAAAAGTAAGAGAAAACTTATTCTCCTAAATACAAAAATGGGAGTAAATTTAAACTTTGTAGTGAAAGAAGAGGAGGGATATTTGAAAAGACTGTTACCGTTATTTAACAGCCACAACGATGAACGTACCTGCGGGGCTCAAAATGCGTCTAGAAAACACAGTATACATGAAAACAAGGCAAAAAAAATTGCATAAAGAAGACTTTCTTGATGATAGTGTTAAATGTTACGTAGGGTATGCCAACCCAAACGTATGCATAATTATTGACGCCTTAGTTTATTTTGATCCGAAAAATCTTAATTTGCTATCTAACGTAATGTCTGTTTACACGCGTAGAACAAAAATGAAGGGATATAACACGGTTTAGGCGGTTCTCAGTAATTCTAGATGTCGCACTGAATGGGATCGTATCTGGTAAGGTTTGTACAACCTCTTACGTCAACCCTGTTCAGTCATTGTTATCAAAATTGATCCCATGTGGGATTCATACCTCACAAAATGACAGTGCTACCACTAACACGGTAGAAAATTTCCCGTATAAGTTTCATCAGTGTGAGGGTCAAACATCACATCTTCTCAGACCTGGGCATCAAAGAAGAAACATCAGTGGGGATGAATTTCATATATGTCCTCAGGGAAAAGCTCACACCCAAATCTCCAGATGTCAGATATTCAGATCGATATTAAACGTTCTATGTAGATAGAGTATGAACTAAAACACCGGTTTAATTCGTGCTGTGTGCTGTCGTCCAGTAGAAGATGACTAACCGAAAATTAAAAGCAGCACAAGAACTACGCAGCACAGGAAAAGCGTAAATATGAATGTTGTGGTGTCACCGCCAGACACCACACTTGCTAGGTGGTAGCCTTTAAATCGACCGCTGTCCGGTAGTATACGTCGCACCCGCGTGTCGCCAATATCAGTGATTGCAGACCGAGCGCCGCCACATGGCAGGTCTAGAGAGACTTCCTAGCACTTGCCCAGCTGTACAACCGACTTTGCTACCGATGGTTCACTGACAAAATACGCTCTCATTTGCCGAGACGATAGTTTAGCATAGCCTTCCGCTACGTCATTTGCTACGACCTAGCAAGGCGCCATTGTTGTTGTTGTTGTCTTCAGTCCTGAGACTGGTTTGATGCAGCTCTCCATGCTACTCTATCCTTTGCAAGCTGCTTCATCTCCCAGTACCTACTGCAACCTACATCCTTCTGAATCTGCTTAGTGTACTCATCTCTCGGTCTCCCTCCACGATTTTTACCCTCCACGCTGCCCTCCAATGCCAAATTTGTGATCCCTCGATGCCTCAAAACATGTCCTACCAACCGATCCCTTCATCTAGTCAAGTTGTGCCACAAACTTCTCTTCTCCCTAATCCCATTCAATACCTCTTCATTAGTTACGTGATCTATCCACCTTATCTTCAGTATTCTTCTGTAGCACCACATTTCGAAAGCTTCTATTCACTTCTAGTCCAAACTAGTTATCGTCCATGTTTCACTTCCATACATGGCTACACTCCAAACAAATACTTTCAGAAACGACTTCCTGATACATAAATCTATATTCGATGTTAACAAATTTCTCTTCTTCAGAAACGCTTTCCTTGCTATTGCCAGTCTACATTTTATATCCTCTCTACTTCGACCATCAACAGTTATTTTAATTCCTAAATAACAAAACTCCTTTACTACTTTAAGTGTCTCATTTCCTAATCTAATTCCCTCAGCATCACCCGATTTAATTTGACTACATTCCATTATCCTCGTTTTGCTTTTGTTAATGTTCATCTTATATCCTCCTTTCAAGACACTGTCCATTCCGTTCAACTGCTCTTTCAAGTCCTTTGCCGTCTCTGACAGAATTACAATGTCATCGGCGAACCTCAAAGTTTTTACTTCTTCGCCATGAATTTTAATACTTACTCCAAATTTTTCTTTTGTTTCCTTTACTGCTTGCTCAATATACAGATTGAATAACATCGGGGAGAGGCTACAACCATGTCTCACTCCTTTCCTAACCACTGCTTCTGGTTTCTGTACAAATTGTAAATAGCCTTTCGCTCCCTGTATTTTACCCCTGCCACCTTTAGAATTTGAAAAAGAGTATTCCAGTCAACATTGTCAAAAGCTTTCTCTAAGTCTACAAATGCTAGAAACGTAGGTTTGCCTTTTCTTAATCTTTCTTCTAAGATAAGACGTAAGGTCAGTATTGCCTCAAGTGTTCCAACATTTCTACAGAATCCAAACTGATCCTCCCCGAGGTCCACATCTACCAGTTTTTCCATTCGTCTGTAAAGAATTCGCGTTAGTATTTTGCAGCTGTGACTTATTAAACTGATAGTTCGGTAATTTTGACATCTGTCAGCACCTGCTTTCTTTGGGATTGGAATTGTTATATTCTTCTTGAAGTCTGAGGGTATTTCACCTGTCTCATACATCTTGCTCACCAGATGGTGCATTTTTGTCAGGACTGGCTCTCCCAAGGCCATCAGTAGTCCAGTGGAATGTTGTCTACTCCTGGGGCCTTGTTTCGACTCAGGTCTTTCAGTGCTCTGTCAAACTCTTCACGCAGTATCATATCTCCCATTTCATCTTTGACTACATCCTCTTCCATTTCCATAATAATGTCCTCAAGCACATCGCCCTTGTATAAACCCTCTATATACTCCTTCCACCTTTCCGCTTTCCCTTCTTTGCTTAGAACTGGGTTGCCATCTGAGCTCTTGATATTCATACACGTGGTTCTCTTCTCTCCAAATGTCTCTTTAATTTTCCTGTAGGCAGTATCTATCTTACCCCTAGTGAGATAAGCTTCTACCTCCTTACATTTGTCCTCTAGCCATCCCTGTTTAGCCATTTTGCACTTCCTGTCGACCTCATTTTTGAGACGTTTGTATTCCTTTTTGCTTGTTTCATTTACTGCATTTTTATATTTTCTCCTTTCATCAATTAAATTCCATATTTCTTCTGTTACCCAAGGATTTCTAGCAGCCCTCGTCTTTTTTCCTACTTTATCCTCTGCTGCCTTCACTACTTCATCCCTCAGTGCTACCCATTCTTCTTCTACTGTATTTCTTTCCACCATTCCTGTCAATTGTTCCCTTATGCTCTCCCTGAAACTCTGTACAACCTCTGGTTCTTTCAGTTTATCCAGGTCCCATCTCCTTAATTTCCCACATTTTTGCAGTTTCTTCAGTTTTAATCTACAGGTCATAACCAATAGATTGTGGTCAGAGTCCACATCTGCCCCTGTAAATGTCTTACAACTTAAAACCTGGTTCCTAAATCTCTGTCTTACCATTATATAATCTATCTGATACCTTTTAGTATCTCCATGGTTCTTCCATGTATACAACCTTCTTTCATGATTCTTAAACCAAGTGTTAGCTATGATTAAGTTGTGCTCTGTGCAAAATTCTACTAGGAAGCTTACTCTTTCATTTCTCTCCCCCAATCCATAGTCACCTACTATGTTTCCTTCTCTCCCGTTTCCTACACTCGAATTCCAGTCACCCATTACTATTAAATTTTCGTCTCCGTTCACTATCTGAATAATTTCTTTTATTTCATCGTACATTTCTTCAATTTCTTCGTCATCTGCAGAGCTAGTTGGCATATAAACTTGTACTACTGTAGTAGGCATGAGCTTCGTATCTATCTTGGCCACAATAATGCGTTCACTATGATGTTTGTAGTAGCTTACCCGCATTCCTACTTTCCTATTCATTATTAAACCTACTCCTGCATTACCCCTATTTGATTTTGTGTTTATATCCCTGTAGTCACCTGACCAGAAGTCTTGTTCCTCCTGCCACCGGACTTCACTAATTCCCACTATATCTAACTTTAACCTATCCATTTCCCTTTTTAAATTTTCTAACCTATCTGCCCGTTTAAGGGATCTGACATTCCACGCTCCGATCCGTAGAACGCCAATTTTCTTTCTCCTGATAACGACATCCTCTTGAGTAGTCCCCGCCCGGAGATCCGAATGGGGGACTATTTTACCTCCGGAATATTTTACCCAAGAGGACGCCATCATCATTTAATCATACAGTAAAGCTGCATGTCCTCGGGAAAAATTACGGCTGTAGTTTCCCCTTGCTTTCAGCCGTTCGCAGTACCAGCACAGCAAGACCGTTTTGGTTAATGTTGCAAGGCCTGATCAGTCAATCATCCAGACTGTTGCCCCTGCAACTACTGAAAAGGCTGCTGCCCCTCTTCAGGAACCACACGTTTGTCTGGCCTCTCAACAGATACCCCTCCGTTGTGGTTGCACCTACGGTACGGCCATCTGTATCGCTGAGGCACGCAAGCCTCTCCACCAACGGCAAGGTCCATGGTTCATGGGAGGGAAGGCGCCATTATCAGTTATTATTGATATTGTGAACCATGTACCGTCAAGACCGACGTTCGTCATTAATTGATTAAAGTTAAGTGTTCCACCAGCTACGTCCGTTTTCTAAATTCTAATTTCCTTGTCCTGTTACAGACCTCACGCCAGCCTGCGTGAGCTAAAACGCGTGTCTTTCGGCCTCCTCTGGTAACACGGTGTTGGCTCTCATGCCAACCACAACAAATGTAATGTAGATCTATTATAGACGAGAAAGTTGAATGTGCGGTCATCGTACTAAAGGTCCCGCATTCAAATACCGCAGACGACTTTTTCTTATCTATTTACGGGCGAAACTGTTATATGGAAGAACATTTTCCTGACATGAAAAAGACTTTTTAGAGTTATTTTGGCAACCGTGTTTCGCTTTGTTAGTTGGACGTTATCTACCTATTATTCATCTTATTATTTTGTTAATTATTAATTGTTTTTATTACTAATATTTTCGCATGTGTGATGGAATTATTTATTTTTTCTGTTCTGATTGTATATTCTGTGAAGCTAGAGATATACTGTGTAGGTTTACCGCTTCCAAAGAAACTAAACGAAAACAGACTTCCACGAGAACATTGCTGTAAGCTCCAAACAGCCCTTTCACATGTCATAAGCACTTTGTCCCATATAACAGTTTCGACCATAATAGCATAAAAATAAATTTGTCGTCATTGGGGTTTGAGCGAAGAACCCTTGATACGAAGAGCTAACGCTCTAACAACTTCCTCATGGAAGCAACATGTTACACTCCCACAGCTATGCTTTTGATATGATCCATAGTTCTGGTGTTACTTTTAATTAACGCTCACGCCCATTCTGCTAGGCGACAGCACATAGTACGAACTAAATCGGAGTTTTGGTTGATTATCGCTGTAGAACGATTGGTACTCATATGAGTGTCTGACATCAGGAGGTTTGGGTGTCAGCTCTAAATTAATATCATGCAACACTAAGACGAAAATCTATAACTTAGTAATATGGATAGCAGTCACGTATAGTGCAGAAACCTGAGCATGAGAAAAGTAAAAACCAACAGAATTTCTAAGAAGGAGGAGGAAGAACAAGGAAATATATCTCTAGAAGCAATCACCAAGCTGAAGAGCAAAAGAATGCAGTGATTGAGCCATGCAGCCCAGATGCCAAAAGAAAGACAGAGACAACTTCAGAGGAAACGAAACACCAGACTCCCCGCAGGAAGATGAAAGCAACGCTGGATGGACGAGATGGCCAAGGACCTGACAGCTCTGGGGATTAAACATACATGGAGGAATCGAGGACAAATCAAATAGCAATGGAGGCAGTTGGTAGAAGAAGCGCGTGGCCTACAGCACGTGTGATCGCAGAATATGTGTGGCCTATGTGTAATAATCTCGCAGATGACTGTCTGCTCTGATTATGACGTTATTGAAAAGGAAATGTGAAACTTGGTTTCACAAGTACGTCTCTGTATTATTGGGAATGGTCCTAAAGAGCTGAAAGACCCCATGTAACATGCAAGTAAGCATTACGAATGGCATATACAACAACTCCATAACATCATTCAGAAATGTTAATATACGGACTCTCATGGAATAGTTAAAAGAAACGATAAAATTAAAATTTTAATAATTAATGGTTACTGCTCTTGTGAAACCGACATTCAGACTTTGAAAATAGGAAGTATAACAGCAACATTTATTAGTGTGTAGATGTGTATTCCTCCAAGAAAATCGCACCTGTATACGAACACATTTGTAGCATGACTGAGCACCTCTTGTAAATAGTTATTCATACCAATGAGCAAAGATAATGCAGTCTCTACAGAGATGTCTGGGAGTTCTAATCTAGTCACGCACTGAATAGCACCATTATCACTATAATAATAAGACTCATTGTCACTAAGGCAGATACAGGGAATTCTGTTGCTGTTGTTGTAGGTGAACAGCAGTATATTGTCAAGCCACTTCAGTTCTTTTAGGAAAATAGTATTACTGAAACTGCTTGGGGTATAAAGAAAGAGGTGTAAGAAGAATCAAAAAGTTGTTGAAAAATATCATTGTAACTGACAGAAGGAGGAAAGGTACGATGTTTTCTCATGAACCCTACAGCTGCATAGCTTAGATCCCAATGAAAAATTCACGGTAAAGTTCACTCCTTAAGATCAAGTGTATAGTCTACATAAATCCAAAAATTCTCCAAAAATTTTAAACAAGTTTTACTGCTTTGCGAATAATTTTTCAGTTAGTAACAAATTTGTTTTGATTAATGATCTCAAGGATAAGCCTATTGCTGACACTTCTGATCTAATATCGGTAGTCATAAAAAACGTATACGCTGATGTTCCAGTTAATGAGGCAGTTAATTCGATTTTTGCCAGCTTACTCAAATACCTGTGGCATTAACAAGAAAATATTCAATTCATTGAATCAACACAGTTATTATCAAATACAACTATTTATCTTCCATCAATAAATTTTACATGCAACTGAGGAATTGACTTTTGGCTCTAGCATAACTGTAACTATTGCAGAGATTTTTGTTGATCGTCTAGAATGGAAAATCTATACCAAAACATTGCACCCGATCAATAAAATCCTTTACTACAATCAATACGTAAACGATTTACAGCTTTTGTAGTTGGCAGGGAAAGAGAGATTAGGGAAATTATTGGAAACTAATTTAATTATATGCATAATAAAACTGAATTTACAATCAACCAAGAAAATATTGGTGAACTGCAGTTCCTTGACCTAAATATCATGAAAAAAGAGGATGGCATGTCTTTATACTGTCCAGGAAGTCGACAGCAACTGGTGTTTTGTTATAAATAACTCTTGTCACAAAAATGGTCAAAAACTGTGAGCCCTTCCGTGTCTGGTACATGAAATATTTCAAGTCCCGATGGGTAAACAGGATAGAATGATGGAGCTGAATATTATGAAATAGATAGCCATAACTCACAGATACTAAGAAAACGTCATTAATAAATTAATACAAAAGAAACAGCGCACGAAGATAAAAGAGAATGCTGCAGAGAATAATAAGTGCATCACAATATTGGTGTTATAGTAATTAATCACAGAAACCGCATTTGAAACGAATATTGGTAATTAGTCGTAAATGAAGGAGTAGTTTAAAACAGGAGTTAGATAAATATGCTGAAGGTGGTGCATAAAATACCCAGTTTAATAGTTGTAATTCAAACTACAACGGTCACACTGGTGGAAATTCCGCTGTATCTCTGGACATCCATTAGATTGCTCATCCAATGATCGAGATTTAAGACCTCATAATCATGGACGTACACTGTCCGTCCACGAAGCTCCGAGATAGCTTTTATTCCTCTCGTGTAAGCAACGTGGGTGCAGTAACAACAGCGGCAGCTGAAATTACCAACTGTAACAGATGTGCATTCGACAAGTCAATTGTAAGCTAGCAGTGTTAAGCAGTGGATGTGCGGCCGTAGTGTGTCAGCGTTGTTTTAGCGCAAATGGAAGTGGTGCTACGAACTGCAAGTCTCTAAATCAAGTGTTCTAGACTTCCTTCAGTATATTTCAAAGAAGAGGAACCCGTCTGAAAAGGTCGCCACGGACACCTTTTTGACTCACGAACAAGAACAACGAAGCGTGGGCGCCTGCCGCGACTTGAATCAAATGTAAAATCGGACGATTCTTTTCTGAAAAAGAACATAATGGGTGGCGGGACTTGGTGTTATTACTATGAACCTTCTACGAAACGATAAAGCACATAAATTCACATGAAAGGTGAACGCTTCGAAGACGAAGCGACATTCTAGCCAATGTAACGTGAGAGTTGAATAACGTCCGAAAGAAAAACTTTCTACGAGTTGTATGAAGGTTCCATTCGTTTTACTCAAATCAAGGATGACTATGTAGAACCTGTGAAGCATTAAAACCGCCATTTTAAATTTATGTCCATTTTTTGTTAATCCAGCCTCTAACTCTTAGGACCCATGGGGTAAATGGTAGGATGTAATGGAACTTTTCTTAAATTTGTACACCTATTATAATATAAGATTTGTTATTAGTTGCTTAATGGTCATACAGTTGACATTCAATAGGTCACGAGATTCGAATTCGCTGCCATTTCCGTAGGGGTAGCATTGTCTTTGATCCTTGGAGAGGTTTTAGGAAACCACGACTACAAGCGAAATAACACGAATTACTAAGGGTTTTATTTTTTCACTTTTATAAGAGTCTTGGAGAGTAATTCTGATGATAAAGATTTGCTGCTTCTAGTACTACTACACTATAAAGACTTTTGAGCCTACATCTTAATATGGAATATAAGAAGCACGACATGCATTGTGAACAGAATTGTCCTACAGTGTTGCATGTCCATAACTAGTCATGTAGTCCACTGATTAAGAATTTTACTCGTCACATTTCTCCCACTTTCCTGCCAGGCACTACTGATGCTCATTCCCTCCACTGCAGGCAGTAGTTCTGATTACTTACTGGTTGGCCATAAGCCCGCTAGGTTTGTGTTCTTGACTTCGGTTGATCGAGACAGGATACAAGACATTCATCCTCTACAGGCACTTATTAAGGATATGTATAGGAAGATGGTATCTGTTCTTTCGGACATGTCCGAAATAACAGATACCATCTTCCTATATATATAGTTAAGGCTCAATGGTCATCTGACCATTTTCTTCTGTGCGGATGCACAAACAGTGCCAGAGCTCTCGCGGGAATCGGCAGTAAAGCCGCGAGTAATGAGTATGATGGACAGGGGCACTATGAATACAGCACGGGACACAAAGTGGGGAGTGTGGGTCTCACGGCAGGCGTGCCAGAGATAAGTCCCTGCAGTCGCACTATTATCAGTGTCCTTGGTGGCTCAGATGGTTGCCAGCACGGTAACTCGGAGTGTTCGGTCAGAGGGCTGCTCGCCATCTGTAATAAAAAAACTGACTAAAGGAATCAACAATAACCCTGAACGGATGTCTTGTGACGCCCTCCCACACCAAACGTAACGAACAATACCGAATAAAATGATGAAAGAAAAGATGGATAAAGCGTCTGCCATGTAAGCAGGAGATCCCGGGTTCGAGTCCCGGTCGGGGCACACATTTTCTACAGTCCTCATTGACATATCAACGTCTGCATGCAGCTAAGGGTACTCATTTCATTGTAACTTATTAAGGAGTTTATAATAGATTCTGTGACATAAATAGTATCACATACCATATATCGCTATTCCAAAGGTACATAAATCGAAGTTAAGGAGGATTCAGCATAAATGTGTGCCACAGAATAGGTCTTCAGAATTCTACGTTTGTGTTGTTGTTATTTTGTGCAATCGATCTTTGCCTACAATATGACGAACAAGCAGATCAAAAACCAATAGCAAAAAATATACGGGCAGCGCACAATTGGTATGCCAATGAGGCAAAATCGCAGTTAATAATGGGGCAATCATGGCATCGGCGCACCAGGTCGAAGATAAACGACTGTGAGACGCAGTGTCCTGCTAGGTGAAGAAGTCAACTGTGTGCTGCACATCCTCGTCCGACAGTAATCGTCGACCCATTAAGGTCTTTGTCAAGAGACCTGCGATGTGGTAATCGCATGGGGAGAGATGGAGACTATAGGGCGGGTGCTCGAGTGCCTCCCACGTGACCAGGCGTAGCTCCGAGATCGACCGGCATCTTGTGCTGAATAACGACCAGCAAGGAACTTGGCCCACCATTCCAAAATGGTGGTTTTCAACAGACATGATACCACACATACATCTATCTATATCTACATCTACACTGATACCCTGCAAACCAAATCTCAGTGCCTGGCAGAGGGATCATCGAAACACCTTCACAATTATCTATTATTCCAATCTCGTATAGCGCGCGGAAAAAATGAACACTTATATCTTTCCGTACGAGCTCTGATTTCCCTTATATTATCGTGGTGATCGTTTCTCCCTATGTAGGTGGGTGACAACAAAATATTTTTTTTTCATTTGGAGGAGAATGTTGGTGATTAGAATTTCGTGAGAAGATTCTGTCGCAATGAAAAGCGCCTTTCTTTTAATGATGTCCAGCCCTTTCAGTGACACTCTCTCCCATATTTCGCCATAATACAAAATGTGCTGCCCTTCTTTGAACTTTTTCGATGTACTCCGTCAGTCCTATCTGGTAAGGATGCCACACCACGCAGCAGTATTCTAAAAGAGGACGGACAAGCGTAGTGTAGGCAGTTTCCTTAGTAGGCCTGTTACATTTTCTAAGTGTTTCTAAGTGTCCTGCCAATAAAACGAAGTCTTTGGTCAGCCTTCCCCAGAACATTTTCTATGTGTTCCTTCCAATTTAGGTTGTTCGTAATTGTATTTCCTAGGTTTTTAGTTGAATTTACAGACTTTACATTTGACTGATTTATCGTGTAACCGAAGTTCGACGAATTCATTTTAGCACTCATGTGGATGACCTCACACTTTTAGTTATTCAGGGTCAACGACCAATTTCCGCACCATTCAGATATCGCTTCTAAATCGTTTTGCAATTTGTTTTGGTCTTCTGATGACTTTATTAATCGATAAACGACAGTGTCATCGGCAAACATCGTAAGATGGGTGCTCGGATTGTCTCCCAGATCGTTTATATAGGTAAAGAACAGCAAAGGGCCTATAACACTACCTTGGAGAACGCCAGAAATCACTTTTGCTTTACTCGATAACTTTCCGTCAATTACTATGAACTGTGACCTCTCTGACGCGAAATCAAAAATACAGTCACATAACTGAGACGATATTCCATAAACAACGCAATTTCGCTACAGGCCGCTTGTGTGGTAAAGTGTCAAAAGCCTTCCGGAAGTCCAGAAATACGGAATAGATCTGAAATTCCTTGTCAACAGCACTCAAAACTACATGCAAATAAAGATCTAGTTGTGTTTCACAAGAACGATGTTTTCTAAACCCATGTTGACTGTGTGTCAATAGACCGTTTTCTTGTTCGATGTTTATCGGTATTTGTCCTTTGGCAAAACGTCGTTCCTCTTTTGACGCATTCGGTAACGACGTCGCCATAGTGCTCGTTTCTGCATTTACCGCAAGCGCTAATGATTTGCATATATGTCGGTGCTTACATACCCGCACTGCAGCCGCGCTACGTTGCATATTCGCTTCAGCAGCGCTCCCAAACGGAATTTTTTCTTTACCCTCAATAACAGACGCCGAAGAAAACTGTAGGTAAAGACCTAGCAGCACCCAACTGTTACCGGCGAATTAGCCTCTTGCCGACCCTTGGGAAGGTACTCGAGAGAGTGCTGTTGAAGAAGCTCCATGACACGCTTACAGCGCATGATGTTATACGACCCGAACAATTCGGTTTCAAGGACAAGTTATTTGCCGAACTTCAACTTCTACGGATCACCGAATGGATACAAGAAGGATACAACATGCAGCACTTCACGATTGGTGTATTCGTTGACATCGAAAAAGCTTACGACAAGGTGTGGCGGTCCAACCTTATCGTCAAACTGCATCGCACTACCCCTTTTGCTGATTGTTACATTGGACTCATAGACAGCTTTCTGCAGGATAGGAAACTGTATGTCTGAGTCGACGACAAAAACTCCGAAATGAAAGTGATCTCCGCAGGAATTCCGCAGGACTCTGTCATTTCTCCTCTACTTTTCAACTTATATATAAATGACATCCCAACAGTCCCCCTTGTTACGGCGAGTTTTTATGCGAACGATACGGCCTTTCTGTCAACTGGACAACACTTGGACCAGCTAATCGCTAGGATGCAACGGAAACTTGCTGTAATGGAACGCTGGGCGCTGCAAAATAAGATAACGATCAACCCGACGAAGACGGCAGCCGATCTGTTCACACGGAGGAAACCAGTTCTGAACGACAGACTGCAAATAGCTGATCAATTTATCCCATGGTCGCCGGGAGTGAAGTACCTCGGTGTCTACCTTGACAAAAAATTACTCTTTACGCAGCATATTGACGACAAGAAGACTGCAGCCCAGAAGATGGCCGTGTCATTGATTCTGTTTCTGAAGAGTAAGGATCTCAATCCTACGACTAAACTCCAATTGTATAAGGCAACGGTGGAAACCTGTTATGTGGCTCCACCTCTTGGTGAACTATGTGCGTCTCCAACTACAACCAAATCCAAACGCTGCAAAACATTTGCTGTCGATGGATCACAGTAGCTCCATGTTGCACAAGAAACGTCGACATCCGCACCGCACTCCACGAGACCACTACACAAGAGAAGGTCTATGACAAGGCTCTACGAGTTTTTGACAAAATCGATGTCCCTAGGGACGAAGTTCGACAATTAGAATCGGTAGGAACGGTAAACCCTGCAAGATGGCACATGTATCGAGTACCGAAGTCAATAACGCTTCACCCCCCATAGGCAATCTGTCATAACACGAGGAAGCAGTCACAGATAACAGCCTAGACACGTCTCACCCTCTACAACAGATAGACATCACCAAAGACAACAGGGTAAAGGACCCATTGAGTGCGCAACTGAATGTGTAATAAATAAAGTGGTTTCCTTTTATCCTTTCATCCCATCCCAGAAGAATAAGTCATCAAGGATGATCTCTTCAGGCCACACTACAAAGTAAAAAAAAAGTACGATAGTCATCAGCTCTTTACTGGCACCAATTGCCGTGTGAGGGCCGACACGAGTAAAAGCCATCAGAAAAAGATGTCACGTAGTGCGGGCCGTTGTTGGGACTGGAGGTCTCGCAAGTTTTGAGCCGGGGCTTTGCCCTCGAGTGTGGCAGGGCTGGCAGATGAGAGCCGCGGCGGCTGCCGCGTTTACGTAACTGTGTAAACTAATTAAACTGAACTGTCGGCCGGCGTGCCGCGCCGGAAGACTGCTCCCGCGCGCCGCTCGCGTTAAAGGTCAGGTCGCGGCGCGGTGCGGCCGTAATCGCCGCGGCTTAGCGGCCGGCGGCCGGATCACGGCCGCGCTTAATAGCCAGGCGGGCCGCGCCTGTCCCGCGCATAATGCAGCGGGTCAGCGCCTGTGGCGTGTGCCGCCGGCTCGCAGCATTATGCAAGGTGAACGAAGACAGGTGGACGAAATATTCATTTCACACTCGCCAGATACATTTTTTGGGTTCTGTGCCTCAATCGGTAAAATTAGAACCCTGATAGGCTAGCTTTGTTGTCCGTCCGTCGTTTGATTCAAATGATAATAACCCCTTTTCTGAGGAAAGGGTTCATATATTTAATTGAAATTTATGTCACATACCAAAGGTCTATAGGCACCCGCCAGGGTAGCTGAGAGCGCTAACGCGCTGCTTCCTGGACTCGGGTAGGGGGGCACCCCCGGGTCGAATCAGCCTGGCGGATTGACGACGAGAGCCGGTGTGCTGGCCAGCTTAGACGTTGTTTTTAGGTGGTTTTCCACATCCCGCTACGTGAATACCGGGCTGGTCCCCACGTTCCGCCTAAGTTACACAGTTCGATGACATCTGAACACATTCACACTATTTCATGGATTCCACTAGACACAGACAGTTGGGGTACACTAATTTCGTGCGGCTGGTCCCGGCGGAGGTTCGAGTCCTCCCTCGGGCATGGGTGTGTGTGTTTGTCCTTAGGATAATTTAGGTTAAGTAGTGTGTAAGCTTATGGAGTGATGACCTTAGCGGTGAAGTCCCATAAGATTTCACACGCATTTTTTTGAACAAATTGCGTCCTGAGGGGTACGAGCTGGCGGCAGGAAGGGCATCCAGCCACCACTTAAACTTAACATGCCAAATCCGATTAACCACGGCCGACTCTGCGTAGCCGCGGGACAAGGCGCAAGCGATAGACAGATAGATAGAATACTAAAGGTCTATAGGCCCTTGGAGGCTTTATAAATAATGTAATGCAACCAACAGCAACCCCCTTAGGCCATATATTTTGATACTCAACAAGCTCACTCTTAAAAACCTGAAGGATACTTCCCACTGATTATAATTATGAAATTTCGTGAGAAGTAAGGTTTCACAGTACAAGTAAAGCTCAGAAAATTTTTGTGTTTGTATCATTAGAAAACATATTTTTTTTGTCGTTTGTTATGCGACGTCAAACTTGAAATTAAAATAATTAGGATTTGTTCGTTCAGGCTGCTGGGTCACAAAGGATCAAAAGAGAAACGTCAGACAAGGAATGACTTTAAGACTAGTCCGGGAATATCTGTTTCACATACAAACTGAAACACCATATCTATTTGCAGTAACCGCTCCTGGATGTCTGATAATGTATAAACTCCGAACTGTCCTATGAACAGTAAAGTCATTCCCTTGCCTGATGTTTGACTGTTACCGCTGAGATCCATTCAGGTTCAATGGAGAACTACTGATCATTATAATATACAGGGGGGTCCATTGATCGTGACCGGGCCAAATATCTCACGAAATAAGCGTTAAACGAAAAAACTACAAACAACGAAACTTGTCGAGCCTGAAGGGGGAAACCAGATGGCGCTATGGTTCGCCCTCTGGATGGCGCTACCATAGGTCAAACGGATATCAATTGCGTTTTTTAAAAATAGGAACCCCAATTTTTATTACATATTCATGTAGTACGTAGTAATTTAATTGGACCACTTTTTTCGCTTTTGTGATAGATGGTGCTGTAATATTCACAAACGTATAAGTACGTGGTATCACGTAACATTCCGCTACTGCGGACGGAATTTGCTTCGTAATACATTACCCGTGTTAAAATGGACCGTTTACCAATTGCGGAAAAGGTCGATATCGTGTTGATGTATGGTTATTGTGATCAAAATGCCCAGCGGGCGTGAGCTATGTATGCTGCTGGGTATCCTGGACGACATCATCCAAGTGTCCGGACCGTTTGTCGGATAGCTACCTTACTTAAGGAATTAGGAAGTGCTCCGCCACGTGCGAAACGTCAACCACGACCTGTAACAAATGATAATGCCAAAGTAGGTGTTTTAGCTTCCGTCGCGTCTAATCCGCACATCAGTAGCAGACAAATTGCGCGAGAATCGGGAATCTCAAAACCGTTGGTGATGAGAATGCTACATCAACATCGATTGCACCCGTATCATATTTATATACACCAATAATTGTATGGCGACGACTTTGAACGTCGTGTACAGTTATGCCACTGGGAACAAGAGTTTCGACACGGTGACAGATTTTTTGGACGCGTTCTACTTAGCGACGAAGCGTCATTAACCAACAGCGGTAAAGTAAACCGGCATAATATGCGCTATTGGGCAACGCAAAATCCACGATGGCTGCGACAAGTGGGACATCAGCTACCTTATGTATGGTGCGGTATTATGGGAGTAAGGATAATTGGCCCCCATGTGGAGTCACCGCCAGACACCACACTTGCTAGGTGGTAGCCTTTAAATCGGCCGCGGTCCGGTATTTTACGTCGGACCCGCGTGTCGCCACTATCAGTGATTGCAGACCGAGCGCCCCCACGCGGCAGGTCTAGAGAGACTTCCTAGCACTCGCCCCAGTTGTACAGCCGACTTTGCTAGAGATGGTTCACTGACAAAATACGCTCTCATTTGCCGAGACGATAGTTTAGCATAGACTTCCGCTACGTCATTTGCTACGACCTAGCAAGGCGCCATATTCAGTTACTATTGATATTGTGAATCATGTACCGTCAAGAGCGACGTTCGTCATTAATGGATTAAAGTTACGTATTCCACAAGCTACGTCCATTTTTCTAAATTCTAATTTGCTTGTCCTGTTCCAGACCTCACGCCAGCCTGCGTGAGCTAAAACGCGTGCCTTTCGGCCTCCTCTAGTAACACGGTGTTGGCTCTCCTGCCAACCACAACACCCCATTTAATCGATAGCAGTCTAAATGGTGCAATATATGCTGATTTCCTACGTAATGTTCTAGCTATGTTACTACAAGATGTTTCGCTGCATGAAAGAATGGCGTTGTACCGGGTGATCAAAAAGTCAGTACCAATTTGAAAACTGAATGACATGGGGTTTTATTAGAACCAAAAAAATACAAAAGTTCAAAAAATGTCCGACAGATGGCGCTTCATATGATCAGAATACCAATTAACATAACAAAGTAAGGCAAAGCAAAGATGATGTTCTTTACAGGAAATGCTCAAAATGACCACCGTCATTCCTCAACAATAGCTGTAGTCGAGGATTTATGTGGTGAACAGCACTATAAGGCATTTCCGGAGTTATGGTGAGGCATTGGCGTCGGATGTTGTCTTTCAGCATCCCTAGAGATGTTAGTCGATCACGATACACTCGCGACTTCAGGTAACCCCAAAGCCAATTATCGCACGGACTGAGGTCTGGGGAACTGGGAGGCCAAACATGACGAAAGTGGCGGTTGAGCACAGGATCATCAGCAAACGACGCGCGCAAGAGATCTTTGACGCGTCTAGCAAAATTTTTTTTGTTTCTAATAAAACCCCATGTCATTCCAAGCATGCGTGTCAAATTTTACCTCTCTATCTACGTTATTTTCTAATTTATACTGGCTTTTGACCACCCGGTACTTCCAACGTGGTGGATGTCCGGCACATAGCTCGCGTGCGGTTGAAGTGGTGTTGAATAGCATATTTCATGACGGGTGGATTGGTCGTTGAAGCACAATACCATGGCCCGCACGTTCAACGGATCTGACGTCCCCGGATTTCTTTCTGTGGGAAAAGTTGAAGGATATTTGCTATCGTGATCCACCGACAACGCCTGACAACATGCGTCAGCTCATTGTCAATGCGTGTGCGAACATTACGGAAGGCGAACTACTCGCTGTTGAGAGACATGTCGTTACACGTATTGCCAAATGCATTGAGGTTGACGGACATCATTTTGAGCATTTATTGCATTAATGTTGTATTTACAAGTAATCACGCTGTAACAGCATGCGATCACAGAAATGATAAGTTCACAAAGGTACATGTATTACATTGGAACAATCGAAATAAAAGGTTCAAACGAACCTACGTTCTGCTTTGTAATTTCAAAAACCGACCTGTTACCAACTGTTTGTCTAAAATTGTGAGCCATCTATCACAAGGCGAAAAAAGTGGTCCAGCTAGAACATTCATATTTCTTTACGTACTACACGAATATGTAATAAAAAATGGGGAGTTACTATTAAAAAAAAAACGCAGTTGCTATCCGTTTTACCTATGGCAGTGCCATCTAGCGGGCTAACCATAGCGCCATCTGGTCAAGCTATACAAGTTTTGTTCTTTGTAGTTTTTTTCGTTTGACCCTTATTTCGTGAGATATTTGGCCCGGTCACGATCAATGGACCACCCTGTATATAATAATGGTCGTCTGCCTCCTGCATGACTTTATGTCACATTTACATTAATGAAATTAAAACGCTATTGAAAATCTTAGAATCCCTAGGACCTATGTCTTGCCAGTATCAATGTCGAGAACAGGTAAAAATGGTAGAGAGTTTCGATTTCCGGAATGAATGAACTGCCCACATACATAATTAAATTTGTACCAAACCTTTAGTGAGCGAGTCCTTCTCACACCTGACCAATTTTATTTGAAATTGCTCTCGATGCTGCTGTAGTTTATTGTCTAGTAGCCATCAGAAAATCAAAACGAATTGCAAGATAATTTACGCAAGGTACCGGTATGATGCGAAAAGTGAGTGATTCTAAACTATAAAAATTGTGAAGTCCTCCACATAAAAACTGAAGAAAAATTCCATTAAATTTCGCTTAGACGATAAGTCACACAAATCTAAAGGGTTTTCACTACTTCTCAGAGCGTAGAGGTTACAATAGCAATAACCGTAAAGTGAAAACATCACATAGAACATTCTCGGAGGAAGGCAAGCCAAATATTTCGTTTTATTGGCATAAAACTTAGAAAATGCCTTCGATTTACTAAAGGGACTGCCTACACTAAGATTTTCCGTCCTCCTCTGGAGAATTGCTGCGCACCATGGAATCCTGATAAGGATGAGGGATTGAGGACTACATCGAAAAAGCTCAAACAAAGACAGAATATTTTGTATTGTCACAAAAAGGGAAGAAAATGTCGTGGTTATGACAGGTGAGTTGACTTGGCACTCATTGCACAAAAGGCGTTTTTCGTTGGGGCGAGATCTCTTCATGAAATTCAGACACCCGGTATGCGAAAACATTCTGTCGACTCCTACCTCCATGGGGAGGCATGACTATCGTAATAAACTAAGAAATGACGGAGCCTCCGCGAAAAGGTTTAGATGTTTATTTATGCGACATCCCGTTATAGAATTGAAAGGTCGAAGTAGTTTAATGACCTCTCATCCAAACATTTAAACGTGAATTACTGAGTAATCATGTCGATATAGACGTTGATTCTGACACAGGAAGAGAACAATCAATCTTCTGACTGTCGTTTTCACAGTAGACCCTGTCAAAGATGGCGGAGGAGCGGACAGAGGTTCAGGGCACTGTATTGCCCTTGGGGTCGGAAACTGTTCCTAAAAGACGGAAGAATCAGCAATGATCAACGGTATGAGAATACAGAAGGTAATGAAAACCACAACATTAAAGATGCATAACGTATATCCACAGGACATGAGGACTTCAATTGGAAAAGTGTCATGATGACCTCTCCATCGGAATAGTCCCACATTAGGATCTCCGGGAAAAGAGTGTTAAGTGGGAGGTGATCGTGTGAAAAAGATTGAATAGCCAACGAAAGGGTAATGCTCTGCGAGTCAGAACGTGGGATGTGAGAAGCTTAACATGTCAGAGAGGTGCAAAATCTTAAAAGCGAACTGCAAAGGATCATTCTACATATAGTGGTGGACAGTGCAGCGAAATGGAAAGAATATAAGGATTTATGGTCAGAAGAATACTGGATAATATCAGAAGCAGCGTAAAATGGTAGAAAGGGAGTACGATTCGTTGTAAATGGGAGGTAAGGACGCAGAATGAGTTGTTGTGAACTGTTTAATGACAGAGTTTCCTCATGAGAATCAACAGAAAACAAAAGTCAACAACAATGGTTGAGGGATACATGCTGCCTTCAAAAGAACAGTATGAAGAAGTAAAGAATGTATACGTTGATATTGAACGGGTAATTCACTAAGTAAAGGGAAGTAAAAAACTAATAATGTTGGGATCTCGGGATGCGGTTGTAGGGGCAGGACAAGAAAATATGGTTACGGGAGAATGTGGGCTTGGTAGCAGGAGTGAGGGAGGAGAAACACCTATAAATGTCAGCTATTAATGGCGAATACTCTGTTCAGAAAATCTCAAGACGTGGAGGTACACTCGGAAAAGGCCTGGAGATGGATGATTTGAATTAGGTTACATCATGGTCATGTAGAGCTTCCGAAATCAGATATTAAATTGTAAGGTGTAATCAGAAGCAGATATAGATTATGATCGCAATTTAGTCGCAGTGAAGAGTAAATTTAATTTGTTGGGATTAGTCGGAAAGAATCAATGAACAGCGAACAGGAATACGGAAGTACTAAGGAATGAAAAGATACACTTGAAGTTCTCTGAGGCTGTAGATACTGCGATAATGAAAAACTTAGAAGGCAGTTCAGTTCAACAGGAATAGAAATCTCTAAAAATGTTAGTCATAGAAGTTGGAAACAAATAGATGGTTACATGGAAGATGCCGGCCTCTGTGGCCGTTCGGTTCTAAGCGCTTCAGTCCGGAACCGCGCTGCTGCTACGGTCGCAGGTTCGAATTCTGCCTCGGGCATGGATGTGTGTGATGCAATTAGCTTAGTTAGTTTTAAGTAGTTATAAGTCTCGGGGACTGATGACCTCAGACGTTAAGTCCCATAGTGCTTAGAGCCATTTGAACCATTCTGAACATGGAAGGTGACTGCGAAGAAACATGAGTAACGGAAGATGATAGTACAATGATGTTCACGGAAATTCTTTATTACAGAAATACAAGATATTTAACAGTGAAATAAGTGGGACGTCCAGGGAAGCTAAGGCGAATTGGCTGCGTGAGAAATGTGAGGAAATAGAAAAAAATGTTTGCTGGAAGGACTAACTCAGCATGTAGAAAAGTTAAAACAACTTTTCGTGAGATTAAAAGCAAGGGCGACCATCGGAATGCAGAGTAAAGAGCGGATGTGTGGAAAGAGTATATTCAAAGCCTGTATGAGGGGGAAGATTTGTCTGACTACGTGATAGAAGAAGAAATAGGAGTCGATAGGGAACAGATAGGGGATCCAGTATCAGAATCAAAATTTAAAAGAGCGTTGGAAGACTTAACTTCAAATAAGACGGAAGGGGTAGGTAACATTCCATCGAGAGTTTTCTAAAATCGTTGCTGGGAGTGGCAATAAAACGACTATTGATGTTGGTGTGCAGGATGTATGAAACTGGCGATATTCGGTCAGACTTTCGGAAGAAACGTTATCAACACTATTCCGAAGACTGCAAAAGTCTTATCAGCTCATTGATCCAAGTTTCTGACAAGAATACTATAGAGATGAAAGGAAAAAAAATATCGAGGAACTGTTAAACGACAATCAGTTTGGTTTCAGGAGAGGTAAAGGCAACACTGTTCTGACGTAGCGGTTGATAATGGAAGAAAACTCAAGAAAAATAAAGGAACGTCCATGGCATTTTTCGACTTGGGAAAAGCGCTAGACATTGTAAACTGATACAAGGTGTTCGAAAATCTGACCAACATACGGATAATCTGTAAAGACGAGTAATAGATAATGTGCACAAGAGTCAAGAGGGCACTGCAAGAATGAGAGACCAAGAATGAAGTGCCCAAATGAAATAATGTATATGACAGGGATGTAGTCTTTCACCCCTACTATTCAGTCTGTACATCGCAGAGGCAATGACGAAAATAAAAGATAGATTCGAGAGTGGGATTATAATTCAGGGAAAAAGGATACCTGTGATAAGATTCGCTGACGACATTGATATCCTCAATGAATATGAAGAAGAATTGTAGGATATGCTGAATGGAATCAACGTTCTAATGAGTAAAAAATATGATTTGGAGTAAATCGTAGAAAGACGAAAATAATGAGAAGCAGCAGAAATGAGAGCAGCAAGAAACTTAACATCAGGAGTACTGACCACGAAGTAGATGCAGTTAAGGTATTCTGAAACCTAAGGAGCAAAATGGCCCATGACGGACGGAGCAAGTAGCACATGAAAAGCAGACTAGCAATGCCACAAAGGACACTCCTGGTCAAGAGAAATCTACTAGTACCTATTATACATACACCTTAATTTGAGGAACAAATTTATGAGTATGTACTGTTGTAGCATAGAATTGTGTGGTACTGAAAATGAACTGTGGGAAAATAGGAACAGAAGAAAATCGAGGCATTTGAGATGATGTCCTACTGAAGAATGTTGAAAATTAGATGTACTCATAAGTTAAGGAATGAAGAGGTTCTGTGCAGAATCGGGGATGAAAGGAATATATGGAAAACACTGACAAGACGAAGAGAGAGGGTGGTGAGACATCTGTTAAGATACCAGGGAATAACTTCCATGGTACTAGAAACAGCTGTAGGGGTGAAAGCTGCCAAAGAAAGACAGAGATTGGAATACATCTAGCAAATAATTGAGGATGCAGGCTGCAAGTGCTATTCTGAGACGATTAGGTTGGCACATGAGAGGAATTCGTGTTGGGCCGCATCAAACGAGTCAGAAGCCTGATGAATGAAAAAAAAACAGCTTTTTGTGTCACAAAAGATGACTCAAAAGAGAGACACTTAATTCAGGAGGTGCGACATCATAAACAATGAGACACGTGAAAAACGGCCACATCGCGCATGATGCAATGATTCACTCCTGCTTTACTACTGAGTCTAGTCGCAACACATTTCGCAGACAATAGACACATATGCCACTGGATATACCCGAAAAATTGTATCACTATAAGATACATACTTCAGGATATACCACGTCAACATTGAGCTGCATGCAAATGACACTGCAGGGCGGAATTCGCTAGAGCTGTAGGTGAAATATAAGCACAAATACTAGTGAAATGGGTGAAATATGTGTAAAATGTATTTGACATGCACATACGTGGCTAAAGCCGGGAGTAAGAGGCTCATCCTAAAATCTTGGAACGAATTCCGCACATATATTAGTTACGATATGGAATGAAATACCGTTGACGAGAGTGATATTACGTTTTCTGTGATGTTCTTAAATCTATTAAGGCAAGTGCCGGGATGGTTCGTTTGAAAACGACACGGCATATTCTGTTTCCCACCCCTTCCCCAAGTCCGAGCTTCTGCTCAGTCGCTAAGACTTGGTTGTCGACGAGAAATCAGACGCTAATATTTGTCGTTATTTTTTTTTTTCTTTTTACAGTCCACGTCTTTATCTGACAAGAAGTTCCTTACACGCACTCAACAACCTAGCGAGCAAAACATCATCATAAGATGGGGCCTTCACTGTATGCACTGTCGCAAATACTACATGTAAATTAACATCGAACTATACATCACTGCATCATCTGATCGAATAAAGACTTAAGTCTGAAGTAAATTTTAACTTACATAAAGCACTATAAAGTTATTATTTTCAAACGAATCATACAATTTTACAAGAGTATATGTTTCACACGCATGCACTTACAGGATTGGGGCGCATTTTACAGTTAAACGTAAAATAGAGGTATTGAGTTACCCTTCACAGATGTTCAGTGGGTCCTCTACCGGGCCCGCAACAAACTTCCAGACGAGAGTCAGACTCGTCCCAATATTTAGCGACCGTAATTGGAATACTGCATTCACCGCTATTACTATATCGTGTAACAATTCATCAAAAATTGTTGCAAGCAGAGTTACATCTATCGAGTCTTCACAGAACCCTCAATAAAAAGTTCACGCACCATGAGACGAGGCTGCTTGAGGAGAGGTCAGCAGTGAAATGCGAGGTCAATACTAGACAACACAATGGCCAGTGTCGTACTCCCGACGAAAAGCACGCCACATACTAGTAATTAATTGCACCTGCTGTAAAGGAGAACGAAAAACACAAGCGATCACATTAACCGGAAACTTAGAATTGGTGCCATATTAAACTTTTAGTTTCGATGAATAAGTTACTGTTTAATCTAAGTGTCGATCTTCATTCATGTAGAAGAGGTAGTATTATCATCGAAGATCTTCAATCATGTAGAAGGGGTAGTGTTATTATCGAGCGAGGGGGTGTAGTGGTTATCCCACTAGACTCGTATTCCGGAGGACGAGGTCCAAATCTGGGTCCGGCTACACTGGTTTAGGTTTCCAGTAATTTCCGTAAATCGCAGTATAATGCCGGGAGGATTCCTTCGAAAGGGCAGAGCCGATTTCCCACTCCCATCTTGTGCTCCGTCTCCAATGGCATCAATATTGATAGGAAGTTAAACTTAGATCTATCCTTTTTAGGTAGTCACTTTAAGTCGAATGTATCTCTTAGAAATGCTTAGTATATTTTCTTGTTATTGTTGAGATTTGTTATGGGTGCCAATATTACGAGAAGGAAACAAGGTAATTTGTAAGGGTTCTTGTTGGATATCTGTTCCTTCAGTCATTCAAAATTGGTATTAGCACCTTGTGTTACCGGTGTGGTGTAGTGCACCATTAAATAATAAACGTATAACAGTTGTCGGTGTTCTCGAGAAGCTAATCTTTGAACAAAGTCTTAATACCTTTTGTAAAATATTACACTTACAGTGTCTTTTACCTGGGTACTGACTCAGCTGCTTCAGAATAGCTCTCATCGTTTACTACATTAACCCTGGCTGTTAAGTTCCAATATGCAACCCTTGTTACAGATACTTACTGCTGGTCTGTCGTCGACTATTATATCATTTTTCATGTAAATTGCGGTGCT
The DNA here is from genome assembly GCF_023897955.1 of Schistocerca gregaria. Lineage (NCBI taxonomy): Eukaryota > Metazoa > Arthropoda > Insecta > Orthoptera > Acrididae > Schistocerca > Schistocerca gregaria. The sequence goes on along the minus strand of NC_064922.1, from coordinate 527,825,289 downwards.
TAGTAATATTATATTTGAGTAATGTTTCCTATTTCTCGGCGTGTGTATATAATGCCGTTTTCTATCGAAGTAATATAAAATCTGTCTAAATTCAAACACACGCAAAATTAAATGTATGTGACCACGGGAGTACAAATTTATGAATGACTTCTTTTCTCCGAATACATAGTAAGATACTTCATAAATTCCCTATCAACGATCAGGTACTGTTGTTACATAACACATGTGAATTTTTTATTTCCTGTTTCTGTTGTTGTTGACAACTGACGAAGTCTCATAGAACATCTCTTTCATGACGACCCAGAGAGATCAGTTGCACCCATCCAACTTTCTACTTGGCAGCTAGATGCTTGTGACAGAAAGGGACAAACAGTAACTGCGATGACGTTGCTGTATCTCCAACAAGTTGTCAGTCGCCAGGAAACAGGTATTCATTTGCCCCTTACTATTGAACGAATACATTTTCTTCTTTATTATAAGATACTAATTGAATATTTAAAGATTACTTGTGTATGTGACGTAGACATGAGTTTTATGCAGTTTGGTATTCGTGTTCTCTCACTGACGAACGCAAATTTCATTCAAAAATGATCAGCCAAAATATTATGCTCACCTACATTCTATCAATATAAGCCCGCCCAGGGGATAGCAGCGTCACTTGGAGAAGAATGACTGCTAGTCAGACACACGCACAGTGTTATGTACTATCAGCGGGCGTGCTGTTCGTGTCTAGAATGGGGAAGGCGCATGATGTGTCTGAATTTGAGTGAGGGTTGATTGTGATGGCCCGGAGGCTAGGCACGAGCATTTCGGAAACTGCACGAGATGAATGTCTTCAACATGGCGAAATCAAAGTGAAACCGTGTCCAGACGTCATGGGGTCGGGCGGCCACCCTTCATTACAACAAGTCGGACGTCGTAGCAGATTGGTAAAAGAGGACAGGCGGTGAACTGTGACACAAATAACATCATACTTTAATTCTAGGCAGAGTACAAGTGTGTCTGAACACACAGTACAACGAGCACTCGTAAGAATTTGCATCCGCTGACGACCATCCATGAACGAGCTACTGTTAACACCATGTGGATGACTACGACTGAAATGGGCACCAGACCATCTGCACTGGACGTTAGCGCAGTGGTAGAGCGTTGCATGGTCTGATGAATCCCGATACCTCCTTCATGAAGCCGATGGGAGGGCGTGAATCCGTTTCTTCCAGGGGAACAGCTCCTTGACACCTGTACTGCGGGACGGAGACCAGCTTGCGGCGGCTCCGTTATGTTCTGCGGAACATTCACACAGGCATCCATGGGCCCAGTGGAGCTTGTACAAGGCACCAGGGTGGCCAAGGAGTATCGCACATCGGTTGCAGATACATACATCCTTTCATGACGATCACGTTTCGCAACGGCAGTGGCATTTTTCAACAAAACAATGCGCCATGTCACAAGGGCAGGAGTGTGATGAAGTGGTTCGACGAACACAGTGGTGAGTTCCAATTGATGTGCTGGCCCCCCAGCTCGCCAGACCTGAATCCGATCGAACACATCTGGGATGTGACTGAATGTGGCGTCAGAGCTCATCGCCTCGCTGCCCGTAAATTACGGGAATTAGGAAACTTATATGTGCAGATGTGGTGCAAACTCCCTCCAGCGACGTACCAGGGTCTCACTGCTTCCATGTGACGACGCGTCGTCGCTGTTGTCCTTTCCAAAGGTCGACATATCGGCTGTTAGGTGGATGGTCTTAATGTTCTGGCTGATCAGTGAATATGGGGCAGTCAAATGAAAACGAAACGCGTAAAAAAAGTAAGTAAACTGTTTATTATTTCAAAAGTAATCGCCATATCCGTTAATACATTTAGCCCGGTGTGAGACAAGGCGGTCAACGCCTTCGTGGATGAATATTTTCCGGTTGCCTACGGAACCATGATTGTAGCCAGACGTTCAGCTCTTCGTCCGAAGCATATTGACGGCGACGTATCTCTTCCTTCACAGCTTCAAAAATGTGGAGATATCGGGTCTTTATGGGGGATTTGTCAGTGCTTTCCAGCGAAAGTCCTGCTGCGCTAGAAGCAATCTTGGCAATATATGGTGGGCATTATCCTGCAACGGAATGGTGCCGTCTATCAAATTGACTGTCGTTTGTGGAAACTTTGCAAACATTGAAGAGCGCCATCAAGGACAATCCCCCGGAATGCAGACGGATGGCATCATTGTGCTGCAGGATAACGCCCCCCGTATGATGCCAAGGCTACTAGGACTACGCTGCAGAAGTCTCACTGGGATCCTGTTACTCATACTCCATACAGTCCTGCGATTTCCATGTTTTTGGAGTCCCGAAGAAACACATTAGTGGCAGTCGATCTGCTTCGAACGAAGAGATGCACACCAGGGCACAATCATGGTTCCACAGGCAATAGCAAACATTTTCCTATGAAGGCATTAGCCGTGTTATATTACAGTGTGCTAAATGTTAGGGAGATTACCTTTTAAATAATAATCAGTTTACTTACTTTTTTGCATCTGCATCGTTTTCATTAGACTGCGTCTAATAAATTACTTGGATACTCTTACTGCAGGTAATGTGTCAGCAGGAACTTTGTAAAGAATGCCGTATAGCTTGCACAATCGTCGCAAAACCTCTTACGGGGCCAGGGAAAGCAGTGGATGAAACCTGTTGCACGAATTTCATAGCGAATTTTGTAAGTTTGTGCTCTCTGAAGAGCCCTTAACAGATTGAGTTCTAAAGTGTAGTTATTCTGACAGTATTGTTACGTGAATGTAGCAGAAACTGTGGATACTCTGGGAGAATGCGGAAGAATGCCGCATAATTTAACCTGCCTTCAACAGCCGGAGCACTGTGGCTTGACAGATCTATTGCTACCGACGGAAAATAGAGAAAAACGGCTGGATACAAATGCAAAAGAAATTGCTCACAATCGCTTCATATCTTTGAATTTAAAGGCTGATTTTCTTTCATATTAACCGTAGCTGCTGCTTTGCAATTTAAAATGGGGAATTGCTTCTGAAAGGAAAAATATATAAATAAATAAACAACACGTTCGCCATTCAACGGAATGCTGAACGTCAGACAGAAGACAGGTGTAGCTGTTAGATTTTGCAAGTGGCTCCTGGAGGCCGGCTGTAACGTGGTTCTGCAACGCCCGAGCGTCCCCTGCCGCGACACCAACAGGTGGTGTCTGTCGCAAATCGATCGGCCAGGAATACAGATGTCGGCGCGTCGCGACGCGCAGCACAGCTGCGCAACGGAAAGTCCCATAGCAGTGAACGCAACACGTTTTTGGGTGGCACCATCGATGGACTGTGTTTTCTGTCAGTAGGATGAACCACTTTTCGTGTATGAACGACTAGAAAACTGTAATAGGTATCATCGATTTAGAACTTTGCTTTTGTCTTCACAAACAACTGTAGCTACAGACCTACGTATTTTAGCAGATCAGGCACGACAAATGTTCAAACAGTAAGGAATGTGTAATGGATTTCTGCAACAGAATATTAAAACAAGCTGTTTTATGAGATTTTCTCAGCATCACAGAGGTGTTCAATAAAGTCAAATAGCAGACGCTGCAAGATAAACATTGTGCATCACTACAGCTTTACTCTGTCAATTTCGGATACTGAATGCCCACGTTCCAATATGAATTAAGAAGTATGCTGCTTTCTCTAATTCATATCTCGTTTAATGACTATAAGGGTAAAAATTCGCTACATTCTGTCGTAACCGCCAACGGTAAAAGAATGAGTGGATTAGTGGAGGGGAATGCTTCTGGTACCTTGTGCACGTTTAGCCACACAGTGTACGGTGTACATCTGTGGTGTACCAAATTTATTAAAAAATGTTGCGAAAACGGTCCGGCCAGTTAGTATCACCTGTAGTGGAGCATGGGTTATTCGTAAAAATGGCCTATGCTCCACTGTGGATGCTCGTGCTGGCCACTACATTTTATGTAGTGGGAACAATTCACTGTGCGCACCCCGATATGGGATCTGTGCAGATGGTGCGCATGCAGTGGTGTCACATAGGGGTGGCATTGTGAGCGCAGGAGCACTTGTTGGACGTGGGCTTTTGTGCCTTGCTGACACACTTAAAGGTATCAAGAACACCTCATGGAAAACGGACATACTGCGATCTAAACGCTCAAGACAAATGAAAATTGTAGATCTTGGATCTTAAGTCAAGTTCGATGTGTTCAGTCGTTTTGATCGATCCGTATGAGGTTACGAGGTACTGATATTAGGATCTGTCTTCACGATTGATGTAAATAGTAGGAACGTCATTCAGTAGTTGGGAGTGATGATACATTATCTTACAGCTCCACTCTGCTTTGGTACGATGTCAAGAGGAATAAGTTCGCGCACGGTCGTGCTACGGAGTAGCCGGACGACGAGAACAAAATTAAGGCGCTACGGCACTGGACGAAGAACAGTCAAAGGTAGCTTAGACCACGTAATACTAACAGAGTCGCACATGCGGTTTTCTCTAATCTTGGTGTTACAGTCCAGAGGAAACGCAGCACACCACATACTCACAATAGTAAACTACACAGGTTTCCAGAGCCCAGGAGTGAAACACACGAAAACGTTAAGAGCTTAACGCCCTGTTGACGTTAAATCCACAAGAGACAGAGCACTCGCTAGCATTCGACAAGGACGCGATAGAAATTTAAACTTCTCCTTTGAATGTGAAGAATGACAGTGCTGGAAAAACTCTTACGTTATTTGGTTTCACAACAGCTGAGCTAAACTCAACGTACTCAGACAGTTTTCTCTTTACTTATTCTGATCACCACTAAACTGACACACAGTATTTTAGCGCAACGACGTCTGACTTTCGATAATCCCTACAAAAGAATGGCCGTAACTAACAATAACCCTTGTTGTTTGTTGTTGTTGTCGTCAGTCCTGAGACTGGTTTGATGCAGCTCTCCATGCTACTCTATCCTGTGCAAGCTTCTTCATCTCCCAGTATTTACTGCAACCTACATCCTTCTGAATCTCCTTAGTGTATTCATCTCTTGGTCTCCCTCTACGATTTTTACCCTACACGCTGTCCTCCAATTCTAAATTGGTGATCCCTTGATGCCTCAAAACATGTCCTACCAATCGATCCCTTCATCTAGTCAAGTTATGCCACGAACTCCTCTTCTCCCCAATTCTATTCAATACCTCCTCATTAGTTATGTGATCCACCCATATAATCTTCAGCATTCTTCTGTAGCACCACATTTCAAAAGCTTCTATTCTCTTCTTGTCCAAACTATTTATCGTCCAATGTTTCACTTCCATACATGGCCACACTCCATACAAATACTTTCAGAAATGACATCCTGACACTTAAATCTATACTCGATGTTAACAAATTTCTCTTCTTCAGAAACGCTTTCCTTGCCATTGCAAGTCTACATATTATATCCTCTCTACTTCGACCATCATCAGTTATTCTGCTCCCCAAACAGCAAAACTTCTTTACTACTTTAAGTGTCTCATTTCCTAATCTAATTCCCTCAGCATCACCCGACTTAATTCGACTACATTCCATTATCCTCGTTTTGCTTTTGTTGGTGTTCATCTTACATCCTCCTTTCAAGACACTGTCCATTACGTTCAACAGCTCTTCCAAGTCCTTTGCTGTCTCTGACAGAATTACAATGTCATCGGCGAACCTCAACGTTTTTATTTCTTCTCCATGGACTTTAATACCTACTCCGATTTTTTCTTTTGTTTCCTTTACTGCTTGCTCAATATACAGATTGAATAAATCGGGGACAGGCTACAACTCTGTCTCAGTCCCTTCCCCACCTCTGCTTCCCTTTCATGCCCCTCGACTCTTACAACTGCCATCTGGTTTCTGTACAAATTGTAAATAGCCTTTCGCTCCCTGTATTTTACCCCTGCCACCTTTAGAATTTGAAAGAGAGTATTCCAGTCAACATTATCAAAAGCTTTCTCTAAGCCTACAAATGCTAGAAACGTAGGTTTGCTTTTCCTTAATGTTTCATCTAAGACAAGTCGTGGGGTCAGTATTGCCTCACGTGTTCCAACATTTCTGCTGAATCCAAACTGATCTTCGCTGAGGCCGGCTTCTACCAGTTTTTCCATTCGTGTGTAAAGAATTCGCGTTAGTATTTTGCAGCTGTGACTTATTAAACTGATGGTTCGGTAATTTTCACATCTGTCAGCACTTGCTTTTTTTGGGATTGTAATTATTACATTCCTCTCGAAGTCTGCGGGTATTTCGCCTGTGTCATACATCTTGCTCACGAGATGGTAGAGTTTTGTCAGGACTGGGTCTCCCAAGGCCGTCAGAACAAGTGGCTCTCTTTTCTCCAAAAGTCTCTTTAATTTTCCTTTAGGCAGTATCTATCTTACCCCTAGTGAAATAAGGTTCTACATCCTTACATTTGTCCTCTAGCCATTCCTGTTTAGCCATTTTGCACTTCCTGTCGATCTCATTTTTGAAACATCTGTATTCCTTTTTCCCTGCTTCATTTACTGCGTTTTTATATTTTCTCCTTTCATCAATTAAATTCAATATTTGTTCTGTTACCCTAGAATTTCTACTAGCCCTCGTCTTTTTACCTACTTGATCCTCTGGTCCCTTCACTACTTCATCCCTCAGAGCTACCCATTCTTCTTCTACTGTATATCTTTCCCCATTCTTGTCAATTGTTCCCCTATGCTCTCCCTGAAACTCTGTACAACTTCTGGTTCTTTCAGTCTATGCAGGTCCCATCTCCTTAAATTCCCACCTTTTTGCAGTTTCTTCAGTTTTAATCTACAGTGGTCAGAGTCCACATCTGCCCCTGGAAATGTCTTACAATTTAAAACCTGGTTCCTAAATCTCTGTCTTACCATTATATAATCTATCTGATACCTTCTAGTATCTCCAGGATTCTTCCATGTATATAACCTTCTTTTATGATTCTTGAACCAAGTGTTAGCTATGATTGAGTTATGCTCTGTGCAAAATTCTACCAGACAGCTTTCTCTTTCATTTCTCTCCCCCAATCCATATTCACCCACTATGTTTCCTTCTCTCTCTTTTCCTACTCTCCAATTCCAGTCACCCATGGCTATTAAATTTCCGTCTCCCTTCATTACCTGAATAATTTCTTTTATCTCATCATACATTTCATGAATTTCTTCATCATATGCAGAGCTAGTTCGCATATAAACTTGTACTACTGTAGTAGGCATGGGCTTCGTGTCTATCTTGGCCACAATAACGCGTTCACTATGCTGTTTGTAGTAGCTTACCCGCATTCCTATTTTCCTATTCATTATTAAACCTACTCCTGCATTACCCCTATTTGATTTTGTGTTTATAACCCTGTAGTCACCTGACCAGAAGTCTTGTTCCTCCTGCCACCGAACTTCACTAATTCCCACTATATCTAACTTTAACCTATCCATTTCCCTTTTTAAATTTTCTAACCTACCTGCCCGATTAAGGGATCTGACATTCCACGCTCCGATCCGTAGAACGCCAGTTTTCTTTCTCCTGATAACGACATCCTCTTGAGTAGTCCCCGCCCGGAGATCCAAATGGGGGACTATTTTACCTCCGGAATATTTTACCCAAGAGGACGCCATCATCATTTAACCATACAGTAAAGCTGCATGCCCTCGGGAAAAACTACGGATGTAGTTTCCCCTTGCTTTCAGCCGTTCGCAGTACCAGCACAGCAAGGCCGTTTTGGTTAGTGTTGCAAGGCCAGATCAGTCAGTCAACCAGACTGTTGCCCCTGCAACTACTGAAAAGGCTGCTGCCCCTCTTCAGGAACCACGCGTTGGTCTGGCCTCTCAACAGATACCTCTCCGTTGTAGCTGCACCTACGGTACGGCTATCTGTATCGCTGAGGCACGCAAGCCTCCCCACCAACGGCATGGTCCATGGTTCATGGTTCATACCTTTAATGAATCACTTACCTCACCAAAATCTTCGTTACTCGAACTACTGAAATACAGCGAGCGCCAATACTGTCAGCTAAATAAAAGTGCCTAACTACTGAATGCACTAACTACTGATAGGCATAGTCAGCAAATGAAAGATTTTGATAGAGAACAAACAATGTATTTTCCTTAATAGCGTTCAAAAGTCATAAAATATATATCGGTTCAAGACATCCAGTTTTAATAATTTCCCTTTTCTGGAGGATACACGTCCAGCTCGTCCACTCATAGTAACCTCTCAAAACTCTGCCATCTCTCTCTCCACATCCACCACTGCTGGCGGCTCACCTCCAACTGCCCAACCCTACACTAGCGAATATCCCAACAATGTGTCCAGCCAACCACAGACTGCTCACAGCGCAGTCAGATATTTTCATACAGAGCGCTACGTGGAATTACCAACATTACAAACCTAAACAGCCTACTTACAAAATCGATCTGGTCTGTTGGGCGCAATCTGGTCGATGCACTTATCTGAAATCAGAACACAGCTAAAAATTCGAACCTGACTAGTCTACCGGAGATTTGGATGTAGCTCTTCTCCATTGCGATCGTCTACACTTCTCGTGCAGCTCATCCACAGAATTCACTCCTAATCGACTTCCGACCTCACTTTCCAGGTGCACACATCACGTGTAGAACTTAAGTGGAAAGCTTAGGCTGTACCTTCTTGCCGTCACGTTCATTACAGCCAGAGTGTTTGCTCAGTAGTAGAATGATGTCGAAGGAATCATCTATAGACTGTTTAAGGCAAAATTTCAGCGTACTCCTGAAATGATTTTCAGAAACCACATATACAAGGACGTGCTGAAAAATAATGGCTCTGATATTTTTTTACGTGAAGACACTTAACCCTTTCCAAACAAAAAAACGCTATTGACATTCTACATCTTCATTATTCATCTCTACACATTTATTTCTCAACGTAGGTACCCTAGAGACGAACACATATCTCCCAAGAGAGACCAGTTTGTTGATACTGTCACAGTGGAATGTCTAACTTTGTTGACGGAGCCACAACTCCACGCCTGCTACCACCGCTTAGTTCACAATCAAAATGAAGTAATCGAAGGTGTTGTTTAAGTATTGGAAACAGACGAAAATCTGATCAGACCAATCGTGACAGCACGGTGGATGATCAATGACAGAGATCCCAAGGAGTCTGAATGTTGCAGATGTCGCAGCTCTCGTGTGTGGTATGGCATTGTCAAGCTGAACGAGGGGGTGCTCCATGTGTGGACTAGCTCCTCTAATTCGAAATCCGATTACAGCACGCTGTTTCTCATGCATTGGTATAGTTACTTTACACACTGCCATGTAACATTCAAGATTTCGGAGCCCTCTAGTGGTAGAGGACTGCAATTATGTAGACATGAACATTAAAGTTTTGGTATGTTAGTAACGTTTGTTTTATAAAAACATTTAAGAGTTTTCACATAAAAAAATTATAAGACATTGCTTTTCAGCAAGACCTCGTAACTGGCTTTACGATGGATGGAGGAGCATTGGGAGGATGATCCTATCAAACCTGCCCTACGTTAGTGGTTATCACATCTGTAGTAACACATCCTTGGGAGGCTTATATTTTCTTGCAGGTAGCAACATATGTTTTTTGCAGATACCAACACATTTACCGCATTAAAACAACTTTACATAAGTTTAGATTCCAATTAGAATGCTGCTAAATGACACCAGCATCACCCAGCCCTGTATGTCTACAATAGTTCTCCTCTAGGTGCTAAGTGCAATAGGGCACCACTTAAGGCCGCGCCTGGACATAATGGGTCCTTGTCAGGTCATAGTGCGTCCTGACGTCGTTAAATATTACGAAAAAGTTCTCATCAGTTTCAGTTTTGTCTGGGAATGAGTGACGAATATGTGTACGAACACCAAAAACTACATTCTAAACGTTGTTTCTTGTGTTTCTCATATGTCGTCACGGAGTCTGGGAGGAAAAATTTTACTAAACGAAGAAGGTGCACTCTATGAAGGCAATGACAAAACAGTATAGAATATAGGTACAACATTAACCAACAGAGAGCGGCGCTGTAGCCAGAAATAATTAAAGCGGACTTCCTTAAACCAACACCACCTTGCCTCTACGATATGTTATTCAAACTCTGTGCGTTTAAAAAAGTTCACCGAGAAATGAACAGCCCAAAAAATTTAAACAAATAGTGTGTGTGGGTGTGTCCGTGCAAATGGACTTTGATAAGTAATAAAAAATATTATAATTTTTAAATACAAAGGAACTTTCGTAATAACCTAAGTATTGAATTAGTAAAGACATGTATCCTCGACGAGTGTAATTAGCAAATGTTAGGAACAGGAAATTTTTTAACGTAATTTTAGTACTGGCTAACGAGAGTAACATTTCAATGTTTTAATGAAAATACTCATCCACAATTGCAACAATTTGTTAAGCAAACAGAAATTTCCTTTTCAATTGTAGAGTACATATTCCTGCTCAGGGTACTAGAGTTAGAAACAAAAATATCTTCCAGCAACTACGTCCGACACGTGAAGTTGGGCTGCGGACGGAGATATGACGTAAGTATTATTGTGGCTCCACAGAGTCTGAACTATCAGCTGCGCTGTGGGCTGTATTCAGAACATTTGGCTGCAAGAGGACAGCGTAACAGCATTTCCATATGGTACAGGCACTGACTGCCTCTGTCGACGGTGATAGGTCCACTAATAAATTTGTGATAAAAAAGTTTCTAATTACATTGTCCAGCAGCACTTTCGTTACAAAGAATGTGAACGTTGCACTTAGCAAAGTCGTGGTAACTGAATTAGGAAATGAAATACGCTCTTCCCAGTCGGGCTCAGTTTTCGTCATGCTGTACCCACTATCTATAAAATACCTTGAAAATACTGCCTATTGATTACTTTGGAATTGCTTGATTAATTTGCTATTATTTATTTATTGTTAATGTAACTGCCATCAAGCATTCGAAATATATAGAAGGAATTTCGTAGACGATCCTCAGTTCCGACATTCACCGCCAGGATAAGAAGGAGGCCGAAGAGTCTTGCTCACGTTGCATCTCATCGCTCTGTGTTTGTTGCATCAGTCCCAGCAGTAGGAGAGCTCTGACCTTGCGATTTAGTCATTTCAAGTTCGGGAAGGTTTGTATTTTGTGTAAACTCAAAAGAAGAAATGCCTCGCACATGGATAAATAATCCAAATATTTTTATTGTATCTGTCGTGAGTTAACTCTGAAATCACAAAAACAAAAACTTACACCTCTTGTAAATAAGTGCTATGAACGTTATTTGCTGTGCAAGGTTGGCGACTAACACAAAAATTTGGCCCCACATTTGTTATTTGACATGTGTTACACCCCTCACAGGCTAGGTATATGGATCACACACATGTCCTTTGGTGCTCCTATGATTTGTAGGACACAAATGGATCTATCACACAACAAACTGTTATTTCTGCGAGACGGAAACGTCACCTCTAAAACAAAGAATATCCTAATTTACGATCTTATTTAAAACCTATACGTCACAGTGAACAATTGCCTGTACTTGTGCCTGCTGATAATCTGACAATGAGTGAAGATGTATACACAGTCGAGCTACTAGAAGACAGAGAAGGAGATATGTATATCGACCCAACATTTTACGTCCCCTGTGAATCGAATAAGAAACATTTTTTTCTCAGGGAGAGGTCAGTGATCTTATTCGTGATTTAAAATTGTCGAAACAAAAGACTGAGCTACTTACTTCTCAATTTCTTTCTGATACGAAGGTGAATGTTTGTCGTAACCGCCTTGCTCTTTTTTCTGAATATTTCTCCAAGGGTTGTGACATGGTTTTTGAAGTGACACCGAATTCGTTACGAAGAATCTTGGCCATGATTACAGTGCAAGTGATTTGCGCTTGACCATAGAGTCTAGCAAACTTAGTCTTAAAGCAGTACTTCTCCAAAATGGGAACACATCTTCTGTCCGACTGCTCATGGAGTTAACATGACGGAGACATCTGAGAAGTTTAAGCTGCTATTCACGCACATAAAATATGAAAAATACAAGGGGCATATAGGTGGACATCTCGAGGTTATTGCAATTCTGCTCGGCTTGCATCTGGTACACAAGATACTGCTGTCTAATTGCGAGTGCAGCAGCAGATACAGAAAAAGCCACTATTCCAGGAGAAATTGACCTGCTCGGAAAGAACTGCTGCCAATAGAGAGGTGCGGGCGGTGACTCCTCTTGTTGAACTGAAAAATGTGTATCTCCCTCTGCTGCGTATTAAATACGATCTGTTCAAAAACTTCATGAAAGTCATAGACAAAACATCACTTGGATTCACATATTTGTGAGGTAAGTTGCCAAGGGTTGGTGAATCAAAATTAAGGAGGGAATATTGGTGGGATCGCAAATAGGGAATTAATGGCTAATTGACATTTCCTTGATTTGTTGGACGATGTTGGCTGTGTTTCATAAGTCTTTGTAAGGACCTTTCACGTAATCATTAGTGAGATCATACTAGCATGTGGGACGTAATGTGTCACGTAATATACACTTCGGCCGGCCGCTGTGGGCGAGTGGTTCTACGCGCTTCAGTCCGGAACCGCGCTGCTGCTACGGTCGCAGGTTCGAATCGTGCCTCGGGCATGGATGTGTGTGATGTCCTTAGGTTAGTTAGGTTTAAGTAGTTCTAAGTGTAGGGGACTGATGACCTCAGATGTTAAGTCCCATAGTGCTTAGAGCCATTTGAACCATGTGAAGATACACTTATCGAACGATCGGTTGCTCTTTTCGCCGAAGAGCTTTGGTGCCGTTAGTGAGGAACTTGGAGAACAGTCCCACCAGGATATTTCTCAAATGGAAAAGGTTTATCAAAGGAATTGGAGTACTGCAATTTTATTCGAGTACTGCTGGATATTACGGAGAGACGTTGCTGAGGCAAAGTGTCGCAGGAAATCAGGAAGAAAACAGTGTTAGGCATGGTTATTTAGTTTCTGTTACTCATATACAGCTCATTTCTTTGATTAACTTGTGTCCCGAGACAGATATTTACGTTCTCTTTTTGGCAGGCACATCCTATAATAGTGTAATACATAAGCTGCCGCATTCACGTACATCTGTATCAGATGAGAACTAAGGCCGATACAGAAATTATAAAATTAGATGTGAATTAAGAGGCGATTTAGGGTACGGCTTAATTGAAGTGTTTGCTTTACTCTGACAGAGTTGTTCTTTTTAAAGACTGACTGACAGTAAACGACCAACACCGAACGTTAAACTTCTGGATGCAATAGAGTATAAGCTTACAGGTATTCCCATCATAAACAAGCGGGTTTGTTCATGGGTTGCAGCCTTCTCGACAATTCAGCAATGCGGATTAAAATTTGAAGAAATTCTTAGCGATTTTCAGAAGAGAATGCGGCATGGAAGCCACCGCAGAACGCACAACCCATGATGCGAAGTGCCATTTCACGAAACAGACTGTGAACAATGAGGGAGATTCCCATGCAACACGCCAGCTGTCGCTCATACACTTTTAGACTTTCAAGAGCAGAAATTTTAGGACTCTACAAGAAGACGCTTAGGTGTGTTTCCCCACTGTCGATTGTTATCTGGGTGAGAGTGCAAATTTCGAAAATTACAAAGACAGGTAACAGCCTTGCCGAAGTGGCAACATAGGTTTCTCACAGATAACAATAGTTAAGTGCTGTCGGGCCTGGATAGCACTTGGATGGGTGACAGACCTGGTCTACCTAGCGCTGTTGGCAAACAGGGAGCACTCAGCCCTTGGGAGAACAGTTGAAGAGCTACTTCACTGAGAATTAGCGGCTCCGGTTACGAAGCTGACAACGGCCAAGGGAGCGATGAGCAGACCACGTATCCCTCCAAGTGACGCCTATCGTCTGAGGATGGACTTTAGTTTTTTATTCACAGAGGCGATATGATGCTACATTCAGCTCCTGGAAGACACTGTGGGGGAAAATGGACAAACTCGTCGAGCAAGGGATCGATGAGAAAGAGAAAGTGAGGGGTAGTAATTTTTGTACTGCTGCTTGGCTCAAAACATTAGAAATTTGCTTCCTGGAGGCATGTTAGTCTATTGTCGACTCCGTTTTCAGTCTCTGAGTCGAATCCCCGCATGCCTATCACCACTATGCAGCATATTCGTTTTCCATTCCATGCTGGATGGACTTTTTACGGTCCGATTCTTGAATCTTTAAGCATCTGAGTGTGTAGCATTGATGCCTCATGTTTCAAACATTATGTTAACGCTACCCCTGCGAGCTAATCACTGCGTTGGCTGTCAAGCACCAAAAGAAGCAAGGCGTGAAACTGCTGAGAGCGTCGCATCATAGCCGCGGGACACGCAGGATGAAGATCACCAGCTGTGTCCCACCAGCCACACGACACCAAAGGAGATCGACATGTCATTTTGACGAATTTTCCATCATCAAACGGCCTTAAACGCATCCGTTACAGTACGGAGGACTTCAGAAACATGGCAGCAATTGTTATTACATACTGACTATTTTATAACCACATCCTCGGCTCAATAAACAATCACGTAAAAATAACAGTCCAATATATTAAAAAAATGCGGGTTTCTAGATCAGTATAGAAATATTAATACAAGTATTGCAGTAAGTTGAGAAACTAATAGTTCCTGTCGAGACACAGCGATATATGATAGCTTTATGGAATCCTCAGAATCTGTCTTGCCATAATCAATGACTGAGTGCCGTAGAGAACAATCTCGCACACTGGTAGAACCCTATATTACACATTGGACGGCGTTGTTCTCAAGCCATGCTGTACATTTGTGTTTTCTAAATACCAAATATTACTAAATTCACTTCTAGCAAACCCATTCCCATGAAACTTTGTATAAACTTTAGTAACAATAATAGTAAACACCGGTACGAATTTCAGTTTAACATCTTATGAAACTTCTGGAATGGACAAAATAGTCTACAACACAGAATTTATGACTTTCCACGAAAAATAACTTCCACACAGGCTGCTGTGTTTTCTGTGCAAGTCAGTAATGGTCTTCAACAAAATATTTTATCATTAAATAACTAAATGTACAGCATTTGGGTTAAAAGCTAAATTTTCGTACTGTTTTCAGTCCACACAGCCACCATTATTTCATTCTTGGGTTGCATTATTTTC
Source organism: Schistocerca gregaria (assembly GCF_023897955.1). Taxonomy (NCBI): domain Eukaryota; kingdom Metazoa; phylum Arthropoda; class Insecta; order Orthoptera; family Acrididae; genus Schistocerca; species Schistocerca gregaria. The sequence continues at coordinate 527,810,158 of NC_064922.1, read as the reverse complement.
GTTTGTTGTATTACCTCTGTGAATGAGAAGAAGAATGTGGCTTGTATGTGAAACATGAATATTGAAAAATCGTGCGAGTGAGAACGAAATCAGATCGTGCAACCTTTCTGTGAATCACATGCAGTAAAGAGAGGGAATAGGATGATTTAAAGTACCCAGTTTTCTGTGTTTTAGTATCGTAAGACGACGAAAGGTATGGTTATTTTTATTTAGTTTGCTTTTCGTAACATATTAATTTGTGTTTCGCGTGAATCGATTTCGGAACTAGGAGTAGTGGAATGACGAAGTTTAGCTAGCGGTATGGATTGAAATAGGAAGCTGACTGCCTCCCTTTTTATTCAGCCAATGAGAGAAGAGATTTTCTGAGCACGTTGGTACAAGCTCATGATTTCAAGCATTCCTCTCTAGAATTCCGCGCTCACTTTTGTGACGTGAAGCCGAATAGTCTGCAGCCCTAACAATTTTTGTTTAGATTGTGTTAAATTTGTTTGACGGAGATTCAGATTAATCCGGAAAAGGTAGTGACTGGTCTTGGATGGCATCTACGTAAATTTCCAGATTTTCTGTGAAAATTTAGACTTTCTTTCGATGGATATAAATTCCGATTGGCGTGCTGCACAGTAGTAATTATGAACCTAAGGAGCCCTCAAATGCGATGAACTGCGGAGTTTTTCAGATAACATTCAGAACATCGCGTACATTTACAAACTGATGATTAACTGATAGAAAGTGGATTTCTGTGAGTAACAGGTGGTGAGCTCAAATAAGCAGGTTCTAGAGAGAGACATAGAAACAGAGAGAGAGAGAGAGAGAGAGAGAGAGAGAGAGAGGGAGGGAGGGATACAGCCAGTTAGTTTCATGTTCCATGGACTAGTTCCACTGTAAATCGCAGCGATGGAGAACGAGTCATTTTATATTCACATCGTGATTTGTATTGTAGTACGCTTACATGCTGATCATGTACAAGATTTTTTTAATGAAAAAAGATATACAGATGTGAGTATCCACCACCTTCTATACGTTACAATAATGGAAATTCTGGTGCGGAATAGGAGGAGTTGCCAATGAAAACCTTTTTCAATTTATTTTCAAATATTACTTTGTTGTCTCCGAGACAATTCATGTCACAGGGTAAGTATAACTTTGGTTGCAGCATTGTGCACATCTTTTTGATCTAAAGACAAGGCGGCGTAAAAAATGTCATTTTTTCTTCTCATATTGTAACTACGCACATCATTGTTCTATTTGAATATCAGAAGATTATTTGTATCAAACTTCCTGAGGGAATAAATATACTATGAGGCAGTAATCAAAATCCCCAACTCCTTAAACAGATATTTGCGAGATGATCGTGGGATAGCACCACATATTATCTTTAGAGCACGTTTCTGAGCAACTAAGACTTTCTTTGTTAAAGGTGAGTTATCACAGAACATTATTCCATACGTCATTACTGAATGAAAATATGCAAAATATGTCAGTTTATTGATTTGTCTCTCCCCAAAGTTTGCAATAATTCTTAACGCTTATGTGACTGACTTAAATTGTTTTGCGAGATACGAAGTGTGCAGTTTCTATTGAAATTCTCGTCAACATGAACATCTAAGAATTTTGAAGTTTCCATCCTATTTGTTACTTCCTAACCATGTGTCACACTTATCATTGACGTAGTACCTCTAGGTGCAGAGAACTGGACACGTTGCATTTTTTTTAAGATTAATATGAGACCTTACAAAGAAAACCAGTCAATGGTAGTTTCAAGAGTATTGTTTAGCATTTCTTCTGCTGCTGTATGTATGCTTGGACTGATTACAATGCTTCTGTCATCTGCAAAAAGAGTTAATTCTGGTTGTTGTCTGCTAGATGGAAAATCGTTTGTGCAAATGAGGAACAATAGGTGACCAGAGATTGAGCCTTGGGGAACTCCACACGTGATTTCTTACCAATCAAATAAATTAGAGAGGGAGAATTACACACACACACAAAACAGTTGAATGCAGAAAACTGAGAATGTTTCCATTTAATGAAAAAAAGTTAAGGAACTGTTTTTAAATCTATAACCTAGATGTGAAACCATAACTATGTGTAAAAATAGGCAAATCATGTAATATTTCAGGGCACCTACTGAAGATGCCTTGTAAAATGGGCGAAACGCGTCTGAGTGCATCAATAAAAATAAAAATTTTGATGTGCAGCATGCAAAAATAGCATTTTATTTGAAACAACTGCAATTTTTATACAGCTGCTGCGAAAATTGCCTCTATACGAAACGTGTTAGGAAGATGTCTTACTGCAAAATTTTAGTTTTGTTTCTGTGGTTGCATATTTCTCATTGTGCTTAATGGCATCTCTCAGCAACTTCTTCGTGTATGTATGTGACTTTTGTAAGTTGCGAACTCCAAAGAACGAAGGTATTCCGAAGTTACTGTAGCAGCTTAATAAAAAGTCCAGAACGAGACTTTGCCGCATTTGTAGAATGTGCATCGGTAGAATAGTTGTACCTTATAAAGATATTCAGTTCTCATTGTCCTGCAACACATGATCGTTGACTGTGTAACACAGTGGGTGGCAGCGACGCAGGATGACTTATTTTATAAGATGTCACAGTAAGAAAGTTGACATGATGGATACTGTAAATTATTTTATGATGCCAAAAGATGATCAGAAAACCAAAACCGAGAGTAAATATTTATTTTTACAGCGGTTCTTGGTGTCTTTCAATTATGAATTTATTACAATATTTTGATTCCGGAATGAGATTTTCACTCCGGAGCGGAGTGTGCACTGATATGAAACTTCCTGGCAGATTAAAACTGTGTATCGGACCGAGACTCGAACTTGGGACTTTTGCCTTTCGCGAGCAAGTGCTCTACCGTCTGAGCTACGCAAGCACAACTCACACCCCCTCCTCACAGCTTCTTCCAGTATCTCGTCTTTTACCTTACGAACTTCACAGAAGCAGAAGTAAAGCTGTGAGGACGGGCCGTGAGTCGTGCTTGGGTAGCTCAGACGGTGCCCGCGAAAGGCAAATGTCCGGAGTTCGCGTCTCGGTCCGGCACACAGTTTTAACCTGCCAGGAAATTTCAATATTTTGATTCCTTGATTTCGTCTAAGTCAGTGGTTCCCAACTGGAGGTAATTTATCCCTGAGGATAAAATTAAAATCTGGGAGGGGTGAAAAATGGGTTCCATTGTGGTTCACTCACGAAACTAAAATTATTTTTAAGGATCGTTAGTGTTATCTTTATTTTGTGAGACTGTGGTATTGATTAAACAACTTAAATTTTCTTACAAATATCAAGAATAACGTGTAACACAGTTTGGTGGAAAGGCTACTCTTTGTGAAACGGATACATGAACATCTTCCTCACATAACCCACCCACTCTACACATAATTTGTACTTTGTTGTTTACAATGCATCGGTGACAGTAAAACTGAGATGTATTCATCAAATATGCAAACTATCTCGTGAAAATGCCTTCTGTAAATTCTAGATAGTTACTATAATGGACTAGAAACTGCTTTGTTTTTCACTTTGAAACGGTAACCGAACTAATTGGCAGTGCAACATAACAGCAAGTACGAAGTGGCTACTGGACCGCCGTAGAGCCTACACTGTATTGTTATTATTATTATTATTATTATTATTACTGTCAATTATCATACAAAAAGCACTGGCAGCCAAGGGCATTGCAATATCTGCCACTTCAGAAGTTAGATGTCTAGAAATCAAGTGATTTAGAAACAGTAGGACTAATTGTAGTGCACACATTTTGACTTGGATTATTTGAAATGGAAGTGCAGGGTGCACGAGAAGCATGTATCGCTAGGAAGAGAAGTGCCTCATATATACGTATTTTGTAACAAGTCTCCCCTTGGTGTGGACAGTTACCTTCGTTTTGTCAAAAAGGGTTGTAGCTCCACTGACAATTGCTTCATCGTTCCATAAAAACGTCTTAGAACCAGGAACTACCTATTCTGTCTGAGACTCATTCATTTGTACTTTTTAATGAAACACCTACTAAAACTAAATATCTTTTATCTTTAGAAATTTTAAAAATAAAAGTGTCCAAAAAATTATTTTTCGTTCTAAGGTTTAGTAATTGCTAATGTTGATGATGTTGTTGGGGAGCAGGGGAGGGGGCAAGGGGGTGGTACTGGTTAATATCTGATTGCATTCAGATCTACAGGCGTAAGTGGCTCAGTTGGCTACCACAACTGAAGTCTTGGCTTTAGGGAAAAAGGTATTTTACGAGATAAATGAAATCCCTATTTTGTTCAGAGGAATTAAGTTTTGAATTGTCACTGTTCGCACTGTTCTGCGCCGACATTCATCTTAACTCATCATTAATTGGGATTAGTTAAGGTATGAGACAGAAAATTGTTTCGGGATTTTCATGTTTACAAAATGAACCGTCAATCGCTTTTGGACAGCAGCTATAACATGTTTTGGTGTCGCTGAATGGTGTGATAATTGACGAGGATGACCGACCCAGCAACTGCATCGGGTACGAGCCAAGAGAAAACAGGAAGGGCGTGGCCTGGCTGCTCCAGCAGTTGGCAGCGCAGCGAAAGAGAGCGCCTGCGCCTGCTTAGCGAATCGGGACCGCACTCTTTTTATTTTCGGGGGTGACATCGGCTTTCCAGGAGTCGCATTGTAAAAGAGACTCTACGGTGTTTAGCAACTAATTGACTCCTTATTTTACTGTAATAAAGCACTATGGAGCAATCGTTCTGATTCTAATTTTAGAAGTTTCGTAAACGAGAAGCACAAAAGTGTGAATATTCTATAGTATAAGTTTGTCTAGTTGACCGTTTTTCAGCATATAAGGCCATTATCAGACTATAAGCGACAATCAGTTGGCTTGTAACTTAATGTGTGCTAACTCATAATGCAGAACATCCGCGTGTTTGTGCTTTTCAATTATATGAAGTGTCTTTGACACTATGTCAGAGATGTTCACTGCACAAGGTCTTTGTCGTGAAGATACACGTTAATTGTTTCGCAGCGAATCAATTAACAATTAAATTTTAACACATAATTTTACAGTGAAAAGCATATATAAATATATACACACATATTCGGTAGGCAACAATTCCAGAGTTCTGTATGGGAATAAAGTAAGAGAAGCCCCTTTCTCCCCGGCTTCAATTCCATTTTCAGGAAGTCACTGAAGACTCTTAAGGCTCAAGTTTTTAAAATTGTGTACAACACACATATTCAACGGAAGAGCCTAGTGTTCAACTGATCGACCTCAAAATTGTCGTATGTACATCGTATCGTATGCGTTCAGATTATTAATTATATGTAAAAGGTAGCTATGTTCTTCCGAAGACGTCCACGCTCCGAAAAAAGAATTAGACGTGAACATTAACTGTTAAGGCACCACATCACAGTAAAGTGCGAGTTCATTTACCTTCTTGGATGCATTGTCAACCATACTTGTGTTCCCCAGTGCTTACAACCAATCAGTCCGTTCACGTAATGAAATACCATTTTCACTGTCACGATAACCACTGTCGTATTTTCAAGTGTACAAATTTATGATCTCGTGGCGTTGTCCGGTAATAAAATATTATCGGTTTAAGCAGCGTCAAATGGTTAACTGCCCACGAGCTTACGGCAGAGATCTCCTCTGCTCATTGTATAACCAGAAAAAAATGAGACCAATTAAAAAATAAATACTTTATTTAGAACGCCATAAGTGTCATACCAATGAACTGACTGGTTCTAGGCGCTAATATGAAACTTTTTTGCCGGTTGATACTTACAGGGAAGAAAAAATCACACAGACACTGTTAATAACACTATTTCTGTACACAACTTGCTCCGTTACTGTATTCGAGCTGAAAAGTTCATATTCAGATGGCTAATCATGCTTATAGTATACTATTTGTTGTTGTTTACGTTAGTTATCGGATAAAAATAACCAACAAGTAATGCTGACTACAACAAATGTAATACAAAAGCTAACTGCCATCTTATAATAATCGTGTCTGTTCGAAATCGGTAATAGCGTAATTTGTGTAAATAAGTAGCAATATAAAAATTGGCTGGTTGCTGTGTTCTTCTTTATTGGAATCATCTGGTGTTTTCAACAAAATGGCAGGAACCTTTTTGGAGCTAGTGTCATTAATGCTGAGGCACTAAGTTGTATTTGTGACCATACAAGAGCACAAGTATAGCATTGTGTTGTTAACTAGTAGAACTAAAGTCAGCAAAAACCACTGCAGATGTCCCTTAAATTTTGGAACTCCAGAGGGAAGCACAGCTTAGCACGTAGACCACACATCATCTACTAACGCATGTTGGAGAGTCATTCCGCATATATTGGCGTCTTTATCATGTCAAGGTACATGCAACACGTTACGACAACACAACGACACTGAAAAGCTATGTTTCTAACAGAGCCGTAAGCTGCAGAATCCGAGAGAAAACCTCGCATTCTAACATTATGATGTACCTCCAGAGAACCGGCTCGGATTCAGGTGAAAAAGCACTCGCGCTGAATACGCCTTTCTCTGTTTACACAGATACAAACAATAGACATGAGGAGGGAGAGGTACATTCTGTCTTCTTAGACTCGCGAAAGGCTTTCGGCAGTGGACCATATTGTCGACTAACAACTAGCTAAGTAACATTGACTGTGCAGCAGGAAAGTGTAATAGAGCAACTAGTTTTCGCATTATACACTCTACGGATAATCGACTGTTCAGATAGCATTAACAGTACATCTTTTCTCTTACAATGTTATCCACAGCTAAATATCGTTGGTACCGACTCGTAAGAACGTGCAGAATTATTTTGAAAGTAATTGTAGTTGTTATAATGAAGGCAACTAAATTTGGATCAATGCATGACAACGCCCACAATACAGCGAAAATGTGAGATTGCATGCAATTATCAGATTTGTGGCAACCTACTGAAGCCGCCACATTGTTTAGATATTCAGAAGCGATAGTAAGAACTGATGCGAAACGCGGCCAACACGTAGAACAGCAGGAGGGCAACTGAATGACAGACTTGGATTTGTAATATCTCATGGAAAATAATGTGCATCTATGAAGAAAATCGCAAGGAAGACGCGAGAGCAGCCAATTCTAGAGTACCGCCCCAGGTAGACGTAAGAGTAGACGTAGAACGAAATCAAGCGTGAGCTGCAGGGAGGTACTTCGGTATAGCTCTTACGAAATTGCAACAGAAACGCTCGGGAAAGGATTTTTTGAAGACAGGTGACATCGTAGTCACGAAACCTGTTGAAAAATTCTAGACAACTGATATTTAAGGAACAGTAAATGACAATTCTGTTTCAATCGTTGATTATCTCTCGTACGGAGCTCGAGGATTATTTCTCCATAGCTCAAAATGGAAAAATAATTGCTCAATATGGAAACGTAATGGAACGGAAAATCTTTCTGTATAAAAGGTAATGTCCTGATTGACTGACTGACTCATCATCGCCCAGCCTAAACCGCTAAGGATAGTAACTTTTGGAGAAGTTGTGGATCTTATACTGCAGGCGCGTTTAAGAAGGGATTTTTCGAAATTTCAACCCTAAGAGGGTGAAATAGGGTATGAAGGGGCTTTTCTGAAAAATAGCAGTATTAAGGCAATTTAGGAGCTAGCCCAATGAAAACCGCTATTTTGTTTCGCGGTTAGAAGTAAAAAAAATGTGTTTCAGCATTTTTGGAAGTTTAACCCTATGGAAGTGAAACAGTGGGTGAAACCTTTTCCCGAAAATATTTCATTATTAAAGAAATACGAAAGTATTTTAAAGCTATTTCAACGAACATTGATATTTGACTTCTCGGTTACAAATAAAAAAAACTACGTGTTTCAGTGTTTTTGGAAATTATACCCATAACGAGGTGAAATAGGGGATGAAATTATGAAAATATTCTATTATGAAAGCATTTTTAAAGCTAAATCTATGAAAATTTGTGTATGGCTTCTCTGTTAGAAATAAAACATATGCATGTCACTGTTTTTGGTAACGCAACCCCTAGGGGGTGAAATAGGGTGTGAAACGTTTTAAGAAAATATTTGATTGCGAAAGAACTTTTAAAACTAAGTCTTTGAAAATTAGTGTTTGGCTTCTCGGTCAGAAATTTAAAAAATACATGTTAGGGTCAGACTGATTCACTTAATCGTTGCCGCCCAGCCCAAACTGCTGACGGGATCGTTTAAGAAGGGATTGTCCGAAATTCTACTTCTAAGAGGGTGAAATACGGGATGAAACTGTTTTTAAAGTATGTCGCTGTTAACGGAATTTGCAAACTAGAACTACGAAAACTGGTATATGGTTTCTCAGCCAGAAAATAAAAAATACCAGTTTCAGCGTTTTTGAAAATTCAACCACTAACGGGGTATAATGGTGGGTGGATTTCTTTTGAAAACAAATAATGACTAAAGAACTACTACAGGACTTTTAAGGCTACATTTATGGCACCTGATGTTTGACTTCTCGGCTAGAGATGAATAAATATGAGTTTCAGTACGTCTGGAATTCAACCCCTAAGGGAGTGCAATGGGGAAAGAACATTTTTAAGGAAATATTTCGTTACATTAACAAACTTTCAAAACTATGTTTATGAGAATTGGTATTTCACTTCTCAGTTCGATATAAGGAAATATCTGGTAGGGGTGAAAAGTGCTATGGACATACCTCCACAAAAACGCAGAAGACATGATGAAGAAAAACTTTGGGCTCCAGCTACAAGAGTCGCTTGATTATCAGAAGTACATTCGGATTCGACCATGCTTATGTGAAAAGCTTAGAAGGTGTTGTAATTTGCGAACATCATAAAAATTCTATTAAATAAAAACAAAAACAAAATGTCTGCAGCTCACACAGCCTAGCAAGCGAAGCAGTGGGTGCTTAAGCTAGTTACTATTATCTGCACGATTACCTTTCAGCATGCACTCTTCAGTGACTTACACAGTGTATAAGTAGATGCAGATATTATTATTGTTCCTGGTTTTGCAATGTATGTGTAAATCTAAGATTACACGTCGAATGTAATTTTTATTCCCCACTTGTGCATATCTGTCCATAATTTTTCTTAAGTGTTTCTTCTAATTAGCCTTTGAATTCGTTGTATCTATGTCACTGGTATCCCTATTTTCTTCCTTCTAGGTGGTCCCGATTCCATGATACGAAGTGGCAATTTCTCCTTAGACTGCTTCTCGTGTGTCCATGCAATATGACTTGATTTTCTTCCACAAAATCAATAATCGAACTTGTGATGCCCATTTTCTTCGTGATGACTCCATTACTGACTCTTTCCCGGCTAGATATCCCATCAGATAGCCTTCAAAAAGTCGACCTCATTAACCATAAACATTTTCATTAAATGGGATGTAGCGGTCAATACTTTCGATCCATATGTCATGATGCCTCTAATAAATGTTCTGAAATTTTTTTGTGTTTCCTTTCTAATCTGTTGATCCCTCTAAATTCCATTTAAAATTACAATAGCAAATTTCTCAGCACTTATTCTTCAATTAACTTCCTAATTGTGTATAACATAATGTGTGTTTTTTTTACTGCTAGACAAGTAGATTTATCGTAACTTGTGTAAAACGTCAGCCTTCTCATTTTTTACTCTAATAGCTTACTTCCTGTGAAAGTGCGTTTCTATACTTCATGCGAATTCGTCATAGTACTGTAATAATCATTGTCTATTAATGACCAAGTGTAGTAAAGTTACTGCTCAAATGTGGCAAACACACCACATAAGAAAGATTTTCTAGTATTTCTGATCCTCTGCCGTGCACTGCTTGCCTTTAGTGCAAAATCTAGATTCCTCTTCAGTTCTGAAAATTTAAGTTAATTTTCAACTTTTGTGGTGGTCGTATTGTGGAGATTACGAAAAACAGGTATGTATCTTTAGGATCTATAAATCCACATGGATCTGACATTTAAATTTACGTACAAAACATGACAAAAAGTAAATCTTCCAGATAACATGGTATGATGTTAATGCATCTTTATTCAGTTAACCACCACTTGTAGGTATGTAAATAATCAAAAGTACAGTTCCATTAGAGTGCAATAATGTTGTTCCTACGATGCTGTTGCTAGACGTCATAAGATATGTAAGGGGCCTGAACAGTGTCATATGTCGAATGATCACACAGAGATGGTCCATGCTAATGGGAGACAGCGTTATTAGCACATAACAGAGTTTCAAACAGCCCTCAGTGTGGGCCTCCATTTGGCCACCTCCTTAAATAGTGCAGCATCCAGACTGGTGGGGCATTTGGATGCGACAGTGGCCTGATATTGTACTGGAAGGCAATGTGAAGGCAGGCATCCTCGTCATCAGGAATCCAGTCGACCACGACTGTCCACCACAAGGGAGTATCGCTGTACTGTTCACTAAACATATCACAACCCCCCCCCCCCCCCCACATCTGTGCCTGTGGTATGAGAACAAGTAATGAACTCCCTGCATCATTATGCGACCCCCCACACCACTGGTCACAGACTAGCAGTAGCCAGCCTAGGAAATTATTATCCCATGTGTAAGCTACTGTTAAGGCCACAATACAAATAGTTGCATTTGGAGTGGTTCTGTGACTGGGAAACATGTTCTCCTGATAGCCGGCTGCAGTGGCTGAGCGGTCCTAGGCGCTTGAGTCTGGAACCGCGCGACCTCTACGGTTGCAGGTTCGAATCCTGCCTCAGGCATGGATGTGTGTGATGTTCTTAGGATAGTTAGGTTTCAGTAGTTCTAAGTTCTAGGAGACTGGTGACCTCAGATGTTAAGTCTCATAGAGCTCAGAGCAATTTCGACCATTTATTCTCCTGATAAATGGTGTTACATTGCAGTCACGAATGAGTCACAGTTCTGTACTACACCTGATGACCGTCGCTGTCCAGGATGTCGGCGACCTGGAGAGAGCTTCCATTCTTTCAGTGTTTCTGAGAAACACAATTGTGATATCATGTTGTGGGCAACCATCGAATATAACTTCAGGTGACTAAGGAAATTCTGATGACACAACAGTATATCATGGGCATCCTGTGTCCTCACTTGTCATTTCTTATATGTGAGTACTGTGCTGCTATTTTTAAACAGGACAATGCCCATCCACATATGGTACATGTCCCTATCAACTGCGTGTGTGTTGTTGAGATACTCCTATTGCCAGCAAGACCCTCAGATCTGTGACTGTTAGAACATGCATCACTCCAGCTCTGCCACTATCTAGGATATCAAAGATCAGTTACAAGAACCACACTGCCTTGGAATAGTATACAATGGTCTTATAAAATCCTTCAAACCCGAATCGTTACATTTATCCATGATAGAGGTGAATCAACAGCATATTGATAAGTGGACTCACAAGTTCTTTGTAGATTTTACTCTATTTTGTGATCACTGAAATAAGAACACATACTCTAGCAACCCATGATGGTACATTTTGTTTCTTCCTCCCTCTTCTGATGTTTCCTTTTTTATGTCAATCAGTGTACATCTTTGACTTCTCATTGCGTTTATCATATTTCAGCCAACATAGTTATTGAAAGACATAATGTATTTACATCTTCACACTTCAGTGCGCTGAGAAGTATATACCAGAGAGGTGCACTACATATTTAAATTTCTTACCATTTCATTTGCATGTGGAATGCCAGAAGATTGACTGCTTAAATGCCTTTGTGCAAGTGGTAATTAGTCTAATTTTGCCAGTGCCTATGGCATTAAAATAGAGATGCTTGTGGCATTAAAATATAGTGGGTCACAGAATATTCTTAGATTCCTCAATTAAGGACTAGACCAGCCCTGTTGCCACATCTTCCCCAATATCAATTTCGAATATACCCTTTCACTCCTTCCTCCCCATCAAATGACACCTTTCCACCTGTTCTAAGCCTGCTGGGTGAGTTAGATATGATGGTAAAATCAAAAGGGATTGTCCTGTTTGTCAGGAAAGGTGGCTCACGCTGCACAATTGCCACATTTATCCAGTGTGGTGAATCTAATTTAGTACCATGATTAACGACTTGTCACTTTCAGTCGTATCTTTTCTACATTACCAAATTATTATTATTATTATTATTATTATTATTATTATTATTATTATTATTGTGACCTGCCATGACTTCTTTATGATTAGTGGCCCAAAAATTGTGGGAATTTTGGGACAGCCCATATAGTTGCCAGATTCATCCAATGCATACTTTTAAAATGATGGGAAATTAAAAAATCTAAAATACAATAGTCTACATCACTGTCAAACATGAATCTGGTAGGGTAATATAATTTGTGACCCAAACAAAATGGTTGCCAAGATATTTTATACATGAAGGTGTAGTGTAAGCTGGCTGTATGACACCATAGTGCACTCCTGCTAAGTAAAACTAAGTGGAAATTCAAAATTGGTGGGAAAATCCAAGACATCTTGCTGTTGCAAGGGATAAATCTAAATTTAAGTTGCTCTTTTAGGCATATTTGTGACAAGTTTAAAATTGTGAGAAGTCAATGAAGTTCATATTGTAGGAATGTTTCTGACATCAATGCACTTGTATCATGTTAAAATCCTATTTTACAGACTATCCCAGATGCTGTACTGAGTATAAAATCCAAAACTCAGTATAGTTTATCAACTATCAGACACAAGTCCAACAGTAAAACCTTAACTCGATGTGTAAAATATGGTGGGAAATGAAAAAACCCCACTCACCCTGAGTTTAAGAATGATGGGAATCCCACTTACGCACAGTCTTTTCATGCAGTACATTTATATACCAGTATTATATTAAAAATGTCCGCCTGCTTAGCTGAGTGGTAAGGTGCTTTCTGACCATGCAAGCGGGCCTGGGTTCGAGTCCCAGCCGAGTTGGCGACTTTCTCCTGTCATGGACCGGGTGTTGTGTTGTCATCATCATTTCATCATCATCACCGGCACGCAAGTCGCCCAATGTGGTGTCGAATGAAACAAGAGTTGCTCTTGGCAGACGAACTTCCCCAAATGAGGCCTCACTGCCAACAATGCCATACACTCATTTCCATTTTTATATTAAAAACATGTTATGAATCACACTTGCAAGACATCACTAAATTACCTTTTGGAGATCCATAAACAAGTTACGCTGACAGCACTTGGTTTCAAGTTTTAATAATTACCATGAACGATTTCTTATATGGTCATACTGTACCAAAATGGTGTAAAGGGATACGATGGGTATAACTGCGTCTCTGTTTTAAACAAACATCGACCATCTCCACTGCCCCCCCCCCCCCAACCATCACCATCAACACCACAGGCAGGCCCACAAGCAGTCACCAGAAACGCAATTTGGTCAGTCATATGCTATAATTGCTCACCTATCCAGAAACTAATCTCTGCATCTTCCTCTACTTGATCTATAATGGGATTAACCAAACTAGTGGCAGCTGAATCTAAGAAAGGAGAGGCCAAAGTGGATGAAGCTACATTCTTTCTCATAGGAGCTAGCTACCTGTGCATCTCTATGTTATCCAATATTTAGTTGTTATGTAGCGAAATCGGACATTTATCATGCAATACACTCCACTATAGCCTCAAGGCTATGGAATAACACTATTTATAGAACACCTCAGTAGCACTTTATAGTCATCCTACATGGCAATTGATTCGCCTGATTCCGCTGGTTTCATTTATTTCACGTTCATCTATTTCTTCTTTTCCACATTACCTGGAATTAAAGAAATAATTTCTGTAATAGGGACTGGCTTAAGTCTATATACTATGTTGATTCTTGTTATTAAGACCTACGTAATACTATTATTTGAGAGAACATAGCAGTATACAGTTGTATTAGTCAATTCCTTGAACTTCATTTCCATGTATTACATATATCTTGATTCTTTAGCGTAAGACATGGTAATACATCCAGTCCAGCCAACTGTATAGAACAATGAAAGTAAAAAACATTATGCGATACTAACCATCTGGTAAGGTTCGAAATTACCCTAACATAGATGGTTGCTACAATATATTGGTGACTCCGATATCAGTTTTAGCATAAATAAGGTGAATTTTTTGTTTACAGGATAATATGAACCATTTGGATCAAACTTATTTCCTCCCGAAGCAGAGATCTGTAATGTGCATATTACGATAAACAATCTACATGTCTTTTATGTGTGCACTATTATGCTCCAACCCAAACAATCTGTCTTTCCATACATGTTGCCTACACATGCACCATGTAATACCTTTTAAATATGTGGTATGAGGGAAGAGCATATAACAGGCTTCTTACTTCTAGGAAGTAACCAGAAGTGATGTCATGATCAAGTGGTCTGATATGTGTCCGTGAGAATCACTTACATCTTCCTTGGCTAAAAAACATATTACCAGGCTGAAAGTTATGATTTACAATTACGGAATGGATGGTATGTTCAAACTTTTGTGAGACTCCAGAATGATACCCCAGGCTATGGCTAAGCCATGTCTCTGCAATTTCCTTTCTTTCAGGAGTGCTAGTTCTGCAATGTTCGCAGAAGAGCTTCTGTAATGTTAGTAAGGTAGGAGACATGATACTGGCAGAAGTAGATCTGTGAGGACTGGGCGTGAGTTGTGCTCAGGTAGCTCAGATGGTAGAGCATTTGCCCAAAAAAGGCAAATGTCCCGAGTTCGAGTCTCGGTCCGACACACAGTTTTAATCCACCAGGAAGTTTCTGTGAGACTGTTTAACTATGAGATCTACTAAATTCCAATAAAAAGTATCTACAAAGTGCTCCACTATACTCAGTATCAAACACTTCTATGAGGTGTAACTTATCAGACAGGTTATAGAATAGCTGGTGTGTTGTATTTAACACAGTTATGTCGTTTGTCTACTGCGGCAACAAGAATAACTGAAAGTGACTGGAATGTAAATAAACCTTCCAAACATTCTGGGCAGAGAAAATATTATAAGTTACGTTTTGTATGTCTGTGTTTTCAGTGTTTTGCCTTCAAACTGCTTGGCTATTGGCAATACACACTTAATACAGACCAAAATAAACATGGCAGAAACTTTATACGGAAGTGCTATACTAAATCTAGAGAAACATTTTTTCTCAGTACCATTGAATGTAGGTATTAACTAATTACTGTTGATCCCCACGTATAATGTTACCCTGCAGGGTTTAAGAAAAGAACCAATGTGTATAATCTATCAAAGAAATTACACCTTTGAGTAAAGATGATGCGTTATATGTACAAAAGAGAAAACTGGAAATGGGACAAACCAAGTCAAAAAACGAAAACGGGAATTTATACTGAAAATAAGTGCTATGAACGAGGAACATAAACGGTTATAGGAAAAGCAACAAGCCATTGCAGATTTTCAAACAAGGCTTACACATTACTTGAAACACAGCATGTATCTATGAGTGAGGATACAAGATAACAGTGTTACCTCTTCTGGCTTATACGCAGTGCGCAGTGTACAATAGTAGTTGGGACCGATGACCTCAGCAATTCGGTCCCAAAAGACCTTACCACAAATTTCCAAAACATTTTAGAACAGTTTTCCAAAGGAATTATTTATTAATGTAATAGCCTAGTGCAACACTACTCATTCATTTCTCGCTCCTCCTCACTGCACATACTACACACAATACAAACATTATTTAATAATGTGAGACTACACACGCTATCAGCACACATCAGGACCATTGCGACAATGTTTGGTTTCCACTCTGCGTACTGCAACTTCCCGTTTGCTGGCCTCAAAAACTGAGTCAGCAACCTTCCACAATGAGTGAAATGTTGAGGTCGAATGGTTCAAATGGCTCTGAGCACTATGGGACTTAACATCTTAGGTCATCACTCCCCTAGAGCTTAGAACTACTTAAACCTAACTAACCAAAGGACATCACACACGTCCAAGCCCGAGGCAGGATTCGAACCTACGACCGTAGCAGTCCCGCGATTTCGGACTGCAGCGCTGGAACCCCACGACCACCGCGGCCGGCTGATGAGGTCAGATAGAAGAGAATGTGTTAATCTCGTACACTGCATAACTTTGTAAGTAAATCTTGCCAGAAAAGAAAAAAAGGGAAGAAAATAAAAAAGCAAAAACAGTTGTATGAGAGTGTTACATGAAATGATTGATGTTTCATTATCGTTAGTTTTATTTATTTGTGTTAAATTTTACCAAACCCCTACTCTGTGTTGTCTAAGTATTACTTCACTGTGGAGACTGTGTAACACGAGCTTTGTAACTGTCTTTTTAAATAAGTTTTTTTAGTAATATTTTTAACTTCCCTGAGCAATTTATTTTACAGTTTTATTCTTCGGTGGAATATACTATTTTGAGTTTTGTTTTATTATTTTTTGATAAATGTAAGTTCACTCTAGATCCTGTTCCTTCGTAGTGGAGAGAGCTGAGCCGGCCGGGGTGGCCGACTGGTTCTAGGCGTTACAGTCTGGGACCACGCGACCGCTACGATCGCAGGTTCGAATCCTGCCTCGGGCACGGATGTGTGTGATGTCATTAGGTTCGTATACGACTCGCTTGGCCAAGCTGAATAGTATGCCAACTTATACGAACAGCACACGACAGCTCCGCTGCCACAGGATGCAGAGGACGCAACGGAAGAGGATGGTATCGGGACTTTCGCCAACTCCCCACACGACAGAGGCCTGTTCTTAGCACTCCCGCTGAAGTTAAAAACTCATCAGGAAGACGAACAACTCGGCGCCTGGCAAGGACCCTGTGACCAACGCCGATCTTAAGCATCTTCCGAGAAATGCCATCGTTCTTGCAGACTGAAAGGCGGTGGAGACAATCCCTATTCCAAAAAGAGGAAAAAACTCAACGTTGCCAGACAGCTACCGCCCGATTAGTCTGTTGCCCACACTCGTTAAAATACTGGAACGGGTGTTACTACAGCGTCTCAAAGACATCTGGAAGAAAATAACGTCATCCGCCACGAACAGTTGGGCTTCTAGCCACGGTCATCGGTGGATTCATCTGCTTTGGATCACAGAAGCCAACTCAACCTGAATAGACGAAACTCCACAGTTGGAGTTTTCCTAGACATCGAAGAGGAATACTGTTGGGTGTGGAGTTACAAGCTTATAGTCAAATTAGTCAATCAAACCCGTCTTCCCGAGTGTTACATCAAGCTGATTGATAGGTTTTTGCAGGACAGGCTTCCGTTTGTACAAGCAGATCCGTAGAAGCTTCAGCTCGTTAATTTATAAAAATCACGTGACAGAATGTATGAATTTAACTTTGTTGCATGTGGATGTGGTCTTACAGCTTTGCGTTTACCCACTTACGCTGTCAGTATTGAGCCGTGGCTGGCTAGCATCATGCCTTGAGTTTTTATCTTTGGTTGCAACCCTGTGGTGTCATATTTCGTCTTCGGTTACCGCCATAACGTCGCTATCTTCTCTCTGTGAGTGGCAGCAGCAGCGTGCATCGATCCCTAGTACTGCTGTACAATCTTTGGTGTGGCGGATATATTTTCCAGGTGTACGGTTTGTGGCAGTCGGTCGGTTGGGGCAGAGCAGCGAGGAAGTCTCCGTGCTGCAATCAGGCCGGAGCCTCTGGCGGCGTGCACACGCGGGTGGAGTTGTGAGGCGCTTCTTGCTAGGGTTGAAAAGTTCGTCGCCCACCGCTCCTGGGCACTAAAGTTGAGTGCTCACTTAACCTACTATCAAGCCTCAACTTCTATCACATCTCTTCGTTTGATCCTGGTTGTCGCTTTCTGGGAGAGAGCAACGTGTGTGCATTGAAGTCCGCTAGAATTGCAGCCATCTTCCTTTGTGGTGTTAAACTTAATTTAATTCATTCCTTCATTATTGAAGTGTACCAGTGATATCTTCTGCTTTGTGGCCATTGACGTTCCGGCTTCCTGCCCTGGTAGTTGACGTAGTTTTTGGCAGTGTATTTTCCTCGTCGTGTTGATGCTGTTTGCATGGCGTGTAGTTCGACAGCTGAAGTGTTGTTGGTAGTCTTGGGCGTTTATTCTGACTTGGCTGGATTGGGCACCAGTATCCAAAACGTTGTGCTATTGAGATCTTGTTGTCGTTTTGCTGGTCCTGTAGAGCAGAACTGATCTTGTTGGTTGGTTCATCGGCTGGATTTGGTTTGTTTGCCTTCCGGTTAAGAGGTTGTCGGTCTGGCTGCCTGTCTCACCTAAACGTGCGTTATTGTTACACTTCCCAGGGCGATCCTTGGAACCTTCTGATCACCGCTCCTTGTGTTTTACATAGTGATTTCCTTTTTATTCTTAAGTACTCTGTGTGGCCTTCAGCCGAGTTTTAGCTTACCAAAATTGCAATGCTTCTCTTCGTAGGCTTTAATCCGTTAACCATATTGTTTCTTGTTTAGTATTTGGCCTTCAGCCGAGTTTCAGCCTTTAAAAATTAAAATTGAAAATTCCTTGTGCTTAGGTCTTAAGTCGTAAGATTGTTTTCTGCCTGGTGTGTGGCCTTCAGCTGAGTTTTAATCTTTCTTAAATTAAAAATTCCAAATCCTTGTCTTGACCTTAAGTCATAAGATTGTTATCCTTTAGTATGAGGCCGAGTTTTAGATAAGGCCTTTAGCCTTTTCAAATTGAAAGCTCTTCTTCCTAGGCCTTAAGCCATTACATTATTTTTTTGACATGCGGCCTTCAGCCGAGTTTTCAGCCTATTTAGATTAAACTTTGAAAATCTTTGTCTTGACCTTAAGCCATCTTGATTAATGTGAGGCTTTCAGCCGAGTTGTATGGGAAAAAATTTAAGCTAAGGCTTTCAGCCTATTTATATTGAAGATAAAAAAATTTTTCTAGAGAAATGAAACCTCCAGAAGAACTCCTGTACTCAACTCCTTGCTTACACCTTGTACATTGGATTTTCGATGTGGCCTTCATCCGATGTAAATTAAATCAAAGGAGGTCTTTCGTTAAAACCTTGAGAGTTTTGATTCTTGCTTGTGTGATTGTGTGTTTTAAGAAATAAAGTTTGTATGTTGAGTGCAACAGACAGTAACTAATTTTGGCCTTTATCTTCAAATATAACAGCATCCGCTATGTCCTGCTAGACCAGGGATTTCAAGTATAATCCGATAGAATTAATTTTCGAACACGTTATAAGGTAATCTAAACTGAAAGGCTTGGTCATGAAGCCATAGACAGCACCCCCCTTCCGCGTGGGCACAACGCTTTGAAGGAAGGTGAAAATGGATAAAAGCCTAGAACTTATCGTCCTAAATTTACAGTCTGATGGTTCATAGACTCACACAGCACATGGTACTGCGATATAGACTTTGAAACATAGTAAAGGAATAATCTTTCTTGGTTTTAAGGACTGATGGTTTAAAAATGTTTTTCTCACATTGCAATTGCATGCATAGTAAATTAGAACTGCCTAGATTTTATTGACTGGGAATATGTCGCCTGTGAAGTATTCATACTATAATATTCAACACAGTGTTCAAGGAGAAGTTAAGCTTTTCCCAACGTGTTGTATTCTCTAATTACGTGCGTGAATGTGGCCGGATAACTTCTTCAAAACTCCACTATCTATACAAGTAAAACCCTGAAATTTTCAAGGGGCTAATTGGAAAATGCCTTAAAATGAAAGGGGGGGGGGGGGGTTACCTGTCAAATGTCGGTGGTTTCCGACGTTATTGGTCAGCACTCCGCAAAGTTATTCACAGAATATGGTTAATTGTTAGCCGATTCAATATATATATATATATATATATATATATATATATATATATATATATATATATATGTGTGTGTGTGTGTGTGTGTGTGTGTGTGTGTGTGTGTGTGTGTGTGTTTTCCTGCAGTTAGATGTCAATTATTATGCGTAAAAATGAATACTGGTAGCAAAGACTAGAGAAATAGACCACCGCAAAAGTTGTCAGTATGTTTTCATATTTTTCGGTGTCAAGAAGTGTTATGAGTTTAAACTAAATTGTTCGACATTACAGTAGGAGAACGCATTTATGATCCATTGAACAAGCTAACAATTAACCATCTTCTGTGAATAACTTTGCGGAGTATATACATATGACACATGTTTTAAAAAAGTTGTAAGAAGTAGAATCAGTTGCCAAACAAATATAATGATTTAGGTTTGAACATGAAGTTTATTTTATTTTGTGTTACATTTTGACTTATAGTACAGTCCAAATCGCAATAAATGGCATTTATTGCAACCAGCAGTGGACACAACCTCAAGATGTAAAGTAAGATTTCTCTAATTTAGACGACTGATCAAAATCGGTTTTAAAATGTATTATTCCCTCATAGATTTGAACGTATAATACGATGTACCGAAGGCAAGTGAACCTGATTGTTGTCCACAGCAACACAGTTTGGGAACACGGACCTTGGCCGCTCTCTGCCGCCACGCATGAACAGACTTCATCCCCTCCTCACTTCCCTATCGCTCCGCTTCTATGCATGGAAGCGTCGTGCTACGTGACACAGGCTATAGTCCCATTTGGCCGTATAGTCACGCTGACTTCATGCCATGTGACGTCCAACTTTCTCTCCACGACTGATAGATACTTGGCAACATGCTAATGCACCTCCATTCATTTCCACCAAGTAGTTCATATGTTACATTTCTTTATCTATAAAGTCCTTAAATTTTGTAGAGCACTGTAGTAACAATGATTACATATTATGTTATCAGCCGCTATTATCGTTGATTAACCCATCAATGCTTAATATAAACAAAGCTGTACACTTCGAATTGAGTGAGCGATGGATGTGGATGAGCAAAAAGTGTTTTTTCTACACCTCTTCTTAGACTCTTCATGATGATACACCTCCAACACTATGCTGACGTCTGATTAACGTAATGGAAGTGATGAATCGTCCAGACAGATTAAAACTGTGGGTCGGACTGCGACCCAAGATTTGTATGGAACGTGAGCAGCTGTATGTGGTAATACGAGAGATGCCTGCTGCTCGTAGGGCAGTTTTCATAATCTTCACAACGAAACAAAAGCACCATGTTTAGGAGAGCACTTGGTGACATAGCAATAAAAACGGTACACTCATATTCACTTACGTCTTCCCATGATTTTCTAAATAGCATCGTGCCTTTTTTCCAAGGTCTCCTAACAGTTGGATCTACGTTGCGTCGCCGGTTCTGTACCATAATGTCATTTCGGAAGTCATAAGAAGACAGTTTTATAATGAACAACTGAAGTGTATTAAATTACTGTATATGGAAAGTCTACTAAATCATTACCACACCGTGTGTGTTCGTATTACCCCAATTTGTGTTTCGTTTATTAATAATTTGTCCTTCGTAACCACAACATGTTTCATTGGAGAATTTTTTGTTTTCTTTTTGACACTTCAGACAAATTATTGGCAGCTGTGTACTGTTTTGACGTTGTTCTGTGTAAGATACTGTGACTTTTTGTACTTTCACGTTTCGCCAATTTATGAACAGATTCTGTTGCATTTGAAGCGTTTTGCCCTAAACACATTCCATCAAATTTGAAATTAATGTCTGTGTGTTTTAAATAGGAGAAAAATAAGAAACAAAGATCGAAACAAAGGGAAGAAGAAGCATGTAACCTAAGTAATTCTTAGGTTATTCTCTGAAAAGTATCCTTTAGTAAACATGACAGAATCGAACTGATAATCCTTAGTTACGTTCTGATGGCCTGTTTCTGCAATATGCTACAGTTCTTTGTGTTACCTTACTTAGCTGTTCATTACTTTGTCGTAGAGTTAGTTACAGCCTGCTTTACTCCTTGGGATAACAACCTTACGCTGTGTCTAGTTCGCCACCCTGTTAGCTGTTTAACTCAAGAGGTGTCAGGTTGTCTATCTAAGACGCTCTTTAATTTGTTATTTGATAGTTTTGCTCGTATTCACATTTCCTACAGAGTTTTCAGTATCTTGTTCTTCTTTTCATTAGACAGAAGCCCGACTTCCTGTGTTTGTCAGAATACTGGGTGTCCTAGAAGTTCTCCAGAAGTCTTTCCCTGATAACAAACGTTCATAAGGCATAAGATACGACACATAGATAAATATTTCTTATCTTGAATTGCATGTGATACATTGACGTTTTTGTGTATATGCGTATTTATCTTTACTTTACTTGTTACAGGGCTCAGCGACTTAGCAACGGCGTAATCGGACACCATTTGCAAACATTTACTCAAACCAGTAGAAAGCCCAACGCGTTTACTGGTATCATGAGACACAGTAACCAAAAACATTCCAGAGAAAATTCCAGACGGCTTAATATAGACAACCACTGTATGTTAAAAGCATCAAGATGTGGAATGCAAAAGTAAGTAAATAGAGAATGCCTGTGATATATCAAGAACAGGCAAACCTGGACCTAGTGCGCGGACAATTGAGACAGTGAATGAAGCGTTCTTGAGAAGTCCCAATAGTGCACTACATCCTGCATAAACAATTTCTTTCCCGTGCGTACAAGAGAACACGCTGAGCTTTCTCCTGGCTTGAGTAAATGCTGTTTGCAAGGGGTGTCCGGCTACCCTGTTGTTACGTCTCTGGACACTGTAGGAGACAAATTAACCTTGAATATGCCGCATGCAATTCAAGATAAAAAGTATTTTTCTACGTGTCATATTTTATGCCTGAAGACTTCTGGGACCCCCAGTACATTCTTGAACAGTTTATTACAAATCTGTCACAGTTTCGGTACATATATTTTGTCGAACGGACAGGTTCATTCTCTTGCCAGGCTTACTGAGTTTAAGTTTGATTCTGACTTGTGTAGTGATCGTATTTCTATTGTGACATTTGTCTGCCATACCCGTGTGATGCCTGTACTGCCAGTTTTAGATGGTTGTTATTAAGGTCAGGCACTTTGAGCTCCTCGGTGTATGGAACATCATCATCATCACTTTGAGTGCAGTCTCAGTAGCCCAGGCCTGACATTGAACCATTCGGTTCTAAATAGTCGCCAACATATATGTACTGCAACTGTGACAGATCTGTTATAAACTCTTCGTGAAATAAAATGGTTCCTGGTCTTACATCAACTAAATGTTGAAAATGCCTTAACAATACGTTCTGTTCATAAGACACATATCCAATGATATTTCACTTTTATATATGTGTTTCAAATAATGAACTACTTTTCTCATAAAAAAGTTGAATGTAATATCCCGTATCCTTTCTACTTTTACTCATTATCCGTGGCTCTTTTGCGACTATTACTGATTACATAGTGTGATAAAGCAGTGCCATCCATTGCGGATTTCTGTCTTGCTATTCCTCTTATTTGAAGTATGGCTTTATTGAGCCTTTGTACTTGCTACCAGCCGCATTCTTTTTCACCTTTTTTTACTAATTACCTACGCACTTCCTCGCACCCAATTTTGGGATTTAGTTCCCACAAAAAGTCACTTTCGTTGCATGAGTGTATGATTGCCCAAAGCTCTTGAAAGGAAGGACTGAATTCTGCTTGAACTTAACAGTTTCTTCCCAATATTCATTTAAATGCAAAAATAATGTCTACAGAATACTGTTGGCCGTTAAACATCTATTCGGTAACACCCAGCACATGTCATTCATCTGTTATCCATCTCAATTGGTCTCTAGTGATTTGATGACTTGGCTAGCTTAGACATTTTGACACCATCTGTTGAGACTTATCTTACTACGTATTTTTTGTAAGATTTTGACAGTGAAAACATGTACACAGTTTCCGATTTAATTTCTCCAGATCACGTCAATGGATAATACTAGGTCGTTAACTGTTCTATTAGTTTTTCTTAGTCACGTCCTAGTATGCAGTTAAATACACGAAGTTCTTCCACAAATATGTCGTTATCTTAAAGTTTTCAGCTTTCCACTTCTTCTTGTCGTCGTTTATTTCTAATCATTTCTTTCTAACTGATGCTCCTGTTGTTAAGAAATAAAGCCGAAAGAATCCATCCCGATAAACAGCCTGAGTGGCCTCCTGAATCTCAGATATTTATGGGATCAATGAAACTATAAGGTAGATCAAAAATTTTCCGCTTGAGGGCGTTGCTGCAACGCATATATAACGTAGCGCTAAACTGATGTGAGCATAAATGCACCGACATATAGGCAAAGGATCAGTGTGGCATTTGTGCCCTTCCGACGTGCGTGCAGTAAATGCGGAAACGTCAACTATGGCGACGGTATTAGCAAATGCGTCCAAAGAGGATCAATATGTTGTTATTCTTTCCTTGACACTAATAGACCTCCCATCGGAGAATGAAGAATGTGTATGGGGCAGCATATCTGTCAAAAATCACCGATGTGGATTGGTGCACCAAGGGGTTCTGCTGATTCATGGTAACCCAAGTCCCCATACCACAAATGTAGAAATGGAGAATTTACACCAACTCGAGTGGGTGACACTCGAAAAACCCCTCTATAGTCCTAATCACCATGCGATTATCAGGCCTTCGATTCCTTAAAGAAGGCCTTGAAGGATCAACGATTCCTGTCGGACTAGGACGTGCAACAGGCAACTAAGGACTTCTTCACGCAGCAGGATATGGTGTTTTATCAGATGGGTATCTTCATCCTGGTCCATCGGTAGGATGATTACCTTAGTACTCATGGAGTTGTGCCTGAACGGCATACCGATTCCGGACTGTACGCCCTTCAAACGGAAACCTTTCTATCGCCCCTTATATTAAAACGTCGATGTAGACCAACGGTGGTAAGGGAACAGGCAATTTTGTTGCAACATGTTCAGCACTTATAACCGATTTAGCCGAATCAAGATTATCTATTGAAGCAAATGTGTTTGGCAACGCTGTTACTCTAAACTGCACTTTATATCTCTTTGAATATATTCTCATATATTGTGATTTTATTTATCGTTAAGAAATCATAATTTATGTTCTCACCAAAATGTATTTGCTCCATATCTCTATAGATAACATTACAGCCATCAGCTACATTGCAATATGTTCATCGTTTTACACTGGAATTGAAGCAGCTGATAAGGCAATGGATTCGCTTTCTCGAGGAAAGGGATTTCAATCCCTGTGTGTTACTCCAAATATTGATTTTCTGTGGTTTCTCTTCATCGTTAAATGCCACAACGGCCAGTTTCCACCTCCATTCCTGTCCCGTATGAGTCTGTTCTGCATCTCTAATGACCTTTTGTTCAAGACACGTTAAACCGTAATCTAAAGGCAGTGTCTGGCAAGCTCGAAAACAAACAGTAGAAACTCTCGATGCTTTCTAGTGGGCATTATCTTGCCGAAAAGTAAGCCCAGGACGGCTTGCATGAAGGATAGCAAAATGGAGTGTAGAACATCATCCATTTACCACTGATCTGTGAAGGTGCCGCGGATCGCAACCAAACGGGTTCTGCTATGAAAAGAAATGCCATCCCAGATCATCACTCCTGGTTGTGACGCCGCATGGCGGGTGAAGGTGACGCTGGTGTCCCACCCCTCCCCGCCGAATCTGCAGACAGGTCTTTGCTGGTCATCGGAGGACAGTTCGAAGCGGAATTCATCACTAAAACAGCTCTACTCCAGTCAGTACCACTGCAGTCTGGAGACGTGTCTGGAGACCCACCGCAAGGAGGACATCCAACAATTCTATCAATCAACGTTGAGCGAAATATGTGGACTCCACTGATAGAGTCCATGTTAATACAAGTTATCCCACATTTTATGTGTAGATAGTTCTTCAGCGAACTTGGAGATTCCTTTGTCTTAGTTACTTTGGAGGGTTCCGACAGGAGGGTCTTACACTAAGCTACCTAAGATTTCGTATAACTGAAAGAATATAACAATAATGGGGCAAAACCTTTATCATGGAGGCAATAACAAATGCTCAACTTGACAGGTATGGAATATGGATTCCAATTCTATGTTACAAGGACTACGTCATAATTAAACTGTGAGTAATGTAGAGTCACAACCATCCTTGTACATAAGTATTCGATATAGTTAAATAAAATGATTAATACATTATTACAATTAGAATATTACAATTTCCAATATTATAAAATATTAGTTAGATTGACGTGTGATCGATAACGTAAGTGAATGTGCGAATATGATGGTTAGCACATTGTATACCACACGTCAGCCTCATTTTGTATAAAGTATGCCCAACTGAAATGGGGACCTCAGCTGGAGAGGATTTGTATGTAAATGTAGTTGGTGAACGTGTATGCCGAGAGATGTCGTGGTGGTATTCCCAGTTGTACAAATGGAGTTAACAGCTTCACAGCAGTTTCCTAGTTTCTTGGAGAGTTTAGGTTTGTTGAATGATGATTTCCTCCCTATTAGCACCAACAGCCTTAACCGAATTCTTTGCGCAGGAGGGGAGCATGTTTCACACACTTTTAGCAGGGTGAAAAAGGTGTACTGCGAGCAGTATATCGCACGGTGAACAATATTCCGGTGGTCTCAACACAAACATCAAGGAAATGCTGCGCCTCGGGCAGGCACACGTTGTCATCATCAGAATCATTAGTTCCGCTGTGGAGCAGCTGCGGAGTCGGATCGTCGGATCACCACACGTGACATTACTATTGAACTGGACAGTAAGCAAAGGAGCTGTGTATCGCATAATCCACAAGAAGCTTCGTTATGGCAAAGTTTGTGCACAGTGAGTGTCCAAGCATCTTGCAGAGAATCAGAAGACGACGAGAAGGATGTTTGCCTGACCTATCTGTTGAGGTACGTGGAGCAGGGAACGGACTTCTTTGATCAGGTTGTAGCATGTGATGAAACGTTATGTCATAACTTACACTCTTCTCCTCTCCTTCCGGCAGCCTAGTCCAAATAAAGCCCTCTCTGCCCGTAAAGCTGCAAAGTAATGCTCAGTTTCCTCTATAAATCGAATGGTCAACACTGGGTGCAAGAATTAACGCTGAGCGGTACTGCAGCACGTTGCTGAGGTTCAAATAGGCCATTAACAATAACCGCACAGACAAATATCGAATTGGATAGTGAATTTCCAGGACTACGTTAGGCCACCTATGGCCTGGAAGACTTTCGAGCTCCTTCAGAAATTTTGATGGACGGTCCTGGAACTTCCTCCTTCCAGCCCCAATATTCCCATGTGGCTCGCGTATCTTCGGCCCCTTAAGACGGTCTCTGAAAGGTTAGAGGTTCACCTGTGACAAGGAGGTGCAGTGAAAAACTGGCTCTGTCAGCAACCAAGGTGTTCCTACGTTGGAAGCATCCATCCCTTCCAACGCCTTTAAGATCAGTGTATAAATGTCACTGTCAGTTATATAGACTTGTAATGTTCCACATTATGTTCCACATAATTACAATATTATTGTTATAATTTCTTTACACATCACTGTAGTCTCCCCTTAGTTTAGGCACACATTATATTACCGACGTGGTAACGATACCGATTTAGGACGCTTATGTTTGTGCATGTCATTGAGGTAATTGACGAATGAGTGTGTTTGTCGCGGGAGTAGGTTTTGCATAAAAGCTTGCAGATAGGGAGCGTATCGCCTCTGGAACAGTTTTTATGTGTAATTATTCGTGGAACTTTGTCTTCCTAATAAACTATGGATCATTTAGTATGATTCATAATGACTCATTTTAAATAACTGAAGTTCGTTGGCTTGCGTTGAGGCTGCAAGTCCCGATCTGGGGCAGACATATAACAGAGTTGGCGGTGTCTTCCTGATTTGTGGGTAGCTGCTTACTCAGATATCATCAACAAACTGTGTTAGAAACCTACGGTGGGCACAAGAAGATCCTCAAGATGATCCCATCAGAGGTGTGGAAACTTTTTTCCCATTGATACTTTGTATGAAATCCAAGTACATGTAGGGAAAATGATCCAGTTTCACATCGTCGGAGTGGATGTACTAACCCATATAGACAAAAGTGAGAAAGTAAAACTGTTAAGGAAATATTATTGCCATCACCTAAAATAATTAGGCTAAACCACGCGTGCAATGTTATATATACAGGTGCAAAATGTATCAACGAGTTACATCAGTCTTTTGTCGAACTCAACAGGGAAGGAAGGGAGTAAATTTCAAACGAGTTACATCTGTTCAGGTACACTGGAGAAAGTGAACTGGGAAAGATTGAATCCAATCATCATTCAGGTAGCTTAAACGAACTTCTGTAAAGTGCAATGTACAAATCCAACAGACCGAAACTCTAGTCATATGTTACGGGGTATTGCAATTGACGGTGACATAAAATCCTTACGTTAGGTAATAAGGCTGTGTCTTCTTTGTCATGTTCGTTAATAGAGGACACCGGTCACGAAAATGAAAGCCTCGAACCGCACAGAAGATTAGAAGGTTGAAACAATGTCGGCCTTTGCATGAGCACCAGTGGAAGTTTTGTGGTGCCGTCCACCGCAGCACACAATAGACCACTCAGATGGGCGTCGTGGATCTTGGAAAAGCTTGGGGAAAGCTATTTGCTTGAAGGTATTTTAGCTCCTATGACATTCGATGGGTACCCTGTTACCGTCAGAGATATTCTTTAGGTTCAGACCATTAATTCTGATAAATGGTATAATGAATATTTCGGGGATCGTCAAGCTTAATGTTTTGGTTAGGTGACATTCAACACTAGTTGAGTAAAGGGAAAAACAAAATTTCAGCATCAGCTGTTATCTGAACCTTTACATCTAATGATTTCGGTCGTGGATCATCTTCACAGGATATAACGCACAAAAAATCACGTGAAAACGTAAATCGCTTTTATTTCTGGCTGATGGAAAATTCAAACTATCGTAATAGGTACAAGAAAAGAACACATGTTCCAGAAAAGTCCATGAGAGATATGCTCAACTTAAATCAGTTAACTTAATAATGCACAGAGAGATCTACAGGTACATTATTACATTTGCACACTTTTACGTTAACTGTTGAGTTACTATTGGCGTTTTCTGGAACATGATGTGCTCTTTCCTTATGTTATCTACTAGGACGTTTTCGATTTCGAAGCCAGAAAAGAAAATTACTTGTTTATTCACCTGATCTGTTTCTGCGTTATACCCTTTGATAACGGTCCATGGCCGAAACCGGTAGATATTATGGATCAAATAAAAACAACTGATGGTGAAAACACCGTTTCTTAATCTGTAGCAACAGTCTGAAATCTAACATTTTCTGTATGAATATGATAAATCTTTCGTGGAATGAAGTAATTTGTCATGCTGCACACTTATGATTATTATTGTTATTATTCATAATTATTCATATTATTACTTTCGTTCGTAAATTTCATAATTTAAAGTCTTATTATTTTGATTTTTCTTAATAATTTCTCTATGTTTCTTTACGTGTTACACTAACAAAACTAAAATGGCTCTCCACCCAGCAAAGAACATTACAGTGAGATCCAAAAACAGTCATGTGGATCTGATGAACTCTTCACATAAGGTCATGAGTTGAACATAAGCGACCGTATTCAGAATAAAGTAACATGTTACCTACATGCTGGATGGATTTGGCAATTCAGGAAGAATGTAGATTAATTCTGTCACCATTGCATTCATAGTTAGAAACAACACACAACCATTGCGGGAAAATAAATCCATGTGCACCATTAGGCGGATGCACAGAATCTTCAGAAAGGACTTGCGGAATATCCCGGTTACATAGAGTGCGTGTTGTGAACATGATAATAACCTAATTCCGGAGCACTGTAATTGGCCATCAGAAACATAGCTGTATAATTTGGCTAAAGTATAGCAAAAATAGGAAGCCTTCACGAAAGAATCGAATCAGAAAGAGTAGAAACAGACGTGGCCATAAGGAAGATGAGAACTTGGCAACCCATCGACTATGAATCACCAAATCGTTGGAAGTCCCCTGCAGAAGTACTGAGACATTCTGTCTCTTTAGTCATCCGTAAATGTAGAAGTGTTACCGTTGCAGGTTTCTGTGCACCAACTGACCTCTCGATTATGTTACATTAATGGTCAGCGGCGTTCATGTCGGGCTATCTGGGTGTGCAAACCATTCGGTCGAATTGTCCAGAACGTTCTTCAAACTAATCCAGAAAACCGTGGTCGGTGACATGACGCATTGTCATCCATCAAAGCTCCATATTAATTTGGGAACATGGAGTCGATGAATGGCTGCGAACTGTTTCCAACTAGTCGAATATCCTTATTTCCAGTCAATGATCATTTCACTTAGACCAGAGGAAGCAGTCCATTCCTTGTACGTGAACACAGCCGACACCAGTATGGAGCCAACACCAGTTTACACTTTGCCTTTCTCACAACTTAGAGCCATGGCTTAGTAGGGTCAGTGCCACATTCGAACCCTACCATTCGCTCTTTCGGATTCAAATCGGGACTCATCTGACCAAGCCACGGTTTTTCAGTTCTATATGGTCCAGTCGATATGGTCACGAGCCCGGTAGAGGCGCTGCAGGTGATGTCATGCTGTTAGCAAAGGCACTCGAGACGACCTCTTCTGCCATAGTACACTGATGTCAAATTTCCCCTCGTTTTCCTAGCTGACACGTTCTTTGCAGGTCGCACATTCATTTATGCGTTTTTTTTTTCTTTCTTTTTTTTCCCTCCAAGCCTTGTTGCTTGTCTGTTAGCACTGACAACTCTACGGGAACATCACTGCCCTCTGTCGTTAAGTGAAGGGCGTTGGCTACTGCGTTGTCAGTGATGAGAGTTACTGCCTGAAATTTGGTATTCTCGGCACACTCTTGCCTCTGTGAATCTCAGAATTTCGAATTCATAACAAGTTTCGAAATGGAATATCCTAAACGTCCAGCTCCAACTACCATTCCACGTGCGACCATAATCAGTTCGGAAGCAAAAAAAATGTTCAAATGTGTGTGAAATCTTATGGGGCTTAACCGCAAAGCTCATCAGTCCCTAAGCTTACACACTACTTAACCTAAATTATCCTAAGGACAAACACACACAATGCCCGAGGGAGGACTCGAACCTCCGCCGGGACAGGGTCGGAAGCCTTTTCACATAAATCATCTGAGTACAAATGACAGCTCCGCCCTTCTATACCCAATATACGGAATACTACCTCCATATGTATATGTGCATATTACTATCCAATGACTGTTCGCGTCAGTGTAAATTAGTGACCGAACGGAAGCTCGAAACGGGGAAGGAAGGAGAAGGTACTCGCCTGAGTGTTTCTTTGAGAAGCCATCCAGGTATTCAGCATCTTAGGAAAACTGTGGAAGACCTGAATGTGCATGGCCAGACGGTAACCCGAGACACCGGCCTTCCAATGCACATCCAATGATATACCCGCTGTGGGACATCATTCGGTAAGGATTCGTAATCATGACATCTTGGATATTCGGGAATCCAGCCGGATGTTCGCGTCGTTCTCGCACGATATTTCAACAGCGTGCCTCGCTGTCTTCTTCAGGTGTTACCTGAGACTGGCCCTTGGGTCGATCGAGTACAGTATTTATGCCTGGGAGGAGCTGGGCGTTCCCTAATCGGTCCGCGCCGAGTCGAGTGTTCCATCTGTGGTCCGCGCCCGTCAGACTCGGCTTCAACGGACCCCTCCAGTCGCGGATGTTCCGACTGCCGTCGGCGCCGGTTTTGGCCGTCCTCAACGGTTGTGGTTGTCATTTGAGGTGTGTCAGACCCGATCTGAGATGTTAGGTACTCTATCTCCTGACTGTTACTACGGTTTCCACTTCTGTTGCGTGCTGGGCGCTCCCTAATCGGTCCGCGCCGCGTCGTGTGTTCCAAGCGTGAAGAATTACATTCGTAATCATGTTTTAGAAGCACTTTTTTTATAATTACGATGACTCCATCGCCGAATTCCTCGTCCACCACAGGTAAGGAGACAGGAACCTGCGGCGCGCAGCAGCGGAGGGGCCAAGTGAAACCGGCGCCTGCTTGTGATGCGTGCCGCGGCGCCGGACACCCTCGGCCACCTATAAATGCGACCACCGCAGGCCGGCAGTCAGTATCGCAGCAGCGACAGCAGCAGCAGCAGCCGCAGCCCAGCACCCACCAAGCACCATGTTCGCAGTCAGGATGGTGAGTGCCACGCCGGCGCGTCAAGGTCCGATATTCTTTCCGAACAGAGCCTGGCTCTTTTCGCCGTCGAAAAATTTCGATGTCGACAGCACAGTAACAATGTCCAGGTTTGACCTAGAACAGGCATACATCTACGCTAGATATTCCCATCGCTCTAAAGAAGCGCGATATCAACCGAGTTACCTCGTCGATCTGTAGCGATGTTTCAGCGAGTGTCTTATTTGCTGTCTTCCGGCAGAACTTCTGAAGAATCGGGTTAAGATATTTGCCGATACGTCGCGACACATCGATCAGCTTGGTTGGCATACCCGAGAATGATTCAGTAAAATTTTCTGACAGAACCTACATTCACATCTAGAATGAAACAGTTTCATTTTCTAAACAGCAAGGTCAAACATTATACAGAAAATGGTTATTAGAGCCAGGCACTTCCTAGTGAACCGAACCGCACTAGGCGATAAACTGATCGTCCGCCAGCTCAAGAAGCTTTTTCAGCGTTCCGCAAGCCTTCTCTGACAACTTAAATATAGTGCATACTTCACAATCTCTTCGAATAGTGTTTCCTAATTTGGAAGAATCAACTACAGACGCCTACTGGCTGCATGAATGCCATGATAATGCATTTCGGGAGATCTTCGTGAAGCAACGTAAAACTCTAAGTACTTTTTTAGGCAAAGAAGCCTTGAGTTTTATGTTTTGAATTACTTTACTACAAGTACTGCATTGGATCATAAAATATCACCCAACATCGAACTCTGCTGCAGTGATATTCACTGCTACGCAGACGCCTAGAAATCTAATGGTACTTACAAAGAAAAAGATGGAGAATGACAGACACTTAGATGAATAGTTAGAAAGAGACAGAGGAAAGGGAGGTAGCGTGCTGATCGTTGTTTATGGATCATGTTACTCGATCTGTAACTACCCGCTTGACAAGGTAATTTGAATTGCGTCGTTCAGTGTGTCAGTACTGACATACTGCCAGCTCTTTGTCTGCCCATGTATCTCTGAGCACGTAACAGCTGCTACATGAGCAGTTTGTATAGATAGGTGGAGTAATTCATATGACGTTAATTGTAGCTACTATCACGTGCCTAATGGGTCTATCTGATTCAGTAAGAATGTTTCTCACCCATTTCATAAACTGCGTCTGTAAACTGAGATTTCCTGCTCTGTAATCAGCCGTTGAGTACAACTAGGAGAAAAGGGGAAATTGGTTGAGTTGCACAAACCTGCAAAGAACATTTTCTTTGTTCCGCGACCCTTACAGGCGTAGTACATTTTCGCATAAATATGAAAGTTTATACTAGTACAGATAGTGAGAGCAACTGTTCTATGATTATGTATGTCTCAACTAATGATGTACTAACTTGCGAGATGTAGAGGCGAACCAAATCCGAACCCAACCCTTGTGCCAAATGAAAGACCATTGATCTGGTACAGTGGTGCTTTCTGGATAATTTCCCGCGAGCTTCTGAGCTGGTATCCGATCTGTATCACATCCATTTTGTTTCCAACACTAAAAGTCCAGTAAGTGTGCTGGCAGATGGAGGGCATGCATTTCTTTCCATCCTGCATTACGACAAATAAAGATGCTGTGTTAAGTATCCAGACGAAAATACGAAATTATCTCTTACCTGACGATCAGTGGCTCCTCATGTAATGTCTAAACCGCCAATGTAAATACTCAAAGAAACAGACAGATATGTAACTAGGTAGGCAGACAGTGCAACAAAGACAGAGGAAAGAGTTTGGGGAAGGGGCTCTGGGGATCCGAATAATAGTAGCCGCAAGCCATATCATGGCGATAAATCTAAAATAACCTGCTGAAACATTGTGACTCGCAACACGGATGTCTGCAGGAGGAATTAAGCTATCCTATCGAATTCCACTTTCCGCTCGGGTCATATCATAGAGTACGAGAAAATAAGAATGAAAAAAAAACTTTAGGATTCTTTTTGATTTTGAAACTGGAACAAAACTACCAGTTCAAAGTCAATCACTCGTTAATGTAGAATACGCTGAAAAACTCTGTCCCCATTGAAAATTTATGATGCCTCTACAGACACCATAACAGTTCGCGAAGTGATTATACCCTAAGAGAATAGAAAATCAAGAAACTAATAAGTCATAGGTAGATTACGCAAAGAGAGTGTCCCGACCGGAGGAAACTACTTTCACCCGCCATAATTGTTAATTATTTGATTGCTCCGGGAGAAGGCTCATCAAACTAGAACGCATGAAATATTAGCTCACTGTATTACGCTATTGAATGAAAGATTTGTAGATCTTTGACGAAGTTCTTTGCCACAGGAGTACTGGATAATATATAACTGTCACTGACTATGAAAGCATCACTTGATGCACTAAGTAATAAACCTCTTGAGGTACAATGCTCGACATTTACAACAGTACAAGTTCATCCGAAGCTTTAACAACTTATTGGTCCTAAAACGTGATAGTGACTCTTTCAAGTGAGGTCATGAACTGGCTGAGCTCTCGCATGCCCGACGCCATATTGACCTCAGTATGAGGCCGCTGCTATTCTGAGAGGGAGATGTGGCCTTCTGGAGTACATCACACTGGTTGTTGCGGATTGTAGCGAGCCCTCGCTAATTTATGTGGCATCGATATGGGTTGCCCAATTTGGTGTCACACCAAGATCTTTGCACAATACCGCACAAAGGGTTGCATAAATGTAAGGTAACAGTGATAAGTAAATCATGCAGGTGGCTAAAACAATTGATATTAAAAATTATAAAACTGTCTTTAATACCAAAGTTGCTTTGAACACTGTAGTGCTTTACTAGGCATGGTCCTGAGGGAGGTAGTATGTAGTTGCCTTTCTCCGACCTATAGGGGGACATGCAGTTCAAGATGGACACGGTACTTCTTGGCATTCCTCGTATCAGCCAGAGGTGACTCAAGTGTTAAAAAACAACAGTCATAGGGCAGACTGGGGACCTAACTCACGACCTATGGAACTTCAGTCAAGTAATTTACTAATCGCTTGAGACGCACTTGGTGAGGCAAAGTTGCAAAAATTTGATTGGTTGTACATGGTATGAAAAGGAATCGATGAACATAAATAAAATAAGACGTCGGAATGTGGAAGGAGTACATACTTCACACTATCGATGCATAGTAAATTCACTGCACACTAGTACTGCATACGCGTGCCTGTAAACAAACACAAAGTTAGTTATAAACCTTTATTCATTCTTGGTGATAACTAAAACTGTGTAACCACCTGTTGTAGCCTTAAGGAATGAGGTGCGGCCGCTGCCGCCCTCCGGAGTGCCGGGTGTATAGCCGTGTCTGCGTGGTGTTGCAGGTAGTGGTTCTGGCGGCGTGCGCCGTGGCCCGCGCCGGCGTGGTCCCCGCCGCCCCCGTGGTGGCTGCCGCCCCCGCGGCGGCGCTGGCCTACTCGCGCGCCGTGCCCTACAACGTGCCGCCGTACGCAGCCGCAGTCAACGTGCAGACGCGCGCCCTGGCCGCGCCTCTCGTCGCCGCTGCCGCCCCCCTGGCCGCTGCCCCCGTCGCCGCCCCCCTGGCCGCCGCCCCCGTCGCCGCCCCCCTGGCTGCCGCCCCGGTGGCTGCACCCCTGGCCGCGGCACCCTTCGCCTACGCCGCCCCCGCCGCGCTGTCGGTGCACCCGCCGGCGTTCGCGCGCTACGCCGCCCCCTTCCTGATCTAGACCATTCCTGACTGAGGACGCTGCTTGTTTTCTTTTGTACATCGCTACTGTTACTCAATAAAAACCACTGCAACTAATGCCTTATCTTATTTCATTCACTACTGTTCCGGACCTTACCACAGTTAATTTGAAATGGCATTAATAGTAGCTCGTATTAAACATTCAGGTTGTACTATTGATGTTGGATCTCAAAACCACGAACCCCATGGTTACGCTTATATTGAGGTCGTTGGCCGTGAAAGTAGTCCACAGATTCATCTTGCGTGTGACGTGAGCTTAACTTTAAGAGTAACAAAAAAATCTTTGAGCAATGTTTGTTAATTACTGTTTGCTACAAAAAAATAACAGAAATGAGATACACATAATTCGTCCACGGCATGAGTGTTGCTACCTTCACACTAGGCAGAAACAGTACAGCGCCATCTTGAAAACTCTCTCGTTCGTAGCTATCAAAGCGTTTGCTTAGTATAATGTTGGCAACTTATACAACCCTCAATACGGGACATCAGTGAGAACCCCAAACATTACATCAGCAAGATGTTATTTTATTAACTGAAATTCATGCACAATGTAGTATCCAGGGACGATGCGTTAAACACTTTTGTGTAAGATATCGGTACTGCATCAATAACTTTGAATGTAACGCTACAGTGCTTGTTTAAAAATAAAACATTCAAAAGTCATACATAGAAGATCAACATATAAAATTTCATCATGAAGCTAATCTCCGACCAAATCGTATTTTCCCACCTATTTTTCTTTAGTCAAATGTCCTTTCTCATTCTAAACAATTAGAAAATTATTTCTGTCGGTCGTAATTATAAGTTACAACTTAAACATTTTGCCTTCAACAAATTGTTATTGACATGCTGTACGCTGAGAATTTCCGTTTCTCATCTTTCTAGATAAACAAAAAGCTTTTCAACTCACTTTGAAGTTTAATTAGAGATTATTGCTTCAATGTTAATTGTACTTATTTAACAACAGCTGTTGAGTGTCGACCATTGACGACTGGCATCTGCTCTGTACACGTAATGTGCTATTTTCCTATGTTAAAAATATATTTCTGACAGTTGTCATTCTCAATCATTATAACATTAAAATAGCATTTTTGACCAAAAATCTCAAAAAAATTGTGTTAATTTAGGTAACTGAAGTATAGAAATAATTTTCAGAACTGTCACGTAATCGAAAACGCTGTTATTGGCTGAAGCACAGGTGACGTCACAGATCAAGGGCGTTCATAAGTTATGGGAGAGTTAGCCGAAGTTACTAATGTTTTCCCATGCTTTTCCTGCAAGCACTTTAGGTATTTAGTGATGGAAAACTCGTTTACAACTTTTAAGTAACAATTTCAGCTTAAAAAAAATACATTGACATGTTCCACATCCACGAGGATCTCCTCAGCACGGATCTGTGGAACGAAAAACTAATCTAATCTAATCCAATAAAAAGTGTCGTGTAACATCTCATACGCAACGGTAAGGAGAGGAGAGCTACAGAGTGGTGCAGCAGCTGTCACCTTAGGAAAGATGGACAGGGGCAGAAACTATCAGCTTTCTTCATGTGTACAAGAACTCTTTACAAATGAACATACACCAATGAAGTCCAGCTAATACAATAGAAACAAGACCATCATAGTATGAGGTTCTCTTAACTCATGCAGGAGCGATAGTGACAGGTCAGAGATTGGGATGCGACTCCGTTGCGACTGGTATGCGCCTCGTTGCGTAGGGGCTGTATGGCTGCAACAGACCATCCTATGTCATGGCGGCAGTGCGAGCACGTTGTACGCGTCTGCTGGAGGTGTGGCTCACCAGGCATACTCCATTGAGTCCGTCGGATCCTGGACTTTCACTTTCGGTATCTGATGGAAACGTGCGTTGCTGTTACCAGTTGTGGGATGCAGGTGCGGTGTTATCATACTGTGGCACCACAGAAAGGAATTTTGTGAAGGTTGATGGTGGAAATCTTCTGAAAATTTATGTGTTTATGGTGTCTTCGTTCTTCGAAAACATTCCCATATACTTAAGTTCCAGAAATGAGAAACATGAAAACTCCACTGTATAGAGTGGAACAGAAATACCTCCACAAAGCAATAAGTCGCAATATTGTCTTTGAGCGACTCTGGAATGAGATTATTGTCTCAGGCAGTGCTGAAAAAGCCTGTACAGTGAAACACTGTGGAAACTATTTCATTTATATGACAATTATGATTGTTAATTGATGTGGTTCTTTTCAGAGCCACTACTGTCTTACAGGTGCCTCTGTTATCAGTTTTCAGATTTTCGGACAGCGTAATAACACTCTTGGCGAACAGCAGAACATTATCGTATTTACCTTCAGCAGCTTTACACTTTTTAGTTTTTATGTTCCCCCAGGTCAATAATTTAAACAATCGGAAAATTATGTCTAAAAATATGCAGTTGATATATCAGAACTTTAAAATATCCTTTGTTCTACTGCAAGCTCAGTTGCTGCTCAAATACTATAATTTAAAAGTGCTTGTGCAGGTCCAATTTTCATTTTATCGTAATGCCATGGTCTTATTACATTTCCTGGTAGGTTCGAAACAGTTTTGGATTTTGCTTTTTGTCAGAATCATTAATCTTTACAATAGCTTTACTGAAGACAATTCGAAGTGGCAAATTATTGTCTTCCCCGACTTGTTTGGGAAGAATAATGTGTCGGCAATTTTTAAATGATATCTCAGATTATTCAGAATGTAGGGTCTCATTTCCAACAGGCACAGTTTCTTAAAACCAACCTTGGGATTTATCTGAAACTGATCAGGTCGAAAATGAAGCTAATAAAATGTAGATATTAAAATGTAATGTGGCATAAAATTTAAAGCTCTAACGTAACTGCATTGGGAATAAAGTAAACTTAAAAAGACATAAAGCGAGGAGAGCTGGAAGGAAATCTTGCTCCTAATTAGAATCGATTTTGCGAACAACAGATTAGACTTCCAGCATGCTAGGTATTATGCTACAAGCGACATATTCATATGAAGTGTTTACTTACCTTAAAATGATCCTCAGAGACAGAAAGACAAGTAGTGAAAATTACTCCATTTGCGTCTAGTGAGCGAGTTGCAAACACATTTTACGCACCTTCTCATTCATTGGAAAACTCAAAAACAATTTTTCATGATGTACATGTATTATACATGTACATCTGGTACTATCCAAGATGTGTAACTTGCTTTCCGAAACATAAATACCACAACAAGATATCGCTGTGAATGACCCTTACGACACTATGAGCAGCGTGTTGGCCACTGACGTCACAGGCGTCGCATCACTGAAAAGGTTTTATTTAAATTTCATATCCATTTCATTTTTTTTTTAAAAAAAGAAAGAAAACAGAAGACTGAAATTCCAGTGGGGAAAATTATCTCATGAGCGCAAAGTGACATAATTAACCACTAAAAACGGTTTCCAGAAAACAGTGGGATTTCCTGTTGCTCTTGGTTCGTAGCTATGTTAGCAGTGGCTGGTTTAAATATCGCCACTTTCACTGTTGTCGCAACTTTTAAAACTTCAAAGTATAGTTCACTAATATCTAGATCGTATTTTCGAAGTTTATCAGTGCTTAGACAATTTACTTAGAATATTTACTAAGGCAAATTTAAGCTTAAATATAGTATATCAACTAAACCCCGGCCGAACAGCCCATCAACGTCCAACAGTACCGATCGGTCGCTTTGTCATCCTCAGCCCACAAGCATCACAGGATGTGGATATGGAAGGGCATATAATACTTAAACACATTGTCTAATGGTAAATAAGTTACGTGATGTACCGTACCATGACCCAGGCAAATCTGTTACAAGGCATATTCGTACTTCAGTATATTGATTAGCGAATACAGGCGAACAGAAATTTCGACAAAGGAGTCACAAGAACAAGAAAACTTAGTGGATCAGTACAAAATAAGAGATTTTCGCGACCCACACGAGGCCCACAAGCGATAATTTCATTAACCCTCAAAGACGGGAAATCTGCTAACTATACGGGAAAAATGTCGTGCTCTTTCAAATTATCTGAATGCCAAATCAGAAAAAAAGACTGAAATTCGTGAAAGGACAAATTATCTCATGAGCGCAAAATGACATAATTAACCACTGAAAACGGTATCCAGAAAACCGGCAACACTTTCACTGTTGTCGCAACTACAGCCCGCATTTTGTATCTTGATGGATTCTGACGTCATTCTTATGGGAGCAAACAAGCTCTATGTCAGATGCCACGTACTGATAAGTCAAATTAAGCTTCATGTAATTATTAATCAATGCTCAATTTCCGGATACTGTGGGTCCCTTACGAACGGCAGTTCTGGTTGCATGCTAAAGGTATATATAATGTACTGACCGAAACGAACTGAATGACTGTGAAATGACTGAAAACAGACTAAAAGAAAAATCGCGAGAAAATTGCAAAATGAAACTGAAAGAAAATGTTATCGTGATGTACAGGGTTCAGAAACATAAATGTGGCCACCGCTTATGTTCGGCAACAACGTGCAATAACCACTCTCCGACGGCAGGCGGACGCACTAGCAGTGGAGGGTACATAAAGCACACAGGGAGAATGCGGACAACAGAGCAGTCGTTATCGCAATGCAAAAGAGGAACGATTTATCGGAGGTCCAAAAATTATGTCATTGGATTTTGGGCCAATCACTTTCGAAACCGTCTAACTTTGAAACCTCTTCGTTTGCCGCTGTGATTGAAGTATACCGTGCATGACGGAATGCCAATATCCAAAGGTGGCACCAACACAACTGGGACACCAAGTCATGGGCAGAAATATGCAATCACAGAATTTTTGGTACGTTTAATTGGCATACAATGCATCTGTGTTGTGTGCAGGGTGAGGGTGTGTTGATGCGATTCACCCACCGTTGAGCAATTCTTTCACAGGGAGAAAAGTCTGGTCTATAATCCAACGTAGTGATACTGTGGAACTATGAATCAGCTTATTGGACATTCTTTGCAAATTCTATGTCTGTTGACCCATCAGTGCCATCGCATTGTTGTTGTTGTTATGGTCTGCAGTCCTGAGATTGGTTTGATGCAGCTCTCCACCCTACTCTATCCTGTGCAAGCCTCTTCACCTCCCAGCACCTACTGTAGCTTACATCCTTCTGAATCTGTTTAGTGCATTCATCTCTTGGTCTCAATCAACGATTTTTACCCTCCAAGCTGCCCTCCACTACTAAATTGGTGATCCCTTGATGCCTCAGAACATGTCCTACCAATCGATCCCTTCTTCTAGTCAAGTTGTGCCACAAACTCCTCTTCTCCGAAATTCTATTCAATGCCTCCTCATTAGTTATGTGATCTACCCATAGAATCCTCAGCATTCTTCTATAGCACCACAGTTCGAAAGCTTCTATTCTCTGCTTGTCCAAACTATTTATCGTCCATGTTTCACTTCCATACATGGCTACACTCCATACAAATACGTTCAGAAACGACTTCCTAACACTTAAATCAATACTCGATGTTAACAAATTTCTCTTCTTCAGAAACGCTTTCCTTACCATTGCCAGTCTACATTTTATATCCTCTCTACTTCGACCATCGTCAGTGATTTTGCTCCCCAAATAGCAAACCTCCTTCACTACTTTAAGTGCCTCATTTCCTAATCTAATTCCCGCAGCATCACCCGAATTAATTCGGCTACATTCCATTATCCTCGTTTTGCTTTTGTTGATGTTCATCTTATACCCTCCTTTCAAGACAGAGTCCATTCCGTTCAACTGCTCTTCCAAGTCCTTTGCTGTCTTTCACAGAATTACAATGTCATCGGTGAACCTCAAAGTTTTTCTTTCTTCTCCATGGATTTTAACACCTACTCCGAACTTTTCTTTCGTTTCCTTTACTGCTTGCTCTATATACAGATTGAATAGCATCTGGGTGACTCTACAACCCTGTCTCACTCCCTTCCCAACCACTGCTTCCCTTTCATGTCCCTCGACACTTATAACTAAAATTTGGTTTTTGTACAAATTGTAAGTAGCCTTTCGCTCCCTGTATTTTACCCCTGCCACCTTCAGAATTTGAAACAGAGTATTCCAGTCAACATTATCAAAAGCTTTCTCTGAGTCTACAAACGCTAGAAACGTAGGTTTGCTTTTCCTTAATGTTTCTTCTAAGACAAGTCGTAGGGTCAGTATTGCCTCACGTGTTCCAACATTTCTACGGAATCCAAACTGATCTTCCCCGAGGTCAGCTTCTACCAGTTTTTACATTCGTCTGTAAAGAATTCGTGTTAGTATTTTGCAGCTGTGACTTATTAAACTGATAGTTCGGTAATTTTCACATCTGTCAACACCTGCTTTCTTTGGGATTGGAATAACTATATTCTTCTTGAAGTCTGAGGCAATTTCACCTGTCTCATACATCTTGTTCACCAGATGGTAGAGTTTTGTCAGGACTTGCTCTCCCAAGGCTGTCAGTAGTTCTAATGGAATGTTGTCTACTCCTTCGGCCTTGTTTCGACTCAGGTCTTTCAGTGCTCTGTCAAATTCTTCACGCAGTATCATATCTCCCATTTCATCTTCATCTACACCCTCTTCCATTCCCATAATATTGTCCTCAATTACATCCCCCTTGTATAGATCCTCTATATACTCTTTCCACTTTTCTGCATTCCCTTCTTTGCTTAGAGCTGCGTTTCCGTCTGAGCTCTTGATATTCATGCAAGTGGTTCTCTTTTCTTCAAAGGTCTCTTTAATTTTCCTGTAGGCAGTATCTATCTTACCCCTCACGAGATAAGCCTCTACATCCTTACATTTATCCTTTAGCCATCGCTGCTTAGCCATTTTGCACTTCCTGTCGATCTCATTTTTGAGACGTTTGTATTCCTTTATGCCTGCTTCACTTGCTGCATTTTTGTATTTTCTCCTTTCATCAATTAAATTCAGTATCTCTCCTGTTACCCAAGGATTTCTACTAACCCTCGTCTTTTTACCTACTTGAGCCTCTGCCGCCTCACTATTTAATTCCTCAAAGATATCCATTCTTCTTCTACTGCATTTCTTTCATACATTCCTGTAAATTGTTCCCTTATGCTCTCCCCGAAACTCTATACAATCTCTAGTTCTTTCAGTTTTTCCAGGTCCCATTTCCCTAAATTTCCACCTTTTTGCAGTTTCTTCAGTTTTAATCTACAGTTCATAACAAACAGATGGTGGTCAGAGTCCACATATGCTCTTGGAAATGTTTTACTATTTAAAATCTGGTTCCTAAATCTCTGTCTTACCATTATATGATCTATCTGAAACTTTTTAGTATCTCCAGGGTTCTTCCATGTATGCAACCTTCTTTCATGATTCTTAATCCAAGTGTAATCTATGATTAAGTTATGCTGTATGCAAAATTCAACCAGGCGGCTTCCTCTTGCATTTCTTAGCCCCAATCCATATTCACCTACTACGTTCCTTCTCTTCCTTTTCCTACTGCCGAATTCCAGTCACCCATGACTATTAAATTTTCATCTCCCTTCACTACTTGAATAATTACAACAAGACAATTCTCATATGAATATTACGGAAGCCTAGAGACACCGCTCGTATGAAAACTTGCGCCCTGCCCTGCGCCTGCTACACGGACGTCTGAGTCACAGCTCTTGTACAAGATAAGTAATTTAAGTAGTAATAAACTGTTTTTTAACACTTTAAACTAATTTATTACGTTAATTATAGTGCTCTGCAAGGGTAACATTAAAGGTTTTTGTCTTACTCGCGTATTTTCACAGTAATCACGTAAAGTTCGTTTTGTTTACATATCGCGGCCAGGCCGAACTTTTGAGTTTTCAGATTAAACTTCATACCGCAATCTTAAGTGCATTTACTGATAGTTTAGTGTGCTAAAAAC
This sequence comes from Schistocerca gregaria, assembly GCF_023897955.1. Taxonomy (NCBI): domain Eukaryota; kingdom Metazoa; phylum Arthropoda; class Insecta; order Orthoptera; family Acrididae; genus Schistocerca; species Schistocerca gregaria. The sequence goes on along the minus strand of NC_064922.1, from coordinate 527,766,650 downwards.
GTTTGCTGCCCCTTTATATCTGTAGAGTATCGTCATCTCTTAAGTAATTTCCAGTAAAAAACTTCTGAACCACTGTCTACATAGTCGCGAGTAGGCCTAATTTTTCGTACACGTATTTTCATTGTTTTCCGGTAACTTAATTGTCTTTCTGTCACTAAAATCGATTTGTACCATGAGTGTAAAGTGCCTGACGTGCCGTAGGATCGTTAGCTCCGGGGTCTGGTGTGATGGATGTAGTAACTTTTTTCATTGGGGCGACTGTAGTGGAGTGGGAATTGGGAAAATGAGCGAGACTCATCAGTGGTTCTGTAGGCTATGCAGTAGAGATAGGAAGATTGTGGAACAGGAGGGGAAAATTGCTGCCCTTCAGGCTGAGTTAGATGAGGCTAGGCGAGAACTGGGCAGGTTAAGGGGGGAGAAGGGTAAACAGGGGTGGGAAGTGGCAACAGGCATGAGGAACAGGCCAAGAAATTCTTCTGACAGCTTTGTTATTAATGTACAAAATAGGTTTGACCTGTTGCCTCAGTCAGAAACTGATGAGCCTCTCACAGAAGTAGATGTAGACAGGGCTCAACAAGCTTTCAGCAGCAAATTGATTAAGAATGTAGGGAAGTCTGCAAAGAGAAAGAAAGTCTTGTTGCTAGGTAGTTCGCATGCTAGGGGTGTGGGCCAACTTCTGCAGGATGAATTAGGGTTGGATTACCAGGTCACAAGTTTTTTCAAACCTGGTGCTGAACTTGGGCAGGTTACAGAGGATTTAGGTTCACTATGTAAAGGTTTTACTAAGGAAGACACCGTGGTTATTGAGGGTGGGCCGGGCAACAGTATTGACAGAGATCCGGGGTACAGCATAAAGTGTGACCTGGCAAAGATTGCATCGGCATCGAATCATACCAGTGTTGGGTTTGTGTCGGTTCTGGAGCGCCACGACCGACCTCATTTGACCTCTTCTGTCAGGAGAGTTAATTTGGAGTTGGAACGGCTACTTGGATCTGGTGCAGGGTCACACATTGGTGTGGTTCCTGTTGATTCACTCTGTGGGTGGGACTATACTAGACATGGCCTACACCTCAACAGGAAAGGAAGGATAAACTGGCTGGGCTGATAGCAGGAAATTTAAAGGGGGGAGGAACTACATCTCATGGTGGAAACTCTTTTTTAGTGTAAGATCAGTGTCCAGTGGGAAACTCAGCCAGGCAAGTACTAAAGATGTTTAAAAAGTTCAAGATACTCACAAAAGTAAAGTGAAAAATAATGTTAGTATATTTCATCAAAATATTGGGGGATTGAAGAATAAAAGTACTAAAGATGTTAAAAAAGTTCAAGATACTCACAAAAGTAAAGTGAAAAATACTGTTAGTATATTTCATCAAAATATTGGGGGATTGAAGAATAAAATTGATGAGCTTCTGCTTTGTTTAGAAGATATAGAAACCAAGAATGTAATAGATATACTATGCCTGTCTGAGCATCACATTGTCACTGATATGCAAAAGGTTAGCATCAATGGGTACTAATTAGCTGCACATGTAAGTAGAGATAATATGATGAGAGGAGGAGTTGCCATATATGTCAAAAGCTTCCACAGTGCAAAAAATTTAGAAACTAAAAAATTTTGTGTAGAGCAACATATGGAAGCATGTGCCACTGAACTTAAACTAAATGATGGCACTTTCATAATTGTAACAGTGTATAGGTCCCCCTCAGGGAATTTCCAGCTATTTCTAGAAAACTTGGATGCTTTGTTGTGCTATCTGTCAGACAGGGGGAAGCAAATTATCATTTGTGGGGATTTCAATGTTGATTCCCTGAAAGAGTGTAATAGGAAGAATGACCTTTTAGTATTACTCAGTTCTTTCAATTTGAGCTCCGTCATTGATTTTCCTACTCGGATAACAAAGAACAGCAGTACATTGATAGATAACTTTTTTATAGACCAAGATAAGTTTAAGGACATAAATGCTTATCCTGTTGAGAATGGTCTTTCAGATCATAGTGCACAGCTTGTTACAGTACATGACATAGCTCCATGCAGTATAATAAATCAGACTTTCAAAGCAGTGCGTTCAATTAACAATATAAATATTGCAAACTTTAGGGAAAGCCTACAGCAGCTAGACTGGGATGAAGTGTATAAGGAACCCGATGCAAACTTGAAATATAACTTATTTCACAATACATTTTTAAGAGTATTTGAAAATTGTTTTCCCAAGAAAATAGTTAAACATAATTCCAAGAAAACATAGAAAAAACCTTGGCTAACTAAAGGAATAAGAACAACTTGCAACCGTAAAAGAGAACTGTATCTAACAGCAAGAGGGAGTACTGACCCCGAAATTGTTCAATATTATAAAAACTATTGTGCGGTACTAAGAAAAGTTACTAAAAAGTCCAGAAGCATGTGTATCATGTCTGAGATCAGTAACTCTGATAATAAAATTAAAGCAATTTGGAATATTATTGAAAGGGAAACAGGGCAACCAAGAGCACAGGGAGACTTTAGTGCAATAAAACTGAATGACAAGTGCACTAACAAACAATCAGAAATTGAAAATATTTTGAATAATCATTTTTTAAATGTTGTGGAGAAAATAGGATCTAGATCTTCACTAGAAGAGGCAAGGCTATTAATAGAAGAGGCCATACCTGCGCAGTTTGAAACAACTGTAATTCCACCAACCTCTCCCTCTGAAATCAGTAAAATAATAAACTCACTGAAAAGTAAAAGCTCTTACGGAATTGATGGCATTTCCAGCAAAGTACTTAAAGCTTGTTCCCCACAGATAAGTAGGATTCTCAGCCACGTATGTAATAGCTCTTTGGAGCAGGGTGTTTTCCCTGATAGACTGAAATATGCCATTGTAAAACCATTGCATAAAAAGGGGGATACGTCGGATGTCAACAACTACCGCCCAATCTCTCTTCTGACAGCTCTATCAAAAATTTTTGAGAAAGTAATGTATTCAAGAGTAGCCTCCCATATTTGTAAAAATAAAGTACTAACAAAATGTCAGTTTGGTTTTCAGAAAGGCTTTTCAACAGAAAATGCTATATATGCTTTCACTGATCAAATATTAAATGCTCTGAATAACCGGACATCACCCATTGGTATTTTTTGTGATCTCTCAAAGGCCTTTGATTGTGTATCATGGAATTCTTTTAGATAAGCTAAATCATTATGGTTTGAGTGGGGCAGTGCACAAATGGTTTAATTCATACTTAACTGGAAGAATGCAGAAAGTTGAAATAAGTGGTTCGTGTAATGTTAAAACAACAGCTGATTCCTCAAACTGGGGTGCTATCAAGCACGGGGTCCCACAGGGTTCGGTCTTAGGTCCTTTACTGTTCTTGATATACATTAATGACTTACCATTCCACATTGATGAAGATGCAAAGTTAGTTCTTTTTGCTGATGATACAAGTATAGTAATAACATCCAAAAACCAAGAACTAAGTGATGTAATTGTAAATGATGTTTTTCACAAAATTATTAAGTGGTTCTCAGCAAACGGACTCTCTTTAAATTTTGATAAAACACAGTATATACAGTTCTGTACAGTAAATGGCACAACTCCAGTAATAAATATAGAATTTGAACAGAAGTCTGTAGCTAAGGTAGAATTTTCAAAATTTTTAGGTGTGTCCATTGATGAGAGGTTAAACTGGATGCAACACATTGATGGTCTGCTGAAACGTCTGAGTTCAGCTACGTATGCTATTAGGGTTATTGCAAATTTTGGTGATAAGAATCTCAGTAAATTAGCTTACTATGCCTACTTTCATTCACTGCTTTCGTATGGCATCATATTCTGGGGTAATTCATCGTTGAGTAGAAAGGTATTCATTGCACAAAAACGTGTAATCAGAATAATTGCTGGAGCCCACCCACGGTCATCCTGCAGACATCTATTTAAGGATCTAGGGATCCTCACAGTAACCTCACAGTATATATATTCCCTTATGAAATTTGTTGATAATAATCCAACCCAATTCAAAAGTAATAGCAGTGTGCATACCTATAACACCAGGAGAAAGGATGATCTTCACTATGCAGGGTTAAATCTGACTTTGTCACAGAAAGGGGTAAATTATGCTGCCACAAAAGTCTTTGGGCACCTACCAAACAGCATCAAAAGCCTGACAGATAGCCAACTAACATTTAAAAATAAATTAAAAGAATTTCTAGATGACAACTCCTTCTACTCGTTGGCTGAATTTTTAGATATAAACTAAGTAAAAAAAAAAAAAAAAACTTAATCATTAGTGTCATGCAATATTTTGTGTAATGTAATTTCTTGTACAGACATCTTTTATTAACCTGACACGTTCCACATCATTACGAAGTGTCGTATTCATGATCTATGGAACAAGTATTAATCTAATCTAATCTAATCTAATCTACTTCACTAGCTAAATTAATAAGACACTGTGCAGGTGCTGCATAGAACCTTAGCGCCATGCCCAGCTTGGTGAGCCTGTTATTGTTTCATGTTCTCTCTGTGTTGAGCTTGATTCACATTAATAGCCTTTTCAATGTAGGCGCATTTCACTTTTATTGACAAAGCATCAGCCGTTCATAGATTATAATCATAACAAGAAGATGTACATAACATGAAGGAAATGTTCAATATTGGGCAAATAGCAGCAATACTCCTGCACTCCACACACACCACGGACCCACTAAATGGGGGTAACTGGGACGATGCCCCTCTTGTTTATCTTTCTGCACACTGTGATTCAACTGTGCAGGCGATACACTAGTGTTACAGTCCACTTTCTCCCACCGCCTCCACACCCACTGTGGATGTCTCATAAGTTATGGTGCTCGATACAGGTTTATACATACATCAAATGGCTCCTTTTTGTCAGGTTTTGTGGTTGGGTATTCTTCCGTTGCTCTGAAGATGATGTAACACTCGCATATGAGGCGGGTTATTCGGTTGTCTAGAAGTGGTAGGAGATGAATTTGCTTGTGTAGTTGACTGATATCTGGAGGATCGATGGTGCACCTCAGTCAGCCCAGCAAGGGGACCAATACTGCCCTGCCGTCCCAGGTACCAAGACAACAGCCCTTCGCCGGAAACGGGTAAAACCCAGTGCACGGAATTTGGACAATGGTTGCTCGCGTAGCACAAGAACAGCCGATTCACCAGAAATGGCAGAGTATAAGACAGTCTGAAATATGGCCACTTAATGATCTTCGAAATTCTGTAATAAACCATAGCTAAATTATAGATCAAATCAGAAAACATCTGCAATATTATAAAAAAGAGGCAAATCCAACGAAACAATAATAATTTCAATTACTTAAAAACTACAGGAATTAATGTCTTACAGCATCAGTAACTAAATAGTTTCACAATGAACCTTAGATTTTAAATACGTCATGTGATTTCAACAAACGATGTCTCAGGTGACAGCACTGCGCCATAGCTACAATCCCTGAAAGTTATTTATCTGTATCCATGTTATTTATTGATTTATTACGTTCCATAGCTTTCTCATTAGGGCAAACGTTTGTCAGAATTCCGTATCCTCCACAATAACACAGCAACAAAATGTGTCATAAATACCTCATACCTTGTTATTATTGTGTTGTTATTTAAGGAATATGTAATTATCTTTTGCCAATAAACTTACTTAAATATGATTGCAACCAATATTAATAAACCAATTTAATTTAATAAGTGGTTACTTGCATGTAATAGTAGACTCCATTAAAGAAAAGAGTGCCAAAAGACATTTCCATCATGAATACATAAATAATATAAACTAGAATTAACAAAATTTTGTTGTCGTTTAATGTGAGTACCCTTGCGCAAAAATGCTAGTTTATTTATTTATGAACAAACCTATATTTATATTCATTGTGAATGGTCTGAGTTTGACTGAAAATTTATAACGTTTCTTTATTTAAGTGTTGCTGTGATACTTTAGTTTGGTATGGAAAGTGGTCCAGCTGAGTCAAAAGTACCTCTGTAGAACATAAGAGCGATTTAATTTTGGTGAGGCCAGTGAGGGAGACACAGTGGCCGAACATCGCTTGTGTCAAATGGAGGCAGTCAGCTGTAGAGTGGTGAACTGAAGAGAGCGATTATGGACACTTTTCCGTTGGTTCTGGAGGAAGGCAGCCAGCCTGAGGGAACGTGTAATATTTAATCCTTTGTGCGATTTATTCTTGCTTGTGAACAACTGCTACAGCATTTCAAATTTTGGAAGGACTCTAACTTTTAAAATCACATACGTGCTATAAATGACCAGTTCAATGCAAGTAATCGACATATTTTTTCACGTAACGTAGTGTGTTGACATATTAATTTAGATGGAAAATCCTAGTTTTACTACTTTATTACTCTGCATATATTAAAAAACTGAAGTGTATGAATGGTATCTACAAAGTTATTGCAGGTAAAATTGTTGGTATTAATTGGTGCTTTGCAACACCGCCTACCTGTATCCCCAGGGACTTTTATTATGACATCAATACTTGCTCTCAAATATTAGTATACAATATGTTTACGTGTGTGAATAACTCGTATTTATTCATTTTATGCGTGCTATTTGCGTTTTGTATTCTCAACCTCAGTCATATGAATTGGCTATGTGCAGAAAAATGACAGATGTTTATTTACTTGTAAGACCCTGTAGGACAGTGTGCATAGCTGTGTTTTAGCATTATTAATTTTTCTGATAACAATTTTAACGGAATAGTAACAGAAACAGGAACAAGTTAAAGGAAACGAAGCAGTTACGACCATTGTAGTGGGACATTTTTTTGTTTAAATGAGATATATTTTCTTGTATAAACATTATTCAGTATAGTTTGCTAGTGTCGCATAGCTCAATTACAGACGTTAGAGCAGAACCATTTCTGTTAATTATTCGTTTATTTTTATTTATTTTGTATGTCTGTGTATTTTATTAGCTCGCAATTCTAGCCAATGCATAAACTATTCGACTGCAGGATCACTGCTACAAGTTATTACTTGCAGAGAGTTAGGTGCTGCGCGTAAAAGTAGACGTGCGTGACTCGATCCTACGAAATTATCTAGCTACTTTTTAATAAACAGAGCCGGGCACAGCCTGATTACCTGAGGTGCGAGCAACATTAGGTAAAATTGCAGTTGGTCTGCTCCTATGGAAAGCTCTTTAGAAAAATTACTTCTCTGCAAAACATATATTTAGGTAACATCACAATGAACATTTAAGGTAAATTTGAATATTCCATCTGAAAAACATCTGATGTTTCCATTTTTCCAGGTCCACCATCCAAAAAATAGTGAATACAAACGACAGAAAAGAGTTTATGAACCAATAAATAATTATATATTAGGTTGATGCATACGTTCGTAGAGTTTACGTAAGTTTAATAAACACAACCGATACACATGACAGAGATTTTAGCGGAAGCAAAATCAGGTGAATAATGTGGATGCGGAATGACTTCCCACCTTAAGTCCTACACAGCGTTTTTTGGCAGTACGAGAATGTAGTTGGGCGTTATCATGGAGCAGCGTCAATTCACGCAATCATCTTGGTCGTTGTTCTTGGACTGCGTGCAAGATGTTGACAATGAATGATAGCAGTGATGTTTACACCTCAGGGAAGCAATTCATAGTGCACCGCACCGCCGCTGCTCTACCAAATGCATAACATTATCTTTTGTGGATGTGCGCGGGTCTTTGTGCGGGGAGCTGCCATTTTGTTAGGAATAAACCATTTCTTTCTTTTCCTTATTTCAGCTTCAAGACACCATTTCTCGCCACCAGTAACGATACATGACAGGAATGGTCGGGGTTGCTCACGAACCAATTGACGACGAACAAGCAGATATGCACATATGACCACCCACTGATTCCTGTGGTTTTTGCTTAGAGAATGTGGTACCCAGAAAACCTATTTTGGAACCTTCCCCTTTGCATGTAAACGTCGCACGATGGTAGAATTGTCGCATTCATCACATTTGCCAGTTATCGAGTACACTGATGTGGATTATTGCGGATTAACGCGTTTAAACGATCTTCATCAAATTCCGAAGGTCGATATGAACGTGCACACACACAAATGTCAAAACGATCCTTCTTAAAAAGAAAAACCGTTTTCTTATCATGGCATTAGCCCCATATATGGCGCAAATGTTTGTGACTTCCTCCGCTGCTGTCACGGCTCAACTGAACTCATACGTAGCAAACGTTCCGATTTCTCAACTAGCCACTCACCAAATGGCGGAATAGCAATATGTTAACTGAAATGAAAAGCTGGGAATTTAAGGAGATGGGACCTGGATAAACTGACTAAACCAGAAGTTGTACAGAGTTTCAGGGAGAGGATAAGGGAACAATTGATAGGAATGGGGAATAGAAATACAGTTGAAGAAGAATGGGTAGCTTTAAGGGATGTAGTAGTGAAGGCAGGAGAGGATCAAATAGGTAAAAAGACGAGGGCTAGCAGAAATCCTTGGGTAACAGAAGAAATATTGAATTTAATTGATGAAAGGAGAAATAATAAAAATGCAGTAAATGAAGCAGGCAAAAAGAAATACACACCTGGAAATTGAAATAAGAACACCGTGAATTCATTGTCCCAGGAAGGGGAAACTTTATTGACACATTCCTGGGGTCAGATACATCACATGATCACACTGACAGAACCACAGGCACATAGACACAGGCAACAGAGCATGCACAATGTCGGCACCAGTACAGTGTATATCCACCTTTCGCAGCAATGCAGGCTGCTATTCTCCCATGGAGGCGATCGTAGAGATGCTGGATGTAGTCCTGTGGAACGGCTTGCCATGCCATTTCCACCTGGCGCCTCAATTGGACCAGCGTTCGAGCTGGACGTGCAGACCGCGTGAGACGACGCTTCATCCAGTCCCAAACATGCTCAATGGGGGACAGATCCGGATATCTTGCTGGCCAGGGTAGTTGACTTACACCTTCTAGAGCACGTTGGGTGGCACGGGATACATGCGGACGTGCATTGTCCTGTTGGAACAGCAAGTTCCCTTGTCGGTCTAGGAATGGTAGAACGATGGGTTCGATGACGGTTTGGATGTACCATGCACTATTCAGTGTCCCCTCGACGATCACCAGAGGTGTACAGCCAGTGTAGGAGATCGCTCCCCACACCATGATGCCGGGTGTTGGCCCTGTGTGCCTCGGTCGTATGCAGTCCTGATTGTGGCGCTCACCTGCACGGCGCCAAACACGCATACGACCATCATTGCCACCAAGGCAGAAGCGACTCTCATCGCTGAAGACGACACGTCTCCATTCGTCCCTCCATTCACGCCTGTCGCGACACCACTGGAGGCGGGCTGCACGATGTTGGGGCGTGAGCGGAAGACGGCCTAACGGTGTGAGGGACCGTAGCCCAGCCTCATGGAGACGGTTGCGAATGGTCCTCGCCGATACCCCAGGAGTAACAGTGTCCCTTATTTGCTGGGAAGTGGCGGTGCGGTCCCCTACGGCACTGCGTAGGATCCTACGGTCTTGGCGTGCATCCTTGCGTCTCAGCGGTCCGGTCCCAGGTCGACGGGCACGTGCACCTTCCGCCGACCACTGGCGACAACATCGATGTACTGTGGAGACCTCACGCCCCACGTGTTGAGCAATTCAGCGGTACGTCCACCCGGCCTCCCGCGTGCCCACTATACGCCCTCGCTCAAAGTCCGTCAACTGCACATACGGTTCACGTCCACGCTGTCGCGGCATGCTACCAGTGTTAAAGACTGCGATGGAGCTCCGTATGCCACGGCAAACTGGCTGACACTGACGGCGGCGGTGCACAAATGCTGCGCAGCTAGCGCCATTCGATGGCCAACACCGCGGTTCCTGGTGTGTCCACTGTGCCGTGCGTGTGATCATTGCTTGTACAGCCCTCTCGCAGTGTCCGGAGCAAGTATGGTGGGTCTGACACACCGGTGTCAATGTGTTCTTTTTTCCATTTCCAGGAGTGTACAAACGTCTCAAAAATGAGATCGACAGGAAGTGCAAAATGGCTAAGGAGTGATGGCTAGAGGACAAATGTAAGGATGTAGAGGCTTATCTCACGAGGGATAATATAGATGCTGCCCACAGGAAAATTAAAGAGACCTTTGGAGAAAAGAGAACCACATGTATATCAAGAGCTCAGATGGAAACCCAGTTCTAAGCAAAGAAGGGAAAGCAGCAAGGTGGAAGGAGTATATAGAGGGTCTATACAACGGTTATGTATTTGAGGACAATATTATGGAAATGGAAGAGGATTTAGATGAAGATGAAATGGGAGATAGGATACTACGTGAAGAGTTTGACAGAGCACTGAAAGACCTCAGTCGAAACAAGGCCCCGGGAGTAGACAACATTCCATTACAACTACTGACGGCCTTGGGAGAGCCAGTCCTGACAAAAATCTACCATCTGGTGAGCAAGATGTATGAGACAGGCGAAACTGCCTCAGACTTCAAGAAGAATATAATAATTCCAATCCCAAAGAAATCTGGTGTTGATAGATGTGAAAATTACCGAACTATCAGTTTAATAAGTCACGGCTGCAAAATACTAACACGAATTCTTTACATACGAATGGAAAAACTGGTAGAAGCCGACCTTGGGGAAGATCAGTTTGGATTCCGTAGAAATGTTGGAACACGTGAGGCAATACTGACCCTACGACTTGTCTTAGATGAAACATTAAGGAAAAGCAAACCTACGTTTCTAGCATTTGTAGGCTTAGAGAAAGCTTTTGATAATGTTGACTGGAATACTTTCAGATCCTGATTTTGGCAGGGGTAAAATACAGGGAGCGAAAGGCTATTTAAAATTTGTGCAGAAACAAAATGGCAGTTATAAGAGTTGAGGGGCATGAAAGGGAAGCAGTGGTTGGGAAGGGAGTGAGACAAGGTTGTAGCCTCTCCCCGATGTTATTCAATATGGATATTGCGCAAGCAGTGAAGCAATCAAAAGAAAAATTCGGAGTAGGTATTAAAACCCAAGGAGAAGAAAGAAAAACTTTGAGGTTCGCCGATGACATTGTAATTCTGTGAAAGACAGCAAAGGACTTGGAAGAGCAGTTGAACGCAATGGACACTGTCTTGAAAGGAGGGTATAAGATGAACATCAACAAAAGCAAAACGAGGATAATGGAATGTAGTCGAATTAAGTCGGGAGATGCTGAGGGTATTAGATTAGGAAATGAGACACTTAAAGTAGTGAAGGAGGTTTGCTATTTGGGGAGCAAAGTAACTGATGATGGTCGAAGTAGAGAGGATATAAAATGTAGACTGGCAATGGAAAGGAAAGTGTTTCTGAAGAAGAGAAATTTGTTAACATCGAGTATAGATTTAAGTGTCAGGAAGTCATTTCTGAACGTATTTGTATGGAGTGTAGCCATGTATGGAAGTGAAACATGGACGATAAATAGTTTGGACAAGAAGAGAATAGAAGCTTTCGAACTGTGGTGCTATAGAAAAATGCTGAAGATTAGATGGGTAGATCATATAAATAATGAGGAGGTATTGAATAGGATTGGGGAGAAGAGAAATTTGTGGCATAACGTGACTAGAAGAAGGGATCGATTGGTAGGACATGTTCTGAGGCATCGAGGGATCACCAATTTAGCATTGGAGGGCAGCGTGGAGGGTAAAAATCGTAGAGGGAGGCCAAGAGATGAATACTCCCAACAGATTCAGAAGGATGTAGGTTGCAGTAGGTACTGGGAATGAAGAAGCTTGCACAGGATAGAGTAGCATGGACAGCTGCATCAAACCAGTCTCAGGAGTGAAGACCACAACAACAACAACAACAACTGAAATGACAACAGTGAACTAGAAACAGCGAACCACAAATAAAAAGAGGTAATCGATAAATTAGCCCACAGGAACTGAAATAACAACCTACACAACACTGGAATATGAACTCACAGATTCGTAGGATTCTGTTGCTTAATTTCGTTTTGGTCGTTTCCATCTACACTAGAAAAATAGGAAAAAATCTGACCGTAAATATGCTTTTCCGCTGGGATTCGAACCTATGGCTATAGTTGCTGTTACACAAAGACAGTGAGACATCAAAAATGTGATCTTGGTGTACCAGAGGCCAATTCAGATAAAAGCAGTTTTCCTGCAAGGTAAATGACTAGAGAAATTGTAGTATGCTCGTAAGAGACCTTCTTGCAATTGAAAACTTAAATTTTCAAACTCGGTGCCACTTATTACACATTAATTCTTCAGAAGATTTCGTCAAAATTGGAGGTAAATATGTAGGGACCTTAGTAGTATAATTCAAATCCAGTCCTGGTAGTCCATCGACTATCAGCCAAACATTTTCCGGCTGGCTCTTTATATGCGATTGTTTTTTGAGACAATACAAGTAATTTGAGAACATTCGTCTCGCCACCGGTGAAATTACACTTTAACGGCATCGTTTCCTTAGTCATTGCTCGTGATGGCGGTAACCAATATCACACACATGTGAATCGAGTGTAATCCTATTTATTCCTAATGGTCAGTGTATTTCAAAACAGTGGAAGCAGGACTGAAGCAAGCTGATTCATTAAATAGCTACAACGTCTAAAACATATGTTGTGATTATCATTTCAGTTGCACAGTAGTAAACATATTTTTCGTATTTATAGAATGAATGACAGATTCGCATAAGGATCAAAAATTCTAGACATTACTACCAGCGTTTTGTGCTTCTTGTTCCATCTTTTGATAACTGCTTCTTCTTTCATTCAAGCAGACCTGGAATCGTACATGTATTATATACCCTCGTTGGTTTCATTATCAGCAGGTTATAGATTCCCGCATATTGTCATTGCGTATGATCTCCTGCACAGTAGCCTTTCTTAATTTGGAACTTTATGTTATTCGTACCTTACCAAGTCTCTCTGTGCACGTTGCATTGTGAAGTCCGCACTGTGTGGTTCTCATTTTGAGATAGTGCCAATAACAATGATCTTGAGAACAACTTTTTCTACGCACGCAGTTATAACAAAGATGTGTCGCCTACTTGTAATATAGACAGCACAACCACTGGGGATACTTCAAAAATGTGAATCTTGTCTGGGTAATAAGCTTTCTAGTTTTCATTACGCTTAAAACAGAAAAACGCAAACAGTGTGATGCTTAGTTCGCAAAAAGGGGTTCAAATGGCTCTGAGCACTATGGGACTTAAAATCTGAGGTCATCAGTCCCCTAGGACTTAGAACAACTTAAACCTAACTAACCTAAGGACATCACACACATCAGTGCCCGAGACAGGATTCGAACTTGCGACCGTAGCGATCGCGCGGTTCTAGACTGAAGCGCCTAGAACCGCTCAGCCACCAGTGGCCGGCCTTAGTTTGCATCCAGTTCATATGAGTATTAGTAACTATTCTCTAGTCCATAGTCCGGTGTGGCCGAGCGGCTCTAGGCGCTTCAGTCTGGAATCGCGCGAAAGCCACGGTCGCAGGTTCGAATCCTACCTCGGGCATGGATGTGTGTGATGTCCTTAGGTTAGTTAGGTTTAAGTAGTTCTGAGTTCTAGGGGACTGATGACCTCAGATGTTAAGTCCCATAGTTCTCAGAGCCAATTGAACCATCTAGTCCATAAAAATAGTTCCAGAAATGCAAATAAGACACATTGACCAGCACTTTATATATTCCAACCGTCGGCAGCAGTGCTTCTGAGATGCAAGCTACAGTCACTTCCTAGTGTTCTCATGGAACACATGAGCTAGTATTCCTACTCATAGTGCAACTGCATCTTGACAACAACGCGGAATATGTTTCTGTGGCCGACTTGGTACTTCCTGCATGGTACAGTATTATTATGTTAAATTAACTTTATATATTCGGCTCATTTCCATTGAATAACCCGAGGAATTTTTAATTAAGGTGAGACATACTTTATGGTTTTGAAACCGAAAATTGCCACTAATCTCGTCTTTTACACTGTAATTTATGTGTCCTGGCCACCACTGGAGCAATAAGGGAGAGGCAAATACTTTACTTATTCTCTGCCTGTGAGGCAATGTGGTTTGCCTGCAAATTGAAGACATCTTTGGTACATGATTCCAGTCTCATTGATGGCCATATCATTAGCAGTTCTGCGGTGGAGCTACAGGGAGTCAGATCGAAAACCTATAAGGGATTCTTAAGAAAACATATCCATCAAAAGTCGTTTTGGTACTTCCAGAACCCCATAGTCAAAGGGCGGAAAACTTACGTTACCACACAACTGAGAATGCCTCTTTCTGCTTCTGCTGACATAATTTCTTGTTTTTGCAAATAAATATGTTTATTTATTTAAAGCCACTTTTCCATGCTACTTGAGTATGACACAGAGCAGCAAGAAAACAGACAGTTTTTAAGCGGAGATGAGTAATACAACCTAAGATTTTAAAAAAAGATACACCAAAAAGGAAGTATCCGAACAGGGCGAAAATCAGTAGATATGATGAACGTATACTGCCAAACTAACGATTGCATTTTCAGAAATACTGGATGATTTATTCAAGAGAAACGGCAACACAAACTGAGACAGTCAACAATGCGTTGGTCCACCTCTGGTCCTAATGTAAACAGTTGTTCGGCTTGGCATTGGTTCATACGATTCTTGGATGACCTTGTGAGAGATGTCATGCCAATAGGCGTGTCAGATCATCAAAATCACGAGAGAGCGGAGGATCCTGCCAATCATAATCCAGACGTTCTTAACTGGAGAGAGATCCAGCGACCTGTTGGGCAAGGTAGAGTTTGGTAAGCATAAAGACAAGCAGCAGAAATTCTCGCAGTGTACGAGCAGGCATTATCTTGCTAAAATTGCACGGCCCGAATGGCTTGCAATAAATGGTAACAAAACGGGGCGTAGCATATCCTCGACGTACCGCTGTGCTTTAAGGATGCCTTAGGTGACAACCAAAAGGGTCCTGATATGAAAAGAAGTGGCACCCCAGACCATCATTCCTGGATGTCAGACATCATGGCAGGCGACAGTCAGGTTGTTATTCCACCGCTGTCTGGAGCGTCACGAGACACATGTTTGGCCTGGAGTAGAGTAGCCTCCAGTGATGAATCCTACTTCGAACAGCACCGACGAACAGCGAAGATGTACCTGGAAATATCCCAGACAGCGGTGGGATATCAACATGACTGTCGTACAACCCGACAACGAGGATTGATGATCTGGGATACCATTTCTTATCCTAGCAGAACCCCTTTGGTTGTGATCCACGGTAACCTCAGCACAGCAGTACGTCAACGAATTCTAAGCCACATTTTATTGCCCTTCATGGTAAACCATCCTGGGCTTACATTTCAGCAATATTTTGCCCTCCCGCACACGGCGAGAGTTCCTACTGCTTTCTTCCTGCTTGACGAACCCTATGAGTGGCCGAGCAGTTCTAGGTGCTACAGTCTGGATCCGTGCGATTGCTACGGTCACAGGTTCGAATCCTGCCTCGAGCATAGATGTGTGTGATGTCCTTAGGTTAGTTAGGTTTAAGTAGTTCTAAGTTCTAGGGGACTGACAACCTCAGCATTTAAGTCCCATAGTGCTCAGAGCCATTTTTTGACAAACCATATCTTGGCCAGCGAGGTGGCCAGATATCTCCCTAGCTCAGAAAATTTGGAACCTTATGGGCAATGCCGTGCAACCAGCTCTGGATCTTGACGATATAACGCGTCTCCTCTGGAGGAGCTCCAGTAGGTCTGTTAATTAATAAAACAAGAATAACTGTTTTCAAAAGAGGACCGGAGGTAGCCCATCGCGTTATCATTTGTTCAATTAGTGAAGCTCTTTCTCTTGAATAAATCATCCATTTTTCTGAAATTGTAATCTTTTGTTTGTTTGTACGTGTGTATCATATCTACAGATTTCCGCCAATTCGGATAATTCCTTCGTGATGCTTTCTTTTTCAGAAGGCACTCGCTTCACACACAGTACATTGGGAGAGTCCTTAGAAAATGTAGTCCATCAACAAAGGAGGTGGCTTACAAAACACTCGTTCGACCTATACTTGAGTATTGCTCATCAGTGTGGGATCCGTGCCAGATCGGGTTGACGGACGAGATAGAGAAGATTCAAAGAAGAGCGGCGCGTTTCGTCACAGGGTTATTTGGTAAGCGTGATAGCGTTACGGAGATGTTTAGCAAACTCAAGTGGCAGACTCTGCAAGGGAGGTGCTATGCATCGCGATGTAGCTTGCTCGCCAGGTTTCGAGAGGGTGCGTATCCGGATAAGGTATCGGATATATTAGTTCCCCCTACTTATACCTCTCGAGGAGATCACGGATGTAAAATTAGAGACATTCGAGCGCGCACTGAGGCATCAGACAGTTGTTCTTCCCGCGAACCATACGCGACTGGAACAGAAAAGGGAGGTAATGACAGTAGCACGTAAAGTGCCCTCCGCCACACACCGTTGGGTGGCTTGCGGAATATAAATGTAGAATGTAAATGTAGAGTACAATGTTTTCGAAAGGCTCTGTAGCCTTCTCTAATCTGTTAAACCCAAGGTGAATTATATGTCGCAAATATTGCATTTTCTCCACTTACCACTTTACTTAGCAACGCTTAAAAAACATTCGAAGATTCAACATGGAAAATCCAATACGTAACTGCAATATCAATACTGAATCTTCAAATAAAATGTTGAAGTTGATAAATGCACTCATAGCCCCGCGCCATGTTCACATGTTCGGATGATGCCTGAAGCCAGGTGGCGGGTGGCCTGTAGCCGGTGTCCGGTGGCCACTGTACAATGAGAGAACCCTCGTGTGTAAACTGTTCAGATTTTGACGCAGTCACGAGCTGTTTTGCGGAATTGTTTGCGGAAGTTTATGCTTTCACTGGTGGTTTACAAAGTGCAGTGAATTAACCTTTAAGTTCCATCAGACCGATAACTTTAGCCGACAATCAAAATGCAGTTTAAAAACTAAAGAAATAAGTGGATTCCAACTAGCGATTTTGTATCTACGTTGCACAACCTTTACCATTAGACCATGAGCTGATACAGCACTGCAAGAGTTCAAGAATTAAGTAAAACTTCCTGTAGACACCTCAGCATCCTGCAATGTTGCCAGATCGTTCGTATGACAGGACGCAGAATTCTGAATTGAGGCTTGTTTTATTGGCCACCTGATGTGAATGAATCTGAATTTGTTTTTGCTGTGGGCCACCGTCACTCAGCCAACGGAGAAGTTATATGTCTATGTGTGTGTGTGTGTGTGTGTGTGTGTGTGTGTGTGTGTGTGTGTGTGAAATCTTATGGGACTTAACTGCTAAGGTCATCAGTCCCTAAACTTACACACTACTTAACCTAAATCATCCTAAGGACAAACACACACACCCATGCCCGAGGGAGGACTCGAACCTCCGCTGGGACCAGCCGCACAGTCCGCTACGGTCGCAGGTTCGAATCCTGCCTCGGGCATGGATGTGTGTGATGTCCTTAGGTTAATTAGGTTTAAGTAGTTTGAACCTTTTTTTTCTTTTTTTTTTTTTTAGATCGCTCGGCTATTCCCGCGCCGCTATATGTCTATGACTGTACGCTGTACGTAACTCGCACAGCTGTTCTGCCACACAACTCTCTGAGCAGACTCGCCAACAAGGACCGACCAAAGCACTATGACCACCGATCAGCGAAAGACCATTTCCATCTTACAGCTCACTCTTGAATATCTTGAGTGACGGCAGAAACTACTCTATCCAAGTTAGACACTTGAAAAACGAGCATCATTCATTTTTAATGCTAACTGCACATACATGTAAGGTGTTAGAATACTGTCAAAATTCTTATGGCCATTTTGCGACCTTTCACTGAAAACGAAAACCATATATTAATATGGTTATAAACGAAATTAACAAAGCATACGGTGCTGATTGCCACGATTTTGCAAATCAACTGGGCATCTACTATCGTGTCTTTTTCTCTCAGGGACGGAACCGCGAGGCGTTGAGGCAATTGGGAAAGGAGCCGCCGAGTGAAAACAACAGAAAGTGTGTTCACAGTGCTGTACATGGAAGGACGGACTGGGGGAACGTGTTTGGTTCGCTAAGTGAATTCGTGATGTCGCGTTGCTGTAAGCCCTTGAGCGTCACCGTACGTTCTGATGCTACAGGACCGAAACTGTACGAAGTCTAGTGATACGTGTATTTTAGATAAGTAATACCTAGGTGAAGTGGCCCTGGCATGGATACTTTACATTCTGGCCAGCGGTTGAAACGAGTTGTGTTGATAAGCAGCCTGCCATCACTTGGATTTTAGAACACTGTTCGGTGGGGTAGTGCTGGACTGTTCTGATAGTGACATTACATGTGAAGTGCTATAATTGAGTACTGTGCTGATCATGCGTCGTATGAGTTCTTGTGTACGAATCTCCAATCTGCCCTGTTGTAACAGGGAGGTATGAGGTCGAAGGCCTCACAAGGGGAGGCCACGACTCGGGTATCAGTCCGGAATCGCGCGACTGCTACGGTGACAGGTTCGGATCCTGCCTCGGGCATGGATGTGTGTGATGTCCTTAGGTTAGTTAGGTTTAAGTAGCTCTAAGTTCTATGGGACTGATGACCACAGATGTTAAGTCCCATAGTGCTCAGAGCCATTTGAACCATTTTTTGAAGAACCCGAGCCAACAAGTGGTCACGAAAGCCTTAACAATTTTGAAAAGAGTTTTCCTAAAAATGTATACCTCTTGTGATTTGCGAAATCCGTTATACATGCAATCTAGTAGGTACCCAGAAGTACTTAGCACCTCGACGCTTCGAGTCGCATACAAAGGGGTGGGCCCCATTTGGCAGTTAACCTACGTAGCGGCGAGACGTTGCTAACGTGGCAAAGACAACGTAGGTGTAAATTTTTTGAACATTATGGAATTTACACTTTTAATATAAAAATGAACGTTTGAGCGGGAGTTGAATCATTGCATCACACACGTTCGTCTTACGAAGTAGTGTAGGTGTGCCACATGGAAGAGGAAATCGTTCTATCCCAGTGTAAGTTAATGACAAGATTTCTGTTGCTGTAAATGAGCATACAGCACATTCACCGGACACTGCTTGTGGTCGTGCAATGTCACGTCGTACAAGATCCAGACAGTGCAGCAACTGGAACCTCACGATCTACGGCAACGTTCTGACTTTACTCCTTGTTTGCCGGCATGGATCGAAGTTGACGATATGCAGGGGAGCAATATTCTACAGAGTGGATAGACACGCATTACACTACAGGATGACATGAAAACACAGAACTGCCACATTTGGGGTACTGTTAAACCGCGAACTGTGCACGAAAGGCCATTTCACTCACGGTATGTGACTATGTTGTGTGAATCCACAAGCACCTTTATTCTGAGTCTGTTCATCTTTGAAGAGAAAATGCCCAGAGGGGCGTTAGGTATAGCGTGAAGTTTACAGGTTACTGAGATTTGTACACCATGTGATCCTAGATTTGAAAGAGCCGAACTGCGTGGAAACCACTTTTTTCACATAAGGTGAGGCAACATCTCATATAGCTCGCCCAGTGAAAGACGTGCTTAATACAACCTTCCATGAACATGTTATCTCCAGAAATTTTCCAGATGGATCAGTGCATCACCAGCAAGGTCACCTGATCTGAATCCATTTGACTTGTGGCTCTGGGGATATCTAAAAGCACGTGATTACTAGTGATATGTTCGGTCTCTACCCGATCTGAAGGCTAGTACACGGCAACACGTTACACACGGTCCACTGGAAGTGCTGCAAGCAACTGTTGATCATGACGTTTTACGGATACAGCATCTCGTCGACATATATGGTGCTCATATTGAACAACCTGTGTAAGTGGACGTTAGTAGTAAAATGATCATAATGTCTTTCTCACTTGTTTAACCTTCTCTGCCCACGTCCCATTCCTAATGCATTACATATGGAAATATTACGGTGCATCTTCCTTGCATACACAGTGCAATATTTGCACCTGGTGCTCAAAATTGGAACTAATTTTTTTCTTCGTAAATCTGTTCCGCATTAACTCTTTAGAACATCTACCAAATTTCGCTTCCAGACGATAATTACAGCCCACACTGTAACTCTGTGAGTGGCTGCTTTTTAATTATAGCCACGTCAAATAAGAATGCAGCTTGTAACTGAGTCAGGCACTACTGTTTCATACACACTTCCATGTATTGATGCACTGCAGGCATCATGAAGCTGACAACGGTGTGTTCCAATGGATGCAGAGTTTGAGACACTAATTCCACCAAATTCTCATAGAATCTGTACATCCATATACAGATAGCTGCCAGTTCATCGTTTGTGTAGAGCATGCTGGATCGCGCAAGTGGCATATATTAACTTTTTGAACTTTTTAAATGTATAATATTGCAGATGAGTGGTCTCTCTCTCTGTAAAAAGTTTAATAGTTCGTGGGAGGTCCCGTGCTGCCCTGCAGAGGTCGTATGGCCGCCTAATATGACTGAGGAAACTTGAACAGTTGCATTGAACACGGCTGCAGTTCGCATTGATGCATTGCACAGGCTAATCTACTCACCCTTCGCATCACTATATCGAGAATTTTCGAAAGCCAGCACTGGGTAGAAGCCACGATCCACTATCGTTCCCACACTGACGTGTTTACTGTCACAACGTTTTAAAGGTTACGTTGAATAAAATAGCATTACTCTGACATTGAAAGGCTTTTCCTCACCTCCACAAAGAAAAAAATAGTTCTACATATATTTTACGAGCACATTCTTCACCTACTACAGTCATCATCATCACTAATTTTTATGTGATCTCTTTGTCTCTGTAGGCTTGTACCAAGGGAGCACAGAGAGGATGTTGTTTGGTGGCCGGTATCCTCTTTTCATAACACAACCTGCATGCATACATTAATTGGGTTCTTTGTTCACAAGAATAGAAAATTACTTAACTCAAGATAGTCATTGTGGAACTAGCTCTCTGTAACAGTTAACGTTAGCCTCACTACTGTTAAAGTACGTAGTCCGCTATGTACACAATTCTGCTCGTCATTTGCTTCCTGATTCTGGCTTAGAGGCCATGATTGCGACTCCCACTCGGTGACTCAATTTATGAGAAATTGGAACTCACTCGGTACAACAGACTGCAACAGACTGGCCCTCCGGTCCACTGGAGGCCGAGAGAGCGTTGGCGGCGTGTGGCCTGTGAGTCTGTTTTTGGCCTCTGTCGATCTCTTCTCAATCTCATGGTGTGCTGGTGCCAGTTTAAGCCAGCACATACCCCCTCTCCCCCCGAAATGCCACACCTTTGTCGTGTAGTGAGGCCGCGAATGACAACGGGGAGGGACGCAGGACGCTGGACGTAGAGATGGGCTGGGAGCCATAGCTGCGGAGGACGGCGTACTCCCGACCGTATCCCGCCATCTGGCTTGCGAGGCAACAGAAATAGCCTCCAGAAAACTGCTGCCAGAGCAGACGTCCAGTCCTGAGGACGTGTGCTGGGGCGATGACGGTAACGGCGATGGCGACGGCGACAGCGGGTGCAGGTTGTAAGTAGGCTGTTTAGGTTTTCTTATTGGTAACGCCACGTAGCGCTCTGTATGAAAATCACTGGCTGTGCCGTGTGCAGTCTGTGACTGGTTTGCATTGTTGTCTGCCATTGTAGTGTTGGGCAGCGGCAGCTGGATGCTAACAGCGCGTAGCGTTGCGCAGTTGGAGGTGAGCCGCCAGCAGTGGTGGACGTGGGGAGAGAGATGGCGGAGTTTTGTAATTTGTAAGACTGGATGTCATGAACTATCATATATATTTTGACTATTAAGGTAAATACACTGTTTGTTCTCTATTAAAATCTTTCATTTGCTAACTATACCTATCAGTAGTTAGTGCCTTCCGTAGTTAGAATCTTTTATTTAGCTGGCAGTAGTGGTGCTCGCTGTATTGCAGCAGTTCGAGTAACGAAGATTTTTTCTGAGGTACGTGATTTGTGAAAGGTATAGATTAATGTTAGTCCGGGCCATTCGTTTGTAGGGATTTTTTGAAAGTCAGATTGCGTTGCGCTAAAAAAATATTGTGTGTCAGTTTAAGCACAGTCGTGTATAAATTTTTCTAACGGGACGTTTCAAGGTCAAGGGGACGGCGGGGTGAGGGTGCATCGTCCATCCGCTTCTCCGGGGGTGCCTTGCTGGCACCAGCGAGCGGCAGGCCGCGCGGTCTCATGAATCCGTGAATCTGCGGGAAGCAAAGCAGCAGAATCACATGGCAAATGACATGAGCGAATTTGGTTCTGGTGGCGGTGCTGCAAACCATCCAGACCTGCAATTAAGTACAAATAAGAGCCAATGCGCTCCTGGCTCACGCCTCTTTCTGAGCGCCCACAGTTGCCATAAACCCCGAAAAGAACAAGCTCGCGCAGCGCAAAGCGTTAGTTGTGGACCATTGGCGGCGCCGGGTGCTTCTGTGGGTACAGCAGGTGAAGCAGCTCCCGATGGCGGCGTCCATGCAGTAGTCCCGCCGCTGACGGTCTGACTCGTGGGTGGGAGTTGCAGCGCCTGTTCCCGTGTGTGAGTGGTGCGAAGCTTGGTCATCTGTTGCTTGAAGGTACGTACGAAGCGGTCTGCTTCTCCGTTGGGCTGGGGTTGAAACTTTCACCTGTCTGATGACGAATGCCATTGCGATCACAAAACATTTCAAAATCACATGAAGTGAACTGTGGCCCATTGTCCGACACTAGTACTTCTGTCAAACTTTCGATGCGAAAGTATCGAAGACAACGCTTCAATGACGCTACGTGTCGTAGAATCCATAGGCACCACAAGTGGAAACGTACTAAAAGAGTCTATCACTATGAGCCAACAAGTGTTCCAAAATGGTCCTGCAAAGTCTATGTGGGCTCGTTGGCACGGCGATTGAGTCTCAGGCCAAGCTGAGTATGTTTGCGGCTGAGCGGATTGGTTCTCCGAGCATGCGCGACACTGGAGTCATTTGTTCAATGTAGGCTTCCATGCCGTGCCGAGTACAGGGCTGGCGCAATAACAATTTACTGCGAACAATTCCTCTTGGTGGCACAATCGCAACAGATCCTTTTGCAACAATTTGGAAATAGGCTCATGGGATTGTCCATTATCATTTTGAGCTAGAATCATACCCAGTTGAACTGAAAGGCTATGCTGAGGTGCAAAATATTGGCACCCAACTGAGTTCTGGATGCTGTTCAATGAACGAGGCCAAGACGTGCGAATATAATGCAACAAAATCTTGACGTCTCGGTTTCCTTCCGTGGCCTGTACAATTTTTCTGTAGCTCAAGGGAAAGGATTCCTGCAATTCAAAGTCCTGGACGTTGATTTGACAACAAGATGCGACAGATGCATCAACATCAGAGTTTGGGCCAGTTGGAATCAGAGATAGGTCGTCTGATGGCCATGTTTGCGTAGGTCTGTATACAATTTCATACTGATACTGCGAGAGCAACAGCGTCCAGGGCTGCAATTTGTGAGCAATGCGTGTAGGAACCGGCTTTGACGAATGAAACAACGACTTAGGAGGCTTGTAATTTGTCACTAAAAAGAACTTGCGACCATACAAATAGCGATGGAATTTTGTCCACCACGCACAAAAGCTTCTTTTTCAATTTCAGAATAATTGCACTGAGTTCGAGTGAGCAATTTTGAGACAAAATTAATAGTTCTGTCTTGTGCATCAATTCTGTGTTATAGCGCAGCGCTGATTCCGTAGGCAGTAGTTGCCGACCGAGACAGACACGGCAAGAGGGAAGTAACCGCTTTTGTAACATTTACGAGCTCCTGACCAGGAGAGAATTTTATTATATCATCTGTGTGCCATAATAGTTTAATTTCGTGAGTTCCTACGTGTAAATTTAATATCTAATAGCCACTGTTCTTGCGTTTTCGTTTGCGTCGGGAAGTAAACCGATTTTGTGACATATTACAAGTTCTTTATCAGGAGCGAATTATTTAGTTTCATCTGAGTGCTTCGGTAGTTTGGTTTTTGAATATCTACGTATTATTATACACAGTTCCTGCGTTTTCGTCAGGGTCTACAGCAGAGTTGCGCAGCACGTACCGATAGCCCGTTTAATCTGCATAGTTTAGTTTTCCACGGTCTTTAGTATGGACAGGGACTGCGATTGTCGTGTGCGGATGCGAGCCGAGTTGGTGACACTTCGCTCTCAGCTTCAGCCTGTGATGGCTTCGGTTACACGGTTTGAGGCTGCAGTGGATGGGCACCACTGTTGTAGGCTGGCCGTGGGGATCCAACGGACGTCCAGCACGTCCGAGTCCTCCATTCCTTCCTCACCAGTGGCCAACTCAGTTGCTGCTCGCACTGAGGCTGACCCCTCACCTGTGGTCGAGTGGGAGGGCGCTCCGGGGCGAAGCAGGTGGAAAAAGACTTCCCAGGCGGCGGCACGTAAGGCCTCCCCGGTTTGTCTGACAAACAGGTTCCAGGTGCTGCCTGTGGCTGACACTGTCGCTCAGCCAGATGCTGTCGCCTGTCCTGTTTCAGAGTTAACCACTTAGCCTGGAAGATCAGGGCAATTGCAGAGGGTGGGATTATTGGTAGTTGGGAGCTCCAACATTAGGCGTGTTATGGGGCCCCTTAGGGACTTGGCTGACAGGAAGGGTAAGAAAACAAATGTGAACTCCGTGTGCATACCGGGTGGAGTCGTTACAGATGTGGAAAGGGTTCTCCCGGGCCCCATGAAGAGCACAGGGTGCAGCAACTGCAGGTGGTTGCTCACGTCAGTACCAAAGATGTGTTCCTGAACAGAAGAGATTCTCTCTTGTTTTGAGCGGCTAACAGAAGTGGAAAAGGCTGCCAGTCTCGCTTGCAAGATAAAGCAGAGCTGACCATTTCCAGCATAGACCAGAAGACCGATTGCGGACCTCTGGTACAGAGCCGAGTGGAGGGTCAGAATCAGAGGCTCATACGGTTCTGCGACCTTGGAGGCTGCAGATTCCTCGGCTTCCGTCAAAGTGTTGCTGGGTTTCGGGTTCCGCTGAATAGCTGAGGTGTCCACTATACGTAGGAGTCGGCTACACGGGTAGCAGGGGCTGTGTGGCGTGGATTGGGTGTTCTTTTAGGTTAGAGGGTCTCGGGAAAATACAAGAAGGGCTTCAATCACAAAGGGTGCAAGCCGACCACTAGAAGAACTTAGCTAGAGGAACCATTGATATAACAGTTGTAAATTGTTGTAGCTGTGTTGGGAAACTACCAGAGCTCCAACCACTAATAGAAAGCACTGATGCTCAAATCGTCATACGCACTGAAAGCTGGCTAAATCCCGATATAAGCTCACCCGAAATATTTGCGAAGAACCTAACGGTGTTCCGAAAGGATAGGCTATGCACGGTTGGCGGTGGCGTGTTTATTGCTGTTAGAAGTAGTTTAACTTGTCGCGAAATTGAAGTACATACTTCCTGTGAGTTAGAATGGGCAAAGGGAACTTTGGCAACCGGAATAAAATAATAGTTCCATCCTCTTACCGACCGCCCAATACAGATGATACAGTTGCTGAAAGGTTCAAATAAACCTTGAGTTTGATTTCAAACACGTACCCGACTCATACGATTATAGTTGGTATTGACTTTAATTTACCCTCGATGTGTTGGAGAAAATACTTGTTAAATTCTGGAGGTACGCATAAAATATCATCCGTATTCTCTGAAAATTATTTCGAGCAGTTAGTTCATGAGACTACGCGAATAGTAAACGGTTGTGAAAACTCACTTGACTTCTTAGCAACAAATAATCGTGAGTTAATAACGAGCATCAAAACCGATTCAGGGATTAGTGAACACAAGGTTTTCGTAGCGAGATTATATATTGAAATCCCCAAATCCTCGAAAAATAAGCTAAAAATATACCTATTCAAAAAAGCAGATAAAAATTCACTTGACACCTCCCTGAGGGACAATCTCCAATGATTTAAAATTAATAATATAAGTGTACACCAGTTGTGGCTTTGATTCAAAGAAACAGTATCGCCTGCAGTTGAGAGATTTATACCAAATAAATTAACAAACGACGGAGCTAGTCCTCCTTGGTACACAAAACGGGTTAGAACACTGTTGCAGAAACCACGAAACAAACACGCCAAATTTAAACAGACGCAAAATACCCAAAATTGGCGGTCTTTTACAGAAGCTCAAAATTTACCGCGGACTTCAATGCGAGATGCTTATAACAGTTTCCACAACCAAACTTTGTCTCGAAACCTGGTAGAAAATTCAAAGAGATTCTGGTCGTATGTGAAGCATGTTATCTGCAAGGAACAATCAATGCCTTCTCTGCGCGATAGCAATGGAGATACTATCGAAGACAATGCTGCCAAAGCAGAGTTACTAAATACAGCCTTCCGAAATGCCTTCACAAAAGAAGACTAAGTAAATATTCCAGAATTCGAATCGAGAACAGCTGCCAACATGAGTAACGTAAAAGCAAATATCCTATGAGTAGTGAAGCAATTTAAATCACTTAATAACAGCAATTCTTCTGGTCCAGTTTGTATACCAATAAGTCTCCTTTCGGAGTATGCTGATGCATTAGCTCCATACTTAACAATCATAAACAACCGTTCGCTCGACGAAAGATCCGTACCTAAACAATGGCTTAGATATAAGAATGTGTAAGCTGAATTTTGAAATTTGTGAGAAACTTACCAAAAGATGTCGAAGTTTGAATTGAATTTTCTAAGCGATTGGTACCATTGTTATGTGATATTTCACCCAGCTTTCCTTTGTATTTCCAGTGTTTGAAAGTTATATGCTTTTCCTATGTGTGAACCTCATTATAAACATTACGATTTGACTGCATGCCAACAAACTGATTACCCGACATTGTGGGGGCTGTAAAAAGGAACAAATAAAACGTTTTTTTATATTAGTGTATCTAAATGTTTTTTGCAATAATATCCCTACCAAACAAATGTGCAGTCACTATAGCCTAGCCAGTGTGAGGGGGATAGTAATGATTTCTTCGTAAGCTACCTTATTTGCTGAGCTATGCTGACCATACATTTTTAAACTCTTCGATCACATTAAATGACACAATTGGATGGGACAAAATAAAACAAGTTTGTAAGGAAATATGATTATTTACTGTCTGTTTTGAAACAGTAGATACAATAACTTCAATGATTCATTGCCTGCAGCAACAGTTATACATCGGGTACAAAAAAATCATGATATTTATAAAAACCATTGAATCTTTCTTTCACTACAACAACAGCTGTGCAGTACTTTCCAAATAATTGTTTCTCATACGCCTCAAATTCGGCCTGTATATCATAAAGACAGACGGGGACGTTATATTCTAAGACATCCTGTCAGTAAATTCCACCTGAATGGTTTTAATAAGAATGGGGTAAGCAGTGACTTAGGTGCTGTATGAATACACGAATTTGTACACTGTTTTTAATCATTCACATGTTCACTGAGCTCACACAGAACATGCACAAAGTTATTGAATACAACTTCAACACATGGCTTTTAGTGACTGTGTCTGTCTGACACAAAACATAAGGCACTGCCTAGCTAATGTGAGATCGTAACACCTGAATGACGTAAATAAATGGAGGAGTGTTACACTCCCTTTCATCCCTACGAAGGCCAGCTTGAAACCAAAGGAGAAGACATCTGGAGGGAAATGAGCTGGGTAATACTCTGTCACCTGAGCATCAGTGCACGGCATTGCACCACACAACTCGTCCAACACAGCCTCCATAAACCAAATTTTAATACCATGTTTCACATACTCGATTTCCACAATACTATGTGTCAGTCACGTTACTATATGTCAGTCACTGTTTGCTTCTATACCTATATTTAGATATTTCGATCTGGTGGCAGTCAAATTATACATCGTGGCAAGTAGTAGTGTACTGGGACCATGTGGCTGTTTCTCAGCAGGTTATGTATACTGTTGCTTCCCCATTCGTGGCAGTGCAGACAATACACACGTAACAGTTGTGTGTATTGTTAATGCTGCACCCCAGCACTGTTGCAACCTAGAAAAGAAGAAAGGCAGTATTTATGAAATTACATGCAAATGCTCATTAAATAATGAGAGAAATTGGTTCATACTTACACATCAGTTTTCTTTTGTTGTTCTGCCTGAGTAACCTGTGTTATTGACGGCGCTTTATGGTGCTGATACTTCCACTATGATATACAGAAGTGATGACACAACATACAATTAGCCTCGAGAAGTGCCTAAATGAGTTAGGGGGAAGGGGTGAGGGTACCAACAGGAGGCCTAGAGAAGTGTGGGAGAAGAAGAGAAGGGAATTTGACAACCATACAGGCTGGGATCATTTCCCAACCAAACAGCACAACGCTTCTTTCTGTTTCTCACCATTTTAAGCCACACAGTTTGCCCAGAAGAGGAATGGTGGAAAAGGGGATGCGGAAGGTGAGGGGTTAGGGGTGACCTTGACCCTTAACCTTTGAGGAAATCTAGCAACAGTGCAGAGTGGCGTCAGAATAACACTGTCACACTACTAGCTAGAGTTGTATCTGCTGCTGTCGCAATGTACCAAGTTATGGAATGAATGGAATCAAGTACCCATCACAAATGCCACTCATTGAACTTCATCAACAGTGTGAATGGTTAAAAGAAAAAAAAAAAACAATATTCATATTACATTGTGATATTTTAGGTACTGCAACACCAATCTGTGTTGACGTTCGTCATGTGGTTTTCGTGGAACTGCATTCTACTGACTGACAAATGGTTTTCGATTTATAGACGCTTTGTTCATTATACATTTCGTGAAAAGACGAATAAACATTCTACAGATCGCTAGTCTACAGTTAAGGAATCATCAACTATATCCTCCAGATATAGAAACAACATTTCATAGAAAACATCAGAAAGTAGTACCACATCATCGTATCAGTATAAATTCTAGTGACTCGCGCAGGTATTAGTGACCCGTGCAGATAGCACTAAATAGCTACTGACAGACGACTTGTCTGAATAACTGTACTCACATCCCTTCCTTGTGATTCATTCTCTATTCGTGAAAACCGTATCAAACTGCCAACAGAAGTTCGTAGCATTGACATTCACACACACAAAACACACGGCGGGCAACTTTAATTTATACTCTATGTAGATGTGCAGGGCTAACGCCGTCAATTATTTGGAATCGCATTTCCCTTGAGTCACTTCACAGAGGCGAGTGCTAATCATCTTTCCAGACACATGCTCGTACCTCAACTCAAGCAGAAATTTTTGCACATCCACTGGAAAACTTACACATTTTATGTCAACTTTATTTACCTGCAAAATGGTGTATTCGCAGCAGTTATTCAAAGTGGCGTCCCTCACCTTCATTGCAGGTGTGATATCAGAGAGAAAAATTCTATCGCACCTGTTAGAACAATTCTAGTCTTGTTTCACCAACGTCATAGGCATCAGGAATTCTTGGCACGCAATCTCATTCGTTCTCTCCAAGACCCTCATGCACATTTTCACATGACGACACTGAAAGAAATGAAGTGGCGTCCGACAAGGTTGAAGCAACTGTCGAATAAACGTGACCTTTTTTAATCGACCTTTCAGGGAACGCCTGACGTAAGTGCTTACGAGCAACACATGCAACGAGAGCCACGGCTCCGTCATGTTAGTTCCATATAGCTTCATAGACATAAAGTGTCATGCGTTCCAATAACATTGGGAGTAAGCCTCTAAGAAACATACTGGTGTAAGTAAGGAGAAAGAAATAGATTAAGATTTGAAACCTCAGGTAAAGTGTCTTTTTAAATACCTACAATACGAGAGGAGGAAGACTAATTGAATTCTGCAATAAATATCAGTTACTAATAGCGAATACTCTGTTCAAGAATCACAAGAGGTATTCTTGGAAAAGGCCAGGAGGTACGGGAAGACTTCAGTTAGATTACATCATGGTCAGGCGGCGATGCCAGTATCAGATACTGGACTGCAAGGCTCACGCATGAGCATATATAGACTCAGATGACAGTTTAGTAATGATGAAGGGTAGGCTGAAGTTTAAGAGACTAGTAGAATCAGTGTGCAAAAAAGTGGGGTGCCAATCTACCAAGGAATGAAGAGACACGTCAGAATTTATCTGAGGCTATAGAAACTGCGATACTGAATAGCTTCGAAGGCAGTTCAGTTGAAGATAAGTGGACATCTCTAACAACAGCCATCATAGAAGCTGCAAAGAGAACTATACGTACAAGTATGGCCACTGCGAAGAAACCATGCAATACTTAATCCGATCGACAAAAGAAGTAAGTACAAAAATGTTAACGCAAATTTAGGAATACATAAATACGAGTCACCTAGGAATGAAATAAGTAGGAAGCGGAGGTAAGCTAAGGCAAAATGGCTGCACGAAAAATGTGAAGAAATCGAAAAAGAAATGATTATCGGAAGGATGGACCAATCATACAGAAAAGTCAAAACAACCTTGTGTGACATTAAAAGAAAGGGTGTTAATGTTAGGAATGCAATGGGAATTCCACTGTTAAATACAGAGGAGAAGGCTGTAAGGAGGAAAGATTACATTGAAGGCCTCTAGGAGGGGGAAGGATTGCCTGATGACATAATAGAAAAAGCAACAG
The DNA here is from genome assembly GCF_023897955.1 of Schistocerca gregaria. NCBI lineage: Eukaryota > Metazoa > Arthropoda > Insecta > Orthoptera > Acrididae > Schistocerca > Schistocerca gregaria. The sequence continues at coordinate 527,736,106 of NC_064922.1, read as the reverse complement.
GAATCTACAGGGAAGAGATAGGGGATTCTGTATTAGAATCAGCATTTAAAAGAACTGTGAAACACATGAGATGAAGAAAGGCAGAACGGATAGATAACATTCCATCATAATTTCTAAAATCGTTGGGAAAAGTGAGAATAAACGACTATTCAAGCTGATGTGCAAACAGTATGAGACTGCCGATATACCATCAGAATTTCGGAAGAATATCATCCACGCAATTCTCAAAATTGAAAAAGCCAACAAGTGCGAGAACAATCGCACAATCAGCTTAGCAGCTCATGTATCCACGCTTCTGACAAGAATAATGTACAGAAGAATGGAAAACAGATGACTATCTGTTTGGTTTTATGAAAGGTAGAAACACAAGAGAGGCAGATAGGACGTTGCCGTTGCTAACGGAAGCGAGTTTGAAGAAAAATCTAGACACGTTCTTTGGACTTGTTGTCTTGGAAAGACAGTTCACGAATGTAAAATTACGCAAGACGTTCAAAATACTGAGAAAAATAGTGAAAAATTATAGGAAAAGCCAGATAATATATACAATGTGGACAAGAACCAAGAGGGCACAATAAGAGTGGATGACCAAGAAAAGTGTGCCCCTGTTGTTCAATCTACACATCGAAGAAGCAATGAGGGAAATAAAACAAACCTTCAAGAGTCGAATTAGAATTCGAGGTGAAAGAATATCGATGATAAGATTCGTTGACGGCAATGCTATTCTCGGTGAGAGTGAATAAGAATTGCAGGATCTGTTGAACGGTATGGACAGTCAAATGAGTACAGGATACTGAACATCAGAATTGGGTATCACGAAATGAACCAAGTTAAGGAATTCCGCTTGCTAGGTAGCAAAAGAATGCGTGACGAACGGAGCAAGAAGGACATAACAATCAGACCAATAGAAGTCTGCTTTTATCAAACATAATATCTCCATTTGAGGAAGAAATTTCTGAGAATGTACGTTTTCTATTGTAGTGAACATGGCCAGAGGGAAAACCGAAACAGAAGAAAATGGAAGTCTTTGAGATATGGTGTTACAGAGGAACGTTGAAAATTAGGTGGACTGGTAAGGTAACGAATAATAAGATTCTCCACAGATTCGGCGAGGAAAGAAAACACCAACTAGAAGAAGGTACAAGGACATATGTTAAGACATGAAGGAATACATTCTGTGGTACTAGAGGAACCTGTGAAAGGTAAAAACTTTAGAGGAAAATAGAGGTTGGAATCCATCCAGCAAATAACTGAGGACGTGTGTTGCAACTGTTACTCTGAAATGAAAAGTTGGCACAGGAGAGGAATTCGTGCAGGGTCGCATCAAACCAGCCAGAAAGCTGAGGACTCAAAAGAAAAACATAAATAAAGAAAAACAAAGATCACACAGAACAAAGACTCCTCCTGAAACTCTTACGAACCTTCCTTAAGCGTACTTTTGTAAGTGTGAAGAGTTGGGTGTGTTTCAGAGTCTTCTTTCCAAGGCAAAATGTAAATAATGCCAGAGAAGATAATATTTGAGTCGTCTTACTTGGTGTTTAAAACAGACCGTGGTCCCGGATAGTCGCACCGGCGATTCCCTTAGTTGAAAGCTATCTCACAGAATACAACAATAAAATTAATCAATAAGAAACACAACACTGATATAATATTCTACAATATTTAATATTTTACGAACTAGTTTTTGGTTGTCACGGCGGCGTATGATCGAAAGAAAAATGTGTGGCTATGAAATTTTTTCGGGATCATAATTTTAAAATCCCCCCCCCCCCCCCCCCCCATGAACCATGGACCTTGCGTGCCTCAGCGATACAGATGGCCGTACCGTAGGTGCAACCACAACGGAGGGGTATCTGTTGAGAGGCCAGACAAACGTGTGGTTCCTGAAGAGGGGCAGCAGCCTTTTCAGTAGTTGCAGGGGCAACAGTCTGGATGATTGACTGATCTGGCCTTGCAACATTAACCAAAACGGCGTTGCTGTGCTGGTACTGCGAACGGCTGAAAGCAAGGGGAAACTACAGCCGTAATTTTTCCCGAGGACATGCAGCTTTACTGTATGATTAAATGATGATGGCATCCTCTTGGGTAAAATATTCCGGAGGTAAAATAGTCCCCCATTCGGATCTCCGGGCGGGGACTACTCAGGAGGATGTCGTTATCAGGAGAAAGAAAACTGGCGTTCTACGGATAGGAGCGTGGAATGTCAGATCCCTTAATCGGGCAGGTAGGTTAGAAAATTTAAAAAGGGAAATGGATAGGTTAAAGTTAAATATAGTGGGAATTAGTGAAGTTCGGTGGCAGGAGGAACAAGACTTCTGGTCAGGTGATTACAGGGTTATAAACACAAAATCACATAGGGGTAATGCAGGAGTAGGTTTAATAATGAATAGGAAAATAGGAATGCGGGTAAGCTACTACAAACAGCATAGTGAACGCATTATTGTGGCCAAGATAGATACGAAGCCCACACCTACTACAGTAGTACAAGTTTATATGCCAACTAGCTCTGCAGATGACGAAGAAATTGAAGAAATGTACGATGAAATAAAAGAAATTATTCAGATAGTGAAGGGAGACGAAAATTTAATAGTAATGGGTGACTGGAATTCGAGTGTAGGAAAAGGGAGAGAAGGAAACATAGTAGGTGAATATGGATTGGGGCTAAGAAATGAAAGAGGAAGCCGCCTAGTAGAATTTTGTACAGAGCACAACTTAGTCATAGGTAACACTTGGTTTAAGAATCATGAAAGAAGGTTGTATACGTGGAAGAACCCTGGAGATACTAAAAGGTATCAGATAGATTATATAATGGTAAGACAGAGATTTAGAAACCAGGTTTTAAATTGTAAGACATTTCCAGGGGCAGATGTGGACTCTGACCACAATCTATTGGTTATGACCTGTAGATTAAAACTGAAGAAACTGCAAAAATGTGGGAAATTAAGGAGATGGGACCTGGATAAACTGAAAGAACCAGAGGTTGTACAGAGTTTCAGGGAGAGCATAAGGGAACAATTGACAGGAATAGGAGAAAGAAATACAGTAGAAGAAGAATGGGTAGCTCTGAGGGATGAAGTAGTGAAGGCAGCAGAGGATAAAGTAGGTAAAAAGACGAGGGCTGCTAGAAATCCTTGGGTAACAGAAGAAATATTGAATTTAATTGATGAAAGGAGAAAATATAAAAATGCAGTAAATGAAGCAGGCAAAAAGGAATACAAACGTCTCAAAAATGAGATCGAGAGGAAGTGCAAAATGGCTAAACAGGGATGGCTAGAGGATAAATGTAAGGATGTAGAGGCTTATCTCACTAGGGGTAAGATAGATACTGCCTACAGGAAAATTAAAGAGACCTTTGGAGAGAAGAGAACCACGTGTATGAATATCAAGAGCTCAGATGGCAACCCAGTTCTAAGCAAAGAAGGGAAGGCAGAAAGGTGGAAGGACTATATAGAAGGTTTATACAAGGGTGATGTACTTGAGGACAATATTATGGAAATGGAAGAGGATGTAGATGAAGACGAAATGGGTGATACGATATTGCGTGAAGAGTTTGACAGAGCACTGAAAGACCTGAGTCGGAACAAGGCCCCCGGAGTAGACAACATTCCATTAGAACTACTGACGGCCTTGGGAGAGCCAGTCATGACAAAACTCTACCAGCTGGTGAGCAAGATGTATGAGACAGGCCAAATACCCTCAGACTTCAAGAAGAATATAATAATTCCAATCCCAAAGAAAGCAGGTGCTGACAGATGTGAAAATTACCGAACTATCAGTTTAATAAGTCACAGCTGCAAAATACTAACGCGAATTCTTTACAGACGAATGGAAAAACTGATAGATGCGGACCTCGGGGAGGATCAGTTTGGATTCCGTCGAAATGTTGGAACACGTGAGGCAATACTGACCTTACGACTTATCTTAGAAGAAAGATTAAGAAAAGGCAAACCTACGTTTCTAGCATTTGTAGACTTAGAGAAAGCTTTTGACAATGTTGACTGGAATACTCTTTTTCAAATTCTAAAGGTGGCAGGGGTAAAATACAGGGAGCGAAAGGCTATTTACAATTTGTACAGAAACCAGATGGCAGTCATAAGAGTCGAGGGGCATGAAAGAGAAGCAGTGGTTGGGAAAGGAATGAGACAGGGTTGTAGCCTCTCCCCGATGTTATTCAATCTGTATATTGAGCAAGCAGTAAAGGAAACAAAAGAAAAATTTGGAGTAGGTATTAAAATTCATGGAGACGAAGTAAAAACTTTGAGGTTCGCCGATGACATTCTAATTCTGTCACAGACGGCAAAGGACTTGGAAGAGCAGTTGCACGGAATGGACAGTGTCTTGAAAGGAGGATATAAGATGAACATTAACAAAAGCAAAACGAGGATAATGGAATGTAGTCCAATTAAATCGGGTGATGCTGAGGGAATTAGATTAGGAAATGAGACACTTAAAGTAGTAAAGGAGTTTTGCTATTTGGGGAGCAAAATAACTGATGATGGTCGAAGTAGAGAGGATATAAAATGTAGACTGGCAATGGCAAGGAAAGCGTTTCTGAAGAAGAGAAATTTGTTAACATCGAATATAGATTTAAGTGTCAGGAAGACATTTCTGAAAATATTTGTTTGGAGTGTAGCCATGTATGGAAGTGAAACATGGACGATAACTAGTTTGGACAAGAAGAGAATAGAAGCTTTCGAAATGTGGTGCTACAGAAGAATACTGAAGATAAGGTGGATAGATCACGTAACTAATGAGGAGGTATTGAATAGGATTGGGGAGAAGAGAAGTTTGTGGCACAACTTGACTAGAAGAAGGGATCGGTTGGTAGGACATGTTTTGAGGCATCAAGGGATCACAAATTTAGCATTGGAGGGCAGTGTGGAGGGTAAAAATCGTAGAGGGAGACCGAGAGATGAGTACACTAAGCAGATTCAGAAGGATGTAGGTTGCAGTAGGTATTGGGAGATGAAGAAGCTTGCACAGGATAGAGTAGCATGGAGAGCTGCATCAAACCAGTCTCAGGACTGAAGACCACAACAACAACAACAACAATTTTAAAATAGTGCATACAGAGTATCTTAACTGGTTTCCAGGTATCACAGTTGTTAATAATCGATTTATGACTAAAACGAGAGGCTTTATTTCAGTATAAATGCTGCTAAAAAACTTTAGTTTACACAAAATATGTGACACATTAAATAAAGGACTACATGACGAATTAAGAAAGTAGTCCGGGAGTAAAAATAAGCTGAACAATAAAAATGGTAAAATTTGGTGACATTTTCGAGGGGGGCTCTGAACAAGATATTTTTCCTTAAAAGTTTCAGTATCACAATCAGGTACAATATAACATGTGAGACTCAATAGGTAAATGAAAAAAGCGTGATAATACTGAAATAATTTTTAAATTTTTTTTTAAATTTATGTTGTTATTCTATATCCCTAAAGACACAATGAGCTGTTTGAGTTCCAAACCATCCAGGTCCTTTTCAGTGCATAATCAGTCTAGTTTACTGTGGGACACAGGGGGTCGAATCATGAACAATTTTTTTTCTATAGAAGATGGGAACTATTTTTAAATTAGGCGTGGGACAATATGTCCCACCCAGACTATATATATACGCCTGATGTATGAATAAATGGTTCTTTTTTTCTTTTTAAGCGTATGCTGAGTATTCGATGGCTCTGTCGACACGTGCAGTGCACATAGGTTGCTGCTGATTACGACTGACGGCTCACTACGTTTGCTATCGACTAAAGCTAATTAGAAACTAAGAATAAACCGAGAAATGGACACCCAAAGCATCACATCACCTGTACCGAAATCAGCCATCACTCCACCACACGCCATAAATTTCCTTCTGCAGGAATCCTTCAGTTTTACTCACACCTGGCTGAGTTCACGTCGTACATTCTCACTCACCACTCAACGAAACCCTCCGCCACTGCTCCGGACATGCCGACATTATTTAGACCACTACAAGGGCTGCTGGCATTCCGATTTGTGATCATGGGTTCCTCGGGAACAGTGCGCATTCAAAGAAGCAGGCCAGTGCCTCTTATCACATGTTTCTGTCTGTAATCTCAGCACCTGACCTCAGAGTCATCCGAAATATCTGAAACATTCCGGGTGATCAAAAAGTCAGTAGAAATTTGAAAACTTAATAAACCACGGAATAATGTAGATAGAGAGGTAAAAATTAACACAGATGTTTGTAGAGAGGTAAAAATTGTCACAGATGCTTGGAATGACATGGGGTTTTATTAGAAGCAAAAAAAAAAAAGTATTGCTAGACGCGTGAAAAGATCTCCTGCGCTCATCGTTTGGTGATGTTCGTGTGCTCAGCCGCCACTTTCGTCATGCTTGGCCTCCCAGGTCTCCAGACCTCAGTCCGTGCGATTATTGGCTTTGGGATTACCTGAAGTCGCAAGTGTATCGCGATCGACCGACATCCCTAGGGATGCTGAAAGACAATATCCGACGCCAGTGCCTCACCATAACTCCAGAAATGCTTTACAGTACTGTTCACAACATTATTCCTCGACTACAGCTATTGTTGAGAAATGATGGTGGACGTATTGAGCATTTCCTGTAAAGAACATAGTCTTTGCTTTGTCTTACTTTGTTATGCTAATTATTGCTATTCTGATCAGATGAAGCGCCATCTGTCGGACTTTCTTTGAACGTTTGCATTTTTTTGGTTCTAATAAAACCCCGTGTCATTCCAAGCATGTGTGTCAATTTGTACCTCTGTATCTACATTATTCCGTGATTTATTCAGTTTTCAAATTTATAATGACTATTTGATCGCCCGGTATATCCGGTCATTTGCGTAAGCTTTACGGTTTACACTTCGGCGTTGCATATCAGGATGGTAGCAGTTTTCAGCGATTCTTTGATAGATTTAAATTGGGAATAACCTCATTAACAGTCGAGGGAGATACACGTACTTCCCGTGAAATATTTGCGAGAGACCGCCCCAACTTGTAGACCCCTGCATTAATGAGGCTGGTATGTTGCTGACGATTACTGTACTGTCTCTTCGGAGAGTTGTTTTGTCATCTTTGGTTTTGGTGCTCCGAAGAGACTCAAAAAAGCCCTTTATCAAGACCATCACTAGTGACAACTTCCTGCAATATTGAAGGCTTATCTGTAAATAAAGAAATTTTATTATCTGACATGTGCAAACGAAACAAATGTGATGTTTTAGTGTTACAAGAAACACACAGGGCACCAACTAGCCATAGACCAAAAATACAGGGCATGAAATTAGTTCTTGAGAGACTACATGAAAGGTACGGAAGTGCTATATTTGTGAAACCGAACTTAGACATATGCTCCTGTGCTCTGACCTGCGAAGAAAATATAGAAATTTTAACAATTGAGCTACATTCATGTACTGTAACATCCGTGTACAAACCACCCAGTGCGAGGTTCAAATTTACGAAGCCTGGAAATTTCCATTCAAAAAACATTAAAGTTATAGTAGGAGATTTTAACTGTCACGGTCTCGCATGGGGTTATAGAGAGACAAATGATGATGGTGAAATGCTGGAGATCTGGGCAGACCAGGCTAAACTGAAATTGATACATGACCCAAAGTTGCCTGCATCATTTAACAGCGGAAGATGGAAACGAGGATATAATCCAGATAACATCTTTGTCTCCGAAAAGGTATCCATGCAAACTGTAAAGCAAATCGAGGACCCAATTCCAAGATCGCAACACAGAGCAATAACTTGCTGCATTACTGCAGTAATCAAATCAGATGTAATGCCCTTCAAGAGACTCTTCAATTTCAAAAAAGCTCATTGGGAACTTTTCACACAGGACCTTGATAAGGAGATCTTGGGAATTAAACCAGAGATACAATCATATGAAACTTTTATAGACCTTGTCAAGAAAATCTCTCGACGGCGCATACCTAGAGGGTGCCGCACCCAGTATATCGCTGGACTCAATGGTAGCAGCAAGGAAGCTCTGAAGAAGTATGAAGAACTGTACAACAAGGACCCCTTCTGAGAGGAAATGATCCAGGCAGGTGAGGAACTGATGTCTGGTATATCCGAAGCGAGAAAGGAAAAGTGGTGTGACCTCCTACAAGAGACGGACATGAAGCACACCAGTAGGAAGGCATAGAAGCTGGTCAAAAGTCTGAGCAACGACCCAAGAGAACCACAACCAAATTACAGTGAAGTTACACCTGATCAGATAGCTCACCAACTACTCATGAACGGAAAAACTAAAAGGAAGATCAGGAATGGCAAAATTAAAAGAAAACTGAACGAGGAGATTAGCTTCCTAGCTCGCCCGTTCTTCATTCAGGAGCTACAAGATGCCATCAACGATTTGAAAAACAATAAGGCCGCTGGCCTCGATGATCTGAGACCTGAGCAACTTAAACATTTTGGACCGGGAGTACAAACATGGATCTTAGAGCTAATGAATCACTGTATTACAACAATGCAAATTCCTAAACTGTGGAGGAAAGCTCGGGTTATTGCGTTACTAATACCAGGGAAAGACCCAGCAGAAGTTAAAAATTTTCGGCCTGTCTCACTGCTTTGTCATTTATTTAAAGTGCTGGAGCGAATGATCCTCAAACGCATAGCCGATTATGTGGACAAAGACCTCATTAACGAACAAACTGGATTTCGACCAGGAAAATCATGCTGTGGCCAAATCCTTAATCTCACACAGTAGATCGAAGACGGCTATCAGAGAGGAGAAGTAACTGGGGTCGCGTTCCTGGATCTCAGTGCTGCATATGACACAGTTAACCATAAGTTGCTTACCCAGAAATTGTACAATTTCACTAAGGACTACACCCTCTCTATGTTCGTGAAATGCATGCTACAGAACAGACGCTACTATGTAACCTTACAATCTAAAAACAGCCGATGGAGGACACAGAAAAATGGACTTGCACACGGTAGTGTCTTGGCTCCAATATTATTTAACATCTATACCAATGATCTTCCCATCAGCCACCAGACACGAATGTTCATATATGCTGATGATGCAGCAGTGGCCATACAGGATAAAACCTTTGAACAAGTGGAGGAGAATCTCACAGGAGCCTTAACAGAACTTGCTACCTATTACGACGGCAATAATCTCAAACCTAACCCTAGTAAATCTCAAGTATCCGCCTTCCATCTTAGGAACAAACAAGCCAAACGGAAACTCCGAGTCATGTGGCAAGGGGACGAGCTGAAACATACAAACAGCCCAAAATACCTGGGAGTAACATTGGACAGAGCACTTACTTTTAAGCAGCACTGTCACAACACTAAAAAAAATGTCTTTGCCAGGAACAACATACTGCGGAAGCTAACAGGTTCATCGTGGGGAGCTCAGCCACATGCTTTGCGCACCACGGGTCTGGTGCTGAGTATCTCAGCAGCGGAATTTGCGGCGCCAGTTTGGAGGAACTGTGCTCACACTAAGCAAGTTGACGTCGCCGTAAACGAAACTGTACGTATTGCCACAGGATGCCTCAAACCAACTCCCACAGACATCATTTATCCCATCATAGGCACAGCACCACCCACTATCCGCAGACAAGTAGCCGCCGAGATAGAAAGGTCAAAACAAATGAATGATCCCCGACACCCGTTGCATATGCACCGAAAACAACGTGTCCGGCTGAAATCCCGCAGGAGTTTCATTGAAACTACTGAAGAGCTCGCCACCAAGCCCGCCGCAAGGCGGCTATCTCTTTGGGAAGAAATGGTGCCACACTCCTCAATGGAACTACTTGAGGAGGGATCTGCTGTATTTCAACTACCTTTTACAACTTGGAGGTCATTAAACCGGCTGCGTACTGGAGTAACTGGGTGCAAATCAAACCTATTTAAATGGGGTTACAGCGATAGCGATAGGTGTGAATGCGGAGCAATACAAGACTTGGACCACCTACTGATTTGCCCAGATATGTCTATAACATGCACTAAAGATGATATTTCGAAAGCCAATGACAAAGCAAACTACGTTGCTAATTACTGGGAAGGGAAGATATAATTGGTGAATCGGATACGGAAGAAGAACAACTGTACTGTAATTGACTTGGATAGCCATCTGAAGGTAGGCATAATAGCCGTAAACTGGATATGAAATTAAAAAAAAAACTTTTCAAAACTATTTCTGGCTGGATTAGTTCTACACCAGTAAGGCTTAACGACCGCAGAGTTCAACAAGAAGCAGCGTGGATAAAATAACTGTTATCTTTTCATTGTGCTGAGGAAATAAATTCATTCAAACCAAATGTAAGTGTAATTCTGTTGGTCCTCAGTTGCTGATTTCGTTGGGACCGTTATAGGTGTGTTGGGACTGGGCCGCGTCCCAGTTAGGAGGGCGGGCTATCCCCGTTGCAGAGTTGGCAGGCCATCCGGCCTGGGCGCGATGTGCGGCACTCTCTCCACGCGCGCAGGCGACGCGCGATGCATGGCAAGCGGCGGGCAGGCAGCAGCGGGCACCGGGGAGCCTGCCTAAAGCAAGGTAGTGCTGGCGGCTGGGAGTGGCTACAGGGAAAATGCACACGTGCGTTAACGAAGAGGTTCTATTATGTGAGAAACCGGTCTGCAAAGAGTGACCCTTCAAAATTAACGACACGTCAAGAGGTGAAGAAGACGTCACAGTTGCTCAATAAAAGCCTACATTTATTACCGCAAACAGTGATGTTAACTACACTACTGGCCATTAAAATGGCCACACCAAGAAGAAATGCAGATGATATTGGATATTCATTTCTCAAATATATTATACTAGAACTGACATGTGATTACATTTTCACGCAATTTGGGTGCATAGATCCTGAGAAATCAGTATCCAGAACAACCACCTCTGGCCGTAATAACCGCCTTGATACGCCGCGACATTGAGCCAAACAGAGCTTCTATGGCGTGTACAGGTACAGCTGCCCATGCAGCTTCAGCACGATATCACAGTATCGTGACTGGTGTATTGTGACGAGCCAGTTGCTCGGCCACCAGTGACCACACGTTTTCAATTGGTGAGAGATCTGGAGAATGTGCTGGCCAGAGCAGCAGTCGATCATTTTCTGTATCCAGAAAGGCCCAGACAGGACCTGCAACATGCGGTCGTGCACTATCTTGCTCAAATGTAGGGTTTCGCAGGGATTGAATGAAGGGTAGAGCTACGGGCGGTAACACATCTGAAATGTAACGTCCACTGTGCAAAGTGCCGTCAATGCGAACAAGAGGTGACTGAGACATGTAACCAATGGCACCCCATACAATCACACCGGGTGATACACTAGTATGGCGATGACGAATACAAGCTTCCAATGTGCGTTCGCCGCGATGTCGCCAAACACGGATGCGACCATCATGATGCTGTAAACAGAACCTGGATTCATCCGTCTGACGTTTTGCCATCCGTGCACCCAGGTTCGTTGTTGAGTACACCATCGCAGGTGCTCCTGTCTGTAATGCAGCGTCAAAGGTAACCGCAGCCATGGTCGTCGAGCTGATAGTCCATGCTGCTGCATACGTCGTCGAACTGTTCGTTCAGATAGTTGTTGTCTTGTTAACGTCCCTATCTGTTGACTCAGTGATCGAGACGTGGCTGCATGATTCGTTACAGCCATGCGGATAAGATGCCTGTCATCTCGACTGCTAGTGATACGAGGCCGTTGGGATCCAGCACGGCGTTCCGTATTACCCTCCTGAACCCACAGATTCTATATTCTGCTAACAGTCGTTGGATCTCGACCAACGCGAGCAGAAATGTCACGATACGATAAACCGCAATCGCGCTAAGCTACAATCCTACCTTTATCAAAGTTGGAAACGTGATGGTACGCATTTCTCCTCCTTACGAGGCATCACAAAAACGTTTCACGAGGCAACGCTGGTCAACTACTGTTTGTGTATGAGAAACCGGTTGAAAACTTTCCTGATGTCAGCACGTTGTAGGTGTCACCACTGCCGCCAACCTTGTGTGAATGCTCTGAAAAGCTATAATCATTCGCATATCACAGCATCTGTTTCCTGTCGTTTAAATTTCGCGTCTGTGGCACATCATCTTCGTGGTATAGCAATTTTAATGACCAGTAGTGTAGATAGTAGGAAGCAAAGACCACGGAAACAAAGAGCACTGATAAACTACCTGGAAAGCGAAGAACCAGATTTTTTCATACATATTTATTTTTTATTACAGAATTTAGGTAATTATAGTCCGCTTGGAGTCTGAAAGTAAGGTACAGTTTTTTCCTTCTTGTCTTCCTAGAACTTCTTCATGCGTTGGCTGATTGCCTGCTTCTCCTCATTTGACATCACTGTCCCCGGCTGTGGTTTCTGCTGATGGACAGGAAATTTTGCAGTATTGATCACTAACCTGACATTTTCCCTGTCCTGTAGGGTGTCTTCTGTGGCATCAACGTTCCTCAGATGCGTCTTCCCGCCATACAGTGGAGCATTTTTACTTTCGAAATGAAATTAAAAATTTTCTTCATTAGCCCAGTGTCATTCATTTTCTAAATATGACCGTAAAATTTTAATATCCTCTTTCTTATTATGTCTCTGATTGCTTCTCTATACAGATCTTCACTTCTCCTCTTCGTCATTTGTTACCTTTGTTCTTTCATGGTCCTAAGGTTTTTCTGGTTATTTTTCTTGCTGTATTTTGCATTGTTTTTGTTCACCTCTTTTATTCAGTGTTACACTTTCAGATCCGAAAAATGCTTTCCGTTTATTTGCTTTTGCGTAGTGTTTAATTTTTGCCTGGAATAATACTGATCTTTTATTTTACCGGTTTTGGGAGAGCTTGAATGCTTATCCGATTTCTTCGATCTTTCTTTACTTGTGGCGTTATCTCATCCATCTGATTGTATCCGCTCTCCCAAATACATAAGGGCATTAAATCTTATGATGTTTCCGTGTTGTGTTAGCATATATTGTTGTATGTTGTGTTTACGTTCAATGTATTCCGTTTTCTCATTTTTTGCATGTATATACCTACGGTTCCAAAACTGGTGACTGTGTTGGCTGCGCATATCATTGCCCTCGGATCCATATAGCTAAAAAGCTTCTCTTACCACCATTAAGTAACATTTGTATGTACACTGCAGAAGTAACAGCTATTGAAGAAATAACTTAGTATGCAACTGAAAGAAGGAACAAGACACGATTTCTGACTGATTCTAGAAATGCTTTGGATCAACTAGAGTATCGAAAGAGGAAAGCTGATAACAGTTTTATCCCCGATGTGGTGTAATTAATACCTAAAGCCAACAACGAAATTAAACTCGTGCATCTAATGTGGGTAAAGGGGCACTCAGATATTCGGCATAACGAAGCAGCGTCAAGGAAGCAGACCAAATATTTACACAACTTCCATATTCTGACTTTCTCCATCTTACGCAAAAAGAGGCGTACAATCAGTGGGAACAGCAGTGACAGAAAGAACAGAGAAAAAAGGGCTTTTCGTTCGTTTCAGTCAAGGGCAATATAATAAAAAACCATGGCACAGTCAGAGAAACCTCCCATGGAGGTATATAACATCAGTTATTAGAATAAGGTTGGGAAATACATGTTTCCATCCATTCTACTGGATTGGAGTGATAGAGTTTCCCACGTATAGTGAACATCTAGGAAGACAAGTGAGATTTTCCAAATATGCTTCACATCAAAATAAACTGTGGAAAGCCTTGCGCACATCAATACATCCATACCGCCAAATATTAAACCACTAAAGACTGAAAAAACCTCGAAATCCATAGTTCATTGATACTTTACTTACGAGAGGCAGCCTCAAAGCTCTGACAAGTAAAATAGTAGATTTTTTAAAATTTTATATATGTTTATGTATTTATAATGCAGATGTGTACTTAAAATTTAATTGAAGCCAGTAACCTAAGCAAATGTAATGGATGTATTGTTTGCCACAAAATGTCAATAAAATTAAGTATACTTTAGTAAAAGCAGTGATCAGAAAGTTTATGTTCGAAAGTCGTATAGTCTATAATAGATATGCCAATCAAACAAAATCGCCCTGCGCATTGAGGCAATCATTCCTTCGACGCACCATGTTGAAAATACCCGTTTGGTGAGACACGATGTCCTGCTGGGGGAAGAAGTTCGTAACTGCCTGCAGCACATCCTCTTCCAACAGGAATCGTCCACCCTTTAAGGGCTTTTTTGAAGGACCGAATGCTTGATAATCGCATGGGGAGAGATCTGGATTGTAGGGTGGTGATCGAGAGCTTCCCACTTGAATTGGCATAACGTCTTTGTTACGAAAGTTGCAACATGGAAATTGGTGTTATCATGAAGTAGACATGCTGCTGCATACTCATTCTTCACTCTCCGATGGATGTCTGCCGGTGTTTGTCCTGCGGCAGCCACGAGAAGTATAATAGTATGTTGGTCCTCTTTGGAAGCATTTTGTAATAACGTCGACATAATTTACGTTTCCACATTAACGGCACGTACGTCGGAAACACACAGATGCCACACTAATCCTTTACCTATGTCTCGTTGCTTATATATCCGCATCGGAATGGCACTACGCTGCATATGCGCTGCAGCAACGGCCTCAAACGTAAATTTTTTGATCGCCCCTTAAATATTTCGCAATTTAACGTCAGCTCAAGAATAGCAAGATCTGTTTCAATCAGAGGTGTCATTTTCAACACAATACGTGTCTCCTATAATAACAGTACCCACCTCCAAAGAAGGTGGATTCTTTTTTCACTACATGCTTAGTAAGAAGTACTTTGGAAGCTGGATTATGTACTTAAAAAGTTTTAAGATGAATGTTAACAAATGTAAAACAAGGATACTGAAATGCAGTAGAATTAAATCAGGTGATTGAGAGAGAATTACATTAGTAGACGAGCTTTTGCTATTTACTAAGAAAAATATCTAACGATACTAGAAGTCAAGAGGATACAAAATGTAGGCTTGCCATAAGAGAAAAAAAAACCTTTTTTGAAAAGGGAGCTTTCTTAACATCGAATATAAATTTAAATGATAAGAAGACTTCCTTGAAAGTATTTATCTGGAGCGTAGATTTGTACGAAATGTTGAGAAACAAGACAATAGAAGTTTTTGAAATGAACTGTTAAGGACGAATGCTGGAAATTAAACGAATAGAGCGCATAACAAATGGGCAGGTGCAGTATTAAACTGGGAAGAAAATAAGTTTATAGTACAATCTGACTAAACGAAGGAATCAGTTGATAGTAACAGGTAATTTGATAATGGAGGGAAGTGTGGTGATGGGGGAGGATTAACATTATAGAGGTAGACCACGGCTTTACTACACTGCCCAGGTTCAAGTGGACGTAGGTTTCAATAGTTATCCAGATATAAAGCGACTTATTCAGAATAGACTGGTATTGATAGTTACATCAAACAAGTCTTGAGACTGAAAACCACAGCAACAACAACAACTAAGCATAACGAATTCGAAACAAACTGGCTGTGTAATCAGGATCAGGTTGAAGAAACTACATGTTTGCTCTGGAGAAAAAACCTAGTTAGCGAACCACATAACGATTATGACGATATTTTACTAGATCGTTTACAACTGTCCATGTTTAAAAAACACTTTCGATAAGGTTTTTTATCAGAACTTATTTGTGCATTGTGCCTTATACTTAATCAACTGCACTTTTATGGGGGAAAAGTAAACATTCCTTTAAAAAGTCTTTACAGCCATGTTTATTAATTTACAAATTTAAAATTTTGCCTGTGTAAAGCAAATGAGCTGTGTCTTAAAGGAAAATATAATAAAATATTCAGGATTAATATTTTGCCAGAAATTTGAATTTTTTATCTTTTATTGTCTTTTCATAAAAAGCCATAACTCAAATTCTAATCATGCAATTAAGGTTATAAGACCACTGCAGTTATTATTTTATGGTACACGTGAAACGTCCCCTTTGAACAATTATACACGAATGTGCTTAAACTGACACACAACATTTTTAGCTCAACGCAATCTGACTTTCAAAAATCCCTACAAAAGAATAGCCCTGACTAACATTAACCTATACGTTTCACATATCACTTACCTCACAAAAATCTTGGTTACTCGAACTACTACAATACAGCGAGCACCACTACTGCCAGCTAAATAAAAGATTCAAACTACTGATAGGTATAGTTAGCAAATGAAAGATTTTAATAGAGAACAAACAATGTATTTACCTTAATAGTCATAATATATATATATATATATATATATATATATATATATATATATATATATATATATCAGTTCATGACATCCATTCTTACAAATTTCAAAACTCCGCCATCTCTCTCCCCACATCCACCACTGCTGGCGGCTCACCTCCAGCTGCGCAACGCTACGCGCCGCTAACATCCAGCTGCCCAACACTACAATGGCGAGTATTACAACAATGCCAACCAGCCACAGACTGCACACAGCAGAGCCAGTGATTTTCATACAGAGCGCTACGTGGCGTTACCAATAAAAAAAACCTAAACAGCCTACTTACACACGTTGTATCATTTACGGAGTTTTTAATTTTGCACATCCAAAATTAATTTTTTTTCTACGTACAATCATCTAAAAATCAGAGTGTAAATGCAAGATCGCAAATTCTTTAGTTCCAGGGTGACAGCAACACGTTGTGAACAGTTCCTGAAAATTTCATAGCATAAGTGCATGTACTTCCTGAGAAAAGGCTTCTTACAACGTAAAAAATGTAAAACAGAGAAAATGACGTTCAAAGATTTTCTTCTCATACTTCTACATGTACCTCAATTTTAAAATCCTCCATACTGATACTCCTTATCCTCAAGTTTCTCTGCTCTCCTCTTCGAATCTGTCTGGCCTGTATTTCAAGACACTGATCTGTTAGATTTCTTGACCCTGCTGTCGTCGATACTGCAAAAGCCTTTTGTTGTAAACACACCAGGATCTATACCAACTCTCTTCAGCGCTTCAATTCTACCATTATTTCCGTATTTGTAACATAAAACTACGTCATAGATACCTATTTGGAGTAGTCCAAGTCCACAAAATGTCCTTTTTGATCATCTAATCTAAATTGAATCATTGATGCTTTCAATTTGCATTTTGTGTCTTTCCATGAAGACCCTTCCTCAATAAATCAGAGTCGGCAAGAAACCTGAATGTGGGCTTAATTACATTCATAACAGGTTCTGGTAATGAGTGTTTATGTGTATACGTCTCATTCCTGTTGTTGAACTTACACCAATCGTCTTTCGGACACAAATTGTGGATTTGTGTTTGGTCAGTGGTTAGTTAACCGAAAAAAATTGCCCACAGAGCAAGCCTTATTGCCTTTCAATTATATCTCAGAGCATATACTAACCTAAAATGGCTTTCATAGGTACAATTGCCAGTTTTTTTGGAGGAGGAAAATGAAAATTCATAGCAACATGAATTACAAATTAATTTAAAATAACAAGCAATTCCCACTCTTCTTTCTTCAACAACAAACCTGCATTCCGTATTTTTAAGCTAACAGATGAACATGAAAACTCTATAGCCTGGCACAGAAGCTCTAAATCAATAAGTCTGAATCCAGTGGAAGCCATATCAACATCATTCAAGCACTTGTACAGTTCTCCTGTCCCAAGCTTCCATGCTGAAACCGAGAGCTTATGTTCTTCATTTCGAGCTGCTGCCGCTTTTTTGACGGAGCGCAAGCTCGGGTTAGGGAAGGAAATCGGCAGTGCCCTTTCAAAGAAACCATCCCAGCATTTGCCTGAAACGATTTAGGGAAATCACGGAAAACCTAAATCAGGATGGCTGGAGACGGGATTGAACCGTCATCCTCCCGAATGCGAGTCCAGTGTGCTAACCACTGCGCCACCTCGCTCGGTAGATATAGATGTCAACCAGAGATACAGACGTCAGCCAACGATTTCGAAAGAAAATAGGCTTCACACTGAAAAAAATTCCGCTGAAGCAAGCTGTTTCCGAAATGTCGGAAAATTTGGGATTGGCCGCCAATGCTGAGTTAATCAATTTAACAATTTAAAAGCATTTCTAAAGCTTCTATCACAATAAAATTCACACACAACAGAGATAACCTGTCTAGATTGCGAAAATAATATTTTTGAAAAATCGATTTTTTTTTACCAAAATACATTACATCCCCGCTGAACTACTCAGACTCAACCCCATATGAAGACAAAGCTCACAGCAGAAAATGAATCATTATACAAAATATCACGTCATAAATCAATAATGAAAAATAGGAAATTGACTTCTTTGCGTATAGGCATAAAAAACTGGAAGTATCCAACTCCTTACAACATCTAAACACGCATAAATAGGCAGAGTTATGATCCTCATACTCAAGCCACATACGAGAGTTGGAACTTTACTAGTGGTACCTATTTATTTACAGCTTGTACAAAATGGATATGTGTTTCAAAGTTTAACTGACCTTAAAAGTAGCCACCAGCATTGTGTATAACCCGTTGCCAGCGATGTGGAAGTCGTAGGATAATTCTAGCAGTGCCAGTTGTGTTGACAGTTCGAGTGGAACGGTCTATTGCCCGATGAATTTGTAACAGTTCTGAAGCGAATGCCGTGAAGTGTTTCCTTCAGCTAAGAAGGGCTTAAGTCATGGGAGTGCAGTAGGTGGTATAGCACTTAGATTAGATTAGATTAGATTAATACTTGTTCCATAGATCATGAATACGACACTTCGTAATGATGTGGAACGTGTCAGGTTAATAAAAGATGTCTGTACAAGAAATTACATTACACAAAATATTGCATGACACTAATGATTAAGTTTTTTTTTTACTTAGTTTATATCTAAAAATTCAGCCAATGAGTAGAAGGAGTTGTCATCTAGAAACTCTTTTAATTTATTTTTAAATGTTAGTTGGCTATCCGTCAGGCTTTTGATGCTGTTTGGTAGGTGCCCAAAGACTTTTGTGGCAGCATAATTTACCCCTTTCTGTGCCAAAGTCAGATTTAACCCTGCATAGTGAAGATCATCCTTTCTCCTGGTGTTATAGGTATGCACACTGCTATTACTTTTTAATTGGGTTGGATTATTATCAACAAATTTCATAAGGGAATATATATACTGTGAGGTTACTGTGAGGATCCCTAGATCCTTAAATAGATGTCTGCAGGATGACCGTGGGTGGGCTCCAGCAATTATTCTGATTACACGTTTTTGTGCAATGAATACTTTTCTACTCAACGATGAATTACCCCAGAGTATGATGCCATACGAAAGCAGTGAATGAAAGTAGGCATAGTAAGCTAATTTACTGAGATTCTTATCACCAAAATTTGCAATAACCCTAATAGCATACGTAGCTGAACTCAGACGTTTCAGCAGACCATCAATGTGTTGCTTCCAGTTTAACCTCTCATCAATGGACACACCTAAAAATTTTGAAAATTCTACCTTAGCTACAGACTTCTGTTCAAATTCTATATTTATTACTGGAGTTGTGCCATTTACTGTACGGAACTGTATATACTGTGTTTTATCAAAATTTAAAGAGAGTCCGTTTGCTGAGAACCACTTAATAATTTTGTGAAAAACATCATTTACAATTACATCACTTAGTTCTTGGTTTTTGGATGTTATTACTATACTTGTATCATCAGCAAAAAGAACTAACTTTGCATCTTCATCAATGTGGAATGGTAAGTCATTAATGTATATCAAGAACAGTAGCAGCCCCATCATTTTTGTAATTCAGCCTACTACCAACTTAGAGACAGAAGCGATGACACTTTCTGCAGGACCTGACCATCATTTTGCAGGACAATGCTCAAGCATGTACAGTGCAAGCTGTTCCTGATCTTTTTGACTGTTGGGGCAGCTAAGTGCTATTCCACCTACTGCATTCCTCTGACTTGAGCCCTTCTTAGCTGAAGGAAACAATTCACGGCATTCGCTTGAGAACTGCTACAAATTCGTCAGGCAACAGACTGTGCCGCTCGAACTTGTTAGAACGACTGTCACTGCTAAGAGTATCCTACGACTTCCACATCGCTGGCAACAGGTTATACGAAATGGTGGCGACTACTTTGAAGGTCAGTAAAACTTTGAAATACGTATCTATTTTGTACGAACTGTAAACAAATAGTTGCCACTATTAAAGTTCCAACTCTCGAATAATATCTGAAGTGATAAAACTGAAACGGGAAATAAGGACTATCGGAACGATTTTAAGTAATAAAACCTACTAAACTGCATTATTAGCATAACTATAAACAAAGCTACAATGAAAATGCTGCAGCATGACCAATGTAAACACATTACTATAGTATATTTAGGAGAAAACCTCACATTAAATTTCCATGCTATAGAGAACAATCAATATTCTGCCAAAAATAATAACCTAAGTCATTGTGTAGTTTAAAAGTTGCTTCCTAGTAATTTAGCTAGAAAATCCATGTAAAAAAAAAAGAACAAGTAAGCGGTGGATAACCAAGAAAATTAAAATCTCATGTAATAAGAAGATGGAAAAGTATATAAATACCACAATGATTTAAGAACCGACATTACTTACGCAGTATAAAAAATACTGTAATATTTCCAGGAAAGTCATTAACGTGTCAAGAAGTCTACATGTCCTTACAGAAATTGATAATGAAGGTAACAAGATTAACACTATATGGGATATTATCAAATAGGAGACAGGAAAGCCAGTCAGCGTACAAGATAACATAACCTTTAAATTTGTGACTGATAACTCACAAGTCGCGAGTACTTTTAACAGTCGTTTTCTGAATGTGGCAGCACAAATAAGATTAAATGGGTCAGTTGAAAAACACAAGAGCATATATTACAAATTCACTCAAAAAAATTTTAAACAGCTAGAAGTAGCACCACCATTCTTCACTGAAACCAATGGATTTATAAAAAGTCAAAAAATCGAAGTTCATGTGCTATTGTTGTGATTTCAAGTAGAATTCTGAACCAAATTATTAAGCAATGTCCTTAGTGGTATATGCAATGCATCACTGGCAAAGAGAGTTTTTCCAGACAGGTTACAATATACAATTGTGAAACTTCACCATAAGAAAGGTGACAAATAATATTAAGCAGCAATCGTCCAGTTTGCTTACTGACATCTTTTTTCCAAAATTTTCGAAAAAGTAATCAATTCAAGAGTAGTCTCACACTTATGTAGAAACAATTTACTTTGCATATAGCAGTCCGTATTTCAGGAAGCTTGCCGTGAATGGTATTTAAACTTCACTCTTCGAATAGTACAACCTCGAAATAAAAAAACATCGCCAGTGGGTATTTTTTGTGGTCTTTCCAAGTTTTCTCTTAAAAAAAACGTTTTATGGAATTCATGACCTTACAGACAACTGCTTTGAGTGCAAAACGCTGTGCTGAATAATTAAAACAACACTTGCCCGGTCGAAAGTTTTGCTTACTGGGGAGAAACACCAAAAGAAGTCCCACAGGATTCAATTTTGAGTGAACTTTTGTTAACAATTGACAAAGAGAATAGGTACCGATTGCACACCATACTAGTGTAATAATAAAGAACGTTAGATAGAAAGCAGCGGAGGAGATTTTGAATTATGTTTTCCAAAGAATTATTAAATGTTTCTCAAAACATAGAATGTCCCTCAATTTTGAGAAAACACATTCCATTCAGTTCTGTACAACAAATAGAGTTATACCAACAATTGATGTAGCACATGAGCAGTAGTCAGGAAATAGAGAAGAATGCTTCAATTATTTGGGTATAAATAATGACGACAGCTCAAACTGAAAGAAGTGTATTACCGAGATTCTCAAATAATTAACTTCAGCTATTTTACTGTTCATATACTTGCTAATCTTGAAAACAAACGAATTAACCTCCTAACATATTTTGCATATTTCCGCTCAATAGCATTTTATGGAACAGTTTTCTGAGGTATCTCACCACTTAGAAAGTACTGATTGCACAAAAGCAGGCAGTGAGAATAATACGTGGTGGTCACACATGGGCTTCATGTTATTAACTCTTTAACTCTTTAACTGCGCCGTCACAAAATATATATTTGCTAATGATTTTCGTTATAAATAATACACCGTCAATTGAGAAGAACAGTGAGATCCATACTTACAAAATTAGGGGGGAAATGACCGTGTTTGCCCTTTATTAAAGCTGTCAGTGACTCAGAATGCAGTAAATATCTGACAGGTAGCGAAACAAATTTTAAATCTAACCTAAGATAATTTTTACTGAGCATTTTCTGATACAAAAGTAACACCTTGCAAAAAAATAAAAAAAGTACCAATCCACAATACTTCATTGTTCTTATGCCACTGGGTAGCATAGTAATGTTGCTGTTGCTCCAACCAGTTAAGAAAAAATAAAGTAAATAAGAAAAGCAGAAAAAGGAAATAACAATTATAATTCGACTCTAATAATTGGTCTTTGCAACACAACAATTCCACTGCTTATCGGTACTAACTCTGACAGAGTCATCTTCAGATCAAGCACAACGACCATCCATTGATAGGTAATTCCTTACATCTAATTTATACTGCATAGAGTCGGCATGAGTCGAAGACTTCAGTTATGTTGTCACAGCACATGAGCAACATAAGGATGAACATTTAATCACTAGGGTAACTCTTTGGTAAGCTCTCAGTTTGCCAGTCGGTCTCCATTGCAGTTCGTTACATAAATCTTGACATCTTGGTTGTCTTTCTATTGTTCGACTTGAGCAGACGATTTTAGCGGTTTAACAGCTCTGCTGGTTTGCATTCAGTACTTTATTGTAACATAGTTTCGTTTTCTTACTAGCTGAAGACTCGGCGTTGTCTACGTATGTATTTATTCCAACCTCTTATTAGTTCATCTCCTCCCTCCCCCTCTCCTTGTCCATCTCCCCCACTTGCTCTCTCTATCCATCTCCTTCCCCCGTCTCTCAGTGCATCTGCTCCTCAGCCCTTTGTCCACTTCTTTCCCCCTTTGTCCAACTCCTCCCCCCTCAAGTCAGTCTACTCCCCCACTTATCTCCTCCTCACCTTCTCTAAGTCTATCCCCTCCTCCCACCTCTCTTTCTCCATCTCCTCCTCCCCTCTGTCTTCCCCTCCCCTCATCCTCCTCCTCCTCCTCTCTGTCCATCTCCTCTTCCCCTCTGCCCATGTTGTCCTCTTTCCTTTCTCTATCCATCTCTTTCTCTTTCCTCTACCTTCGCCACACCCACTCTAAGTCAATCTCTTCCTTCCCCCCTCTTCCCACCTTCTACTCTCCCCTCTCTCCGTCCATATCCTCCTGTTCCCTTTCTGTCCATTTCCCCCTCAATCTCTCTCTGTCCATGTCTTCCTTTCTCCTATATGTGCCGATATCTCCTACCCCATTCTCTCTCTGTGTTATCAACATACCCCAACAGAATGTTGCTGGTTCTTTTACCCCAAAGTATTTCCTGCCAGATAGTTTGTAATATATGTACCTTGTATGGTTATTATCGTTCAAATTATTTTACCTATGTACACACATTTCATGTATATTTCACATGTTTCTAACATATTTCACACATACTTGTACACATAGTTTATCTGTTTCTCGGTTTTGTTTTCACACAGTTGAATGTCTATGACGTCATATCTCCTCAACTATGTGTCTTCGAAGAATATAGTATTGCAGCTTCATTCAGTGGAAAATGTGGATGCTCTCTGTGAAATGTACTGCGAATGGAATTAGTAGCAAAGAAGTAATAAATTACAATGTCATCCATTATGCAACAGTTTTAATGAGTGAACATAAAAAAATATATTGAACGTTAAAGTCTCTCCCTTTCAACGTTCTGTGGGAGTTATGAGCGAGAAAAAACCTTCGTAAAGATTTTAAATTATTTGTGAAGCTTTTTTTTGCAAGTAACTAAGTTCTCCCACTCTTAAGAACTGGATGAATAAAGTATGGGTATTCTCGCATCGTGGGCTACATTTCTTTTCCCTCTGATCCCCACCACACTGATAGGTCGGTGGTTCTTACCCCCACAGCGATTCTTTCCAGACAGCAAGTGATATGTGTACCAAGTTTGATTGAAATCGGCCCAGTGATTTAAAAGGAGATATGGAAGGTATACACATTCCTATATGCATCTTTATAACACTGGCATGTTTAGATACGGATACTTGTTTAAAGCCATGCGGTGATGCATCTTTGTTTCTTTAAAGCATCGACCTTAATGTTAGAAAGAAATTTCTGACAATGTTAGTTTGGAGCAGTGTATGGATGTTAATTGTGGGCTTTGTAAAAACTGGAAAAGAAGAGAATTGGAGCATTTCAAATGTTATGCTATAGAAGGATGCTGAAAATTAGTTGGACTGATGAGATGAAACATGAGCAGCACTGTGTGAAATAACAGCATAAATCAGTGTGGGACATACGACGAACGTATCTGCAGGACAGTGCGGCGAAATTTGGCTTTAGTGGGCTGCGGCAGCAGATAACCGACGCAAGTGCCTTTGCTAACAGCACACCATCGCCTGCAGCTCCTCTCATAGGCTAGTCAGATGAGACACGATTTCGGTTAGCAATAACTGATGGCAGACACCACGAAACCAGGGACACAAGACGTCAAGAATGCACTGTGCAAGCTGGCGGTGGCTCCATTATAGTGAGAGGTGTGTTGACATGGAATGGATTTGCTTCTCTGTTCCAAATGAACTGACGGTTGACTAGAAATGGTTATGTCAGGCTACTTGGTGACCATTTGCAGCCATTTATGTCCATGATGTTAACAAACAACGATGGAATTTTTATGGATGACAGTGCGTTATGTTACTGGGCCACAATTGTTCATGATTTGTTTGAAGAACATTCAGGACAATTCTAGTGAATGATTTGGCCACCCAGATCGTTAGACAAGAATCCCAACCATCAATTATGGAACATAGTTGAGATGTCAGTTCGTGCACCGCTTACACGTTAGAAATTATGGACGGCTATAGAGGCACCATGGCTCAATATTTCTGCAGTGGACTTCCATCGACTTGTTGAGTCTACGCCACGTCTAGTTGTGGCACTAGGAACGGTGTGGTTTGAATATGCACAGGGAAACGAGACGCATACAGTAAGCAGGCTCAAATGGATATAGACTGGAGCAGTTATTCAGAGATAAAGATGCTTGCAGAGGGTAGACCAGCGTGGAGTGCTGCATCAACCAAAATTTCGGACTGAAGATCACCGAAAGAACAACAACCTCTTATTTATTTCATCTGAACAGAATACGTGTAGATCACTATACACTTTTAATGACAGACATAACATGACATAGGTAGGAGGTCAAAAGCCAATGGCAGCAAATCTCTATAAATACTGCATAATGTATATGAGGTAATCTATATGTGTGTGAATGTAGGTCCAGGATCTTCTCGCCCTGTATGACAGGCAGATTGTGTGGAATTAATATCGGTCTGCCTTACCACCCTGGTTTCTAAGACAGCTTTCACATCAGGGGCTAGAAACGGGGCTCCGGCCCCTGATGTGTAGGCTGCATTTCACGACAGGTACGTTGTGCTGGAGTAGTATCGATCTGCTTTGTCGATCTGTTTTGCGGGGGCCGCACATCAGATAGGCATGGCTGGCAGAAGGTTTAGATGGATAGAGGAGGTATGGTCAGAGACGAGGACAGGGGGGGGGGGGGTGGTAAGGGAGAGAGGGATCAGGATGGAGAGAGGGAGCAGGATGGAATGAACAGGATGAGAGTCAGGAGAGGATGAACAGAGAGAGAGGGCAAGAAACGATTAACAGAGAGAGGAGGAAATAGGAACTGATAGAAATATAGGAGGGAAGGCGAGAGGCGTAGAGATAGGGGAAGAGAGGTTGATGGTAAGAAGGGGAGAAGGAGATGGGTAGGGAGACCAGATTGCCCAATGTGCTCGGAAGTCTCATACACTCACATATTACAACAGAACTTTCAGCACTGACATTCATGGCAAACAGTCAACAAATTAAGCTATTCAGGCCGAAGCACCCCAAGACAGCATCTTATGGCCCCTACTGGTTAACCTCTATGCTAACGATGCCTCAGTGACATGTAACATGAAGGTAACTATCTATACTGTCGACACATCTATACTACCACAGGATCGTAAGTCATCAAACATTAGCTCACACCTCCAGCCTGCACTCAGAACTGTTGGGCCTTGGCTGGAAACGTAGCGTGTGATATGGAACGCCGACATGTTCTGTTCACACAAAGCCGAAACAACTGTATAAACATAAATAACAATATACATACGACACATATGATGCTATAACAAAGTCTAGCTATACCGAAAACTGACTTTGGGAACCACATGCCGTATGTTGACAACCGATTATATAAAAAATCTACCCTATGGGCAACAGGCAAAGTGCTGTGAATAGGAGGACGTCTGCCATCATGTACATGGTTCACATTAGGCCACTGATGACATACTCAGTTCAAGTCTGAGGTAATCCGTTCCGACACATGTGTGTCGCCAGTACGTCAAAACTTGCTAAATGCATTCGATAATAAACTTGAAGTCCCAACGAAAAAAACTGTCTGTGGGAACACTTGTAAAATAGTAACTGCATGCCTCAAAACCCTAAACTGGAGCCGGCCGGGGTGGCCGAGCGGTTCTAGGTGCTACAGCCTGGAACCGCGTGACCGCTACGGCCGCAGGTTCGAATCCTGCCTCGTCGCCGATAAACGGCAATCAGCATTGGTGCATAAAGCATGCGCCTGCTGCAGAGGCCCACACGTAGCAACGTTCGCTGAGCGGTCGTTGTGGAGACGCTGTTGATAGTTCCTTGGATCATCTGGACGGTCAGTTGCTCAACAGTCAAACGCCTATTCATCCGTGCACATCTCCAAAGCAGTTGTTTACTCCGGTCATCGGTAGTTCATGGTGCACCACAATAGCTTCTGCGGCGGTTTTGAATAGCGCCGTTTTGCCGTGCACAGTATGTTTAGTCATGACGGCACAGTTTACTAACAGGCATTTCGAAGTTGCTTCAACCTTGGTCCGAAAGCAAATAATCGTGCCCTTTGGGCCTTTTCCGCTTTAAGACAACGATTGCAATTTTTTCGCCGACTCGCTTTGTATAACCTTCACTGCTAGTGCCATCATCTGCCATCTGTCAGCGGTTATTTAACGTTGATGCAGAAACATACGTGGCCACCAGATTAATGTGATTGGACCGTATAGTTAGATGCAAGGGGCGTTTAATAAATAATGTCACCCCTTTTTTTCTCGGTCAGTCTCGGTTGAAAAATGAGGAATTTGCTTTGGGAAATAGTGAAATATTTCTACTTCAGCCCCTGTAGTTTCATGAAGTTGCGATAGATGGCGGCGCTATATGTAGACGTCTGTAAGAGAAGTGCTTGCCAAGCACAGGGCTGTCACTGAGTTTCTGTTGCGAAAACCAGAGCACTGCAGTTATTTATAGACGTTCGCAGTATTCCAACGGAGAGCTGGCAGAAAACGAAAGCACACTGAGTTGTTGGGGAGACGTTTCTCATCATTGCAACAAGGTCGTGCAAAATTGTCCGATCTCCCGAGCGCCGCCCGGCTGCCGACACATCTGCGACTCCCGCTATGTTGGAACGTGTGGACGCTCTAATTCGAGGGGCCGGCCGCGGTGGCCGTGCGGTTCTGGCGCTGCAGTCCGGAACCGCGGGACTGCTACGGTCACAGGTTCGAATCCTGCCTCGGGCATGGGTGTGTGTGATGTCCTTAGGTTAGTTAGGTATAAGTAGTTCTAAGTTCTAGGGGACTGATGACCTAAGATGTTGAGTCCCATAGTGGTTAGAGCCATTTGAACCAATCTTATTCGAGGTACTCGACGGATGACAATCAAACACCTCGCTGCTCAACTGAATGTCACTGTTGGTACTGCCGACACACTCTTCCACCAGTTGGGAGCCGGCCAGTGTGCCCGAGAGGTTCTAGGCGCTTCAGTCCGGAACCGCGCGACCGCTACGGTCGCAGGTTCGAATCCTGCCTCGGGCATGGGTGTGTGTGATGTCCTTAGGTTAGTTAGGTATAAGTAGCTCTAAGTTCTAGGGGACTGATGACCTAAGATGTTGAGTCCCATAGTGGTTAGAGCCATTTGAACCAATATTATTCGAGGTACTCGACGGATGAGAATCAAACACCTCGCTGCTCAACTGAATGTCACTGTTGGTACTGCCGACACACTCTTCCACCAGTTGGGAGCCGGCCGGTGTGCCCGAGAGGTTCTAGGCGCTTCAGTCCGGAACCGCGCGACCGCTACGGTCGCAGGTTCGAATCCTTCCTCGGGCATGGGTGTGTGTGATGTCCTTAGGTTAGTTAGGTATAAGTAGTTCTAAGTTCTAGGGGACTGATGACCTAAGATGTTGAGTCCCATAGTGGTTAGAGCCATTTGAACCAATCTTATTCGAGGTACTCGACGGATGACAATCAAACACCTCGCTGCTCAACTGAATGTCACTGTTGGTACTGCCGACACACTCTTCCACCAGTTGGGAGCCGGCCGGTGTGCCCGAGAGGTTCTAGGCGCTTCAGTCCGGAACCGCGCGACCGCTACGGTCGCAGGTTCGAATCCTTCCTCGGGCATGGGTGTGTGTGATGTCCTTAGGTTAGTTAGGTATAAGTAGTTCTAAGTTCTAGGGGACTGATGACCTAAGATGTTGAGTCCCATAGTGGTTAGAGCCATTTGAACCAATCTTATTCGAGGTACTCGACGGATGACAATCAAACACCTCGCTGCTCAACTGAATGTCACTGTTGGTACTGCCGACACACTCTTCCACCAGTTGGGAGCCGGCCGGTGTGCCCGAGAGGTTCTAGGCGCTTCAGTCCAGAACCGCGCGACCGCTACGGTCGCAGGTTCGAATCCTGCCTCGGGCATGGGTGTGTGTGATGTCCTTAGGTTAGTTAGGTATAAGTAGTTCTAAGTTCTAGGGGACTGATGACCTAAGGTGTTGAGTCCCATAGTGGTTAGAGCCATTTGAACCAATCTTATTCGAGGTACTCGACGGATGACAATCAAACACCTCGCTGCTCAACTGAATGTCACTATTGGTACTGCCGACACACTCTTCCACCAGTTGGGAGCCGGCCGGTGTGCCCGAGAGGTTCTAGGCACTTCAGTCCGGAACCGCGCGACCGCTACGGTCGCAGGTTCGAATCCTTCCTCGGGCATGGGTGTGTGTGATGTCCTTAGGTTAGTTAGGTATAAGTAGTTCTAAGTTCTAGGGGACTGATGACCTAAGATGTTGAGTCCCATAGTGGTTAGAGCCATTTGAACCAATCTTATTCGAGGTACTCGACGGATGACAATCAAACACCTCGCTGCTCAACTGAATGTCACTGTTGGTACTGCCGACACACTCTTCCACCAGTTGGGAGCCGGCCGGTGTGCCCGAGAGGTTCTAGGCGCTTCAGTCCGGAACCGCGCGACCGCTACGGTCGCAGGTTCGAATCCTGCCTCGGGCATGGGTGTGTGTGATGTCCTTAGGTTAGTTAGGTACAAGTAGTTCTAAGTTCTAGGGGACTGATGACCTAAGATGTTGAGTCCCATAGTGGTTAGAGCCATTTGAACCAATCTTATTCGAGGTACTCGACGGATGACAATCTAACACCTCGCTGCTCAACTGAATGTCACTGTTGGTACTGCCGACACACTCTTCCACCAGTTGGGAGCCGGCCGGTGTGCCCGAGAGGTTCTAGGCGCTTCAGTCCGGAACCGCGCGACCGCTACGGTCGCAGGTTCGAATCCTGCCTCGGGCATGGGTGTGTGTGATGTCCTTAGGTTAGTTAGGTATAAGTAGTTCTAAGTTCTAGGGGACTGATGACCTAAGATGTTGAGTCCCATAGTGGTTAGAGCCATTTGAACCGATCTTATTCGAGGTACTCGACGGATGACAATCAAACACCTCGCTGCTCAACTGAATGTCACTGTTGGTACTGCCGACACACTCTTCCACCAGTTGGGAGCCGGCCGGTGTGCCCGAGAGGTTCTAGGCGCTTCAGTCCGGAACCGCGCGACCGCTACGATCGCAGGTTCGAATCCTGCCTCGGGCATGGGTGTGTGTGATGTCCTTAGGTTAGTTAGGTAAAAGTAGTTCTAAGTTCTAGGGGACTGATGACCTAAGATGTTGAGTCCCATAGTGGTTAGAGCCATTTGAACCAATCTTATTCGAGGTACTCGACGGATGACAATCTAACACCTCGCTGCTCAACTGAATGTCACTGTTGGTACTGCCGACACACTCTTCCACCAGTTGGGAGCCGGCCGGTGTGCCCGAGAGGTTCTAGGCGCTTCAGTCCGGAACCGCGCGACCGCTACGGTCGCAGGTTCGAATCCTGCCTCGGGCATGGGTGTGTGTGATGTCCTTAGGTTAGTTAGGTATAAGTAGCTCTAAGTTCTAGGGGACTGATGACCTAAGATGTAGAGTCCCATAGTGGTTAGAGCCATTTGAACCAATCTTATTCGAGGTACTCGACGGATGACAATCAAACACCTCGCTGCTCAACTGAATGTCACTGTTGGTACTGCCGACACACTCTTCCACCAGTTGGGAGCCGGCCGGTGTGCCCGAGAGGTTCTAGGCGCTTCAGTCCGGAACCGCGCGACCGCTACGGTCGCAGGTTCGAATCCTTCCTCGGGCATGGGTGTGTGTGATGTCCTTAGGTTAGTTAGGTATAAGTAGTTCTAAGTTCTAGGGGACTGATGACCTAAGATGTTGAGTCCCATAGTGGTTAGAGCCATTTGAACCAATCTTATTCGAGGTACTCGACGGATGACAATCAAACACCTCGCTGCTCAACTGAATGTCACTGTTGGTACTGCCGACACACTCTTCCACCAGTTGGGAGCCGGCCGGTGTGCCCGAGAGGTTCTAGGCGCTTCAGTCCGGAACCGCGCGACCGCTACGGTCGCAGGTTCGAATCCTGCCTCGGGCATGGGTGTGTGTGATGTCCTTAGGTTAGTTAGGTATAAGTAGTTCTAAGTTCTAGGGGACTGATGACCTAAGATGTTGAGTCCCATAGTGGTTAGAGCCATTTGAACCAATCTTATTCGAGGTACTCGACGGATGACAATCAAACACCTCGCTGCTCAACTGAATGTCACTGTTGGTACTGCCGACACACTCTTCCACCAGTTGGGAGCCGGCCGGTGTGCCCGAGAGGTTCTAGGCGCTTCAGTCCGGAACCGCGCGACCGCTACGGTCGCAGGTTCGAATCCTGCCTCGGGCATGGGTGTGTGTGATGTCCTTAGGTTAGTTAGGTATAAGTAGTTCTAAGTTCTAGGGGACTGATGACCTAAGGTGTTGAGTCCCATAGTGGTTAGAGCCATTTGAACCAATCTTATTCGAGGTACTCGACGGATGACAATCAAACACCTCGCTGCTCAACTGAATGTCACTATTGGTACTGCCGACACACTCTTCCACCAGTTGGGAGCCGGCCGGTGTGCCCGAGAGGTTCTAGGCGCTTCAGTCCGGAACCGCGCGACCGCTACGGTCGCAGGTTCGAATCCTTCCTCGGGCATGGGTGTGTGTGATGTCCTTAGGTTAGTTAGGTATAAGTAGTTCTAAGTTCTAGGGGACTGATGACCTAAGATGTTGAGTCCCATAGTGGTTAGAGCCATTTAAACCAATCTTATTCGAGGTACTCGACGGATGACAATCAAACACCTCGCTGCTCAACTGAATGTCACTGTTGGTACTGCCGACACACTCTTCCACCAGTTGGGAGCCGGCCGGTGTGCCCGAGAGGTTCTAGGCGCTTCAGTCCGGAACCGCGCGACCGCTACGGTCGCAGGTTCGAATCCTTCCTCGGGCATGGGTGTGTGTGATGTCCTTAGGTTAGTTAGGTATAAGTAGTTCTAAGTTCTAGGGGACTGATGACCTAAGATGTTGAGTCCCATAGTGGTTAGAGCCATTTGAACCAATCTTATTCGAGGTACTCGACGGTTGACAATCAAACACCTCGCTGCTCAACTGAATGTCACTGTTGGTACTGCCGACACACTCTTCCACCAGTTGGGAGCCGGCCGGTGTGCCCGAGAGGTTCTAGGCGCTTCAGTCCGGAACCGCGCGACCGCTACGGTCGCAGGTTCGAATCCTGCCTCGGGCATGGGTATGTGTGATGTCCTTAGGTTAGTTAGGTATAAGTAGTTCTAAGTTCTAGGGGACTGATGACCTAAGGTGTTGAGTCCCATAGTGGTTAGAGCCATTTGAACCAATCTTATTCGAGGTACTCGACGGATGACAATCAAACACCTCGCTGCTCAACTGAATGTCACTGTTGGTACTGCCGACACACTCTTCCACCAGTTGGGAGCCGGCCGGTGTGCCCGAGAGGTTCTAGGCGCTTCAGTCCGGAACCGCGCGACCGCTACGGTCGCAGGTTCGAATCCTGCCTCGGGCATGGGTGTGTGTGATGTCCTTAGGTTAGTTAGGTATAAGTAGTTCTAAGTTCTAGGGGACTGATGACCTAAGGTGTTGAGTCCCATAGTGGTTAGAGCCATTTGAACCAATCTTATTCGAGGTACTCGACGGATGACAATCAAACACCTCGCTGCTCAACTGAATGTCACTATTGGTACTGCCGACACACTCTTCCACCAGTTGGGAGCCGGCCGGTGTGCCCGAGAGGTTCTAGGCGCTTCAGTCCGGAACCGCGCGACCGCTACGGTCGCAGGTTCGAATCCTTCCTCGGGCATGGGTGTGTGTGATGTCCTTAGGTTAGTTAGGTATAAGTAGTTCTAAGTTCTAGGGGACTGATGACCTAAGATGTTGAGTCCCATAGTGGTTAGAGCCATTTGAACCAATCTTATTCGAGGTACTCGACGGTTGACAATCAAACACCTCGCTGCTCAACTGAATGTCACTGTTGGTACTGCCGACACACTCTTCCACCAGTTGGGAGCCGGCCGGTGTGCCCGAGAGGTTCTAGGCGCTTCAGTCCGGAACCGCGCGACCGCTACGGTCGCAGGTTCGAATCCTGCCTCGGGCATGGGTATGTGTGATGTCCTTAGGTTAGTTAGGTATAAGTAGTTCTAAGTTCTAGGGGACTGATGACCTAAGGTGTTGAGTCCCATAGTGGTTAGAGCCATTTGAACCAATCTTATTCGAGGTACTCGACGGATGACAATCAAACACCTCGCTGCTCAACTGAATGTCACTGTTGGTACTGCCGACACACTCTTCCACCAGTTGGGAGCCGGCCGGTGTGCCCGAGAGGTTCTAGGCGCTTCAGTCCGGAACCGCGCGACCGCTACGGTCGCAGGTTCGAATCCTGCCTCGGGCATGGGTGTGTGTGATGTCCTTAGGTTAGTTAGGTATAAGTAGTTCTAAGTTCTAGGGGACTGATGACCTAAGGTGTTGAGTCCCATAGTGGTTAGAGCCATTTGAACCAATCTTATTCGAGGTACTCGACGGATGACAATCAAACACCTCGCTGCTCAACTGAATGTCACTATTGGTACTGCCGACACACTCTTCCACCAGTTGGGAGCCGGCCGGTGTGCCCGAGAGGTTCTAGGCGCTTCAGTCCGGAACCGCGCGACCGCTACGGTCGCAGGTTCGAATCCTTCCTCGGGCATGGGTGTGTGTGATGTCCTTAGGTTAGTTAGGTATAAGTAGTTCTAAGTTCTAGGGGACTGATGACCTAAGATGTTGAGTCCCATAGAGGTTAGAGCCATTTAAACCAATCTTATTCGAGGTACTCGACGGATGACAATCAAACACCTCGCTGCTCAACTGAATGTCACTGTTGGTACTGCCGACACACTCTTCCACCAGTTGGGAGCCGGCCGGTGTGCCCGAGAGGTTCTAGGCGCTTCAGTCCGGAACCGCGCGACCGCTACGGTCGCAGGTTCGAATCCTTCCTCGGGCATGGGTGTGTGTGATGTCCTTAGGTTAGTTAGGTATAAGTAGTTCTAAGTTCTAGGGGACTGATGACCTAAGATGTTGAGTCCCATAGTGGTTAGAGCCATTTGAACCAATCTTATTCGAGGTACTCGACGGATGACAATCAAACACCTCGCTGCTCAACTGAATGTCACTGTTGGTACTGCCGACACACTCTTCCACCAGTTGGGAGCCGGCCGGTGTGCCCGAGAGGTTCTAGGCGCTTCAGTCCGGAACCGCGCGACCGCTACGGTCGCAGGTTCGAATCCTGCCTCGGGCATGGGTGTGTGTGATGTCCTTAGGTTAGTTAGGTATAAGTAGTTCTAAGTTCTAGGGGACTGATGACCTAAGGTGTTGAGTCCCATAGTGGTTAGAGCCATTTGAACCAATCTTATTCGAGGTACTCGACGGATGACAATCAAACACCTCGCTGCTCAACTGAATGTCACTGTTGGTACTGCCGACACACTCTTCCACCAGTTGGGAGCCGTCCGGTGTGCCCGAGAGGTTCTAGGCGCTTCAGTCCGGAACCGCGCGACCGCTACGGTCGCAGGTTCGAATCCTTCCTCGGGCATGCGTGTGTGTGATGTCCTTAGGTTAGTTAGGTATAAGTAGTTCTAAGTTCTAGGGGACTGATGACCTAAGATGTTGAGTCCCATAGTGGTTAGAGCCATTTGAACCAATCTTATTCGAGGTACTCGATGGATGACAATCAAACACCTCGCTGCTCAACTGAATGTCACTGTTGGTACTGCCGACACACTCTTCCACCAGTTGGGAGCCGGCCGGTGTGCCCGAGAGGTTCTTGGCGCTTCAGTCCGGAACAGCGCGACCGCTACGGTCGCAGGTTCGAATCCTGCCTCGGGCATGGGTGTGTGTGATGTCCTTAGGTTAGTTAGGTATAAGTAGTTCTAAGTTCTAGGGGACTGATGACCTAAGATGTTGAGTCCCATAGTGGTTAGAGCCATTTGAACCAATCTTATTCGAGGTACTCGACGGATGACAATCAAACACCTCGCTGCTCAACTGAATGTCACTGTTGGTACTGCCGACACACTCTTCCACCAGTTGGGAGCCGGCCGGTGTGCCCGAGAGGTTCTAGGCGCTTCAGTCCGGAACCGCGCGACCGCTACGGTCGCAGGTTCGAATCCTGCCTCGGGCATGGGTGTGTGTGATGTCCTTAGGTTAGTTAGGTATAAGTAGTTCTAAGTTCTAGGGGACTGATGACCTAAGATGTTGAGTCCCATAGTGGTTACAGCCATTTGAACCAATCTTATTCGAGGTACTCGACGGATGACAATCAAACACCTCGCTGCTCAACTGAATGTCACTGTTGGTACTGCCGACACACTCTTCCACCAGTTGGGAGCCGGCCGGTGTGCCCGACAGGTTCTAGGCGCTTCAGTCCGGAACCGCGCGACCGCTACGGTCGCAGGTTCGAATCCTGCCTCGGGCATGGGTGTGTGTGATGTCCTTAGGTTAGTTAGGTATAAGTAGTTCTAAGTTCTAGGGGACTGATGACCTAAGATGTTGAGTCCCATAGTGGTTAGAGCCATTTGAACCAATCTTATTCGAGGTACTCGACGGATGACAATCAAACACCTCGCTGCTCAACTGAATGTCACTGTTGGTACTGCCGACACACTCTTCCACCAGTTGGGAGCCGGCCGGTGTGCCCGAGAGGTTCTAGGCGCTTCAGTCCGGAACCGCGCGACCGCTACGGTCGCAGGTTCGAATCCTGCCTCGGGCATGGGTGTGTGTGATGTCCTTAGGTTAGTTAGGTATAAGTAGTTCTAAGTTCTAGGGGACTGATGACCTAAGGTGTTGAGTCCCATAGTGGTTAGAGCCATTTGAACCAATCTTATTCGAGGTACTCGACGGATGACAATCAAACACCTCGCTGCTCAACTGAATGTCACTATTGGTACTGCCGACACACTCTTCCACCAGTTGGGAGCCGGCCGGTGTGCCCGAGAGGTTCTAGGCGCTTCAGTCCGGAACCGCGCGACCGCTACGGTCGCAGGTTCGAATCCTTCCTCGGGCATGGGTGTGTGTGATGTCCTTAGGTTAGTTAGGTATAAGTAGTTCTAAGTTCTAGGGGACTGATGACCTAAGATGTTGAGTCCCATAGTGGTTAGAGCCATTTAAACCAATCTTATTCGAGGTACTCGACGGATGACAATCAAACACCTCGCTGCTCAACTGAATGTCACTGTTGGTACTGCCGACACACTCTTCCACCAGTTGGGAGCCGGCCGGTGTGCCCGAGAGGTTCTAGGCGCTTCAGTCCGGAACCGCGCGACCGCTACGGTCGCAGGTTCGAATCCTTCCTCGGGCATGGGTGTGTGTGATGTCCTTAGGTTAGTTAGGTATAAGTAGTTCTAAGTTCTAGGGGACTGATGACCTAAGATGTTGAGTCCCATAGTGGTTAGAGCCATTTGAACCAATCTTATTCGAGGTACTCGACGGATGACAATCAAACACCTCGCTGCTCAACTGAATGTCACTGTTGGTACTGCCGACACACTCTTCCACCAGTTGGGAGCCGGCCGGTGTGCCCGAGAGGTTCTAGGCGCTTCAGTCCGGAACCGCGCGACCGCTACGGTCGCAGGTTCGAATCCTGCCTCGGGCATGGGTATGTGTGATGTCCTTAGGTTAGTTAGGTATAAGTAGTTCTAAGTTCTAGGGGACTGATGACCTAAGGTGTTGAGTCCCATAGTGGTTAGAGCCATTTGAACCAATCTTATTCGAGGTACTCGACGGATGACAATCAAACACCTCGCTGCTCAACTGAATGTCACTGTTGGTACTGCCGACACACTCTTCCACCAGTTGGGAGCCGTCCGGTGTGCCCGAGAGGTTCTAGGCGCTTCAGTCCGGAACCGCGCGACCGCTACGGTCGCAGGTTCGAATCCTTCCTCGGGCATGCGTGTGTGTGATGTCCTTAGGTTAGTTAGGTATAAGTAGTTCTAAGTTCTAGGGGACTGATGACCTAAGATGTTGAGTCCCATAGTGGTTAGAGCCATTTGAACCAATCTTATTCGAGGTACTCGACGGATGACAATCAAACACCTCGCTGCTCAACTGAATGTCACTGTTGGTACTGCCGACACACTCTTCCACCAGTTGGGAGCCGGCCGGTGTGCCCGAGAGGTTCTTGGCGCTTCAGTCCGGAACAGCGCGACCTCTACGGTCGCAGGTTCGAATCCTGCCTCGGGCATGGGTGTGTGTGATGTCCTTAGGTTAGTTAGGTATAAGTAGTTCTAAGTTCTAGGGGACTGATGACCTAAGATGTTGAGTCCCATAGTGGTTAGAGCCATTTGAACCAATCTTATTCGAGGTACTCGACGGATGACAATCAAACACCTCGCTGCT
This sequence comes from Schistocerca gregaria, assembly GCF_023897955.1. NCBI lineage: Eukaryota > Metazoa > Arthropoda > Insecta > Orthoptera > Acrididae > Schistocerca > Schistocerca gregaria. Next base: position 527,698,887 of record NC_064922.1, on the reverse strand, counting down.
CAACTGAATGTCACTGTTGGTACTGCCGACACACTCTTCCACCAGTTGGGAGCCGGCCGGTGTGCCCGAGAGGTTCTAGGCGCTTCAGTCCGGAACCGCGCGACCGCTACGGTCGCAGGTTCGAATCCTGCCTCGGGCATGGGTGTGTGTGATGTCCTTAGGTTAGTTAGGTATAAGTAGTTCTAAGTTCTAGGGGACTGATGACCTAAGATGTTGAGTCCCATAGTGGTTAGAGCCATTTGAACCAATCTTATTCGAGGTACTCGACGGATGACAATCAAACACCTCGCTGCTCAACTGAATGTCACTGTTGGTACTGCCGACACACTCTTCCACCAGTTGGGAGCCGGCCGGTGTGCCCGAGAGGTTCTAGGCGCTTCAGTCCGGAACCGCGCGACCGCTACGGTCGCAGGTTCGAATCCTGCCTCGGGCATGGGTGTGTGTGATGTCCTTAGGTTAGTTAGGTATAAGTAGTTCTAAGTTCTAGGGGACTGATGACCTAAGGTGTTGAGTCCCATAGTGGTTAGAGCCATTTGAACCAATCTTATTCGAGGTACTCGACGGATGACAATCAAACACCTCGCTGCTCAACTGAATGTCACTGTTGGTACTGCCGACACACTCTTCCACCAGTTGGGAGCCGGCCGGTGTGCCCGAGAGGTTCTAGGCGCTTCAGTCCGGAACCGCGCGACCGCTACGGTCGCAGGTTCGAATCCTTCCTCGGGCATGCGTGTGTGTGATGTCCTTAGGTTAGTTAGGTATAAGTAGTTCTAAGTTCTAGGGGACTGATGACCTAAGATGTTGAGTCCCATAGTGGTTAGAGCCATTTGAACCAATCTTATTCGAGGTACTCGACGGATGACAATCAAACACCTCGCTGCTCAACTGAATGTCACTGTTGGTACTGCCGACACACTCTTCCACCAGTTGGGAGCCGGCCGGTGTGCCCGAGAGTTTCTTGGCGCTTCAGTCCGGAACAGCGCGACGTCTACGGTCGCAGGTTCGAATCCTGCCTCGGGCATGGGTGTGTGTGATGTCCTTAGGTTAGTTAGGTATAAGTAGTTCTAAGTTCTAGGGGACTGATGACCTAAGATGTTGAGTCCCATAGTGGTTAGAGCCATTTGAACCAATCTTATTCGAGGTACTCGACGGATGACAATCAAACACCTCGCTGCTCAACTGAATGTCACTGTTGGTACTGCCGACACACTCTTCCACCAGTTGGGAGCCGGCCGGTGTGCCCGAGAGGTTCTAGGCGCTTCAGTCCGGAACCGCGCGACCGCTACGGTCGCAGGTTCGAATCCTGCCTCGGGCATGGGTGTGTGTGATGTCCTTAGGTTAGTTAGGTATAAGTAGTTCTAAGTTCTAGGGGACTGATGACCTAAGATGTTGAGTCCCATAGTGGTTAGAGCCATTTGAACCAATCTTATTCGAGGTACTCGACGGATGACAATCAAACACCTCGCTGCTCAACTGAATGTCACTGTTGGTACTGCCGACACACTCTTCCACCAGTTGGGAGCCGGCCGGTGTGCCCGAGAGGTTCTAGGCGCTTCAGTCCGGAACCGCGCGACCGCTACGGTCGCAGGTTCGAATCCTTCCTCGGGCATGGGTGTGTGTGATGTCCTTAGGTTAGTTAGGTATAAGTAGTTCTAAGTTCTAGGGGACTGATGACCTAAGATGTTGAGTCCCATAGTGGTTAGAGCCATTTGAACCAATCTTATTCGAGGTACTCGACGGATGACAATCAAACACCTCGCTGCTCAACTGAATGTCACTGTTGGTACTGCCGACACACTCTTCCACCAGTTGGGAGCCGGCCGGTGTGCCCGAGAGGTTCTAGGCGCTTCAGTCCGGAACCGCGCGACCGCTACGGTCGCAGGTTCGAATCCTGCCTCGGGCATGGGTGTGTGTGATGTCCTTAGGTTAGTTAGGTATAAGTAGTTCTAAGTTCTAGGGGACTGATGACCTAAGATGTTGAGTCCCATAGTGGTTAGAGCCATTTGAACCAATCTTATTCGAGGTACTCGACGGATGACAAACACCTCGCTGCTCAACTGAATGTCACTGTTGGTACTGCCGACACACTCTTCCACCAGTTGGGAGCCGGCCGGTGTGCCCGAGAGGTTCTAGGCGCTTCAGTCCGGAACCGCGCGACCGCTACGGTCGCAGGTTCGAATCCTTCCTCGGGCATGGGTGTGTGTGATGTCCTTAGGTTAGTTATGTTTAAGTAGTTATAAGTTATAGGGGACTGATGACCTCAGCTGTTACGTCCTATAGTGCTCAGAGCCATTTGGACCAATTGGGTTACACAAGGGTGTGTCCTGTTGAGTGTCTCTCCGCCTAGCAGAAGACCATAAAGAATAACAAAGGACCACCTGTGCAGAATTGATTGCGCGTTGCGAGGTTGATAGTGACAATTTTATGTCGAACATTGTCACAGGCTTATCACTTCGTAGAGGAAACAAAACGATAATCCATGGAGTGGCGCCACACAGCCGCTCCTCCAAAGAAAAGAAACTTAAAGCCGCACTCTCAGCAGGTAAAGTTATGACGACAGTCTTTTGGGACTCTGAAGGGGTTATTCTGCTTGATGTCCTCCCTCATGGTGCAACGCTCAACTATGAAGTGTATTGTCATACCCTCATAAAATTGTAGAAATGACTTTAGCGTGTTCGCCACCGCAAGAATGGAAACAAACTTCTCCTTTCCCATGAGAAGGCAAGGCCTCACACAGATCTGTGCGCCCGAGAGGAGCTCACAAAACTTCATTGGACTGTTCTTCCTCATATGCCCTACAGTCCAGATCTCGCACCTTCTCACTGTGTCGCCTGGCTCCAAGGACGATTGATTTACGGATCCAGATATATGGCTTCTTCCGTGTATAGCGATTTTACGACTATGACGAGTGGGGTCTGAAGATGGCATCAATGAAATCCCGAAACTGGTAGCACATAGAAGTTCATAAAATACAATAAACTTCTACAAATCATACGGCTGTTGGTAAATTATTACAAGAAGAAGTTCTGACTTCCATCTGTTTGGCCCAATGAAGAATGCACTCCGCGATAAGCGGTACGTGGATGATGGGGAGGTTTTTGATGCAGCAAGTCGTTTTCTCCGACGTTGACCAGTAGAGTGGTACCATACGGGCAAACAGGCCCTACCAGTAAGGTGACATAAAGCTGTCACATTGATCTATAGGGTTTTGTCGCCAAAAGAATGGGGAATAATATAGTGTATTGGAATCATGAATAAAAGAAACATGTTCTCAGAAAAAAATGCACCATTACCTTTTTGAAGACTCCTAACATATTATTTTCAAATGCCATTTTTTTAAGGTCGCATACCTTTATGTGACTTTCTGCTGTGGTAACAGCCTACTGTCAAATAAGTTGCGTGCAATGAAGAATGTATGACAGCTTATGCACGTCTCAAACTGAGTCTGATTGGGAGAAACAGTTTCTGAGAAATGCGTACCTCCAAGATATAACTTATTAGTAAAGTGTTTCACTTAGACTGGAAATTTTTCTGTGCAAATCAGGATGTCTTGATTATTTGTTTTATTATACTGATTTCTTGTTTATTTAATTATTGAATATAAATAATTTTATTGGTTTTTGTCATAGTATATTTTATAGAATTGATTTTTAAAATTGTAGTATATTGGTAGTGTAAATGTTTTATGAAATAGTTTTTAAATTTTTTAAAGTAGATTTTATTTATTGTACCTTTTGTATCAGGGTTTATCAAAATTTTAGTATTTATTTTACTTGTCTCGATTTGCGTTGATTTATAAATAATTTATAGTTAATGTATCATAATTATTATTAAATTATTTATAGAAATGAGATGTTAATCGTTTCCTAAGATATCTAGTTTCTTAATTTTTTAAAGTTAGTTGTTTTTATTTAATTTTTTAAGTATAAATATTAACTTATTTATTCTTTAAGGGATAAGCTTGGAAGTTATTAACTTATAATTTGTTTTTCGAAATATAATAGTAATCTTTAAACCAGCTATCTTTAAGATTACGTTTTAGTTCATTATTTTATATTTTGATTTTACAATTATTTTAGATTTTTTATTAAGATTATTAATTTAATTTTTAATCTTTGTAATCATGATAGAATTAGTATATTTATTTGTATAAAATTTTTACCTTGTAAATTTATTATAAGGAACTAGGCAAAATTTATTTCTGGCCGTTTATCAAAAACATGTCCTCTGGAAAATATTTTGAGGTCTGGCCCGCTCGCTGAGCTGATTTTTAAAGAGCCAACCACAGGAAATATACTCGCGACCGGGTCTGCTTAAGATAGTCATGGTACTATTCATGTGCTACAGACGCAGGGCCGAGTACTGCTGCACGCAGACACGGCCACCCTGTGGCAGAAAGTACGCCGAGGTGACGCGCGAGCCTCTGTTTGCGCAACGCGAGCGTCACCGTAGCGGGCGGAGCGCCGTGTGACGCCGGCCGCTGCCCGCGGGTCTGGCGCGACGCGGCGTGTCGTGGCGTGTCCTGCGCCTGGCAGGAGTGTCCGCGCTGCGGCGGGGCGGAGAAATCGGCGCGTCCTCAGGATGCGCGTCACGCGCCCCGCCCCTATATAAGCGCCGCCGCCGCCTCGGACCGTCACTTCAGTCAGCGATCTCCGCAGACCACAACCACCTTCCAAACCTCACCATGGCCCGTTCTCTGGTGAGTACGGCGACTTGCCAGTCGCACCATGGGTCAAAAGTAACAGGGTAAAATTACACTTCAGATCGTAAGAACTTACTCAGCACAATCTTACATTTCTGTAATACGCACTCGCTTGTTATATCCAGAGTAAAATATCGGGGGCCAAGCGCTGAGAAAAAATTCCATCGCGAAATTGATCACTGACTTTCTTCCGTAGTCCAGCTGTCCTGTTAATTTTCATCACAATCGTCTTCAATGCCCGTCTATCACGATCACTCGAAACATACTTTCGTCTGCATTTGAATACAAAAAAGTTTTAAACATAGTTTTGTCTCAGTACTATTCACTTTAACGCACTCTGCCTGTTCCATGATTGTATGAGGTATTTAATTCGTCAGTTCCACCGAACTGAAGGTTTCTAACGTTTATTCATACAGTAGCACTAAAGATAAGAAATATAAATGTTGTAGGTGCTGTTTACGCTTGTGGCATCTTACTCGAGAACAAGTTTCATAAAAACGAATGATATATCGGTAATTAGAAGCCTCCGTAACCAGTAGAACATGCAGACTCCACCCCTGACGAAAAACTTCTTATCCGCATTCTCCGCGTCCACTCTGTATCACTCGAGGGGATTTCATAATTAGTCCTTGTTGATGGTTCTTCATTTACGCCTGAGTGCTTCAGATCGGGAAACGAATACAGGACGCTCCTTAAAAAAAGTTATACTCCGTCTTCAGGCCACTAGTGGCCTACCGGGACCATCCGACCGCCGTGTCATCCTCGGTGGAGGATGCGGATAGGAACGGCCGCTGTCCCGATCGTTATGATGGTATTCTTGACCGAAGCCGCAACTATTCGGTCGAGTAGCACCTCATTTGGCATTACGAGGCTGAGTGCAACCCGAAAAATGGCAACAGCGCATGGCGTCCTGGATGGTCACCCGTCCAAGTGAAGACCACGCTCGACAGTGCTTAACTTCGGTGATCTCACGGGAACCGGTGTATCCACTGCGGCAAGGCCGTTGCTAGCAAAACTTATGGTTGTTCATTAATTCCAACTGATGCACAGGGGTAACCAGCTGCCCTACCTACGGGTTTTATGCAACCCGCGATGCATTCAATTGCCACGTGCAGGGTTTTTATACTCTCTTACTTGCTACGTGCAAACAATTAGTCCTACAGAACTGGTTTATTGCTTCCTCTGTTTATGTATTTTATTTCTTTACTTATTAATTATTTACAAAAGCATTCATCTCATAGTGCATTAACTAAAATATTCTGATAGCTCTACAATGTGCTACAATATTCTTAACGCATGTTCTTATAACACTATACAGTATTACCAATATTCTTGCGCCACTCTATGACTGAGCCGAAGAGTCCCTGTATTTCTTTCAGATCACCCTGATAGCCATACACTTCATGCACAAGTAAATGATCCATTGACTGGATTTCCCTGCAGTCATATTCTGAATTGTCAGATGAACCCCAATTGTCCATCAGGTGCTTACTACCAAAACTCGTTCAAATACGGTTCAAAGTTGTCCACAATTTCCACCGGAGATTCAATCCATCGATCTTCTTATTGTAATCGTCCATGCAGTTGCGGTTCTTATGTTTACTTACTACCTACAGTTCTTGCAAGCTACGTGCTCAGTACAAAGACTGAATTACACTAGGGATAGGCTACAACACTGTCTCACTTATTTTTACGCGCTTCGACACGTATAACTGCAATCTGGTTCCTGTGCAAGTTGCAGATAACTCTCAGTATTTTATTCGTGTTACCTCCAGAGTCTCAAAAAGTTTATTCCGGACAACGGACTCGGACTGCCAGTGCTACACGTGTAGCTGTACTTGTCTTCAGTCTGCCTTCTAAGATAAGTCACAGGGTCAAAACTGCCTTTCGTGTTCCTGCAGTTCTCCGTAACTCAAACTGATCTTCTCGAGGTCGAGATCAACCAGTCTTTCCATTGTTCTGTAAATAATACACGAAACGACATACTGCTAGCGTATTGTGGACGACCGTCACCGAAGTGCCAACTGAGCGGATAACTGCGATTTGTCCTTCCTTTGAGCTCTGTAATGTCTGAGAAGATAGTGAACTGACGGGTCAGAAGACTTTGCGGTATGTCGTGGTATATGTGGTAAACAGGAGACAGTAGACTCAACTGTAGCTCTACTGGTGAGGCAGCAGGTGGAGTGACCGCCCCGGCTCCTGTGTCCGCAGGCTGTCGCCGTGCTGCTGGTGCTGTCCCTGGCGTTCTCGGGCGCGCTCGCGGGTCTGCTGCCCTACGCGGTGGCGCCGTACGGCAGCTCGTACACGGCGCACGCCATCAACCACGAGGTGGCCGCCCCCGTGGCGGTGCCCGCCGCCGCCCCGCTGGTCGCCGCCCCCGCCGCCCCCCTGGTCGCCGCCGCCCACGCGCCGCTGCTCGCCGCCCCCGCGCACTACACCTACCTGGCACGCCGCTAAGTGCTAGACTGCTGTCGCGCTGGCCGGTCGGGTAGATGCGGCGGCGGCGGCGGCCGCGCCACCGCCCTGGCAGCAGAACCGCCTCTGGACGAAAGCCGACACTGCGACCGACCTCGGCTGCGCCTCTGCTGTGGCGTCTACCGCCGCCGCAGAGGCCTCTCCAGACGGCAGCCACCGACCCTGCAAGACCAGCCGCAGACTTCCCGAGGGACCAGCGCTCAGCACGGCGTTCAGTGGGAGTCGACCGTGTCCTGATCCTCTGCAACACCCATCTTTCATACTTTTGTACAACCAAAAATATTTGCTCAAATTAATTGCGTAACTGTTGTAAATAAAAACGTTTCAAGCATAACTGTCCAGTCTATCTCTGCTCACCCTACAAACAACTAATATTAGCAAAAAAGTTGTCGTGCTGCAAATAAGTGCACTGTAAAAGTGATTCTTCAGATGTAAGGCTGAATCGGCTAAACAGGCTTAGGAATCTCACCATACTGACAAGTCAGTGTCGGGATTAAAGACGAGTTTTTCAGCTCTGTACTCAATCTCGCACATGTTGTCACACAAAAGATATTACATTCCGAGGTTTCTACCTAACTAACGATTCTGTTTCTCTTGAATGTAATCTTTCCTTATGGACGTTGAATGTTTTGTGATTGCAATTTCCACATTTTCACATTTACAGACATACTTAAAGCACACATTATCATCAGATAAACCTGGAAACCTAAATAGTACGGGAGACCAGGGCGCGCGTACACGTAATTTTTTCAGAATTTTTAGATTTTTTGCTATATTTATCGTGATTAAAATTACATAATCTTACAAAATGTTAATAAAGTATAATTTACAAACAATCAAAACAAATGGTTCAAATGGCGCTAAGCACTATGGGACAACATCTGACATCATCAGCCCCTTAGACTTAGAGCTACTGAAACCTAACTAACCTAAAACATCACACACATCAATGCCCGAGGCAGGGTTCGAATGGTTGAAATGGCTCTAAGCATTATGGGACTTAACATCTGAGGTCAGCAGTCCCCTAGAACTTAGAACTACTTAATCCTAACTAACCTAAGGACATCACACACATCCATGCCCGAGGCAGGATTCGAACCTGCGACCGTAGCACCAGCGCGGTTCCGGACTGAAGCGCCTAGAACCGCTCGGCCACAGGGCCCGTGTTACAAACAATCCTGTTGAAGGAACATCTACAACTGAGCATCATGCCAGAGGTTGAAAATACGGCTACAGCTGTAAAGTTCTTTTATTATCTCACAACCGTTTTCGGGCTCTTAAACGCCCACCTTCAGGTGTCGTAACTTGGTGCTGTGAACCCCGAGCGTCGCAGTGGACGTGTACATGGCACGGTGCAATACCTACGAGCGCAGAGCACACTCTTGATTTCTTTTTGATTGTTTGTATCTTTTGAAATGGTGAATATGAAGGCAATTTTCAATCTCTTTATCAGACTGCAGCAGATTATAATAGAAAGGAAGAAGAACAGGATGGGGCATTCGTTCAGACGCGAATGGCTGCTAACAGACGCTTTGTAAGGACTGGTTTGTGAGAGAAGATTGAGGAGGAGATACAAGATGACAGACTACATAAACGGAAGCGAAATGAAGATCATCAGAAGTAGTCCTGTCCACGTTTTTCTTGCCCTTAGCAGCCCTTGCCCTCATAGAAATAATTTCTACAGACTGAGATTGATTAGGTTTTAATAGCTTTTTTTAACAACTTCTGTTTTTTTAGTCTCCTGCACGCTCTTTTTTTTAGATTATGTTTCTAACTATGGCTGTCTTCAAGTTTTCTTGTTCTTGATTTGGATATCAGTTAGGATGGCAATGGAAAATAGTCCGCAGACGTGCCAGAACAGAACTACGTAAAGGTAATTACATCGACAGGTCTGAAATAATTTCGAATCTACAGTAGTAACTTTCAGGCTTTTAAATTATGCAAATGTACGTTGTAAATTAAAATAACCTCCTGTGAATGAACACATATTAGCCTATTCTCAGTTCTAAAAGGTATGATCCCAGAGAAGTTTGGTATTTGAGTAAATAAATTTAGTCACTATCCACAAAAACACAAATATTTTCTCTGCGCTACAACTTTAACTCAAAGAAAAGTGTTCTGCTTCAAATTGACCCATGTGTAAACGTGCCCTGGTCTCCACTCCTTACAGAGAATGTACAAAAATAAGAAAACCCCAAAAACGCCTCACATTACCATGCGTAATACGGCATAAAAAAAACCGTTGGAATGGATAAGTACAGATCCTGTGTTTTTCAAGGGTATCTGATACGATTCTTAGTGGAAAGTTGTGAGAAGTTCAGGTAACCACGATGGAGTTGGATGGTGATCACTCACCGTTCTCTCCAAAGTAAACCATAAAGGCTCATCACTATTGAGATCTGGTGCCTGAGGTAGCCAGAGGGGATGCGACAAGTAAGGGGCACTCTCCTCTTCGAACACGGCATCACCATTGAGGAACAAACTTTGGACCATGGGATGAGGCTGATCAGCCAACCGAACTGGCGTTTAGTTCTGAAGTTTCTTTTCAAGTCTCGTCTTCTTATTTTTAGTCTCAATTGTCTTCAATGAACGTTCCTGACGATCACTCAACACACGATTTCGTCCGCGATGTGACTTAGCAGATGATATTTTCTCGTTTCCCTGTATTTTGTCGCTTTCCCTTTGTGTGGTATAATTCTTCGATATGGTGCCACCTGAAAAGCCAAACACTTCTCCATCAGGTCGATTAAAGGAAAACAACCGAAGCAATTCGGAGGTGGGCTGCTAGATTTGTTACCAGTAGGTTCGATCAACACACATGTATTACGGAGACGCTTCGGGAGCAAATGGAAAACCCTGGAGGGTAGGCGACATTCTCTTCGAGTAACGCTACTGAGAAAATTTAGAGATCCGGCATCTGAAGCTGATTGCAGGACTATCCTGCAGCTGCCAACTTACATTTCGCGTAATGGCCACGACTATAAGACAAGACAAATTAGGGCTCTTATAATGGCATACAGATAGTCGTTTATCTCTCGATCTATTTGCTAATATAACAGGAAGGGAAATGAGTAGTACTGGTAGAATGTACACTCTGCCACGCACCTTACGGTGGCTTGTGGAACATGTATGTAGATGTAGATACTGTGGTTACTGAAGCACCCGCCAATCGAGCACCAACAACTTGCCCACGTTCGAATTCACTTAGCTCCGACACTCACAGCTACATGAGACCATGACTCCATATTTTTGTCCAAGCCCTGCATGTTACTGGGTTTCTAGCCAACTAACGATTCTGTTTGTGTTGAATGTAGTCTTTCCGCTTATGGAAATTGAAAATATTTAACGGAACTGCGATTGCGACATTTTGTCATTTTCGAGCATACTGACAAAAAACATTTTCACCTTATGAATTAAGCCGGCACCAAATAAAAGGTAATAACTCTGAAAAAAATGCAAACATAAGGAACACCTACGTGGCATGTTTAAGTCCACACTACCACTATACGTTGACATATGCTACAATGTAGTTTCCACCTGTTTGGATACAAATATATATTGTGGCACAAGTATAACCGTGCTCCCACACACTATGTCTGCAGGAGTCATGTGGCGAGCTCAAAACCAGTATTTCTCTATAACAAAAATAACAAATGTATCAATAATACAAACTAAAACTAATCGCTCCTTTAGCCAGCTTCATGGCTGGATTTCAACAGTGGTAAAACAAAAGAAGGATGCGAACACACAGGCAGTGTGAACTAGCAAGAATGAATTTCTTGCTATCTGCAGGAATCATCATTTGCCTTGTTCGAAGAAATTTCGGGCTTGCAGCCGGTCATCGTAAACCTCATTACACTATATTTCGGCTGGACAACTGCCAGCCATCTTCAGGTGAACTGACGAAGACGTTCTCCGCTCCGTCTTACATAGTGCGCTGTGTGGCCAAGCGGTTCTAGGCGCTTCAGTCTGGAACGGTGCGACCGCTACTGACGCAGGTTCGAATTCTGCCTCGGGCATGGATGTGTGTGATGTCCTTAGGTTAGTTAGGTTTAAATAGTTCTAAGTTCTAGGGGACTGATGACTTCAAATGTTGAGTCCCATAGTGCTCACAGCCCAGCAGCAACGCACTCGCTGATGGAATGCAAGACTCAGCTTCCGTCGGTATTGTCGCTGGCCTCAGCTATCGAAGTGTTCTGGCGTCTTCGTCTCGAACAAATTTCGGAGATGACGGGAATCCACGCGTTATTCAGTCGGTAACCACTGTCACGGTTCATTAGATTTTCCGCAATGCGTATTTCAACGGATTCCTTGATAATGAAGTCCCAAAAGGTTGTTGCTGAGGCCAAAATCGAAGTTCTGTTCAAAATGGCTCTAAGCACTATGAGACTTAACATCTGCGGTCATCAGTCCCCTAAAAGTTAGACCTACTTAAACCTAACGAACCTAAGGACATCACACACATCCATGCCCGGGGCAGGATTCGAACCTGCGACCGTAGCGATCGCGCGGTTCCAGACTGAAGCGCCTAGAACCGCTCAGCCAGACAGTCCGGCCAAAGTTTTGTCATACTGCATTGAATATCCGTTGGAAATACAATGTTCCACAACTGCAGACTTACTGGGTTGAACTAGGTGAGTGCAAAGCTGATGTTCCGTACAACGCTCTTCTACTGTGCGCGTTGTCTGTCCTATATAGGCCATACCACAAAGACACGGTATTTTATAAATTCTAGCCTTCTGCAGTAATAAATCATCGTTCACCGATCCCAGTAAATCCAAAATCTTAGAAGGAGGAAGAAAAATCACTAACACATGAAAATTATTAAAAATCCTAGCTATTTTGAAGGAGATATTTCCAACGAAGCGAAGAAAAGCCAGGGACTTGGTTGGCGCGTTCTCCTCTTTATCCGCTTCCCGATCCCTGGCTTTAGTTGAGAAAGCCCTGTTAATTTGCATGCCAAAACAAAACAGTGATGTCCAATTCAAACTGTTAACCAATTAGCGTCAAGGAATCCGCAAGAGGTACTTTTGTGAAAAGGGAAACTACATGAAAACTCACTAGAAGATTCGAACTACTTAAGAGGAGAGCCCCCAGTCTGTTGATAAAGTCAGCAGAGTGCCGTAAATGGTGTGAACATAGTGAGTGTTAAGTTATGTCTTCTTGTAGATATTGCACGTGGGACTCTTCTAAGAGAATATTGGGATTTAATGTGGGGCCTGCTAAAGTGAATATTGTACCTTAACGCAATCCGGGTTGTAACAGTAAGCACAGAGCACATGACTGCGCAAAAATTAAATGTAACTTCAAATCTTGTTACAACTGTGGATCAGTTCCGTACAGTGCTGTTTTAATGTAGTTTCAGTACGGATCTTGTTATCAAACTTGTGGTTCATTTATGTGTATCGTGAGTTACTGTATTATATATGAATGAATTCTTTGTACAAGATGAGTCTGAAAAGTTCGTTGAATGGTTTCGGAAGATAAAAACAAAAGAGTTACGAAAAAGATACCTTTACTGTCCTACAAAGTAATTACCAGCAGTTACAACACACTTCTGACATCGGTTGTGAAGCTATCGAAAACTGTCAACAAAGGCTTCTCGTGGAATCACTCGAAGTACCGTGGTGGGCGTTGTAGGACATGTACATCATTAGAGGAGATGAGACCTGGTGCTACCAGTGCCATCCTGAGACCAAGCGACAGAGAGAAGCATGGTGTTCATTGCGTTCCTCGGCTCCCAAAATATGTCGGTTGGCAAAATCCAAGACTGAAACAATATTGATCACCTTTTTAGAGGTCAAGGGCTTGAGACATAACGAATACTTACCCTGACTGTCGTTTGGTCTCCAGATCGTATTGTTAACACCATGAGTCATCTCCTGTAATCGTCCCGATATGAAACAACGCTTGACCATAGTGCTTCGAGCCAGTTCGCTAGAAGCTTTCCATGACATTTTCCAACAGCTTTAAACAGATGTCAGAAGTGTGTAACGGCTGTTGGTGATTACTTTGAAGGCCATTAAGGTCTTTGGTTGTAACTTTTGTTTCCTCAATTTTCTGATCCCATTCACCGAACTTCTCCCAAGTATATGTAGCTGGCGTACTGATCACTTAGATCTAATCACGTATAGTTGATAACTACATTGGTAGTCTTAATGATTCGTGGTTGTTAGTAGCGATCTATTCAGTTTTTTATTATAGCTAAGTGAATATTTTCTGATATAATGAGTGACTGTCGTCGTAATTATTGAATTCCAAAGGCCGCATACCGCGTATTGTAAAGTCTTACGTAGTATTTGGGTTGCATGTGAGGACAGAGTCGAGTGTATGTATTAACTACTGTCATTATTTTAAGAAGCAGTTGGTGTTATTCAGGCCCTGTCAAGTTTATTCAGGCCACAAAGAATCTTTGGTTTAGTGGTTTCCATCTTGTTAAATTGGTCTTTTGCGTGGTGAAGAAAGTGTAAGTAAAAATATTGAACCCCACTTTTCCATTATCTTCAGCCCAAACCCACTCCATCTAAATCCCACGCTACATCTTTAAGATCTGGTGTTGTTCCATACCTTAGGTAACCATTTAAAAAAAAAAAAAAAAAAAACACACACAAATAACGCTCTTCACCGCTGGTAACGTCAAGTGAAGAAAGTAGGGTAGCACATTGGTTCCAAATCCACTATAAACATGATGTACCTTTACTAACAACTGGATGAAAGTTAGTGTAGGTTGATCCATGGCACAGACGGATGTCACAGCAAGTAGTAACTCTTTCACCAGCAAGCTTTCTTACACCAGGAAATACATTTCATTAATGAAACAACCGTCATGTAACGTAACAGGGCATGTATTTCTGTCTGTGTTTGCACTTGAGATGTTGAAAAATTCGTACTGGGCTGGGATCCAAATTCAGACCTCATCCTGTCTGGATCGAGCCCTTCGAAAAACAGTTCACCATTTCGTTGTTTTCCCAACATTCCAAACTCGTCAAGGTCCCTACGAAAGACGCGTGTCTAGCGTCGAATCCTGGTCTGGCACCAACATTTTCGTTACGTCATTACAAGCATACCAAACTCCAGGTGAAACATAATCGGTATTATCAACGTCCCTCCATGCGTTGACGACAATAACTATATGCACCAATACCGACTCTCAGTCAGATACAGACTTGCTATTCTATCATCTTAAATGGAAAATCCTAGTCTCTGGTGAAATGGAATTCTGTGGTTAACATCTCTTCGCGTGCAGTCAAAGTGGTACTGCAATAACAAAAAAGGGATAAAAGGCTCGTAACTTGCCTGTAAAGAACTTAAAATGACTGCAAAAAATTAGATGAAACAGGAGAAACTGCAATTTCAGTAAAATATTGATAATAACGTTTCTACTATTTTAAGATACAAATCATAGGCCGAGCGTTTTTATAAATTATGATCGATAGGCGAGGTATCCTGAAAAAATGTAAAACAAATGATTTTAGGTTAGCCTTATACCATGCCTACTTTTTTGTTAACTTGTATCAAACTGTAAGTACCAAAATAATCCATCAAAACTTCCGTGACCTGTAGAATTGATTTTATATAAGTGGCATGCCCTGCTGCAGTAAGGAAAATACGGGAGTCAGTCGAAAAATGCTTATCTCGAAGCACAGTTTTTTCGATTTTTCATTATCCGTTACCTCCATCCTGAAGATCTAACTTACCGCACTTACGCACATAAAATATGTGCTTAATATCCGATCCGAGGCATAAATGTAGTTTTAACTAACGTAGGGAACATAATCCTCGTTTCATCTTTCTCACCTATATCTTGGCGTGCGAACGATTTCGCGTTTTTTTGTGCAGAAAGAGAGTAGCAGAGAAACAGTGGCTGTGGAAGAGAGTGTAGACAGTGCTAGTGGGAGAGAAAGAGAGAGGAGACGGTGGTTGGTTGGAGGGAAAAAGTGGCAGTGAAAGAGTAAGAGAGATGGATTAAAACAACAGCAGTGGAAGCCAAAGAGAGTGGAGATATTGACGGTCAGTGAGAGACAGTGGAAATAAAAGAGAAAGAGAGGTGGATGGAGATAAAAGAAGTGGAAGCACAAAAGAGAAGAGACAGTGGAAATGAAAAATACAGATGAATGGATACCATACATTGGCTTACGAGGTCTGGACTCCCGAGACCGGCGAACTTTAACGCGTAAGTATAAGGGAGGACACATTCTGGAGCGAAATTTTGAACACCTTCGTATATGTGAGAAAATAAGAAATGAGTAGGAACCCCCATCCCCCACCCTCCCCTCTCACTCCTGACCTGCCGAGCTATGGTGGAGATAGTGGCAGCGGCAAAGAGAGACAAAAGGAGACAGTGTGAGAAAGGAAACAGTGACCGTGGGATATACTGCTAATCAATGGAAAGAAGAAGAGACATATATAGACAGTGACACTGAGAAGAAGATGCTGAGTTTGAAGGATTCACTCTAAAGAGAGACTAGGTAAAAGGATTCAGAAAGTTGCGTGTTAAGAGAGCGCGAACGTGTTTACATGCTAGAATTTTCGGTGAGGAAGGCGGAATGAGATTTCAGGCAGCCGGTTCTCCACCTTTCTGTCAGAGTTCTTTAAAGATGGTCAGATAGTCCTTCTTTCTGCTCCGAGAAGGGCTTTTCCCGCTGATTTTGTTAATACACTGAAGAATCACAATCGTGATAAATCAGTTACATAGTACGTATGACTGATGGATAGCTGTGCTTCAGTCCAAGCGATTGTCACTTTTTATCAGCGGTTCCGGGCAACGCACTCAACAATGAAAGAATGCGCGACACGTCACGAGCGGTTGTCTGGCACCATTGCGATACTTATTCGCGACGAGGTAACTCCTTCTGAGTGGCTACCTGTGCTGTGTTAAGTGTTGCGTGGTATTTAACTAACAACGTACAAAGGCACAAGCTTTCGAACGTTGTCTGAACTTTCTCGAGTTCTAAAAAGAAGACAGAAAGCCCGTATCAGATTGGATTATGTTGAGGAACAAACAAGTAAGTGAACAGTCACCGTCTTTTCACAGAGTTTTCATATCTACGCCATTATGTTCTGATGCGGCCATTCACTATTCTCTAATCCTGCTGAACGTTTTGGTCTCACTTGTTCAATCAAAAATATAAACATTTCAGTACTTTCAACTCCATTTTCTGAGAGAAGCGATTCCTTCTATTGATACAAGTTACAGTACAAGCTACGAGAGTAGTTTTACAAAAGCGTTTGACTTCGTCGTTCATTAACGTTTACAGTATGTACTGTGTAATCGTTGTAAAATGAGCGTGGACCACTATTTTTGCGTTCTGTTCATTGAAGCGGACTTTTTTTACTGTCAACTATGCTTGGCCACAGTCGTACTGCTGTAACATTACGTTGCGTTCGACATATTATGGCTTTTATCCCTCATTTTATAGAAATATAGGTTTTATTTTGTGCTATGTGAGCGGTCATTTGTAGTGGTAAGTGCATAAATTGCATAACTGGTCCTGTTGCTGTGATTTTTATCGTTGTATGAGCTATGTCATTAAAATAAGAGGAAATTTGAATATTAAATACAACAGATAGTCAGCAGTGTACAACCTTCGGATTCTCTTTCAAGAATGACTTTTTCACTCTACAGCTATGTGTTTGCTGCAATATGAGCGACGTTCAGTCAGTAATGCAATACTGTAAAAAGAGGAGCGTTCAGTGAGTAACGCAACACACATTTTTCTGAAAGCAGCTTGGTTTAATTAAGGATTCCAGTATACCATATTATTCCCCACTCTTTTGTCTACAATCCCTGTATTTTAACACAGAGCTCTGTCCTCCGCTTATGTAGCAGTTATATTTTGAGTTCAGGGAGTATGTCTCCTGGCTAAACTTAATAGTTCAATTTTTACCGTTTTTTACTCCAACATTTCATCACAGAAACAAAATTTGATTGAAGTTGCTACGCTTTTTCCAAGAAGTTATTTACTCACATTTGTCATTCTAAGCCAGAGATCTTAGTTCAAATGTGGCATACACAGTTTTAGTATGCTTGGCAGTAACAGAGCCAGTTGCATAGTTTTGTAGACGTGCGTCACTCACTGAATGCGTGAATGGTTACTTGCGCTTAATTCGGTGCTGCGAAGTCGAGTCGGCGGAGGTACTGCCAGTCTTTTATCCGTTGACGACAGCCTCGTTGCGGCAGTCTGCCATTTTCACCCAAGAGGTTTCACTTAGGCGTTCACCTGGAAGTTGTCTTCCTATCCGTTGTCCTGTTACGTAGTGTCATGTGAGCTGTGAAAGAGTTACAATTGTGGGTCGAATGCAACACTTTTTCACACATCCTTTTCTACGAAACTGGAAGTATATTTTACTATGACGGCACTTAATTTTATTTCTGAGAGAGATGACGGATAATCATTTACTGTGCTTCCTGACTTCCTTTCTTCCTGTCCTGAGCTTTTCTTCACTTCACTTGACGTGTAGATGTTAGTGGATATGAGGTGGTGAACATCAACACCAGAAACGACTGCTACTATTATTTAAAACGAGTTGCGATGAACAGATTGGTTTATTAATGACGTGCTTCCAGGTACTCATCCGAGCGGATTCCACTTATGTATAAAATATGTACAGCTCGTAAGTACACCCAGAAGTATACCATTAATCAACCCCGCCGAGAAAATCTCATTTATAATGGAAAGGAACGTTAAAGCTGTCGCAACGAGAGCATATTGGATTCCACATGACTACCTGTACTGTAGTATTTACGGAAAGTTATCAAGATGTCAAGGTGTATGCACCTCCTGGCGGAAACAAATAATTCATTTAATGACATGACTATATGGGATATCGGCAGACGGGAGACAGGATAGCCAGTCATTGTACAAGATATCATTACAGTGAAACTAAACGACAATGTAGTGACTGATGTTTTACTTTAAACACATACTTTCTAAACGTATCAGCAGAAAAGGTTTTCATCATTTAGTTGAAGAAGCAATATAATATACTGAGAATGTCATTCCACGAAACTTTTATCAACCGATATTAATAAACTAATGAAAATTCTTAAAAACAAAATGTGATAGAGTGTTAATGGAATTTCAAACAGAATTGTGAATAGTTGTTTCAGTTTAATAAGTAATGTCTTAATGATATGCGTAAAGCATCATTGGTGCAGGGAATTTTTTTCAAGGAGGTTAAAATTACAGTTGTTAAACCTCTTCATAAGAAAGGTGACAAGAAATATTTAAACAATTCTCTTCTAATTTCCTTATTGACAAGAAATATTTAAACAATTCTCTTCTAATTTCCTTATTGACATCTCTCTCCAAAACATTCAGAATAGTAATGTACGCAATTGCTGGAGTAATTTATTTAGCGTATCACTGTTTGACTTTCGGAAGGGTTGTTGGACTGAGATGGTTATTTATATAGGGTGTTCGGAAATTCCAGTTTCAAACTTCTAGGATTTGTAGAGGGGACCGAATACAAAATATCTTAAATAGGAAACCAAGTTAGGAAACGTACCATTTGCATTCTACGACAGTTTCAATTCAGATGTGTAACGCATCCATATCTGCTGAGGGAAAAAGAAAAGTCTCATAGTTGCTTGTCCTGGTTGGCAGTATGATAGACAGGATGACCTTCTTGGAAGCTGTGCCACTGAATGTTAGTCAGGAAATATAGTTTCAGCATGATCGTGCACCATCTCAGTTCTCACGTGCGGTTCAAAGACATCTCAACAAACGATGTGGTGGAAGATGAATAGGCCGAGATGGGCCAGCAACATGGCTGCCGCGATCCTCTGATTTAACTTTCATGGACTACTTCTTGTGGGGTCGTATGTATTTATTTACGGGACTCCTGTAGAAACAGAGGAAAATCTGCTGGCAAGAGTTCTGGCAGCTGCACTAGAAACTGAAGTGACTCCAGGTGAGAAGGAGAGTGTGTATCCCTAGGTGCTTGTTGGCACAATGTCTGTAACAACGATGGTGGTCGCCACATCGTGCCGCTATTGTAAATCTCAGTACTTGATATACGGGACATAAAATCCCGTCTGAGGCCTGCGATCATTTTTAAGTTAATAATTGGCAACCAGTGCTGTACAATCGCAATAAAGTCATGAGATGTTCAATTGACTCTTTTATTAGAATATGTTACGCGTTGTGGGATTACAACCATCTCCAGTCGTCACAAACTTCAACTCCTTCCTAACCAACCAGGCGTACAGCCTTGACAACTCAAAGTAAGTGTCGAATAACAGAGAGTATAATTGCGACACAAGCTGTCTTGAAGTATACGCTCTGCTTCAAGACTGCCTGTGTCGGAGTTATGTCATATATTATTGCACACTTTCTTTGATTTGTCAAGGCTGTACTCCTGGTTGGTTAGGAAGGAGTTGAAGTTTGTGATGTCTGAACATGGGTGTAATCCCGAAACCCGTAAAGTGTTCTAATAAAAGAGTCATTTGAACACCTCATGACTTTATTGCGATTGTACAGCATTGGTTGCCAGTTATCATCAGTACTTTCTGTACTGTACATACAACATGCCGGATTTTTTTTTCGAATAATGTAAACACGTAATTTTTAAGAGTTAATACAAACAATTTTGCTTAAGCGATAAATGGGTGATACGTTAAGTGTCCTTTCGAATGACTACTTAATAATTTACCGCGTGAGCCTAATTCAGTTCAGTCGTGGACGTGTTACACATCTGGACTGAAACCGTCGTAGATCGGAGGCTGTACGTTTCTAGACATGGATCTACACTCAGGTTATTGGGTACTCATTTCCCCATTACAAGTCCTAGAAGTCTGTAACAGGAATTTCCGAGCACCCTGTATACAGCGCGTCCATAATTAAAGTTCCAGGCTCAGAACTCTGTAGAAAGAGAGACACCGCTCAGAATGACATAAAATTTGAATAGCATATTATTAACTCGGGGGAAGCGTCACAGAACAAAACAAATTGAACAAAAATTTTACCAATAAATGGCGCTGTAAGAGTCTCAACGTAAATGTGTTCGGCTACAAACGACAGATGAATCGCAATACGACGCCTAAGGTTTGAGTTGCCCATTATGCCATACGTACTTTTCAATGCTCGTGACTACGCAGGTTCAGCAGTCAACAGTTGTGACGTTGTTAGTTACGGAAGCCCATCCATCGCGCAAGGTCGTACCACATCGGATGGGATAAATCGGTAGTTATTAAAAACCATGCAGAAAGCCAAGACTGCACAAAATATTTTTTTATTAAAGACAACTGATTTCAGCAGTTGTTACCGGTTGCCTCTAATAAAAAGTATTTTTTGAAATCTTGGCTTTTGAATGGGTTTTAACAATTAAAACAGATTGCACTTCAAAACTCCCATCTTGAGAAAATTCAATCAAATCGGTAGTTAATTGCCCTGAGGTCAAAAACCGCATTGAAAGTAAAATAATTTTGGTCTTTAATTGTCCTGGAGACAAAAACTGAATAAAAATCAAAATGACATCGGTTTATAATTGTCGTGAGACTGACGCAAGTCGATTTCAGTATTTCCAGACGCTGAAATCGAGAAGCAGCATGTTCTACAAGACATCAGATGGTCTTGGGGTCAAGTTCAGTGTGTGCCTTCAATTCAGCGACGTTCGTAACTGGAGCACTGAACACATCTTTCAGACAACCCCACAGCCAGAAGGTACACGGATTAAGTTCAGGTGATTTGGATTGCCAGGCTGTAGGGAGCTGACGGTTAATACTTCTATCGTTTCTGAAATTCCTCTGCAGCAGCCGCTTCACTGGTTCAGCAATGTGCAAAGAAGCACCACCCTGCATAAAAATGGTCATGCCCACACATTCACGCTGTTGAAGGGTTGCAGAGACGTTGGTGCGCAAAAGCTCTCAAAGCTTTTGCCTGTAACGGCACTGGTAATAGGACCTCTTAGAAAAAAATACAGCCCTACGATTAACGATTCCGTCAACCCGCACCACACAGTCGCCTTTGTGGAATGAAGTGGGGCGTGTGTGTGGATTTTCCGTTGCCCATATTCTGCAGTACTGCGTACTGACACGTCCTTGGAGATGGAGATGGGCGTCGTCTGTTTGCAGTCTTCCATGGCCATTCATTGTCTACTTCCATGTAAGCAGGAAATTTCATACCGAACGTTTGCCTTGATGGTAGCCCAGTAGAAATCAACTGCTGAACGTGGACGACCTAGTGTGGATGGCAATGCAGGATGTTTCGTAGGATTTTAGGACTGTGTTCCAGGCGTACCCAACGTTCGAGCAATTCACGTGCACAGCACTTTTGCACACCAACCTTCTACCCCTCCCGGAATGCTTTGGCCACTTCTTCCTCAGACGTGGATCAACTTCTTCCTCTCTTTGCCACACTGCACTTAAAAAGAACCTGTCCTTTCGAATTTCGTAATTATTTACTAAAGAAACTTATCAGACATCGGACCAATGCTTTTTTTGTATCCTTGAGTGCCCATAACTTTTGCACAGTCACCGTTCTTGTAAAAGAGCCTTATACCAGCAGCATGTGATCCTTCATGTTGACAGTCATGTTGGGCGTCTCGGTTGTAAACCGAGGACCAGCCTCGTGCAGCGTTTCTGTTGGTGGTGATATTCTGACCCTTAAGTATAATCTAAATTCAAATGGCTCTAAGTACTAAGATACTTAACATCTGAGGTCATCTGTCCCCTAAACTTAGAACTACTTAAACCTAATTAACCTAAGGATAGCCGGCCGCGGTGGTCTCGCGGCTCTAGGCGCTCAGTCCGGAACCGTGCGACTGCTACGGTCGCAGGTTCGAATCCTGCCTCGGGCATGGATGTGTGTGATGTCCTTAGGTTAGTTAGGTTTAAGTAGTTCTAAGTTCTAGGGGACTAATGACCACAGCAGTTGAGTCCCATAGTGCTCAGAGCCATTTTTGAACCTAAGGATATCACACGCATTCATGTCCCAATTAGGATTCGAACCTGCGACCGCAGCAACAGCGTGGTTCCGGACTGAAGCGCCTAGAACCGCTCGGCCGCCGTGGCCGGTCACCATCTAACTTTTTCTGTATTATTCCATGAGGTTTCCTTCTCTGTCAATAACACGCTGTTCAAATTTGACACCATTCTTTGCAGTGGTTCTCAGTCTACAGCGTTTTGAAACTGGAACTTTAGAAATTCTTCCTGAGCCCTCATCTTATTCTGTTACTCTCTCCTGTGAACGGGAACGCGTTATGCAGATCTTGATGTCACTCGTGTCCACCTGAAAAGTTTTTACTGAGTTAAACGAAAGCGATGTTGGCCTGAAATATTCGACGATGCCCTTTGGCTACACTGACTAAAGGATTCTTCTGAGAAATACCAAATTAAGATAACCTTAAGATGCCTAAATAAGGGGAAATCTCGTCGTTGAAAAATAAAAAAATAAAATTGCAACCAAGACTGTTTTTAACCAATACTGCAAAACTGGGACTTTAATTGTGGGTACTCACTCATCAAATAATGAAAGCCATAAGTAATAAAATATCCCCAGGTGGGATTTTTTGAGATCTTTCCAAAGTTTTAGATTGTGGAGATCCTGTTACTCTCTTAGAAAAACTCACATTTTTATGGAACTGATCGCCTTATGGTCAATTGGATTGAGTCATACTTAACGAACACAACGCAAAATGTTGCACTGGATAATTCAAACAATGTCGGAAAGGTATAAAACGTTAGTGGGTGGAGAGAAATCACAACGGATGTCCCTCGAAGTTCAACTTTGGGTTCACTCCTGTTCCTTACGTATGTGAATGACCTTCAACTTAACATTCAACAAGCAGAATTGGCACTTCTTGCAGACGATGCTAGTGTTATAATAAATCCCATCAGATAGAGAACAACAGAAGAAATGATAAATGGTACTTTCCAGAGAATTGTGAATTGGTTTCCAGAAAATAGACTCTCCCTAAACTGTGACAAGAAACATGTTATATGCAAACAGAGGCATACCAACAATTCATGAAGCACGTAATCAGGAGTCATTATATACAGAAGAACGCTCAAAATTTTAGCGGTACATACTGATGAAGACTTGAACTGGAAGAGGCGTATTACATTTTTTCAAACAAGCAGTTTCTGCTACCTTTGCTCTTCTTATAATTGCTAATGTTGGAAACAATAGAATCAACCTCCTGACATATTTCCACTCAATAATGTGTTACGGAATAATTTACTAGGGTAACTCATCACTTAGAAAGTACTGATTGCACAGGAGCGATCAGTAAGAAAAATATGTGGTGCTCACCTACGGACGTCATGTAGGTACCTTTTCAAGGAGCTAAGCACTTTAATTGTGCCGTCACACTACATATATTCGCTAAGCAAATTTAAACAATTTATTACAGTTTTAAAAGAACAGTGATCTGCATATCAACAACGCCAGAGGAAAAAATTACTTTTATTCTCCATTATTAAAGTTACCAATGGTGCAGAAAGGTGTTCAGCAATAAAAGTCTTTGGTCATCTTCCCAATAACAGGAAACGTCTGAGAGACTGGACCACTCCTACTGCACTGATTAATTCCTACTTAAAAATTTGTACCCAGTAATGTAAAAAAACTTTATTTTTACGTGTTTTTGCACGAGTACCACTAAAATAATAATGTGTTTGCTAATGTTAATACCAAGCACGTACACATAACCTGTAAACTGACGCGTTCCAGAGAATTTCCATAAAATAATCGCTCAAATGATCAATGGGACATGTGACTAAATAAATACGTAACTTCCGATGTGAGCTAAATTTCCCGAAATTAATTTTGTTAACAACACACACTGAGTATGAGGTTATAAAATCAGAAAAGTTGCTGCTTTTAATTTTTCTACATTCCGTATAACGTGTGCAAAAGATTCTCTTACTAGCTTTCATTTGCAGCCAAACAAAAATTTACTTGTTTATTTGTTCATCCGAAAGTCTCCGGCCAATCCCCACTCTAGACATGTAATTGTCTGTTTGTGCTCAACTGGTAGGTGACCCTTTATCCAGAGTCAGTAATACTAAAATTCCCAACAGTCGTTTCGCACAAATTCAGAAGCAAAATTCCTCGATATACAGCTAATGTAACAGTAGAGCCACGGCAGTTAAAGTTGCTGAATACTAACATATAAATAAAAATAGGAGAAATTTCGAAAGCGTTAACTTAATATTTCCTTGATTACGTATAATACCAGCAAATCGTTTCCTCACAGCATCCTTGTCCAGTTTCAGATCTTACTGTTTAATGATTTCATTGTCAATGGAAATTCCACTCTCCCTTCCTTCTTTCCTTTTGTGGTACTTTCGGCAAATAAATGAGAATACAATGAACAGTGTAAAAAAGTTATTTTCGTCTTACTACCAGCACAGCTTTTAATATCTCAACCTAAGAATAAAATGAATCAGGCGATAATGGGTCGCAGGGCTACGAGACGTCATCATCTTATAACCGCCGAACTATGTGCTATCGCTTAACAGTAATGAAGTCTACTTGTCAACGTTCTACGATTACGTTCTATGTTATTTTTCGAAATGCGATCGTTTGTCCACGGTAAGTCTGTCACGTGTGTAATTGTTGACAGGGCATCATTTGCGTAGTAAATGAGGTTTGAGCTTAATGATGCGACAATTTCCACACATGAAGGGCTCGTGAGAAGAATGATTGTCCTTATTGTATAAGGCTTTATTACGAGTCACTTTCCAAATATGCCAGCACCATCCCGTCTCCGTTATATCACATGAAACATTTCGAAAACATTTGCAGACTTTCACGAGTGGTAACACTTGATGCGGACGGCTGGGGCGACCAGATTCCTTTCCGCAGGCGGGAGGCGCACCAAGGGTACTGAGCCACCCACTACTACTAACAAATTTAGATTAATATGAAGACCCGGTGAAGACACAGGATAACACCAAGAAATGAAAAAGAAAGGGATCTGATATTTGGAAGCTTCGAGATGGAGTGACATTTAAACAACCTTGATTACGAGTTCAAAAAATTGCCACTTTCATTAAAGACTATGTGGTCTTCATTGGAACTACAACCAAATCGTCAAAGCGCTTGACAGCTATTAGCGAAAATGGGCTGAACATCAAGCCCATGTTCGGTATGGATAACGAAGTGACAGTAAATCGTCCATATCTTTTTTGGACCCAACTCCACTTTAATAAAACACAAGTGCCCCAGCCACTTTCCCACGACACTCGCTGTTCTTTCTCGTTCAAAACGCAAGAAATCCACCACAACCTGGTCCTGATTCCTTTGGTGTCGTTTACGGATAAATTGAAAGTAGTGCATTTGCGTGTCGTAGTTGTTGTACATTGTCAATGAATGCCTCCACTTTCGCAGCGAGCAACAACCAATAGTGCCAACTGTACTTCCTCTCTATGGTGCCATTTAGCGGGAAGAATACTTAATTCGTGAAATAAAGGACAAGGATACACTGCACGTCCTCTCTGTTTCACGTTACTTGCATCTTTCGTAGAACATTTCCAAACGAACGCTGGAACCAAACTCCCTTTATGTGATTTATTAAAATAATAAGCTGAAAATAGTTTCTTGGCCCATTCTACTTGCCATTATATGTATGCAAGAACCCACTTTGCCTGAAACATTGATTTACATCTTGAATTGTCTTCGTAAACATGTATAACTTTGCTAACAAGCGTTGTTGCTTTGGTCGAAGGTCCTAACGTGTTGTTTGTGAGCGAATACTTAAATACAATGTTGACTGGAATATTCTCTTTGCCATTTTGAAGGTAGCAGGGGTTAAATACAGGGGGGAAAGGCTATTTACAACTTGTACAGAACCTTGGCGGTAGTTGTAAGAGCCGAAGGCAATGAAAGGGAAGCAGTGGTTGGAAAGTACGCTGAGAAACAGTAAAAGAAACCAAAGAAAAATTTGGAGAGGGAATTAAAGTTCAAGAAAAGGAATAATAACTTTGAGGTTACCCGACGACATTACAGTTCTGTTAGACACAGCAAAGGACTTGGAAGTGCAGCTGAACGGTATGGACAGTGTGTTTAAAGGAGGATATAAGACGAACATCAACAAAAGCAAAAGAAGTTAATGGAATGTAGTCGAATTAAGTCAGGTGATGCTGCCTCTACATCTACGTGACTACTCTGCTATTCACAATAAAGTGCCTGGCAGAGGGTTCAATGAACCACCTTCACGCTGTCTCTCTACTGTTCCACTCTCGAAAGGCACGCGGGAAAAACGAGCACTTAAATTTTTCTGTGCGAGCCCTGATTTCTCTTATTTTATCGTGATGATCATTTCTCCCTATGTAGGTGGGTGCCAACAAAATGTTTTAGCAATCGGAGGTGAAAACTGGTGATTGAAGTTTAATGAGAAGATTCCGTCGCAACTAAAATCGCCTTTGTTTTAATGATTGCCACTCCAATTCACATATCATGTCTGAGAAACTATCTCCCGTATTTAGCGATAATATTAACCGAGCTGCCCTTCTTTGTAGTTTTTCGATATCATCTGTCAGTCCCACCTGATGATGATCCCACACCGCACAGCAATACTCCACTATAGGGCGGACAAGCGTGGTGTAAGCAGTCTCTTTGGTAGACCTGTTACACCTTCTAAGTGTTCTGCCAATGAATCGCAGTCTTTGGTTTGTTCTACCCACAATATTATCTATGTGATCGTTCCAATTTAGATTACTTGTAATTGTAGTCCCTAAGTATTTAGTTGTATTTACAGCCCTAAGATTTGTGTGACTTACCGCGTAATCTAAATTTAGCTGATTTCTTTTAGTACTCATGTGAATAAATTCACACTTTTATTTATTCAGGGTCAATTGCCACTTTTTGCACCATACAGATATCTAAATGATTTTGCAAGTGGTTTTAATCATCTGATGACTTTACAAGACGGTGAATGACAGCATCATCTGCAAACAATCTAAGACGGCTACTCAAATTGTCTCCTATGTCGTTAATATAGATCAGAAACAGTAGTGGGCCTATAACAATTCCTTGGGGAACACCAGATATTCTCTTTTACTCGATGACTTTCTGACAGGAAATCACGAATCCAGTCGCAACAATTGAGGCGATATTCCATAGGCATACAGTTTGGTTAGAAGACGCTTGTGAGGAACGGTGTCGAAAGCCTTCTGGAAATCTAAAAATATGGAATCAATTTGACATCCCCTGTCGATGGCACTTATTGCTTCATGAGTATAAAGAGCTATTTGTGTTTCACAAGAACGATTTTTCTGAATTCGTGCTGACTATATGTCAATAAATCGTTTTCTTCGAGGTACTTTATAATGTTCGAATACAGTATATGTTCTAAAAACCTACTGCAAATCGACGTTAGTGATATAGTCTTGTAATTCAGCGGATTACTCCTACTTCCCTTCTTGGGTATTGGTGTGACTTGAGCAATTTTCCAGTCTTTAGATACGGATGTTTCTGCGAGCGAGTGGTTGTGTATAATTGTTAAATAGGGAGCTACTTTATCAGCATATTCCGAGAGAAACCTGACTGGTATACAATCTGGACCGGAGGCCTTGCCTTTATTAAGTGATTTAAGCTGCTTTGTTACACCGAGGATATTTACTTCTATGTTTCTCATCTTGGTAGTTGTTCTTGATTAGAGTTCAGGAATATTTACTTCGTCTTCTTTGGTGAAGGAGCTCCGGAAAACCGTGTTTAATAACTCTGCTTTAGTGGCACTGTCATCAGTGACTTCACCGTTGTTATCGCGCAGTGAAGGTATTGACTGCGTCTTGCCACTGGTGTGCTTTACGTATGAGCAGAATCTCTTTGGGTATTCTGGCAGATCTCGAGACAGAATTTTGTTGCGGAAATTATTAAAAGCATCCCACATTGAAGTACGCGCTATATTTCGAGCTTCTGTAAAACTTTGCCAATCTTGGGGACTTTGCGTTCATTTAAATTTGGAATGGATCTTCGTTGTTTCTGCAACAACGATCTGACCCGTTTTGTGTACCATGGGCGATCAGTACCATCACTTATTAATTTACGTGGTATATGTCTCTCAAGTGCTGTTGATACTATATCTCTGAAAATATTCGACAACTTCTCTACACTTACATGATCAGATCGGAAGGAGTAAAGACTGTCTCTTAAAAAGGTGCTAAGAGCATTTTTATCAGCTTTTTTAAATAGATATACTTCGCGTTTATTTTTTATGGTTGTAGGGTATTCAGCCTAGCAGCAACTTGCCTTGTGGTCGCTAATTCGTGTATTTGTCACACCACTCCCTATTTGTCCAGGATTATTTGTTGCTAAAAGGTCAAGTATGCTTTCACAACCATTTACGCTTCTAGCGGGCTCATGATCTAATTGTTCAAAATAATTTTATAAGTAAGCATTCAGTACAATTTCGGATGATGTTTTATGCCTGCCGCCGATTTAAAACGTACAATTTTTCCAGCATATCGAGGGTAGATTGAAGTCACCACCGACTATAATTGAATGAGCGGGGTACTTATTTGAAATGAGACTCAAGTTTTCTTTGAACTGTTCAGCAACTATGTCTTCTGAGTCGGGGGGATCGGTAAAACGATCCAATTAATAACTTAGTCCGATTGTCAGGTACAATACAAATTCTGTTGGACTACTGTATGAGTTGAGGGCAACACTTGATATTTTTGTATCTTCACAGATTTTCCGCAGAGCCATCGCCTTTTTCTGTCTCCCTTGCGGGCGGGAGACGGACAGTGAAGATAGTGTTATCTGCAATGAGGACGCTCTTTGACGCTGACCCTGTACTCTTGAGCCTACAGGTGAGTAATGCCAATGAGTGTGAAGAATATAGTGTTCGGGCTTAGGAGCAGCCAGATCCTACATATAATAGTCACTAACCACCACATCACATTGCAGATGACCGTGAGAAGTTTTGCATTTTCCAAAGTTGTCACAGTTAATGGTAGCTACAAGCAAGACCTCAGTTGCAACATATCTTTACTTCGTGTCAAAGTAAATGTGCAAAATCATTGTGAGTACTTTCAGATAATTAATTAATTTTTCAAAGTTATCACAGAAGTATGACACTGCTAGGGTGCTCAGTCTTTTACACTTCACTATAGTCGGTACGTATGCTGGTTGATGATAGGATCTCATAAGAGATAACGAGCACTGTGGTGTGAGGCACAGAATAGGAACTCAAATCACACAGAATAAACATATTAACAGTAGAGTTGATTCTCCATACCGCCCAGCGCCTACTGATAGTTTACAAACAGTACTTCGATACAAAACTCAGGTAAAACACTTAGTTTTTGAGTGCAATCACCTATCAACACATTCAAGCGCAACCCTCCATCATGCCCCCTCTCCCCCTCCCCCTCTCCACTCACACGCTTCGCAGGAATTACTGCACCTGAAAAAGTGTTAATTCTGCATGCGTGAATTAAAAGAGATAACTGATAATTCTGAACCAGTAATGCCCTGCATAATATATTCAGTTTTACTGGTAAGGAAGTGATTGCGATAGTCACGTAACTCCAAAAAGGGTCACTACCTGAATAATGTAGGTAAATCAAATGTACAAGGTTTAAATTATTCAGACTGAAAAGAATTCTAAAATGGATATTTTGAGACAATGCGCGTACGGTCGGAAACTAATATTTCGATGTTGTACTAGAGTGACCGGTGCCTTCGTACCAAAGCGCTAACATTTTAATGTACAGGAACAGATATGCAAGATACACGTCTAACAAAATTAAAAAACAACATCTAAAGGCAGTTTTGCAGAGCCCCTCAGGCTTATGGTAGAATAGAAATCGTGTGACTTTTTATCGTTGTTCCACCACTTAGTGTGAGCTTTCCACATCTGCATTTACGTAAACCTTAATATTTCTGGTATTGTAACTGGTAAAGGCCGCTTTTGGATTAGCGGTATTTAACAAGGGCTCCAATAGCGTCGAAATCTGAATCTACATCCCGAGTGGACACTGCTCATAAAGGTGTACGTTACGCTATATTGGGATTGTTGATATCTTCAGTCCGAGATTGATCTCATGGAGCTTTCCACTATAATTTATCCCGTGGGAACCGTTTTAATTTCTAAATAACCGTCTTAACCTTCGTCCACGAGAGTCGGCTCACTGTAGTCAAACTTTGGTCTTCGTCTACAACTCTTTTAGTCACGTTATAGCACAAATTTCTTCTTTACCCCATTTGGTTCAGTGCATTCATTAGTTATACGATTTAACCACTGAATTTTCAACATTCTTCTGTAGCACCACACTTTAAAACAGTCTACTCCCTTCTTGACTGACGCACCTATCGCTGACATTTCATTTCCGTACAAGGCTGCACTATAGACGAATACCATCAGCACATACTTCCTAATACTGAAATGTATGTATGTTAATAAAATTCCTACTTAACATTATTTCTTTCCTTGCTATTTCCAATCTACAACTGATACCATCTCTATTTGAGCCACCATCAGTTATTTTGGAGCTCAAATAACAAACACATCAATACATTGCCTCACAAAAAACGTGAAGCATCCACAAAGGGAGGAAAAAACTAAATGAAACTTAGCCACCATCAGTTATTTTGGAGTTCAAATAGCAAACACATCAACTACACTGCCTGACAAAAAAGTGAAGCATCCGAAAAGGGAGGAAAAAACTAAATGAAACTTCACAGGTTGATAGAGTATGTGTAGTAACTTCAATAATTACGAAATAGAATCAATTTACAAGAACAAGTTAGTATTATAGTTCGTATCAGTAAGACTTTACACCCTCTCTTTGTCTGGATGTTTGCGATAGATTGAGTGGGGAATGACCTGCTCGACCTTCAGTTTGGAGACCTATGAGTGAACAAAATCCGGTAACAAACCTCCCTTCGTGTTTCTACCCGCCACGTAGTCACAACCCCGGAACACAACTTATCCCTTAGTATTCCTCTACTGCACTTATATGTGGTACACACATTTAACATTAGTTTTCGACTCACTTAATTTAGAGATAAATTTTTATTTTATACCGTTAAAACAGTATTTTTAATAATTTGCAATTCTTCCATCCCCTGCAACGCAGATTAGTATTAGAGATAAATTTAAAAATTCATCTTCTGTAGCGAATTTAATGTTGTTTAGTTTTGTACCGATAAACATTTTCCCTGGAGGACGCGGTATTCGAGTAATTCGAGAAAAACAATATAAGTGATCGTTAATTCTACACCAGCGCCCACATCACACCGGTCAAAATTTTTAGCATGTTGTTCACGACACTCCCTCCTGTTGCTGTGCAAAAATTTGTGACTTCACGAATTTTTCTCATTACCGTCCATTGGTGGTCTTCTTTGACTGGGCTAGTAATTCGAACTTCGTCGAGCACCAACTAAATAAAGCTAAGTATTTATATGACTCAATTTAAGAAGAACATTTGCTTGATGCAGTTGTACGTCAATTACCTAGCGAGAAAAGGATAAACCTTTGGACACAGATTGGGAAAAAGTGAATAGTCTTTTCGACTATCTTGAACAATTAGACACTATAGAAACTCAGTCGAAGCGGTGGCGTTCTAGGAAATACGTTCCCCAATCTAATAACGAAATCTGAAAAGAAATAACAGTAAAAAAAACAAGCACTTGTAGGGCTAAAAGTAACGAACAGGGCAGTCAGAGATACAATATCACGAACAATATCAACATAAATAGTCATATGGAATTCCAAACTACAGCAGTTAGCATTACGATATGGGGAGAAGTATATCGGACGATTTTTCACGAGAGAAGGAACAAAGTCCTAAGGCTCATATAGAACCGATACTGAATGGAACTATGGGCACCATTCCGGTGACCATTATTGTTTAGATCAATACTTGTTACAACAGCACAATATGTTTTACGTGTGCCCTACAGTTCCTGAAAACTGGGTGAAAATAGTAGGAATTACAGGAACGAGGTAAGTAAATCAATATCTAGTTGTTAGTGAAAATTTGTCTACAGGAATACGCGGAAATTAGTCTGTAGAAAAATGCTTTTGGATACCCAAGGTCTTTTGTTCCCGGGTAAAATATACCGACAATTGCAGGAATCGATTGGTCATCACAACATAAGGTTGTATTCCATTTTGACGATGGTTTACGAATGTTTTCTTTTGGGGTAAATAAAACAAGAGCGACATTACATTTTAGTGCAGTTGCTCAGTCTAATGATAAAGTACCCGTGATTGGTGAAACAGCTATGTACAGTGGAATAGAGTGTTTTATATGATACTGTAATACAAAACGTAAAGAGAAATAATGAACACAATTAACGAAGCTCCAGGAATTTCATTACATTACGTCTGACCTAACACTATTATTGATTAAAAATATAGACATTTTTCTTGGAATCCTTAGATCATTAAAGACTTTGAGAGATGAGGATTGACCAATGTTGCAGTTCTTTTTAGGTTTAATGTAATATGACTTTTGACTAATCAGTAGCAAAAGTTGATCCGAACAAACTGCAAATTCTTGACGTTAGGCTCCGGCATTGGTCATCTGACTACCCAGAAAAATCTCAAAAAAATCTTTTTGTGATGGTTTCAAGCTAGTGATAGAAAACCCATGTAATGGATAACGATTTGGTTTATTTTCCATGCACTCAGTCTTAAGACTTGGGAACATACAGATGACAAATTGCACTGATCTTCAAGGCTGAGTCAGTTTCAAGCCTGAGCTAACTGAATCACTTTATATCTTATCCCCTATTTATTTCAGTTGGTGAGAAGAAGGCCATGACAAAGAACTTCCCTAGGAAGTGGCATGGTGAATGGGGTTGTGGACTCCAGGAACACACTGTTCGATGACGTAAGTACGTCTTAGGAAGACCTCGTGTCATCCCACGACGTCCGAGGTGTGTCCACACATAAAAATTCCCACGAAACGAAACCAGCATCACACTAATATCTTAACTAATACAAACCAATAATATGTTAACTGCACCTAGTTTGAAATATCCACGCTTTCGCGGTCATAGAAAACCGTTGAGGGAACAAATGCTATTCAAATGCTCGTCTATTTTTAAAGAAAGTGACTTGTACCCTTACATTTGCCACCCCTATGAATGCGTAAGTGTGGGAAAGACTAAACTAATTTTTGGACAAAACGTTTAAGTGTGGCGTTTACAATATCACAAATATAACATTCAAATAACTTAGCGATAACATTAAAATAACTTATGAGAATGCAGCTGGGTGACGTAGTCAACAACCGCTGATATTTTGACAAGTGACTGCACTGTCATTTTCAAGGCAAAACAGCAGCGAGTAAGTGCTGTGCATGTGAGGTTTTCAGAGCAATTCTAGAAAGATACACACTCACTCACTCACACACACACACAAGCACTGTAAGCACTACCCCCCCTCCACACACACACTGTAAACACTAACCCCCCCCCACACACACACACACTGTGAACACTATCGGCCTCACACAACCAGAAATGAGCTACTCAAGAATTTACTGATAGTGAAAATTACTGAGGTAGGTTTAACTCGATCCCTCAGTTTTTCGACACTCGAATGTTGCAGAACATTTCCTTGGTACTGGTCATCCCGTGGAATGGACCAACACGGAGATTCTGGCACGCATTTCCAGCTATTGGGACAGTGTTATTAAGGAAGCAGTCGAGAACAAAACAGTAAATAACATTGTAAATATAGATGAAGGCTTTTGCTTAAATTCTACATGGAATACTGCTCTCTGCCTTGTCAGAAAAACAATGGGACAGACTTAATGTTACCTCTCCTGTAGTTTACAAATGTTCACTAACGATAACTTCTGGCATTGGTTGTCTTCGGCTGTGAGGTGGCGATAGTGTTTAAAGTGTGTGACCACCTTTTCGGGAAGGTTCTGCAAATAGAGGTTAAAAATTAACTTGCGCAGCACTAATTTACTGTAGTTTTACCTTGGAAATTACAGGTTGGTTACCTGTAGATATATCGGCTGTTGTCGACGACGTCACATGGCTGCATCCCTGTAAGTTGTTTGTACATTGTATACGCCAGAAAAAACTCAGGTCTCACACAAATATAATAGCTTTTCATGAGCAATATATTCAAATTTGTGTGTAGTAGTTATGAAGTAGACATAATTTGTTTTTCAGTTTCTCACTGTAATGTACACTTCTGGAAATTGAAATAAGAACACCGTGAATTCATTGTCCCAGGAAGGGGAAACTTTATTGACACATTCCTGGGGTCAGATACATGATCACACTGACAGAACCACAGGCACAGGCAACAGAGCATGCACAATGTCGGCACTAGTACAGTGTATATCCACCTTGCGCAGCAATCCAGGCTGCTATTCTCCCATGGAGACGATCGTAGAGATGCTGGATGTAGTCCTGTGGAACGGCTTGCCATGACATTTCCACCTGGCGCCTCAGTTGGACCAGCGTTCGTGCTGGACGTGCAGACCGCGTGAGACGACGCTTCATCCAGTCCCAAACATGCTCAATAGGGGACAAATCCGGAGATCTTGCTGGCCAGGGTAGTTGACTTACACCTTCTAGAGCACGTTGGGTGGCACGGGATACATGCGGACGTGCATTGTCCTGTTGGAACAGCAAGTTCCCTTGTCGGTCTAGGAATGGTAGAACGATGGATTCGATGACAGTTTGGATGTACCGTGCACTATTCAGTGTCCCCTCGACGATCACCAGAGGTGTACGGCCAGTGTAGGAGATCGCTCCCCACACCATGATGCCGGGTGTTGGCCCTGTGTGCCTCGGTCGTATGCAGTCCTGATTGTGGCGCTCACCTGCACGGCGCCAAACACGCATACGACCATCATTGGCACCAAGGCAGAAGCGACTCTCATCGCTGAAGACGACACGTCTCAATTCGTCCCTCCATTCACGCCTGTCACGACACCACAGGAGACGGCCTAACGGTGTGCGGGACCGTAGCCCAGCTTCATGGAGACGGTTGCGAATGGTCCTCGCCGATACTCCAGGAGCAACAGTGTCCCTAATTTGCTGGGAAGTGGCGGTGCGGTCCCCTACGGCACTGCGTAGGATCCTACGGTCTTGGCGTGCATCCGTGCGTCGCTGCGGTCCGGTCCCAGGTCGACGGGCACGTGCACCTTTCGCCGACCACTGGCGACAACATCGATGTACTGTGGAGACCTCATGCCCCACGTGTTGAGCAATTCGGCGGTACGTCCACCCGGCCTCCCGCATGCCCACTATACGCCCTCGCTCAAAGTCCGTCAACTGCACATACGGTTCACGTCCACGCTGTCGCGGCATGCTACCAGTGTTAAAGACTGCGATGGAGCTCCGTATGCCACGGCAAACTGGCTGACACTGACGGCGGTGGTGTACAAATGCTGCGCAGCTAGCGCCATTCGACGGCCAACACCGCGGTTCTTGGTGTGTCCGCTGTGCCGTGCGTGTGATCACAGCTTGTACAGCCCTCTCGCAGTGTCCGGAGCAAGTATGGTGGGTCTGACACACCGGTGTCAATGTGTTCTTTTTTCCATTTCCAGGAGTGTATTTGTGTAAGAACAGTTTGTCAACAGAGGAATTTCAGTACCACATTATAGTTAAATTCTCGAATATTATTACTTTCCACACTTTATGGTCCTAACTTATTGCATACAAATTAGCATCTCATTATTTTTCTTGAAATAGTGGTTCAGATTCTTTAACGACTTTGCCATTGCATTAATTGCCGTGTGCAACATTTTCAATGGAACAGTTTACACTCTGCATCCATATCTCTTTAGTTACTCGCTTTCGTTATGGTATTTGAACTGAAAATTTTTATATGTTTTCTCATATAGGGAAAGATATAGCCATCTATACCTTCACTTTCATTGTTATTTCTAGGAATGGCTTCTTCCGTTTATAGAAGGGAAGGCCATGTTTACACTATCAGCTATCTCCCAAGAACTAACCTATGTTAAGGCACTCATCACTCAAGAGTCTACTCAGGCGCCCACTATCTCTGACAGTCTAACATCATTTGACTGGAAAACTTTTAATGCAACTAGTGCCCTGTAAAAAATTCCATAAATCATTTGCATTCATTGATCGAGAAAATCATACACTCTCTTTCTTCACACAAAGCAAAATAGCACTTATTTTTTTACGCGAGAGTCATTTCACAAGTAATACTTATTATGTGCGACCATTCATACTTCCATCAATCCAGATCAATTACTCTCTCCTGCACCTTCTTACCCAAGAATTCCCATAAAGACCTCTTTTTGGGTCAGATTCTGGCCTCTGTTATGGCACGTGAGTTTTCAAACAGTAAAACCCACTGTATGCTAACAGCTTAATTAATGATATTACCCATTAAGGGTATCTTCAAAGTAATACTTCTGTCAACAAGTATACAAAATCTATATAAAATTGTCAAATTTGCCTTAAAAAAAAGACAAATGTAATTTATAACCCCTTTGGATCCCAGCTTGTGGGGATTCACTTTGAATCCCAAGTCTATCTATAATACTTCAGTCATAGTTTGTTATGAATCCTCATAATTCCATATATGTTGAGTATTATGCATACCTTTCTGTTACCTTTTTTGTAACTTGTTGAGACAGTGTTGGCGTTTTGGGGAGTAACATCTTTCACACAATGGATAAAACGTACTTCTTGCTCTTAAAGGTAAGTTTGTGGCTCATTATCTTTTTTTTTCTTTTTCTCCTTCTTTAGTAAGTAACTCCTTAATATTATTCATCGTCACACTCTGTGACAGTTAATTTATCACAAGCAATTGTCTATATTTCAATACAGGTTCTCCCTCTACTTTTCCTCCCATTATTTCTGTTGGAAATACTTTAGCACATGAGTGGGGCATTTCGTTCAATATTTGTTTGTAGTCCCATCCTATTTGTCCACAAAAAATGCTGGGTTACTGAATATATGTGACATAAACTATTTATTTCACACATATTTCTCTACACCAAATTTTCCTGAGGGTGATATCTGGAAATTTATATACGATTTACCATCTCCCAGGCCATAAATTCTTTAAATTGCTTAGCTATAAATTGGGTACAATTCCCTGATGGCAATTTCATCGGTTTCCCCACAAGTTTAAAGCAAGTAGTTTTCATTTTAGGTACAATGCAGCTGGGCGCTCCTATTCTCAGCGAATGCAACTTAACTAACTTTCATCAACATTCAATCACAATGAAAATGTAAACCACTCCTCCCTGCCCTTTAGGCTGTGGACCGTAGGAGTACACAGACACTAAATCCCATAACATATTGAAAAACTAGAAACCCGCCTCGACTGCCAAAAATAGCACCTAGTGTTTACCTAGGTTTCGGCGTAGATAACTACACCTTCTTCAGAACAATAAAACCCACAAGTGCCTAAGAAGACCTTTGTCAATGATTAAAGGAACTCCATGGCTATACATTTATAAACGAAAGAAGGAAAACACAAACAGTACATATGTACAAAGTCTAAACCCTTTACTTAACTTAATGGTGTAACCTCCACCTCACACCGGCTTATGATCGATGGTCCACGACCCACCATATACTGCAGCTACAAATGGTCGCTCACTTACACTCTCGTCCCGCTACATATGCACATTCGTAAGACAAGGGAAGTTACTTGAATGCGCATGCGCATACTAATACGTGAAAGTTTATAATGATTCGTGGCTAAATAGCCCTTATATTCCCAACCATAGATCAACGTATTTCAAAAATAGAATGGATAGAATGAGTGATGAGCTACATAGGAGATGAAGCTTAAAAATAACCACACACGGTTGCTTATGCTCGGAAAGAAACATATATGAACCTATCTATGGCAAAAGATAAAGATATAGGGATAATAGGTGAGGTGTTCAACGGGCTAAAAATACCTTCATCGTAAAGGAAATGACGAAAAGAGAAAAGATGAACAGCTTCACCAACCGCACTCGCCAATCAGCGAAACATTCAAAAAATTTTCTGTTTCTGTGTAGGAGTTGGTCGTTAAGGATATTGTCTTTATCGTGTTGCAGATGCTTAATGATCTGCATTTCTTCCAAAACATCCAGTTTTAAGCCCTTAACCTCCGCATGAAGTAACTCGATATTAACTGGAGGACTAGGCGCATGAGCCGCTTGCACGATATGTTCCGCGTAAGTGGAGCCCTTAGTACCGTCACCGCTTCTAGTAGGAATATGCTCTTTATACCTGAGACCCAGAGCTCGCCCCGTTTGCCCGATGTAAAATTTTGAACAATCGCCGCATGTAATTTTTTATACTCCTGATTAGGAAAGTTTATCGCTCTTATTGTGCAAGGAGTGGATTAAATTCCTATGTAAACTATTATTAGTAGAATAGGCGACTATGAAATTATGGGCTCTGAGTAAACGCCCCAATTTGTAACTTATTTTGCCTACGTAAGGGATAGATATCGTACCCACTTGTTTGTCATCTAACGCATCCCCTAGGGTGGAAGACGTAATATTATTTTTATTTATTTTCTTGTTATACATCTGTCTTCCCAACTGAGGCCTATAGCCATTATTTATAGCAATAATCTCAAGTGTGACCAGTTCAGTTTCTACGCATCTGGTGCAAGAGGGATAGCTGTAACTCTGTGAATATTAGAATGAACAAAGGCCATCTTATGGGCGTACGGATGGGCCGAGTCTGCAGTTATAATATTATCGGAAAACGTATTTTCCCGAAAAATATCAAATTTAATGAGGTTGTCAACCACAGTTAAAGTGATGTCCAAAAAATTTAATGACCTAGTATCGGATTCTCGCTCAATTGTAAAACCGATATTATGGTGAAGCTCATAAAAAATCGAAAAAATATGGTCTACATCACTTTGAGAACCATCAATGATTAATAGAATGTCGTCAACATATCTTTTGTAAAATTTTATTCTCCTAAGAATCTCTCTGGCACTGGCAAAAAAATTAGACTCTAAGTAGTTCATAAAAATTTCTGATAAAATCCCAGCTAGGGGGCTCCCCATAGCCAAACCTGCTGGTTCTAAGTAAAATCTACCATTAAATGTAAAGTAGTTGTGTTTTAAAACGATCCGTAGCAGCATCATCAACTCATTGACCTCTTTATCCAAAAGTTTTTTATGGTGACGCAAATTGCACTCTAGTATTTGCAGTGTGTGGTCGACCGGTACATTAGTATATAAACTTGTTACGTCAAACGATACTAGTTTAGAATCTTCAGAACAAGATATCTCGAGTAAACTGGTAGCTAAATGAATGGAATTTTTAACGGAATAGTTTTTACTAAAAAAGAAATTTTCTTCAATCTTAGTATGTAAGTATTTCGCCAGCTTATGATAGGCACTTCCCGTACTGTCAACGATAGGATGAATTGGGTGATTTAACTTATGAACTTTAAACTGACTTCTCAATTTAGGGGGCTTGGGATTCATGTTTTTCAGCCCCTTCTTTCGGAACTCTCCTATCAGATTTTTAGTATTTTGGTTCCCAGCTTTAATTTCTTTTTGGAGAGTAATTGTGGGGTCTTTGTTAAACAGAACTATACCGTTGTCATTGAAAAAGCTTCGGTCTTGTCTACGTATTCTTGCTTTGTGGATATAACTACGGAGTTCCCCTTATCGGCTTTAGTGGCAATAGCATCATTTTATAATATATTAACCAACGACTGCTGACGCGCTGCAATGTTGAAGGTTCTTAAATCCCATAATGCTTCTGGCGTTATGGATTGGAGCATGGAGTGCATCTTAGAGATGTGCATTCTGATTTTCTGACACATACCGCAGGAGTTCAGGATATTTCTAACGTATCCACACGTGTATTAAAACAATAATTCTTTCTCATATGAATTATGCACTTCTTCAGTCGGAAATGAGCACACGTTAAATGTTAATACCACGTTAACAGACCTACTTCACTCCTAGGTATACATAGTAAACAATAGTTAATACTTTTATTTTCATGGAAAAGTAGCCCTTTATGGAGTTTCCAGTCCTTACTGCTGGTTCTGCACCCTTTACATAGTGTATCCAAAATTTAAACCCTTGAAGGGAGAATGCCCTGCATGTCAATTGGCTACGTGAAACGTTACTTTTAAGTAGAAAGCTTAATTCCCTGTGGCACTGTGCGCTACTGTCTCATGTGCTTCTGCTAAGTATTTGAATTTCTTGTCTCTCTTTCTCTGTAATGAGATGCTGACAACCTACTACCGAATACAGTTGGTCAGTGTTACGTTTCATTTTGTGGTACCTCCACTGGGCAACCTTCACCCGCTCAGCCTGCTAGCGGCCCAATAGAAAGCTGGCGAGATCCCATGCAGCGAGAGTGCTGTAGAAGGACATTGGACACAGTCTGCAACCATCCAGGGGGTAAGCAGGAGGACGCCCTACTCTCACTTGAGAATAGTCTCGTTTGCAAAGAGCCAGATGAACAATGAGAAGAGGCCCGAAAACTGATGGACCCTGCAGCCTTTACGATGTAATGTCAAGAATACACACGTGAAAGCATGTGAATTCTTCTGGCCTGGCAGCAGTTGATTTACCTGTCTTTGAAAGCAAAAACGCTTCGACAATTTCACCACACCACAGGCACTGAGAGGAGCGTACACGAAGCGCGAAGAATTCGCACAGGTAAGCGTGTGAGAGAAGTCAGCCGTCTTAAAAAGTTGTTTCCGGACAGTCAAGATATTCCTTATAAATCACGGACGTCAGCAGACTGAGTCAGAGCACATGTATGAGTTTGTCCAGGCCTCATACATAGATAGCTGTTACAAAGAAATGTTGTATCGCTGCCCTCACAAGAACTTCTGAAAGTAGAAAAACCTCGGAAGAATGTGCCAGCAACAATGGTGAAATAGTGAGGATGAAGTCAATTAAAGACTCGCACACCAGCCCACGAAAGACCGGAAATTTCCACCCTCCACGGAGAGGGGTGGCCATGAAACGGACATCAGTTATTGGGCGGCGTTGCAAATTCAGTCCGCCGATGGCAACTCTGCGAAAGGAGAAAATTTTGAGGAATCGTTGAGTTGAGGAAGGGTGAATGGTGAAAAGCTGAGTCTGTGAGGCAGTTCGAAAACAAAAGGACGTGGGGCTCTTCCATCCACCACCAATATCAGTGTGACATCGTAGCTCCGGTCACGCAACACACAACGGGCAGACAAAGCGGAGTTCTAACCCGAGCCTCGCCGCAAAACAGTGGGTGCCGACGTGGGTGGCGACTCGCCGCCGCCTCTAGGATGCGGTACGCTCTCCCGACACAGCGTTTGCCGTTGAGAGACCTGCAGGATGAATGATAACGAATAATGCTGAGATGATTCGTCCTCCCGTTCCCCGTAATAACTGAGTCGCGTCCACATCCAGCAAAATCGGCCCAGACATTTTTAGTGTTCTTTTGGTTTGTGGAAACGGTATTGAAATAAATATCTTTCATGTTTTCAACATCTAAGCAATCCATACAGTTCATACATCAATCTCATAAAATTTTGTTTTTTGTGTCATTTAATTACTGATATCGCTTGATTGTGGGCTCCCAACGTTATGAGACATCATAAACAACTTGTCGAGTTCACTACTTTTTGGTACCAAACGTGGTGCGATCTCACAGCTAAGTTAAACGTGACGTCACAAACACTTTCTCGAGTTCACTACAGTCGGCTCAAATGGCTCTGAGCACTGTGAGACTTAACATCAGAGGTCATCAGTCCCTTAGAACGTAGAACTACTTAAACCTTACTGTCCTAAGGACATCACACACATCCATGCCCGAGGCAGGATTCAAACCTGCGACCATAGTGGTCGCGCGGTTTCAGACTGAAGCGCCTAGAATCGCTCGGTCACAGCGGCCGGCTTGCAACAGTCTGTAGTACATATTTCTCGACAGGTGAGATCCAATGGCATACACTGATGCACTGGTAACCAGATAAAAGCGTACCTTAAAGTTTGGGTGTATTAGTAGTGACGACTCCGCTAAACTAGTTTTCATATTACTAAACTCTGACCTATACTCTTGCGTCTACTGCCAAAAGATGTTCTGCTTTAGTTACTTTAAAAAATGAGATGTGTTCAACACTCTCTGCGTTAAATCAAATCCTGCAAAAACCTGTCATTCCGAAATACAACTTCAATTTTTCCTTGTTAGATGGTTATGAACATTTAATCGTAGCATCTAATACAAGTGTGTTTCGTTATATACCTTCTGCATTTACAATGTGACCTAAGAACCTAACTTGACTACGATCGAATCATGATTTTGAAAGCTTAACTGTTACGATCTTGTAAGAAATTGATCTAACCTCTGAAGATGTTCAGTTCTGGTTTTGGAAATGACTACTATAACACCCGCATGTTATAATACATTTCCATTTAATTCTTCACATGTTGTTTTATCCAATTCTGTAATAAATACAGATACTAAGGACCTGAGCCTGTAAAGTAATACTTCGGGG
Organism: Schistocerca gregaria; assembly: GCF_023897955.1. Classification (NCBI taxonomy): domain Eukaryota; kingdom Metazoa; phylum Arthropoda; class Insecta; order Orthoptera; family Acrididae; genus Schistocerca; species Schistocerca gregaria. Next base: position 527,656,341 of record NC_064922.1, on the reverse strand, counting down.
AGGTAGAACCGACCATCACAGAAGGAATGTTGTATATATCCCGAACTCTACGTGAAACGTAACCTGCCAGTACCCAGAAGTTAGGAACGAGCGAGGAGGCGCAGTGGTTAGCACACTGGACTCGTATTCGGCAGGACGACGTTCAAACCCGCAGCCAGCCATCTCGATTTATGTTTTAGTTGATTTCGCTAAATAGCTCCACACAAATGTTAGAATAGTTCCTTTTCCAGAGCACAGCTGGTTTCCTCCCCGATCCTTGACACAATCCGAGCTTGTGTTCCGTCTCTAATGACCTCGATGTCAACGGGACGTTAAAGCCAACCTCCCTTCCCTTCCTTCCCAGAAGTTAGGTTCATTGTATTCATACATTTCGCTCCGGCGAGCTTCGACAGTAGCTCTTCTATAATGTGAATCCTATTCCGTTCTGGTTCTGTAATTTTATTCACTGTTCTGGCATCCAGTACTAGCTGTAGAGATTTATCTTCTTTTCTAATAACTACTAATGCGTTGTTGATGATTCTATTACGTCCCAGAGACAATCCTCTTAATTTTTTCTTTTACTGCTTCTTTGGCAGAGACAGGGTTTTAGAAAAAACGGTTCGTAGGATATTACTTCTAGGATAGATTTAAAGTTTTTAATCATCACAGGATGCAAAATAAATATCTATATGATTCATCAATAATGATATTAGTTCAGACCTTGTCTAGTGACATTCCTGGAACTTCGTCAGCTATATTCACTATCCTTCCTTTCGTTTCGTATTGCAGTCGTATATAAACTCCTCTATACTTTGTACATAAGTTTAGCAATAAAGGATATTTTAGCATTACAATGAGCAACTGTATCAAAATGTAATGTCACTATTGTTTTATTTGCCCCATAAGCAAACACTAGAAAACTCTCATTAAAATGCAATATAACCTTATTTTCTGATAATCAATCGATTCTTGGAATTATTGGTACATTTAACACTGGTGAAAAAATTCTTGGATATTCAAAGGCCTGCAGACTAAATTTCACTAATAACTAAGTAAAAATCTACTTACCTGCCATTCCTGTAATTTCTAATATTTTCACACCATTTGCAGCTTGTCTATGGAACATGAACAATATGTTGTGCTGTTCTAAGAAGTATTGCTCTACCACAGAGGTTTCACTAGCAGAATCCACAACGATGGTCAACAGAATGGTGCCCATACTTCCATTCAGTTTCGGTTGAATAGTATCCTTAGGACTTTGTTCCTTTTGTTATAAAAAAATCGTCCGATTCATTTCTCCCCATATCACACCATTTTCACTGTAATTTGGAATCCCCTAAGATTACTGCAGTTGCTGTTCTTGACGATATTACCTAACGGTAACTGCTGAGTAGCTGCTCTTCTAAAGAAAATGCAGGTACTCGTAGGTACTTGGGCTATTCACGACGCTGTTCAAAAAGAATAGCTCAATATAGTCATTGGGTCTACCTGTGCTTTTATGCCCCGTAGCTAATTCGCTGCAAATAATAACCTGTAGCTGCGATCTTGCAGCTACCCCCAAAAACTTCAAATCTCATGTGGAACCTCACACCACGTGAATCCGAAGCACATAATATGTGATAGGTAAAGAGACTTCTATCTAATCATGGAAGATTTATTATATTTTGCAGTTAGTGTTTAAGTATGTGACATGGATTGTAGAAAAAAAATGAATATGTTTGAAAAAATGACATGTAGAGCATTGTACTTAACAATGACAGAATAATTACTGAAAGAAGGGAATCAATATTTTAGAATACGTTACCAACTTAAGTATTAAAGGGATTGAATCTGAGGAAGCTCATCACGTTTTTGGCCAAAGGAGTTGGCAAAGGAGTTCCTGAGTCATAAAATTTCAAAACTTTTGTTGTCTGTAAGAATTTTCAATTCTGAAAATCAGTTAAAGGAGGAGATATGAACAAATTTGTTAAAATGGATGTCCAATCTACGTAATATAGTGCAATATGCCGCAATATCGACAGTCTTTGCAGAAGGACATGTGGCAGTTCCAACGTGGCCTTTTGTTACGTGGCACGAAGTCACCCACCTGGGGACAATGCCCTCCACTGTTATTGGCTAAACAAGACTCCACTATATAAACGTAGCATGAAAATTTATTTTGGGGTGATTGTCGGAAAAGCTCGATTCAGAAGATCCCTTGTGTTCGTGTGAACTCTGATTTCTATTCTGGTAGCTTCAGTCTGGTAATGGGGGTCACAGTGGACAGTCGTATCAATGGTAGCCCTCCCCAGTTGTGTTAATTGTCATAGGAAATATTGTTAGTCTGCTTGGGATAGCTTCAGTGATCGATGGTGAGTGACTAGCTTCAGCGTGAAAATTGACTACTGGTGTAATACAGTATTAAAGAGAATATCGGAGCAACAGAGTAAGTAAGCGTTAGCAGTTCTCTTGGCAATCGCCGGTTGTAATGGAAAATCGTATAACTAAATGTATCGCGAGCGGACGCTAATATTAGGCTATACTGGATGAATATACCAACAAGTTAAATTGGGAGCAATCACTATCTGCGCTTCTTCCTCAGTTTCCACGCTTCTAACAGAAAGGGAGTGCGCAAGGCAATGGTAATTTGCAGAAAAATTGAAGGTGATTAGAGTAAGCTGATTTTAATGTAACTACATTTCCTTGTGTAGTCAGAGTATTGACAATACCTATTACTCGGCATAAATGGAAAAATTCTTAACTAGTAACGTAATGTTGGCTTTTGGCTTCAAGCCTGAATGTAAGCCGGGGTTAGTGAGCCCTTTGTGAACAGAAAACAGATTTGTCAAGGAAAACGCAACTTCCGCCCACTCGCATGTTCTGTGAACTGGCGGGCAACCCGTTCTGGCAGCGGCACGCCGTGGGGAGTCGCGCTGAGAATAGGAGGATAATTATGTATCCTGTGTCGGGGGTCAGAGTCGTCTTGGAAAATAAGAGCCTTCTACGGGTCAATGGCTAGCTGGCGACACACAGCCGCGCCGAAAATTTCCACATACGTCACTTCTCTTGTCTAAAAATAGGTTTTTCTCGGACGGTGCGAGTTAGAGGCACCAAGAAAGGCGGAGCTGAGGGCAACACAATTCTTGGGGGGTTTACGACCACAGTGAATGATGAACAACCTTTGAGGATTGGGTTCAAGTTTCACAATACAAAACTATCTAAGAACTACATTCTTGGACATGCTAGCTGTAGAACAATTTTATGCACAAACATGTGCTATCTCTTTCATTCCTTATCTTCCTCCCTCTCTTGCCGTCGTATGTGGAAATTTCAACTCGATCTAGTTAGGAGGAGATGTCATAAAGCCGTCCTTTCCCTGTGCCATTGGTCAGTCTGCAAAATTTCATGGAGCTGGGATATGAGCTGAAGGCAGTCTCCTGTCTGAGTAGCGGATCAGTAATGCTCAGCTTGACTGGCCGAAAAAAAGGTTATACATTTTCTTATGCAAAGGCCAAGTAGAGTCCAGGTCCAGTAGGGAAGAATAAAAACATTTGAGTGTTATATTCTGAAGAAAGATGATTCCTATATCAGACAGCGAGCACGCAAACGTTTTCCAGTACCAGTCTCCGAACGAAGACCCTGCTGGTGTTGGACTGGGCAGGAATCAGCCGCTGATGGATGAGAGTGCTGATAAGCGGCCACCAACGTCTCTGTGGTAATCGCTGCTCCTCGAGTTATGTGTTGGTATTGGTTAGTCATTGTTCATTCTGAAACAACGGTCTCGTAACGTGAGTTCGTTTTCACACCAGTTTCGGTGACCTCGTTAAATTTCTCATCTCTAGTTTGCGAATGGATTACCGATTCATCAGTCGTATCCAGATCTTTATTATCCAAGAAATGATAGTGGAAATGTGGAATGGGTAGCGTTGGTTACCTTTGTATGCACGATTAACCTTCACTTAGCCATAGTAGGACGATCTATGTAATTGCTGTTACTTCTAGCGGAATACAGAAACCTTGTGCCCTCGCTAACTAGAGATAATACTCTTCAATTTCTCTCGCCTCACCCGTTCTCCCTGAGGCCAACGCACACAACAGTATTACATGTTGTATTAATGATGTCATAAGGAGATTAATGTTTATTTCATTTTATTTTATCTGTATGCCACTGCTACCTAAACTGTTTTGTCATTATAAAACCAACGAATAATAGTAAATGATCAGACGTAATGTCAACCAATCGTTTCCTTTCCATAGGTATTATATTCTGCTTCCTCAGCACGTGAGTTTAACAGTACTGCCACTAGCAATTGCACTTATTTCGATGGTAAGCGATTTCGATCAGTATTTGACCATCCTCAGACTCTCATACCATGATAGTAGGCGCTGGTGGTGAATGGAGCGGGTGTTGTAATTCTACGAACGTCACCATCGAGGATGTATGTGATGTCCTTAGGTTAGTTAGGTTTAAGTAGTTCTGAGTTATGGGGAACTGATAACCTCGGACGTTAAGTCCCATAATGCTCAGAGCCATTTGAGCCATTTGAACATATCGATAGCACAAGCGGTTCTGAGGTACCAGGCGTCGACCCACGCTGAAACATCTATATTAGCACGCGGTGTAGCCTCCACAGGCGGCACTGCAGCCGCTGACTCTGGCATCCTGTCGATCGTACAGATGGCGAATACTGTCCTGGGATACGTTATTCTACGGCTCTCCGACCTGTTTCCGTAGTTCCGTAAGAGTTGTTGGCAGACGAGTGACACGAGTCATTTCTCGTCGCATCATATCCCACACGCGCTCGGGTGAAGACAAGGTCAGAGATTGTGCTGGCCAGGGAATTTGCCGCACATCTTGCGCAGCACATTGAGTTTCACGGGCGCTGTGTAGGTGAGCCTTATCCTGTTGGAATAACACATCACCTTGCTGTTGCAAGAACGGCAAAAGAACGGGTCTAACAACATTCTCCACATACCGAGCTAGCCGGTATGGCCGAGCGGTTCTAGGAGCTTCAGTCCGGAACAGCGCGACCGCTACGGTCGCAGCTTCGAATCCTGCCTCGGGCATGGATGTCTGTGATGTCCTTAGGCTAGTTAGGTGGAAGTAGTTCTAAGTTCTAGGGGACTGATGACCTCAGGTGTTAAGTCCCACAGTGCTCAGAGCCATTTGAACCGTTTTTTTTTTTTTCTTTCAACGTACCGAACGCTGCTTAGCGACCTCTCGAGAAACGCTGAAGGTGGACAAGAGTTGCAGCTTCTTGTACCACACCCCATACCATAAGGCCTCCGGAGGTCCCCTATGGCTTGGACGAATGCACTCTACGAGTCAGCACTCACCAGGTCTACGTCGCATGTGCAAACGACTATCACTTGCCGTGCAGGCAGAATCTGCTTTCATGGCTGAAGACCACGTCACGCCATTGCATCTTCCACGCAATCCTGTGACGGCACCAGTCGGACTGTGCACGTCGATGTTGTGGCGTGAGTGCAGTACAGGGTAGAGGTGTGCGTGCCCGTAGTCCCACTGTTAATAAACGGATCGCAACAGTTCTTGCTGACACGCGTTATCTCGCAAGCCCTTTCTTCTGTGCTTTGATAGCTGTACGATCTACCACTGCTGCCCATACAATACGAAGATCCTGGCGGACGTCTGTACTGCGTGGGCGTCAAGAATGCCATCTACAGGTTTGAGAAAGTTCACGTGACCACTGATACCAGCATCGTTCCACAACTGGTGCAGCGCGACCAACCTATGTGGCAGTTCTCCGGAAGGAACATCCAGCCAATCGGAGGGCCACAATTTGAGCCCTTTCAAAACCGCTCTATAGGCTGTAGGGAGCACGAGTGCGTCTCCATGGCATGGTTGCCTGCTTACTTCAAACTTTTGCACCACACGGAGCTTTCTGGCTATGAGTGTTCCCTGTTAAAGAGTAGGCAGAGATGGCACACTGGTAGCTATGCCACTACGCTGTATGTTGGTGGACGACTTTGAAACCGTTATCACTACATCTACTATCCCCAGGTGCCATAAGCTGTCATCGGATCAAAATCGACATCGTTCTTCCAGGTGTACTATTTTTTTTCTCCGCTGTGTACATATTCCTCCCCCCAAATTATATAAAGTGATACATGTGTCTGTAACCAAAGATTAAAAAAAAAATTTGTTTGTACACGGCGCTGTGATAACCCTTACAGACCGCAATAAAATATGGCATCCCTAGAAATGCAATGTGTATCTTGCTGGAGATTAGTTCCTCACTTTGCTACAATTTTAACTGAACTAAGTTACATATAAACGAGGCCACGACCTGGTTCTACTGTGAAAGGGATATCTTACGAAGACACTAGGTACGTGTTCTATAGAGAAACTTTGCAAGGTGTGACGGATTTATAAATGTCTAACAGAAACTTTCGCATGTGCGGTTTGTCTGTCAACCAGGGCACGTAAATTATTAACACAATATGAGTGTTGTAATTCCCTCAGTAAGGCTCACACAAATTGTCTCCTTTAGCAGCTATATGTCTTTGATCTTCCATAAAATGTTATTTACTAGATCGTATAAAAGGCTACGACCCTATTTTATCATAACCTCTAGTGTTATTTCTCCTAACACAGTGATAGTTTTAATTTACTGGTGTAGCTCTTTTGACAGATTCTGACTTCATTTTCTTTATGGAGATATTTTGTAATTTAGTTTTTCTTTGGATATGTTTTCCACCAGTGTATCAAGCTTGTGCAACGTTTCTTCTTTACGGACTGTGAGGAGCACACTATGAAATCTTACGCTCACTCCTTTCAAAATTCACTGTATTTGGCATCTTCAAACAACGTGTGTTCAAATGGCCCTAACTGAGTTTATCAGTACCGCCATTGGCAATTGCATTTATCTTCCAATAGCAGGTCAAATATGTACCACCCAATTCAGAACACACACACACACACACACACACACACACACACACACACACACACACACACACACACACACCGAAAATGCGCCTGACGACTCTTAAGACAGACACCATCCATAGCTGACCCTGTCAAGATAGTATGATACTGAGTCAAACTCTTTTTCGGAAGCCAAGAAATACTACTGATTTATTTGATCCGCAACATTCGCGATATCATATGATAAAACCGTAAGTTGTGTTTCGCATGACCCCTCATTTCGTAACAGTGCTGGTATTCATGGATAAGATCATTCTGTTCGAGATACCTCATTATGTTTCAGCTCAAAACATGTTCTAGGATTCTACAACAGATGGATGCCAATTAGATTGAAAGGTAGCTTCGTGAATCACTTCTGTTACCTTTTGTTGTATACAGGTATCATTGGTGTTTTTTTACACTCACTGGACATATGTTTGGTTCAAGAGATGTGCGGCACTTTATGGCTAAAACTGGAGCTAACCCAGCAACAGTCTACATAGAACCAGACAGGTATTGCATTGACTCCTGGAGACTTGTTTAATTTTAGTGATTTTAGGTGTTTATTAACGTTCCTGTCACTAATATCTGTACCACTCATCTTTGCAGTGATGCGATAAGTGTACAGAGGCGATACATCTGAATCTTCTTTAGTGAAGGAACACTTCAGAATTGAGTTCAGTGTTCCGCTTTTGCTTTGCTACCTTCAATTTCAGGTCGTGTGCCAGCCATGAGTGCCTGCCACTGATAGCCTGTAGATCTGAATAGTACTGCTTTGGATTTTTTTCTGAAATTCACCTTCATTTTTCAGATTTTTTTTAAATTAAGATTTTCTGTAATGTGAAGAAATGAAGAAATATTTGCCTGTGTAAACACTCTGCAACTCATCATTTTATGTATCTCCCGTATGTCAGTAATAAATGTGGAGTTCACACGTAGTTGTATCTGCAGCCGCAACATACAGTTTTTATATTATGATGTTCTAAGAAGCCGAAAGCCGATTCGTACTCAAACGGATAAAACTTGCAGAACATTAGAAAAGTGGTTCCTTTGCAGTATTATTTATTTTCAATAAGCAATATAGCTGCGGTACTAATAGAAATAGGTGAAAACAGTAAATATGAATAGTTGTGTGAGTAATTATTGCGTTTCTTTAACTTCACTAATTTACTAAGTTATAATGAATTCATTACCGTCCTAGTAAAGGACTATACTTCACTGATATGAGTATCGATGAAAGGTTCTCTACTAACACGGTCTGATGCAGCCATCGGCTAAGAAGTGTTTATGGCCTGCTGACGGTCACTGGTCTGTAGAAACCGTTATAAGCTTTATGTGAGCATTGGTTCAAATAGACTTTATTGCTGACAGTCACAGGTCTGTAGAAAACGTTATAAGCTTTATGTGAGCATTGGTTCAAATAGAGTTTATTGCTGAAAATAATATGCTCACAAGTGTCCTTTGCCAGTAACATGGCAACTTTGAACATCTGTTCCTCAGTTATGATTGTAGCAGTAAGAAGTCAATAAACTACAACTGCAAATATACGTTGAGTCAGGAGGAAAGAAACATGGTTTGAGGGGTGATGGTACTGGTTCTTCTAAACAGAAAGCCTCATATGGACATATGCCCTATTCCGAAGGGTCTCCAAGACAGAATACATTTAATATCACTTTTGTACGTTTCTGTAATAACTCGACAATCACAGCTTACAGCAGAAACGTGTCACAACACAAAATTAAACTACATTACATTTCCTACAAAGAAGGTCCTATTCATTTTTTTCTCTAGAACCGATAGTTTGGGCGAAAAGAGCGCGAGAATATGGAAAATTGAGTGCGTCGCGCATGCGCTGTAGCTTGGGCGGTTACTGTAGGCCAGCTTGTGGCAGTTTCCCGACTTGATAGCCAACGAGTGTACTGTATCAAACTGTTCGTCCCAGCTTTCTCTACACTACTGTGGTACGCTGTAAACAATGAAAATGTTTGAATAATACAGGAAATACACTCCTGGAAATGGAATAAAGAACACATTGACACCGGTGTGTCAGACCCACCATACTTGCTCCGGACACTGCGAGAGGGCTATCCAAGCAATGATCACACGCACGGCACAGCGGATACACCAGGAACCGCGGTGTTGGCCGTCGAATGGCGCTAGCTGCGCAGCATTTGTGCACCGCCGCCGTCAGTGTCAGCCAGTTTGCCCTGGCATACGGAGCTCCATCGCAGTCTTTAACACTGGTAGCATGCCGCGACAGCGTGGACGTGAACCGTATGTGCAGTTGACGGACTTTGAGCGAGGGCGTATAGTGGGCATGCGGGAGGCCGGGTGGACGTACCGCCGAATTGCTCAACACGTGGGGCGTGAGGTCTCCACAGTACATCGATGTTGTCGCCAGTGGTCGGCGGAAGGTGCACGTGCCCGTCGACCTGGGACCGGACCGCAGCGACGCACGGATGCACGCCAAGACCGTAGGATCCTACGCAGTGCCGTAGGGGACCGCACCGCCACTACCCAGCAAATTAGGGACACTGTTGCTCCTGGGGTATCGTCGAGGACCATTCGCAACCGTCTCCATGAAGCTGGGCTACGGTCCCGCACACCGTTAGGCCGTCTTCCGCTCACGCCCCAACATCGTGCAGCCCGCCTCCAGTGGTGTCGCGACAGGCGTGAATGGAGGGACGAATGGAGACGTGTCGTCTTCAGCGATGAGAGTCGCTTCTGCCTTGGTGCCAATGATGGTCGTATGCGTGTTTGGCGCCGTGCAGGTGAGCGCCACAAGCAGGACTGCATACGACCGAGGCACACAGGGCCAACACCCGCCATCATGGTGTGGGGAGCGATCTCCTACACTGACCGTACACCTCTGGTGATCGTCGAGGGGACACTGAATAGTGCACGGTACATCCAAACCGTCATCGAACCCATCGTTCTACCATTCCTAGACCGGCAAGGGAACTTGCTGTTCCAACAGGACAATGCGCGTCCGCATGTATCCCGTGCCACCCAACGTGCTCTAGAAGGTGTAAGTCAACTACCCTGGCCAGCAAGATCTCCGGATCTGTCCCCCATTGAGCATGTTTGGGACTGGATGAAGCGTCGTCTCACGCGGTCTGCACGTCCAGCACGAACGCTGGTCCAACTGAGGCGCCAGGTGGAAATGGCATGGCAAGCCGTTCCACAGGACTACATCCAGCATCTCTAAGATCGTCTCCATGGGAGAATAGCAGCCTGCATTGCTGCGAAAGGTGGATATACACTGTACTAGTGCCGACATTGTGCCTGCTCTGTTGCCTGTGTCTATGTGCCTGTGGTTCTGTCAGTGTGATCATGTGATGTATCTGACCCCAGGAATGTGTCAATAAAGTTTCCCCTTCCTGGGACATTGAATTCACGGTGTTCTTATTTCAATTTCCAGGAGTGTACATAACATTGTACAGTAAATGTGTTCTGTCTCGGAAACCGTTCGGAATGAGGCGGAAGTGTGTGTGACATTTTTTGTTCAGAATCACTAATACTATCACCATCCCAGCATGTTCCTTTCCTTCTGACTCACCCTTTATATACAGCCATGTTGACTCGATGCCTGTGTTGCACTGTTGAAACAATCTTTTCGCAAGTAAATCTTGAACCATGCAAATGCATTGTTTTAAAAAACAAAAGACGTCACGCACTGAACTATCACATTGATGGAAAATCATGGTTTGTATTGTTAAACTGATAAAATGGTAATTATGAAGTCTAAGCACTGCTCCACTAGCAAGGCAGAGTATACAGGAACGCCCCGTTAATTGACTATAATTTGCCGGCTCTGGAACCTGAGGTAGTAATTTTCTGAACCGAGCAACTAATGAGGTCTAATTGAGGCGATTAAAGCGCTCCACGCTTTTACGTTTGGATCACATTCCGCTTCAGTTTATACCCTCTGCGGCGTGGTGTTACGCACTTTTGATAGATTATTTCAAACGTTAATTTGTTTCTGCTGGCTAGCGTGCACCGTTCTAATGGTAAAAGATTTAACCTAGGACTTGATTTCGTCGATAAATATGGTAAAGCCGCCCATAGTCTTCCCTTTTGCTCTCCGTAAGTTGAGAAGGTTGTTGATAGACGATCAGAAACGTACTGCGAACTGGGCTTTAATTTCCCATCGACGAGAAGATCATTAGAGACGAAACACAAGCTCAGACTAGACAAGGAGATTAAACGTAATAGGCAGTGCGATTTTCAAAGGAACTACCGCATCATTTTTCTTAAGGGGTTTACAGAAACCCCAGATTAAGTTAACTGAGTGGGGATTTGAACGGCTGTCCTCTCGAAAGCAAGTCCTGTGTCTAAACCCAGAGGCGTAATTAGAGTAGGACAACCGGTGGAATGCCCTGGGCACTCCTGGTGCACGAAAGAAAGAAAAAAATTGAAAATACCCGGTTTCCCATAGGTGTTCCCCTGCTTGTAAACATTCATAAGGTACAAAATCTGACACACCGACAAATTCTTTTTATCTTGAATTACATGTGACATATTCAAGTTTTTGTGTACATTCATACTGCTACTTTGTTTCTTACTGGACCTAGTGTCACAACAGCAGCGGAGTCGAACACCATTAGGCACTCAAGCAGGAGAAAGCCCATTGTGACCACTGGTATCAAGCGACACAGTCATGGTCCAGAGAAAATTCAGACGGCATATCATAGAAAGCCGACAGATGATAAAAGCATCGAGATGTGGTATGCGAAGTTCAAGGAAACCGGGAGCGTCTGTGATTTCCATAGAACAGGCGTACCTGGACCTAGCGTGTAGGCAGTTCAGACAGTAAGAGACGCCTTCGTGAGAAGTACCAAGCACTCAGCTCGCATATCTCAAGTGAGCTGGAGATTACGCAGACATCAGTACATCGCGTCCTACGTAGACAACTTCTTTTCCGTGCGTACGAAGTCCAGGTCAACGGATTACAGTGCTCGTTATTTTTTGCTGTTGCCTTTCTGGATGAGACTGAGGAAGATGATGACTATGCCAAACGCGTCCTTTCTGTCAGATGAGGCCACATTTCATTTCAACGGTGCTGTCAACCGACACAGTACTATAACCTGGGGGTCCGAGGATCCGCACACTGTGTTTGAAACCGTCAGAGACACCTCTAAACTGAACGTGTTGTGCGATCTTATGCACAATAAAAGTAAAGAATCTTTTTTCTTCAGTGAAACGACAATCGCAGTTATACCCCCCTTGAAACGTCGCAGTTATTTGTAGTGCCGCAGATTCAAGACATTCTGGACTTAGTTTTCTAACACGATGGTGTGCCGCCTCATTGACGATTAGATATTTGTGCCTATTCTGATGCAACATTTCCAGGAAGATGTATCGGGCGTGAAATTTCATCAGCTGGCTTCAGCGATCACCGGACGTAACACCATTGGATTTCTTCCTTTGAGGTTATGTAAAGGACCAGGTTTGCCAAACACCAGTGAACATCATCGCAACATTACGGCGCAGAAGTCCTGACGTCATAACATTCATCCTTCACGAAATATTGACACACACATGAGTGAAGTTGGAATATCGGCTTCGGGAAACGAAAGGAGCACACGTCAAAATTTATTAATTGTGTGTGATTGTGTGTGTGTGTGTGTGTGTGTGTGTGTGTGTGTGTGTGTGTGTGTGTGTGTGTGTGTACAAAAACTTGAATATTTCACGTGCATTTCAAGATAAAAGATATGTATCTATGTGTCATATTTCCAGCCTTATGCATCTCTGTAATTAGGGAAAGGCTTCTGAGACACCCTGTATAACGAAAGAGTCGAAAAAATAGAGTTGTAAAAACAGTCAAGTGAAGTCTTAATACGCGAATCATCTACGTGTTTCAACCAGCTCAAAGATCAAATACGCATTAGGACTCGAACTTCAATTAACTGAGTCTATGTGGGAAAGGCAAAAAGTAAAGGGACTTTGGAGAAAATTAAAATTTAATGTAATGGTATAAAACTGAAACTTACATTATTTTTCTATATAGCCTCCCTGTACTTCAACGCACTTTGTCCTACATTTCGCAAGTTTTTGATCCCGTCTGAGAAAAAGATTTTTCGTTGCACCTGTAACCAATTTTGTACCGCTTCAATGACTTCTGCATCTGCTGTAAATCTTCTTCCCCTCTTTCTTCCTTCAATGGTCGAAGCGCATGGAAATCACTTGGAGCCCGGTCTGAACTGTATGGCGCGGGTTCCAGCAATTCGCATTCCAACTCCTCTATTGTTTCGGGCATCCGTTTCGCAGAAAGTGGCCTAGCGTTATCTTGGTGCAGGATAACATCTTTTCGCAGATTTCCTCGACGTCTGGATTTAATTGCAGGTTTCTGTTTAGTTCGCAACACGTTGCAACAGTTCTGGAGGTTTGACAGTTTCGCCCCTTGGGGTGAAATGAACGGCTGCCACAAGTTCCATGCCCCAGAATAGTGCTACCGTAACACTACGAGTTCGAGTCTCGGTCCGGCACACAGTTTCACTACGAGCTCATGGTTGACGTTTAAATTTCTTAACTTATGGTGATGATTGGTGTTTCCAAACCATGCTCGCGGCCTTACTTTCCAGTTCGTGATGATGCACCAAGTTTCGTCTACGGTAACGATATGCTGCAAAAATCCAGCTCCCTCGTGACGATTAAGGGAAAATGTTTACGAGAATGTCCGTTCATCGTGCCTTACGCTACGCTGACAGTTCTTTCGGTACAGACTTGCACACGCTTTCCGACTACTTAACCTGTCATTTAAGATAGATTTGGTTGAACCATGGCTGATATGTAAAGTATTGGCGATTTCGTCCACAGTGATACGTCTGTCTTCCATCATCATACCATGAAAGACTTTCAAATTGTCCTGAGTTGTTGACGTCGATGGCCTATCCGATCTTTCCTCGTCGCTTAAAGTTCTTCCCGGTTTGAAGCGCTCTGTCCATTCGTATATCCTGCTTTCGCAATCAACAACTGTCACCATACTGCACTTGCATTCGACGAATAATTTCCTGCGGCTTAAAACGTTCCGCGAACAAAAAGTGAATCTCTGCCTTCATTTCCTCGTTACTACACAACGACAATTAAGCTGCCATGTTTCACGGATACTAGCAATGTTACCAAGCCCTACGACGAGAATTGCAAAAGTTCCTTTGCTTTTTGACTACCCGCGTATAAATGAAAGGAATTAGGCTGCGAGCAAACACTGAGGCCACAGATTAGACGAAACTAAGGATTTAAATATTTATTTCTGAAATACAAACTGTAAATATGTTTGCATGAATGAAAAATGTTATATATTTTGTAAGATAGACATAGGTTACCTACTTTGAAAGGACTTGTCCTAAAAAAAATTATCCTGTGTAAGCAGATTAAATAGCCCTAATTTCCGGGCTTAAAGCAGAATCATAATATGGGATAGAATAAGCATCAACGGGCTTACATGATTACAGGGTTAAGCCAGGTTGCGAATTCAAGCGCGAAATTCTAAACAAAACCTTCATGGAATCAAATGCATGTATCTTCAAAGAAGGAAGTAAAACTGCGGTTTAAAGTCCCGTAGACTACGAGATCATTGGACACGAACCACAAGCTAAGACTGAGGAAGGATAAGGAAGGAAATCGTCAGTGCCCCTACGAGAGAACCATCCGAACATTCGTCTTAAACGACTTACAGAAAGCACGGAAATTCTAAATTTGGATCGGCGGATCGGAATTTAAATCTCATCTCTGCATCTGCATCTACATCCATACTCCACAAGCCACCGTACAGTTCGTGACGGACAAGACTTTCTGGTTTCATCACTCGTGCAGGAAACATTCAGGGTCCGATGCTGGTGAAGTGTACTTTGAGGCTCCGTCTTTTGCGAGATTCAGACTGCTGAGGGACTCCAACACACCAGTCATTTCCTTGCCTGTTCCAGTCGCAAATGGAGCGAAGGAAAAATGACTGTCCACATGCTTACGCAAGAGCTATAATTTCGCGTATTTATCTTCGTGGTCCTTACCCGAGATATATGCTGACGGTAGTAGAATCGTTCTACAGTCAGATGCTGGTTCTCTAAATTTTTAACTAAATTTGCGTTGGAAAAATTAAATAAATAATGGAAAACAAATATGTGACAACCCAACCACCCTCAGTCGCAAACAACCCATCGCTCCATTTCCAAACTATGTGCCTGGTCGTTCACGAACTCCACAACCGCACATATATCGCGCTGGACTAGCACTCCTGCAAAAGAGGACATTGCGAAGAAATAGCTTCGTCAAAACCTAGGGAACTGTTTCCAGAATGAATGTTTCGCTATTCAGCAATGACCCCACTACTTTGAAAATCCCTGGCAGATTAAAATTGTTGTTAGATTGGGACACGAACAAAGAGCCCTCCTGCCTTTCTTGGACAATGCTCTTACCTGCTGAGCCACCCGATCACGACCTATGAACTGCCCACTAAGTATTTCTATTAGTGTTACTTCACTACTACTTTACCATCATTACAGTATCTCTCATTTACAGGTAGAGAAATGGCTTAGACACAGCCTGGGCTATTATTTCCAGTTTTATCCTTGACTGTACAGTAGAGTCTGCGCTGATCTCAAACGTCCTGGCAGATTGAAACATGTCCTGGGTTGCAGCTGGGACTTGAGCTTTAGAAAGAAGCAGAGAACAACTGGCAGCAGTGAGGGCAGGTTATGAGAGCTTCCTGGGCGTCTCACAGTCAACCACTTTGATGCGAGGCCGCAAGTTCAAACTCCAGTGTGGCTCATTTGTAAGCGTTGTTTTAACAATTATCACAGAAACAATATTAGCTGCTAATTACTCACCATAGGCATCAGAAGGATACAGAAAATTACTGTCCGAGAGGTATAGAGATTAACCTTCTATTGGATGTATGTATTACAATTCCCAAAATGGATATTGTCAACATTCAAGAAATGTCCAAAACAAACCATTAAGTTACACGGCGAACACCGAATGAAAAACGGAACGTCACAGTGATCACAAAGGTTCGCACCATCAAGATCGAAGGCGAACTCCTTGAGAGTTACAAATCGAGCAGGACATTCAGCTAGGTGTCCACTCTTAAAGAGTGTATATAGAACCATATTGGCGTAACGGGGTGATGAGAAATGACGGAATGTGATGGCCTGCAACCGAATTAGAACCGTCAGTCGTGAAGCTTATCTTGAAGCCGCAGATAGTGCTATAATATGTTTCATAGACACGGAGAAAACAAACATCCAGAGGCTGAATTTGTCCATTGCTTTCAGGTGATATGAACTGCAAGTCAGACACTCTTCAGGAGGGATAGGAGTGTGTTTCTTATCCGCAGACCAGGAATTAAGCAAGAGCAAGTTATTTTGATCATTTATTGGTCAAAAGCAGTGTTGACTTACGCCCATTTTCCAAGTCATGCTTGCTGCGAGGTAAATATTCCCTTCTGCCCTTGCAAGATCTCACATACGAGAAAGAATCGTAGGGGGCAAAGCACCTCCAACTTCTCGCAGCACAATAAATAACTTTCCAGCCAATTTAACATCCAGATAAACATTCTGCATAATTGTATACTAATGCTTTAATACACAAGTCCCGATTGGAAAGAGTTGAAAACAAATTTCTTACTGAACGATAGGATAAGTCTGTTTATCTCTTCTACAAATTTTCGGACCGATTCTGCAGCTTGCTAAGCATCGTTAGGTTCACACTGTGATAAACCTTTTGCATTTCATTTATGTTTTCGTCTTCTTTAAAGGCAAAGAGAGAAGATGAAGCGGTAGCCCATCACAGAGCCTATGCCTACCGTCATGTATTTTTTGACTTTCAGTTGTTAAAAAACAGAGGAGATTTTGTGGTACCAGTAGGAGGAAGGAACGATTCGCGCTCAGCTAGTGAACGAGTGAGAAGCACGCCATTTTTAGCGAGTAATTGTAGACCGCCATTTTGGGGTCGCTATGAATAAGTGAGGAGTATGTATTTCATATGTGCACCGTTTAGAAAAATACAGCATTGTTTTATTAACAGAAGAGTCGTTTGAGTTGTTATTTCAAATAGTACAATAATTACAAGAACTGAAGCCCACCTGTGTACTTTGGAACAGTAGGAGGTCCGATAAGCTTAATGGGAACACGGTCAAGACTTCAAAGGTGAATACGGCGACCAAATTATAAAGAATGGTAAGCACAAATCTACAGCGGAGAAAGAAATTACTTCGCCCTGCAAAATAATAAGAAACTGATACGAACTTATTTCCAGGCATAGCTCAGCTTATTGTGCTTGTCATTTATGCCGAAAAATTAATCTCATTTATTCAATACATTTTAAAAAGATACGCATTTCAACATTTTATTATCATCTATTCCATTATTATATTATAACACTTTGTTTGAAATTTCGTTATTTTACGACTTCCAATACTGTAGCACTGTTTACAGTTCTGCAACCATCCACTGCTCCTCTTGAAAGCACTGTAATCTATGTAGCACTCAAT